>NC_086110.1:49768089-50393089 GCF_963921235.1 Mobula hypostoma
CCAACTGCTGTATTCTACTTAGCAATTCTTCAAAGCGATTTTAAAATAAAAGAAGCACATTCATTAAAAATAACACAATACACAACTGCCACCAGAACCGCATGGTTTAATTCAGCAATGCAGCCGACTTTACACCAAAATAAAACTCAATGGCTTTGTGAACTTCCAGGTAATACATTTTTTTACCTGTTTGATACGAAATGATTTCACATCTACATATTGTTTTCATCTATTTGATACGAAATGATTTCACAACTCTATATTGTTTCTTTTTAAGTTCCCTTAATGCAACGTCATGACTTTCAAAACACACGAGGCATGGCATGCTATTGACAAAATGGTGATAAAACTATTTGTGATTTGGATCATAAAAGCCCAAGTCACGAAAAAGTAGTAATATAGGAGTTTTCTGACAGTAGATTAATAGGAAAATATATTTTGATTAGAAAAGGAGCAAAACTGCCTTTTCCGGAACAGTCAACTATAATATTCTTTGTGCATTATCCCATTCACCGGAAGTGAAGATAGTTTAATCTTGAAAGTTAATCTCTCAAGGCCATTTAGATTGCGGAATGTGTTGATCACCTTATTTGAACATTTCAAATTGACGGCTTCTGAATTTTAGGCATGACACCAAAGCTACATTCCCATCTACATTTGCCCCCCCCCCCCCCCGGATAATCCCTGGTATAGGACACAAACTGGGTTTGGGACACTCTGTACTTTAAGCCTAAACTTGGGCTGATCCACTCAACAATACAAACATTCTATAATGCCACAATTAGCTGACAGCAGTCCTGTGTGCGCTGTTCCTTTACAGTTTCTTCAGACAAAGGCTTGTCAAATAGCTTCTCCAGAGTCACATCACAAAGTTCAGAGCTATGTTGAGAAAAAATGTTATGTTGGTGTAAATTTATAGCCACCATGAATTAAAATGTATTCTTGGCCACAAGCTTTGCTCCTGCTTTGATATCATCAAGGCAGTAATTATTACCTCATCTCCAAAACAGCCGTTTATTTACAATTGCGCAAAAAAAGAGATAACAGGGCATCAAACAGAAAGAACATTTTTAAAAACCCTACTATTACAGCACGCCAAATGCAGCACCATCCCTTTAAAATAATTTCATGTCGGCATTGAGTTAAGCAGCAAGATGCATATTATCCAGCGAAATGTGGAGAAACCCAAACAAAGAGTACACACAGAATTAACCCCTTTCACTTTAAACCAATATTCTGATAAAACTGGGGATGTTAAAGAGGCTAATCTCCCAAACACACCCTGAAGCTACCTTTAAAGTACCACATACGTGCCTTAGAATAATGTCTAGACATTCACCTCCGGATCTGTGTTGATGTGTAATGATACTGGCAGACCACTAAGCTGCTCTCTCTCCTCTTTCACAGCTCAGGTTCCAAAGAGACTGAAGAATGCCAACAATAAGAATTAGACAGACAAATCATTAATTTATGAGTACAGTGCATCCGCTCGCTAATTAAAGTATATTTTCAACAAAGTTCCAATTATTAATCAATGACCTCATCCTCAGGCTAACCATTGTATTTGTGTGAAGGTGTCACTTGCAAGGATAGTTTGACTACCCTCACTGAATTAAATTTAAAAAATGATGCACCTTTTATTCTTTCTATAGTACTTTCTTATTAAGATTTGGACCAAACACTTTTATTGCAATTATTTGTTGTTGATTTTAAGAATTTAGTTAATACTTCTTATAGAGAGGTACATTTTAACCAAATAGTTGCCCAATTTAATATTCTTCCCTCTTTTCACAGTAACTAGTTGATTTTGAAGGAGAACACAAACAAACAATTTGAAATGCACTTTGTAATTTGCAGAGAAGAGTGGTTCGTCTAAGGAGTAAATATCACATAATGGAAAGCTGGAACTAAGTTTTTTAAAAATCTTCTGAAGTTTAAGTGCTTCTGGTTCTCGTTTAACCAAAATGGGCATAAAAGCAACTGTTTGTGAACGTTATCATAGGTTAGGCGCTTAAAATGATAAGATGTTTACTTCATTTTTGGCAGTAGTCCATCAATACATAACAGTTTATTTGTCAATAAACAACAGATAAAACAATAAAACAGAAAGGTTACTGTAATCTGCAACTTTCTGCACTTTCATTTGAAACTAATTTGCCTTACCATGCAAGATGAAAGATTTTTGCCAGAAATAAGCTGAACTTGTGAAAAGGTTATGGCTTTCATGCCACAGAGAAGTCTTTCTATGCAATGTGTGGGCTGTATGCATTTTACAGATTATGACAAATAATGGGCAGGATTAGCACACAGTCATCAATATTGCAAAATGTAATAATCATTACTTTATTTTCAATGACAACGATTTTATTTCCTCCATCGCCCACATTCAACACTGCAGCAGCATCCCGATGACTTCCTTACAGGACTGAAAGGGTTACCCAGCTGTCTTACCTTTTAGTTTATCAAGTCTGCTGTATCACCACGTTCACAGCCCAAACCCAATCTCAGTTAAGAAGAAGCAATAACATTCAATGTATCATTGTCACACAGATCTTACATTGGCTGGACGTACTGCTTTCACGTTGCTGCACAATTATACAATGCAAGAATATATGAAGCAGAAACAGTTCTAGGCCATTAAAACCATCTGCTTGTTCCATTCTACAAGATCAAAATTCATTCTTTCGCTTCTGCACCACTTTTCTGCACTAATGTAGCATCCTTGACACTTCCCCTACTATCTAAAGATCTCTTAAATATACCTAGTGGCCCTCTTAAGTGGATAATTCCAAAATTTCTCTGTCCATTTTGTGTAGGAATTTCTGATCTTAGTCCTGAGTGGTTAAGGCCTCTTAGTTTGATACTCTAACAACTGGTTCTAGTCTTCCCTGCCAAGGGAAACATCAAATCTGCAACTACTGGACTAGAGATCGTCGATCGCTCTTCTAAAATCAAAGTCCCATCCTTGGAACCGAACTGGTGAACTATTGCTGCACTCCCTGAATCCCAAGCATTCCATTCCTTAGGTAGTGAGACAACAAATGCAGACAATACTGGTATTTTGGCCTCATTGGAGCCTTATATAATTGGAGCTTTGTGTCTCGGATCTTGTACTTCATTCCTCTTGCCACAGTCACAACCATTTCATCTCCCTTCCTTATTGCCTGTTGTAAATGCGTGCTATCTTACTATGACTTGTGTACAAGAACACCCTTCTGAACATCAACGCTCCTCAATCTCTCCTTGATGCTTTCTATTTTCCTCCTTAAGTGGATGACCCTCATGTTTCCCACAGTATACTCTATCCATTATCATCTCGAAACTTCTTCGCATCGCTGTCATCGCCCAACAGTGCCACACGAATCAGTATTATCAGTAAACATGGATACATTGGGCCTCCTCATTGAAATAACTAACACAGCCTATTAACAGCTGGAGACGCAGCACCAGTCACCGCGGCAGTCCACTGGCTTCCCAACCTGAAAACACCGTGTTTACTTCTACTCTTTCTTTTCAGTTCCTTCACAAATCTTTTATCCACGACACATTTTCCCCACCTGCAAGCACTCTAATCGTATTGAATAATCTCTTCAATGCAGCTTATTGAACCGCTGAAAATTCAAGTATCAGATTGTTTGCACTTATTTATTCTGCTAGTTATAGCCACAAAAAAACTCCAAAAAAAGATTGTCCAACTTAATTCCCCTTTCATAAATCCACATTAAATCTTCTCAAACCTGTTATTATTTTCTACAAGTTACCATTTCCATATTAATTGAATTCAGCAGTTTTCCCACTTTTGATGTTGGGTTCATTGGTCTACAGTCTCCTTAGCTTTGTTACATAGTGGGATACAATCTTCTACCTTCCAATTCGTTGGAACCAAACTAAAAATCTATAAGGGAACAACAAGTGCACCCATTATTTCCATCGCCCTTCCTTCAAAACCCTAGGATGAAGACCACTGGCTTCTGGAGATTTATCACCTTTCAGCTCCATTAGTACCCCACAGAGTTTGAGGAAGAAGCAAGTTAAGCACACGATAACAAAGGTGTTACTCACAAAATATTTGCATTAAAAGTATATGTTCAAAGTGATTTATTGACATTTATAATAAGCAAAGATATGAGAGTCGGGCGTGTGATGAGTGGTTCAGGCCCCAGATGTGAAACAATTGCAAATGCTATCAAAGAAAACTGACATATTATAAGACATGGCATTTAGCAATCCATCATGAGAATGGTTGCATTGGCGCTGATGTCAATTTTATTGCATTAAACCAACTCTAAATAGTCCCGCGACAAGCTTTGTTTCTAACGATCTTGAAACAAAGAGAATGCTGCCATGAATACACGAGACTTGGCTTTTCACAATCGAATACTTGCAGAACTTTTGAGTCTTTTATGACTGCACCTTCACCCCTTTCCAAGGATAAGAATTATAATATTACTATGCCAGAAACACTGCCGTGCAAAGCAGATGTGTTTCCAAATAAAGCAATGCAGAATTTCTCAGCATCTGGCCACAGGCTCATCCATGGATTTTGACAGCAAGACCTGAGGGATACCAAGATGATGAGGGGCAAAAAAAAAGCAATACTTAAAAGTCTGTATTCAATCCATGTGCATATTGTGAGCCCAGAACTAGGGGTCAGGTCGATCAGAGCGAGCACTGTATACAAAAGAGCGAGAAACATTGGCTTAATGGATCTAATCTGCAAGGTGTTAAGGCAGAATGTGGTTGAAAGTTTATACTGAAACCCCCAAGGAACTCAATATCACAGAACTGATGGAGACTTACTGATGCTCTTTCACATGTGTGAGAGCCATTATAATGGCTGCTACTGCAGGAAGATTTTATTTTTAACAGTCTTTAATGCAGAATTTGTGGTCCAAAAGTGTTAGTGTGTAATTGTAGAATTCACAATATTGCAGCAAATAGCTCCTGAAATACACACAATAGACACACAATAACCATTATTGTTCTTCACAATAGAAACATTACCACATTTTAATTTTAGCCAGCCGCTTATCGGGTTAAGCATTTCGAATGAAATCAGCTGTTACTTGCTATTGATATACTGTATTTAATTCAGCTGAAATATCTTGATTGTGAAATATCCCTGATCTGAGCTAGTAATTCATTTAATCAATAGGTTCAATGTAGACCTGGGGCATCACGCAAGCCTGTCAGGTCACATTCAAGCCTTTGATGTAACAAAAGCAATTATTACATTGCTGGTGATGAGCAGTACCTGTCTGCTGTACAACAGAATTGCCGCCTGTATCAACATCCTTTTCGCTGTGCAGAGACCCTCTGGAAAAAAGAGACACACGATATTTCTACCTAAACATAAATATATCCTTGTAGCTGGCTGCCATATCTAAGCAGGTCCTAATAGAAACCACATCTCTCTTATGGTTCATTGCTAACATTCATTTATTTGACTGTCTCTGCATAAAGCAAATCACTCTGCAGAAAATATATATCACTTAAACACGTGGTGGCTTTAGCAGCTCAGAGAGGCAATTTTTAAAATAATTTATATATCTACCTCTCTAAAACCGGTTAATCTTCAGGTTTCTGGTAAAATTAAAATGTACTATTGTTTCCATGGAAAAGAATAACAATGGTTAGTGAGTGTCCATCATTTCAACGTCAGGGCTATTTGCCACAGTATTGTGAATCCTATGATCACACACCAACCCCTTTGGAACACAAAGCATTTTCTGTACATTATTAATTCTTCAGGTTACAGAAGAGAATTCACATAGATCTTTTTTGTTTAAAATGCAGCAGACTATCTGGAGAAGAAGAATTTCAGAGTTGTGTACTTTGATAATAAATAAACCTTCGAATGGAAGTTATAGATGAGACAGACAAAATGTTCCAAAGCAGTGGAAACCAACCAATCACTGAGTAATTTTAGCCCGGGATTGATGAAGAAAGGTTGAGTGGAAATGCAGTGGAGTTAGGATAATACATTAAAACTTTTTCTTGTCTGGAATAATTCAGAAATACTCCCCTCAGCCTAAGTGAGTTCCACACTGAAAGAACTCTCTAAGGGTTAACAAAGTAATGAGAATTAGAAAATTTAAACCACTGTGCCAAAGAATGCATAAGTTAATAAGAGACAATCCTCCCTGCTAACATCGAATCATTCCTATAAATATAGAAAGCAATTTAATTATTTATCCTATTTATATATAAAGCAATTTAATGACGACTTTTAAAAGATATGTTTTCATATAGGAATATTATCATTTAAGCTGGGGAAACTCTCCAGCCCCACAGCCCAAATTAAATTGGTTACTAACATGAATAAACAGAGTAAGCCAACTTCAGCCAATGCAGACAGCAGGAAAAGGGAAAGGGAGTACATTAGAGATTTCATCTGTGATAGGACCCATGCTCACACTCATTCTGTAACTGGCATCTGGAGCAGATTTGCTACAACAGACATTGAAGAACTAGATTACATCCAGTTAACTGAGCTCTAAACTGATTATGCATGTGCCAAACTAATGGATTACATTTGCAAGAGGAAAAATAACATCCAATCAATCTCAATTACGGCAGGACCACACCAGCCCAGATAAACTTGAAAGTATCCAGCAACTACCCACAACTGTCCCTCCTTGCCTTACCAACAGTTCTACAGAAAACAATTGGTATATTCATTCAGAAATAAAAGTAGCTGATAGAGAAATACCATCACAGCAAGGCAGCAAGTGTTAGAGAGACTGTAACATTTTTTTTTGAAGGTTTTCTGGCTCAGTATTTACTAATTTTAGAAAGCATTGGCCTTTACGTCTCCGTGGTTTCAGTTTGTTAAGTAAGAAGCTTTTCTTGATTAATAAGAGCACCAAAGGTTATGGGGAGAAGGCAGGGGAATGGGGTTGAGAGGAGTAATAAAACAGCCATGATGGACTCGATAGGTGAAAGGCCAAATTCTACTCCTATGTCTTACGCTGTAAGTCAACTGCCAGAGGATATTGGGTACCAATAGGGTGAAGTTCACCTTCTATGATGGGTGTGTGGGGTAGGGGAAGTGGTGCTGGGCAAACGAATGGACTAACTGAGAACAGTTTGACTGCCTGCTATTCCCCTGCTTTATACATGAAGACTGACCGTGCCTTATTCCTGCCGCTTGTTTTCACCCAATAGAGTTGGGCTGAAATGTGGTTTTCGGGGATTTTAGGAACAGAGGCTACCAGAGTAATTAACAAAAACCAGGCAAATGTAGTTACTCCCGATTTTAAAATCATACACTGTCTCTGTAATCTCATGTTTTATTGTAAATTCCTGACACCCACATTTGTAACAGGAAATGCCTTTGTAAAACCATAAGGCTATAATTTTAGACGTCTGATTGCCATGGTGTTCCAATGCCTCTACTGGCAGGCCAGTGTAAATGTTTTGAGAAGATTAAAAGACACAGGAACTACATTTATACTGATGTAATTTTATTTATACAAGACTGGCTAAAAAAGTTGGTTTAATGGGATCTAAAATGGCTCCAAAATCAATCATTTTACAAAGAAAAGTAGTATAGACGTCACAGGCAGATACACTGAGTTTTGGCTTGTTTTCCCTTCAAAAGATGAAAATCGACAAGTCCCATCCTAGCCACCAGGAGGAGCAGTTTGTGCTTTTAGAATGCTCAACCACAGGAGAGCGGAAAAGGAGATGAGAATGGTGGAGAAATCCATTTCTTAGACCTTCTCAAATCCTAGAGATCAGAGGATGAACAGCAGATGAAGGGAGGATTAAAGGCCTAAATGGAAACTGTAAAACTTTGAAAAAGTTAAACATTAATAATATGCATAGGTTTAGCAATCTGCTATTTCTTTAACCCTAACAAAACATTTCGAGTAACTTATACAAGAAAACGGGTCAAAGATTAGAGTAAAATCAAAGATCAGAGCTAAAGCATTAGCATTAAATACTAAAGTGAAGTGCATTAAGAAGCAAGGAGTTTCGGCTTATGTGTATTTACATACATATATACACACTCACAAGCCCGTATGCATACGTACACACATGCATGCACTTCCACACACTTCTCCCCTAGCTGTTAAGCAACCCCATCCTTTTCATATCTCCATCCCATTCCCTTGTGAGCTGCCCAGGCTGACACTGGAATGAAGTTTGAGAGATTGTAGATGAACAATATCAACAACCTTTTGTACAAGCACTGAAATAAAACATTCAGATCCTGTCATAGTTATTGAAAGTTTTGCACAAAGTAATAACGATGCCTGTCTTATCACAAATCTTTTTAAAGATCAAAGTTAAAATTCCCTTTCCATTTGAAGCAACAAACCTCCACCTGCTTCCTATCTTAAAACTTGGGCCCTCAGAAAAAATAAAATATTCCATGTCTGCAAAAAAATGAAAAGCTCTCTATTAGATGTCCCAATCTTCTTCTACTCCAAAGGATAAAGGCACAGTGAAGATCCTGATCCCAGGGAAGCCAACTTCATGGCCACTTCATCCAATAATTTCACAAGTTGGCCGAACACCTACTCCAGATGTGGCTTCAACCACAGCAAGATATAATTTCAAAAAACATATCCTTCCAATGATTATAATACAAATCAACATTTGGTTTGCTTTATCACCAGCAAACATGGTCCCTACAATTTTAATCTTTTACCTCATAATATTCCCATTAATTATTTGCTGTTCTCTACCTTATGATTTTAATATCTTACTTCAATCTACTTATCTGCAAGATGAAACATTAAACTCTGGTCCTGTATGTGTATTCAAGTGTATAACCAATGTACTATTTAAACATCTGCTAAGTAGTCCTATCTAATATTTATCCCTGAGCTAATGCAGTTCAATATAGACTACTATTTTCTGATTCTTGTTGGTGTTTCTGTGATCTTATTGTTTGTTACTTCAAAGTTATTTCATTGGTTGCTATGTACTTTCAGATGTCAAGGAATTATGAAAAGAGCTAGATTAATTCCAGGATGTTTCTTTAGAGTGTTTTCTGTGGCAATTATCATTCCACTCACCCGATATACCAACCAGTGCAGAGTTGAGTGATCACGGTCACTCAGTATTTGCATCTGGCTTGTCCAAACTCTGAAGATGTGGCTAAGCCAGAGGCAGTGTGAGCCACGGTGCTTTCTGCATGTCTTAACGATTTCAAATTCAGGCTCTTGGATGAGGGAAGAAAAGGATTCCATTTTATACACAACATCCCCCCTAAACTCCAACGCAGCATTTTTTCCAAGCAGTTTAACTCAGGTTTTTTGTTGGTCCTACTTAACATTATGTTTTGAATTACAATCCTATTTTTAAAGAAGGAGCCATAGTCACATATTCTGACATACGTTTTGATTATTGTGTATTGTTAACAACTAGTAGATGGAAAGCAATTAAGCTCCATTTACTCCAAGTCAGAAAGCAGCAAACAATTAACGTGTTTGCCCACTTTTCTTCCTTTTCCCACATAGCGATAAAAATCATAAGTTGCGAGAGATAGCACTCATTCCATACATTATTTACTAATGTCAATAACTGGTTAGCTGTGGACTCATCCTGACCAAAATCCTAGATGACAAAAGATTGGAATGGTTTCTGTAAGATGTATGCTAAGGCTGCTTCTGCCCACTTATTGACCACAGGCAAGAAGTGGACAAAAATGTTATACAATCTAATGATCTTCCAAATCAATGGAAGTTCATCGATTTTTAAAAGTATGTTGTCCGTTTGCTTCGGCCTTGAAAAGTTTGTTGTTTTCACAAAGTCCATGAAAAAAGAAGAACCCTGTGGGAGGGGGTTGGTGAATGTGTCCTTCTCACCTGCATACACAATGACAGGTTCACATCAACCGTTTCAGTGCCCAGTCTCCATATTTCATGTTTACGAATGGGGTGATATTCCAAGATTAGCTGCTTACTTGGGAGATGCTAAAATCAACTCTACAAATGTGAAACATCATATGAATAAATAATTCACTCTTGTTAACTTAATTCCCGCCATTTGGCTGTTTTAGAAGCAGAAGTGCAAAGCCACAGTTTATTGTACAGGAGATGCATTTGTCATACTTCATTATTTAAAAATAGGACAATTTCTAGCACATGGTAATCTTTGTCAAGTTTTCATGTTCAAAGCAACTTTGTGTAGTCTTTTTTTTAAACGCAAACAACAGGAATTCTGCAGATGCTGGAAATTCAAGCAACACACATAAAAGTTGCTGGTGAACGCAGCAGGCCAGGCAGCATCTCTAGGAAGAGGTGCAGTCAACGTTTCAGGCCGAGACCCTTCGTCAGGACTAACTGAAGGAAGGTGGTCAGTTAGTCTCCTTCAGTTAGTCCTGATGAAGGGTCTCGGCCTGAAACGTCGACTGCACCTCTTCCTAGAGATGCTGCCTGGCCTGCTGCGTTCACCAGCAACTTTTATGTGTGTTGCTTGTGTAGTCTTATACATTTTGCCCATATCTGCTGTAGCA
The DNA here is from genome assembly GCF_963921235.1 of Mobula hypostoma. Lineage (NCBI taxonomy): Eukaryota > Metazoa > Chordata > Chondrichthyes > Myliobatiformes > Myliobatidae > Mobula > Mobula hypostoma. The sequence goes on from NC_086110.1 coordinate 49,778,561, forward strand.
CCACCACCAGAGTGAGGATTTCATTGCAGTATTAGATTGTACGAGCAATTTCCATTCTAACATACAGTAGTTGTCTAAAAATCCATCTGTGGTCAGGGGCACCAAGTATGCAATCAGCCCCCAAAATTCATTCCATTCACTTCGATGGAACCGAAGTTCAGATGTAATGTGCAACATTCTGTTGCTACAAAACAGCACGTTTTGCACTACTGTCTAGAGTTGAATTGCTATGCAAAGTGATTTGTAATGCAAAATGAAAATTAAGGCAGGTTGGTTCATTCTAAAATTGGATTTGAATTCCATTTATGATTGTTGGTCCATCATGTGCATCTCTAGTTCCTAACTGTGCCTGCAATGTCAGGATGCATGAATTTGCTCGGGTGGTAACTAAAATGAGAAAGCATTTTATACTCTTCACAAAATTAAGAATTTGCTATACTGGGGAGGGGGGAGAATCATTGCAAATTATTAGATTGCACTATTAAATTGGCGGCAGGGTAGCGTAGTGGTGAGTACAATGCTTTACAGTGCAGGCGACCCGGGTTCATTTCCTGCCACAGCCCATAATGAGTTTGTACATTCTTCCTGTGACCGCACGGGCTTCCTCCGAGTGCTCCCTTTTCCTCCCACACTCCAAAATAGGTTAATTGATCTTTATAAATTGTCCCACGACTAGAGTGGATTAAATCAGGGGATTGCTGGATGGTGTGGCTCGAAGAGCCTATTCTGTGCTGTATCTCAATACATTAAAAAAAATAAGCATGGTGCTTGAATTCAGTACTTGACTCCTGCATTCTGATAATCAAGCCTTTGGAATGATATTTCAAATATGTCACAATAAAGAGCTCTGTTGCAGAGTTGTTCTTTGACAAACTATGCAGTCAGATTAGCACAGAATCAGCTCCCAAAATACAGAGGCTGCTCTGCGATCCAATCTCTGCTTATTCTTAAATGAAACAGCTTTACTGGCAGGAAAGCGGCACTAAAAAAAATGTCCCAAAGCTACTGCCAAGTTGGGTTAACTACAAGTCTGTGCCTGACATTGAGTGGAAGGTAAGTGGAATAAGGCTGGTAGATTTATGGCCATTTGTACCTGATTGTTCATACTAAAGCCATTATGGAATGATTAGAGAAAAAGGTGAAGCTTTAAGTCCAGTGAAAATCAATACAACTGTCTACAGCAATTCAGCTGCCTGAGTCGAGTACCATTAACTGGATCTTTATCCCGTCTTAGGTTACAGGGAGCTGGGTACAAGCTTGCTGCATGCCCACCTGAACAGTTTTCTCAAGTCAGATTGTTAAGCTATTTTTCTCTGTTTTCATAACCATGACATTTTCCTTTTACAGTTGTTGAAGATGTGAAACTGTACCCAATATCACCGAGATTATTTGAAAGCTGTATGAAAACTACTTCTTAATGCTTCCCTCCAATTCCTATGGATCTCTCCTCTCCTCAATATATCATATTTGTCTGTAGCAGAATCTTTACCACGGCATCATAATATTGATATTCTCTGTCCGACACAAAAGCAAACTGAAAATCACACAAAGTATCCTTGAAGAATGTCTGTATATTACACTCCTTATCCATAAATATCAATCATGCAATTTATTTAAGTACCATCAGAATTTTGGTCGTTTGTTTTACTTGTACCTTACAAATGTCAATTCTCATTTCAGCAGTAACGTACCATGGATGAGGTGAGAAGGGATGGAGCAAATATGTTCTCCAAACCAATTCCACTGAAAACTTTTATATCCATTCTCAGATTTCCTACACTTCCTTTTTCAAAGAAATAATCAGTAAGTTGATTAACAGCACAGATCAACACTGCCACAAAAATCAAACAACAAGCATGTTAATACACTCAGTGGCCACTTCATTAGGTACACCCATACACCTGCTTGTTAATGTAAATATCTCATCAGCCAACCATATAGCAGCAACTCAATGCACAAAAGCATGCAGACATGATCAAGAGGTTCACTTGCTATTCATACCAATCATCAGGATGGGGAAGAAATGTAATCTAAGTGACTTTGACTATGGAAAGATTGTTGATGTCAGACAAGGTGGTTTGAGTATCTCAGAAACTGCTTATCTCCTGGGATTATCACACGCAAGAGTTGCTGGAATTTACAGAGAACGTTGCAAAAACAAAAAAAAAAAATTCAGTGAGTAACAGTTCTGTGGGCGAAAATGTCTTGTTAGTGAGAGGGGTTAGAGGAGAGTGGCCAGACTGGTTCAAGCTGATGGGAATATGACAGTAACTGAAATAATCATGCTTTACAACAGTGGTGTGCAGAAGAGCATCTGTGAACACACAGTGTGTCGAACCTTGAAATGGATGGTCTACAGCAACAGAAGACCAATAGGTTCATTAGGTACATTTAATGTCAGAGGAATGTATACAATTACAAACTGAAATTCTTTTAGATATAGAATAAAGTGGCCACTGAGTGTATATTCATGTTTATTAACCCTTTAAAGTTCAGATACAATACAGAGACTTCAGAGATTATGGTCAAGGATATTTACCGGTCCATTTCCAGAAAAGTATTAGAGTGGATGGAGCAACTAATTCTGCAGCTGAGTGGAAACCCTTCCTTAATTTATACCATGTGTGATCTTGAAAGAAGCTTAAAACAAACAGTGTGAACCTCTGGGATTTCAAGTAGGACTCTGCTCCCTTCGGTCAGAAAGCTGTCCCGGACCTCAAAGTCAGAGGTATTTCTGAGAGGTCTGACCTTACATTAGTCAGGAGAATCGTCTCCAAATATGTGGTGCTGCATATTTGTGTAGCCAGCAACAAAAATAAATTGAACATTAGTTGTCTTAGCTGAAAACCCTAACAATTAAAACCTTTATGCCTCATGTTATAAAAGCTGCAACCACATACAGTAACTCTTAAGACCCAACAGTCAAAAATAGAATAGAGTCTGCCACCACATCCCCACCAGGAATTCCACCCCAACTCCCCAATTCACTTATCAACAAAAGGTATGTTAAACACAACTCTATGGAAAAAGAACAACACATTCACACATAGCACAGCATTTCAGGAAAACTAGATCTTTTGGTGCAAGAAAGAGAATTAAATAATGGCATCACATCAGCTTTACGTCTGTTGCCTGAGCAGGTCCACGAGCCTTAGTTTTGTTTAGAATCGAGGACAGCAGTCTGCTAATTTTAAATATAGTAGTATATTCACCCATTACTTCACTCATCAAAATTCACCAACACTGCTATGTTTTGGACACGGGAGCAAAGGAGAGGACTTTTGCAATTTCAATGCACCAAAAAAAAACACAAATCAACATGAATATGTTGACGATGTCTATTTTTATCCTTCCAGAAAGATCATTCCCATATCATGCTTCTTCTCCTGCTTCATTAACTTGATCTGTTTGGTTCTACGATTCTTTTCCATGCAATGAAAAAGATAGATATAGACAAAGTAAAAGACATCAAAAACCAATGGAACAGAACATCATGAACAAGCAGAATAGAACTGCAGGGGAGCAAGTTGGAAGGGGACATGGAGAAAATGCTATGGGAAAGAGGTCAGAGGAAAAAGAAATGGAAGGCATTTAAAGAATACTGCAACAAATGAAAAATAAGGTATCTGTGCCAGAGGGAGAGATGCACCTACACTTTTCCTTGTGTTGCCTGCAAATGATAAACACAAGACATGTCTCTCAGTCAAGCAGGAATATTGGGATTGATCGTGTTTGCCAGGAGGAAGGTGGTGAATTCCAGGTAGATTTTTTTTAAATGTAATTCGGGATTGTGGGTGTCGCCAGCAAAGTTGGCATTTATTACTCTGCCCACATCTTGTAGTTTATGAGCATTTGACTGGCTTGTTTAGTCATTTAATAACACAGGTAGGAGCAAAGTACAATAGTGAGATGGAATTACATACACACCAGATATAGCAAGAAGGACATGATTCAACCCTTCGTGCAGATAATTTACAACAATCTGAATGTTTTACGGTCAATTTTACCAAAACCAGCATCTTCTTTCCCGTGATTCAAGGAATTCTCACCTGACAGTCACGATTTGTACCACTATAGTCTGAATTACCAAAGAGTGCACAGGAAACCAAAGAGAATTAGTATGAAATGAAGACAGAACATCTTGAACTGTCAAGATAGAAAGGGTAGATGTGAACTGCAGGGGACTGCCTGTGAGGAGCAAATCAAAGGGAGTGTTGAAAACAGTAGATATGCTGCAGGTTACATGCTGAAGTGCGTTCATGTTTGTGTCTACAGAAAGTGAAATGGGGCTGAGGGAATGAAAGTGATGCAGCATGGCAGATGTTAGAGATTTAAAAGTACACAGCAGGTGAAGTTATTATCTGAAGGTGAATTACTTGGGTACAAGATGATGACCCAAGCAGATAGGTTCAGGCGATCCTGCTATTACTGACCTAAGTACAAACCCTAGACCCAGAAGCACTAGAGAAGCAATTTACACATGATCGTAAACTGGGAGGGATGGAGTGGGAAGTAGCAGAAACCCTTGCCAGATAGAGCAGTCCACAAATTTCAGAAGAATCCAGACAACACTTGTATTTGGGCAGAACTCCAGCAAAAAGAAGAAAGAAGGGGGTAGAGGAGCCTCAGGACCAGCACCATCAGGTTTAGGAACAGTTATTGCCCTTCAAACCATCAGGATCTTGAACTAGAGGGGATAGCCCCTCTTATTCCATCACCGAAGAACTGTTCCCACAACCTATGGACTCACTTTCAAGGACTCTTCATTTCATGTTCTCAATATCCATTGTTTATTTATTTATCAATTTTTTTTTTGCATATTGGTTGTTGTCTGTCCTGTTTGGTGCGGTCCCTTGTTGATTCTACCGTGTTTCTTGGATTGACTGTGTATGCCCAGAAGAAAACAAATCTTAGGGTCATGTATGATGAAATGTATATATATGTGTTTTGATAATAAATTTAACTCTGAACTTTGAATGTTAAAGTGAAGTAGAAGGTCAAGTGCATTTGTTGAAATGAAAGAATACTCAACTAGATAGAGAAGCGGGATAAGGGAAGGTAACTCAACAATGAACTTGTCTGGGCACAACACAGCTGCAGTCAACAAACCTGATTAATTTCTGAGCTACACTAGTAAATAAGTAGACAATATGTTTGAAGCCAAGAAACTAAAGCTGTGACATTGCTGCCCGTATTGCATTCCTGGGTATCAGGAGAAAGTTTCAGAGCTTGAAGCTGCTACAGAGGGGGGTTAAAAAGGAGGGTTAAATGATCCTCGAGGACTGAGTAATGAAGAAAAGCTAAAACCTGAGAATCTTTCAGAATAGAAAAAGAGACAGTTTGGATATGTATGGCACCCAGCGGAATATGAAAAAGGCAAATCCTAGGTACTAAATCAAGCTAAATGGCAACTTTATGACAAGTAAGCAGTGAAAATTAAGAACTTCACAGACAATGCAAGAAAGCATTGCTTCGCAGTACAAACGGGTGGGAAAGGTGTAAGAGTTACATCAAATCAGATTTCAGTTCCTTACAATAAATGGGTAACGTATGCCAAATGGCCTTGTCTTTTGAACTTTACATTCAAAAATACATGAAGCACATACAGTACATCAGCAAACAGGATTGATATGGGGTAGCTGCGAAGAGAGGAATATGAGTAAGAGTGTCAGAGCCAAACCGTCCAGAGTCAGAATAACATAATGCAATAATAAAAGCAGAGGCTTTTTCCCAGGACTGGAATGGCTAGCACGAGAGGGCACAGTTTTAAGGTGCTTGGAAGAAGGTACAGAAGAGATGTCAGGGGTAAGTTTTTTTACGCAGAGAGTGGTGAGTGCGTGAATGGGCTGCCAGCAGTGATGGTGGAGGCGGCGGATACAATAAGGTCTTTTAAGAGACTCCTGGATAGGTACATGGAGCTTAGAAAAACAGAGGGCTATGGGTAACCCTAGGTAATTTCTAAAATAAGTACATGTTCGGCACAGCATTGTGGGTCGAAGGACCTGTATTGTGCTGTAGGTTTTCTATGTAATGAGGTCACAATGATATGTCATGCTAATCTAACCAATTTCATATTAACTTTATGTATAGTTTTCTATAAATCCTAGGAGGTGCTGCATTGGGAGTCAACATTTGTATTCTAGATTTACTTAATTGACTAAAATGAATCAGAGTATTGATTAATGAGTCAGGCAATCAGTCATGTGAAGCCTGTTGAACAACAGCCTGAGGGGCCAGTCTTCAGAAAGCTTGATGTTGAACCCTGATTAAACAGGAAAGTTTTTCTTTAAATAAAACAAAATAATTTGCTCTCTTGTGTCACTCCCTTATGCTTACATTAAATGTGGAATCCTCAAGCCACCTAACCTTATTGGATCATTAGAACAGCCAGATGAAAAAAAAACAACTTTCGCCAGCTCCATATATCAAAATATTTCTAACTTCAGCAATAATTTTTCTTATCTAAGGACCCTTCTTCTAGGTCCATCATCTTCAATTTTACCTCAAACTTTCAAGGAAATCTGCTACATTCTTGATGAATTTGAACAATACATGTTATTTAATTGCTATTTTTTATAACGTCAAATATATAAAGAAAACCTTTGCAGACAACCTTTCACTGACAAACATTTGCTTTGAAAATAGTATATATTGAGAACATAATGACTGCTATTCACTATGATTCAGAAACACTGCATGGGGAGGATGTTACTCTCCTTACCTTGTATAATTTCAAGCTGGCTTCATGCCTTGAGTTGACAGTGTGCAATCGCAGCTTCTCAATGCTATTGGTGTAGTAGTCGCATGCGTTGCATTTCAAGTGCACTGGGTTCCCAATGGCTACACATTTCAGTCGCCACTCATTGGCCTTCCCTCCTTCCTTGATGTGTGCCACAAGCTGATATTTCTGTACATGCTTATCTGTCTTACAGTGCAACTGGAAGTTGGCCTTGAGCTGGGTGTTGTAACGGCAGAGCTTGCACTGGTAGGAATCACCAATGACAGCCTTCCACTCCTCTTCGGGCAGGTGGCGCTCAATGTTCATGTGCAGACCCAGCGTCTCCAGGTTGTCCGTGGTGAATCGGTTGCAGACGGCACATTGAAAAAGCTTCAAGGAAGGGTCATTCGTGGTTGTGAACGTTTCGCCAAGGTTCATGAGTTCCTCTGACACCAGTTGCCCGCCTCCCAGTCGCATGTCAATAGGAATCTCACCGCCAACTGCATAAAACCAAAGAATAAAAAGCAAGAATGAAGTGCTTGTTTACAGTGCCAGGATGTGATGTCCAAACCCTGAAAGAAAATCTTGAGTGATCAGCCTGAACTCTTCTTCTAAAGCCAATACTGACAATGCTGCGTCTGTTATTAAGGTCCAATCTCCTATCATTGTCTAGGGATAAAATCAGCTGCATGGTAATGCTTTATGCAAATTAATTGGCCAATCTCCTGCAATGTTCAATCCGTAGATATGAGAGTGAGCGATGCCTATTTACTTGATTTGTTGATGGTAAGCCGTGCTTAACAGTTTACTTTATGCTCTTGTCCCTGACTACAAGACTGAGATGGTCAAAACTCATTTTACTTCTGATCAGTTATTAGTCTTCAGGGACAGTGATTCCTATCAGCTAATGCCAAATTAGATTTAAACTTTAGCTTGTACAGATTTCAAAGGTGAGCACGCAGTATGCAAGTAGAAATAGAAAGAAAATCTCTGAATATGGCCAAGCAAGCTCAAAATTGCTTCTATTTGTATTATTTGATTGCATAATTAAGTGTAACACTTTGTTAGGATGCAACCTAAAATGGAGTTTAAAAATATTTAATATTCATTTCAACTCCAAGGATATTGGCAATGGTGACTACTTTGATGTTACATAGCAATAAACCAGGACTGCAGAACACACTTCATACTAAAGTCATTTAAAAGAAACAATAGTTTAGTTCAACCCAGGAGTTGTTTTCTTTACTGTGGATTTTTCCATCTAACCCCCATCTTGGTTGAGGACTGCAAGATTTCCTCATCTTCAATAGGTCAATAGGTACATTTAATGTCAGAGAAATGTATACAATATATATCCCAAAATTCTTTTTCTTCACAAACATCCACGAAAACAGAGGAGTGCTCGAAAGAATGAATGACAGTTAAATGTTAGAAACCCAAAGACCGCCCCCCAGCTCCCCCCTCCCACGCACAAGCTTCTTTTGAAAACTATAGCAAATAAAATGCTGGAAATACACTCAAGGTCAATCAGCATCTGAAGAAGGAAAACACTTTTGAGCAAAAATCCTTTTACTGAATTTCAGGACAGTAAATTGCCTCTTTTTACCAGAAAATGTGGGTTCTAACTGAACAGAAACAATATGTTTGTAACACTGTTTTTATTTCAGACAGACACCATGAGGAATTTTTGGTATCATCTTTAAGTCAAATATTGTCAAGGTAAAATAAGGTTTTTTTCTTAGCCAACCTAACATGTTGAACAGAAATTTAAAACTGATCTCGATCTGCCGATCAGCACAGACAGAAGGAAAAGAAAAAAAAAAGCTCTTAATGATTTTAGTCAGGAGCTGAAAAACGGAAGGCTTGGGAAAAAAGAAGCAAGTTATAGAAATACACTCAATGTAGAAAACTGTTTTAAAATAGCTGCAGTGAAACTTGTGCTACGTCTCAGCAACAGCAGAGGTAGAGCTAATTATCCCATTACTGTGTCAATACATCCATTTAACAGAGTTGTGTCAGTGCCACTGCGATGGGTGAGCTCATCAGTGGAAGGTGAAAACCTCTGTGCTGTACAGATCTGTCTAATGCCTCTTACTACACAATCTTTAATACATCATTGACCAGACAAAACCAAGAGCTGACCTTGTCCAACTTACAGTAAATTAATAACAACAAGATCTTTATTTATAGCACAGAAGCTCTGCAACTGTGAATGGCACTTCCTAATTTCAAAATCTTCAATTCCTATGAAGAGTCAAATTTAAATTCAGTTTATGGTTTCATGCTTTTTACAAAAAGGTAAATTTATTCTCCACCTGATGTCCTCCACCAGCCCTGAAGCTCTTCCTTGCTTTCCAGGCTTTGTTCTCCACAGTAATGAATTTCTACCATCACGTAATCCTCCATCTAGTGGTAGGGCTGAGAACTAGAGGATCCCATCCACTGAGAGCATGCGTCATTTGGATTAATTGTTACACTTAGGATCCAGAACTCCTCTGCAACCAAGGTACTGCTTGATGAAAAGTGAATTCTGGCACTATCCCTAGCATTAAGTATTTATTGGCTCTGGACCTGTACTTGCTGGAATTTAGAAGAATGAGGAGGGATTTCACTGAAACCTATCAAATATTGAAAAGCCTAGATAGAGTGGATGTGGAGAGGATGTTTCCTATGTGGGGGGAGTCTAGGACCAGAGGGCACACCCTCAGAATACAAGGACATCTCTTTAGACAGAGATGAGGAGGAATTTCTCTAGCCAGAGGGTGCTGAATCTGTGGAATTCATTGGCTGTGGAGGTTAACTCATTGAGTATATTTCAAGCAGAGGTTGATAGTTTCTTGATTAATGAGGACACCTCAGTTGATGGGCAGAGGGCAGGAGTATGGGGTTGAGACGGATAATAAAACAGGTATGATAGAATGGTGCAGCAGACTCGATGGGCTGAAAGGCCTAACTTTGTTCTTGTGTTTTATGGTTATATGGGCTTATTAAAAATGCAAATCTGTCAGTAGAATCAGCCAAAAAAAAACTGCACCAGAGGATTATGATGGTAAAAATTAACCCTAGCATGAGATTTACAAGCGTAGAACTATCTCTGCTGAAGAAAGCAGGCAATTATAAACAAAGCCAGCCCTGAGTAAAGCAGATTCAAAGGCTACACAACCTATTCCTGCTTTCCTTTCTTCTGTTTATTGACTACAGCTCAGCATTCAACACAATCATACCCTCAGTTCTAATTTAAAAACTCCAAAACCTAGGCCTCTGTACTTCCCTCTGCAACTGGATCCTTGACTTCTTCATCAGGAGACCACAGTCAATGCGGATTGGAAGTAACACCTCTTCGCTGACAATGAACACTGGTGCACCTCAAGAATGTGTGCTTGGCCCACTGCTCTACTCTTACACCCACGACTGTGTGGCTAGGCACAGCTCAAATGCCATCTACAAATTTGCTGATGACACAACTATTGTTGGCAGAATTTCAGATGGTGACAAGGAGCGAGATAGTGAGTGGGGTCACAGCAACAACCATGCACTCAACTCCAAGGAACTGATTGTGGACTTCAGGAAGGGGAAGTTGAGGGAACACATACCAGTCCTCCTCAAGGGGTCAGAAATGGAAAGGATGAGCTATTTCAAGTTTCTGGGTGTCAGAATCTCTGAGGAACTATCCTAGGCCAAACATATTAATGCAATTACAAAGAAGGCACAACATCGGCAATTTTTTATTTGGAGTTTGAGGAGAGTTGGTACGGCACCAAAGGCACTTGCAAATTTCTACATATGTACCACGGAGAGCATTCTAACCTCTGGAATGGAGGGGCCACTGCACAGGATCAGAAAAAGCTGCAGATTCAGCCAGCTCCATCATGAGTACTAGACCCACGCCCCCCCAGCGTCGAGGACACCTTCAAATGTCGATGCCTCAAAAAGGCAGCATCCATCATTAAGGACCTCCATTACCCAGGACATGGCCTCTTTTCATTGCTGCCTCAAGGAGGAGGCAGAGAAGCCTGAAGACACACATTCTTCATTTCAGGAACAGATTCTTCCCGTCTGCTGCCTGATTTCTGAATGGACAATGAACTTATGAACACTTCCTCAGTATTTTGTTTTCCCTCTCTTTTTGCACTACTTATTTACTTTATTCTTATTGTGATTTATAGTTTTTATTACTATGTATTGTAATGTACCACTGCTGCAAAGCAACACATTTCACGACAAATGCCAGGGATATGAGACCTGATTTGGATTCTAATTCTCTTTCAAAAAGAATTAGGAAAGTGTGTCTTTGCCACATTGCTTATGACCAATGAATGATTCTCTTCAAAAGAGCAGGAGCTGATCTGTTACTTAGTCCAAAGACTTTGATCTTCAGTCATCTGATAGGAAGCCTAAGAGATGACAGACCAAGGTTGATTCACCTTCAACTTTCCCATTCAGCAAGTCCCTATTCTCAAGATACCCTGTGCTACTTCAGAAGTCATTGAGAAATCCACTAAATTTCATAGTGCTAAAGGACCTTTATCAAATGGGTGCACTGCTGTCATCTGAACCTTCAACTGTTCTAAGCCAACAGTATGATCACACTCGTATCTAAGCCGGCCTACAGGCGTTCTCTACAATAATGGTGCCCGGACTTACTGTTAGATTTAGATTCCTTTAATATCAGAGAATGTATATAGTATACAACCTGAAATTCGTACTCCTCACGGCATTATTTATTGAGATACAGTGTGGAGTAGACCCTTCCGGCTCTTTGAGCCACACCACCCAACAAACCCCCAATTTAATCCTCGCCTAATCACAGGACAATTCACAATGACCAATTAACCTACGGCTTTGGACCGTAGGAAGAAACTGGAGCACCCAGAGAAAACTTACATGGTCATGGGGAGAGTGTACAAACTCCCTGCAGGCAGCAGCAGGAATCGAACCAGTGTCACCCTTACAGTAAAGCATTTTGCTAACTACCATGCTACCGTGCCGCCCATATATTGTGTTTCAAATGCTGGATCCATGCAGGTTAATACTAGGCACTTAATAATATATTTCAATTTAATCTAGCCCAGTACTACGAGAAAATGTTGGCTTCAGTTCCAAGTATATTTTATGGGAGTTGTGATCATCTTGTCAACACACAATGAGTCTTGCTTTTGGACACCTTCACTGATCTTGTAGAAATTTAATGAAGTGAGATTTTTTGTATTGTTGGCTCTGCATTTACCTGCTGATTACAGCACACATAGTTATATTTATTTGCTCATGAGGTTCCTGCCAAATTAGCTGATGTACAGTGACATGCAAAAATTTGGACACCCCTGGTCAAAATTTCTGTTACTGTGAATAGCTAAGCGAGTAAAAGATGAACTGATTTCCAAAAGGTACAAAGTTAAAGATGACACATTTATTTAATATTTTAAGAAAACTTTTTTATTTCCATCTTTTACAATTTCAAAATAACAAAAAAGGAAAAGGGCCCGAAGCAAAAGTTTGGGCACCATGTATAGCAGTACTTTGTAACACCCCCTTTGGCAAGCATCACGGCTTGTAAATGCTTTTTGTAGCCAGCTAAGAGTCATTCAATTCTTGTTTGGGGGATTTTCACCCACTCTTCCTTGCAAAAGGCTTCTAGTTCTGTGAGATTCTTGGGCCGTCTTGCATGCACTGCTCTCTTGAGGTCTATCCACAGATCCTCGATGTTTAGGTCAGGGGACTGTGAGGGCCATGGCAAAACCTTCAGCTTGCACCTCTTGAGGTAGTCCATTGTGGATTTTGAGGTGTGTTTAGGTTCATTATCCTGTTGTAGAAGCCATCCTCTTTTCAGCTTTGGCTTTTTTACAGACGGTGTGATGTTTGTTTCTGGAATTTGCTGGTATTTAATTGAATTCATTCTTCCCTCTCCCAGTAAATGTTCCTCGTGCCACTGGCTGCAACACAAGCCCAAAGCATGATCGATCCACCCCCATGCTTAACAGTTGGAGAGGGGTTCTTTTCACGAAATTTTGCACCCTTTTTTCTCCAAACATACCTTTGCTCAATGAATTTTAACTTCATCAGTCCACAGGACTTGTTTCCAAAATGCATCAGGCTTGTTTAGATGTTCTTTGAACCTTTTGAATAGAACTTTTTGGCCGCAATGAGCAAAGGTATGTTTGGGGGGGGAAAGGGTGCAGAATTTCATGAAAAGAACACCTCTCCAATTGTTAAGCACAGGGGTGGATCGATCATGCTTTGGGCTTGTGTTCCAGCCAGTGGCACAGGGAACATTTCACTGGTAGTGGGAAGAATGAATTCAATTAAATTCCAGCAAATTCTGGAAGCAAACATCACACCATCTGTAAAAAAGCTGAAGATGAAAAGAGGATGGCTTCTACAACAGGATAATGAACCTAAACACACCCCAAAATCCACAATGGACTACCTCAAGAGGCACAAGCTGAAGGTTTTGCCATGGCCCTCACAGTCCCCTGACCGAGAATCTGTGGATAGACCTCGAAAGAGCAGTGCATGCAAGACGGCCCAAGAATCTTACAGAACTAGAAGCCTTTTGCAAGGAAGAATGGGCGAAAATTCCCCAAACAAGAATTGAAAGACTCTTAGCTGGCTACAAAAAGCGTTTACAAGCTGTGATACTTGCCAAAGGGGGTGTTACTAAGTACTGCCATGCAGGGTGCCCAAACTTTTGCTTCAGGCTCTTTTCTTTTTTTGTTATTTTCAAACTGTAAAAGATGGAAATAAAAAAGTTTTCTTGCTTAAAATATTAAAGAAATGTGTCATCTTTAACCTTATGCCTTTTGGAAATCAGTTCATCTTTTACTCGCTTAGCTATTCACAGTAACAGAAATTTTGACCAGGGGTGCCCAAACTTTTGCATGCCACTGTATATGTATATGTGAAAAGCAACTAACGTATGACGAACATGGCAGATTTTCTTGTTGGCAACACAGAGGGTGGTTGTTGGAAGACAACTTTGAATTCAAAATCTCTTTGCAGTTGTTTACGACATTTGTCATTTCCTGGCAGATTGTGAACACAATTCGACATGTTTGCACTTATCAAAAGGCTTAGAACACTGGAGGCCTACAAATTGAAAAGCTTAGAAGGTAGGTTCTTTCCAAAGCAATTGGCTGAAGTAAAATGCTTAGAATTGTTTGGTGGAGAAGAATCCTAAATTATAAACTAGACCAGAGAGCCAAGAGAGAAATTGGTGAAAAGGAGATGGAAGTAACATAGGATGCATAGAATGGATGTTGAAAAATCAATCTTCAGCGATCACTCAGTAAAGCAGTCAGCATAATCGAAGACCCTATCCACCCCAGACATTATCTCTTCTCCCCTCTTTCATCGGGCAGTAGATACAATAAAAACACGTAGACAAGGCTCAAGGACATACCTCGCCCTTATAAACTATCAAATGATTCCCTAGTATGATAAGAAGGACTCTTGACCTCCCAATCTACCTCGTTATGACCTTATTGTCCACCTGCAATGCATCTCCTCTGTAGATGTTACACTTTAGTCTGCATTCTCTTACTCGTACTACCTCAACGTACTGTGTAACAAGTTGATCTGTACGCAAGACAAGCTTCCTATTAAATCTTGGATCATGTGTCAAGAAACCTAAATCTAAACAATTTAGGAAGAGTGAAAGAGACAGTTCTGAAAAGACACTTTTGAAGAACAGCAGAGAAAAAGATGAAAGCATGTAACTATATGGGATACTGTCATCACACTACAGACCTTGTACGCTATTCGAATCAATGGAAAGGATTAAATTAGGGGGCAAATTAGAGGGAGTCACAATGGAGCAGTTAGCTCAAAACTGTATTGGACACTGCCCAAGAACAGATTTTAAGCCTTCGGTCTTTTTTTCCCCACCATGTACTTAGCAAATTTCCCCTTAAACACATCCATGTCATGATTTTTGAAAGCAAGTTCGACATCGCTATCACTCTTTGGAAAAGACGTTTCACCTGGATTTGTTGTTGGATTTATTTGGGACTCGCTCATACCTATGCAACCACAGACCATAAGATAAAGGTCCAGAATTAGGCCATTGAGTCTGCTCTGCCATTTCATCATGGCTGATCCAATTCTCCTCTCAGCTCCAATCTCCTGCCCTCTCCCTATATCCCTTTATGGCCTGACCAATCAAGAATCTATCAACCTCTGCCTTAAATGTACATTCAGACTTGGCCTCCACAGCTGCCTGTGGCAAAGAATTCCACAGAGTTGCCACTCTCTGGCTAAAGAAACTCCTCCTCCTTTCTGTTCTAAAAGGACACCCCTCTATTCTGAGGCTGTGTCCCAGGTTTGCTTTCTCTTGCAAGTGGAAACATCACTTTTTAAATCTATCCCTTCAAACTTTTCCATAACCAAAAAGGTAACGATCGGATCATCTCCCGATTTTCAGGAAAGAATCACATCTTTTTTATTTTATAATACAGAGCGATCACAACTGGGCAGAATACCCAGAAGTAGTCTGTTGGAAGTTTAATTCCAGAATCAACAAAATCTTTTGTCTTCAGAACTTGTCAAAACATTTTATGACTTTAATATGACTTCACTATTTTAAGTGACTTTTATTTGTGTCATTAGATCCTTTTGGGACTTATTACCTGAGGAATATTTGACCTTCATTTCTTTTTACCAAACTACAGTGCATTCCATTGTTATAAAGGTGACTCATCCATGTAAGAGAGAAACAAAACACAGAGCAACTTTATCAGAACACACCAAGTCTGCACAAGTTTCTTAAACTTTGGATTTGAACCTACCACCTGCCATTTAATACTCCCAAACCAACAGAATGTATGATGAAGCAAGGAAGAGCTTTTCAATAGTTTGTGAATTGAAGGGTTAAATAAATAGCGAAATCCTGTTCTGCAGCTAATGCCCATTGAAGGCATCTCCAATGTGAATCTGACAGAGAAAGAAGTCCTGCCAAATTCAATAGTGCTCATGTGAAATTGAAGTTCTATAGAAACAAACAGGCCAACATACAAATTATGAGCAAAAATGAAGCAATATTTTTTCCCACACTTTTTTTTTCTTGCACACATGTAGAAATGCACATGCGTGGGAAACTAAGATGGGTTACCGCAGCTCTCCAAGGCAGAGTAAGTAAAAAACATGAAAAAGAGAGAGAACTAAAGAGACTAAACACAGGGACATTCATTTGCTGGCATATTTTCCAGTGAAATATTTATAAATGGTAAGTTGTCTAGAAATCTAAAAAATGTGTACTATTTCCAAACATTTAAGACACTAATATTACACGTTTTGTGAAAAGTATACAGTTGCTATCTGTATGGGTTTAATTCACCTGGTTTGTATAAAAGTTTCAAAAATTTGTTTTACTTTGTACCGCTGAACTACGACTGCAGTAACAATTAAGGATTTGTAAGTGAGAAGAAGAGGTAGCTTCAGGTGACTATTAACATAACGTGGATTTCCCACTTCCCCCTCCATTTTCAATCAATATTTCTTATGATATATCAGCATGCACAAATGGAGTCTGTGGTTTAAAACATTTGTTCATGTTTTAGTGCTATTAGAAACTCAGAAGCTACAAATTTACGAAGAATAGGTTCTGATTATTAGTTCAGCAGGTATGGAAAAGGGAGAACAAGCGCTAAATTCTTGAGGATTTAAATAAGGATTGAGAAGGAACTAGATTGTAATTTGGATATACGCAATCACCAGAATAACTCTTCCCAAGTGGTTAATAAAATATAAAGATAGGTTGGCATATTGAATGGATTTCTCACAAGGCATTTCTCTGGTCAAGAGCATTAGCTTTAACAGAGTATGTTCTTTTTAAAGCAAATATTGTCAAGAGTTCTTGCTATACTATTTTTATTCCATGGAATATGTATTCAGTTTTAGAACACTATGTTCATTCCCATATTTGGATAAAGCAGAATATGCTTAAAATCTCAGTAGTCATTTTTCTTTCACCCACTCATAAGAAACAATTGCTAAATGTTCCCTTAGCAACCAGCTGGTTACTAATGAACCTAACTATATTAACCTTGCAGTCATTTAAATTACAGAAGAAATTATAAGTCTTTTTGATTTACCAACTCATCACTTATATTCTTATTTTCTATCTTATTCTGTGTAATGCTACAGCCTAATGATTTTTGTTGTATTTACTCTGGGACTCGAGTCATTTGGTTAAGCATGGTTACAGAGCAATTATCACTTTAAAGGGACCTAATGCCTCTCCAATTTTTGTCTCATTATACCCTTCTACATCTATACATATGGTTTACTCTGTTTGAATGAGTAGAGAAGGGTCAAATAAGGACAACCTCAAAGATACTGCCAATGTTCCTGTCCATCTATCCGTGCCAGTGTTGAAATGCTTCTCCAACAAAATCTATTCACTAAATATATCTGTCTCACTCAAATTAACAGGAGATTGCATCATTGGCCTGGGTTTTGATGTACTGACAAAGCATTGCTATTTGTTCTTGACCTTAAAGAAATCAGACACTAAAACTTCAGAGGAATCTCTGCTATACTTCTCTCATTTCCAGAAGCCAAGAACCTTCTGCAGGCATCTGTGGAAAGTAGCTACAATGATATCATTAAACTGGCAGCATAGCCAGTCATATACAACAGGAAAACTATCAAATTTTCATCCAATTCTGGAACTATTTAACAAAATCAAACTAGGGATTACAACATTCAAATATATACAGGTGAACCTGAAATATGAAACAACTAAAGTTTATTATAGTCATAGGCTCTATGATTCTACAACACTTTACGATCTTAAATTCACTAAATTCTGACCTTTTTTTGATAATTTTCAGAATTGATGAGGTCAGTCAACAGTATTCATGGTCTACCACACTGCTAAATCAAAGCTCAAAGTTCAAAGTATGTACATATCACCATATACATTTTCATGCGTGCACTCACAGCAGAACAAAGGAACACAATAGTATCAATGAAAAACTATCACAAAGACTGACAAACGCCCACTGTGCAAAAGAAGACAAACCGTGCAAATACAAAAAAAGTGATAATAATAAATAAGTAAATAAATAATATTGAGAACATGAGTTGTAGAGGCCTTGAAAGTGAGTCCATATTTGTGGAATCTGTTCAGAGCTGATGCCATCAGAACATCAGACATCATTTAACAAAAATACAAAAAATTCTGCAGATGCTGGAAATCCAAAGCAACACAGATAAAATGCTGGAAGAACTCAGCAGGTCAGCCAGCATTCGTGGAAATGAATAAAGAGTCAATGTTTCGGGCCAAGATCTTCTTCAAGACTGGGAAGGAAGGGGGAACGTGCCAGAATAAAAAGGTGGGAGGTGGGAAGGGAGGATAGCTGGAAGGTGACAGGTGAAGTCAGGCGGGAGGAAAAGGTAACGGGCTGGAGAGGAAATCTGATAGAAGAAAAGAGTGGACATTAGGATAAATAGAACAGACAATAGGTGCAGGAGTAGGCCATTTGGCCCTTCGAGCCAGCACTGCCATTCACTGCGATCATGGCTGATCATCCACAATCAGCACCCCGTTCCTGCCTTCTCCCCATATTCCTTGACTCCGTTATCTTTAAGTGCTCCATCTAATTCTTTCTTGAAAGCATCCAGAGAATTGGCCTCCACTGCCCTCTGAGGCAGAGCATTCCACAGATCCACAGCTCTCTGGGTGAAAAAGTTTTTCCGCAACTCCGTTCTAAATGGCCTGCCACTAATTCTTAAACTGTGGCCTCTGGTTCTGGACTCCCCCAACATCGGGAACATGTTTTCTGCCTCTAGCATGTCCGATCCCTTAATAATCTTACATGTTTCAATCAGGTCCCCTCTCATCCTTCTAGATTCCAGTGTATACAAGCTCAGTCACTCCAATCTTTCAACATATGACAGTCCCGCCATCCCGGGAATTAACCTCGTGAAACTACGCTGCACTCCCTCAATAGCAAGAATGTCCTTCCTCAAATTTGGAGACCAAAACTGTACATAGTACTCCAGGTGTGGTCTTACCAGGGCCCTGTACAACTGCAGAAGGACCTCTTTGTTCCTATACTCAACTCCCCTTGTTCTGAAAGGGAAGGAGGAGGGAACTCGAGGGGAGGTGATAGGCAGGTGAGAAGAGGTAAGAGGCCTGAGTGGGCAATAGAAGAAGAGGGGAGGGAGAGGAAAACATTTTTACTGTAGATAGAAATCAATATTCGTGTCATCAGGTATTCTGTCTACCCTCTACCCCGACAGAATACAAGGTGTTGTTCCCCTATCCGAAGGGTGGCCTCATCCTGATACAAGTGGAGGCCATGTCAGAGCAGGAACGGGAATTGGAATTAATATGTTCGGCTACTGGGAAGCTCTGCTTTTGGTGGACCGAGTGGAGATACTCCATGAAGCGGTGTCCCAATTTACGACAGATCACAATGACATAAAGGAGGCTGCATCAGGCGTACTGGATACAATACACAACCCCGGAAGATTCGTAGATGAAGCATTTTCTCACCTGTAAGGACTGTCTGGGACCTTGAATGGCGGTGAGCGAGGAGGTGATGGGCAGGTGAGCAGTTTGTCTGCTTGCAATGATAAATGCCAGCAGGGAGATTAGTTGGGAGAGACAAAAGGACAAGGGAGCGATCCTGGCAGAAAGTGGAACATGAGGGAGGGTGGGGAGGTAAAGATGTGTTGATTTATTTATTGAGATACAGCACAGATCAGGCCTTTCCAGCCCTTTGAGCCACACCGCCCAATGACCCCAATTTAACCCTAGCACTATCACAGGACAACTCACAATGACCAACTAAACTACCAATGGTATGTCTTTGGACTGTGGGAGGAAACTACAGCACCCAAAGGAAACCCACACAGTCACGGGGAGAACGTACAAACTCCTTACAGGCAGCAGGGGAAATTGAACCCGGGTTGCTGGTATCGTAAAGGGTTGTGCTAACCCCTGTGCTATTATGTGGCCCCTATCCCTGTAACCATGCTAGAAAAGGGAATCGCATTTTTACAGAAGACAGGGTGGGAAGATGAGAATACAGTCAAGGTGGGAATTGGTAGGAATCGTGCGAATCAGTAGGCTTATAAAGGATGACAGTCGACAGTTTGTCTCCAGATATGGAGACAGAGATTGAGAAAGGAGGTGGAGTTGTCAGAAATGGACCAAGTGAATTAAAGGGCGGGGTGAAGTTGGAGGCAAAGTTGATGAAATTGGTGAGATCAGCACGGGTGCATAAAGCAGCACAATTGCAGTCATCAATGTAGCGCAGGAAGAGTGGGGGGGGGCGTTACCAGGGAAGGCTCAAAACATGGGCTGCTCCACGTAGCCAACGAAAGGCAGTCATAGCTGGGTCCTATGCCAGTGCTCTTGGCTCATTTAAGATTGGGATACACAAATACATTGAAATCTACCTAGAAGTTAAATGGTGGCATGGCAGCAGAGTTAGGCAATTTGGTCCATTGAATCTGCTCCTGCATTCCATTATGGCTGATTTATTATCCCTCTCAACCCCATTCCCCTGCCTTCTCCTCAAAGCCTCCAACAGCCTTACTAATCAAGTAACCATCAAACTCCACTTCAACTACTGTATACCTACGACTTGGTGTCCACACCCATCTGTGGCAATGAATTCCACAAGTTCACTATCTTCTGTCTAAAGAAATTCCTCCTCATCTCTGTTCTGATGGGACATCCTTGTTTTCTGAAGCTGTGCCCTCTGGTCCTAGACTCCCCCACTATAGGAAACATCCTTTCCACGTCCAAACTATTACCAATATTCAATAGGTTTCAATGAGATATCCCTCATTTTTGTAAACTCCAGTGAGTATAGGCCCAGCGATATCAAATGCTCCTCATACATTTCCAGAAACTTGTTTTGGACCCTCTCCAATGTCAGTACATCCTTTCTTAAGTAAGAGGCTCAAAACTGCTCACAATACTCCAAATGTGGTTTGACCAATGCCCTATAAAGCCTCAGCATTACACACTTGCTTTTATAGTCTAAGTGAATGCTTAGACTGCATTTGCCTTCCTTACTACTGACCCAACCCGCAAGTTAACCTTTAGGGAATCCTCATAAAGACTCCTAAGTCTCTTGGTACCTCTGATTTCTGAATTTGCCCCCTGTTTTGAAAATAGTCTATGCTTTGATTCCTTCTTCAAAAGTGCCTGGCCATACACTTGTCTACACTGAACATAGAAGTCCCAGGGCATCTGTATAACTTGCTGTTTCTTAAAGTTTGTCAACTGCAGCATTAAACGCTGCGTCAGGACAAGTTCCAACCAGAATTGAGAATAATAGTGTTACTGATATCATACATCTAACAATGTATGCATTCCAATTCATATGAGAATTAAATAGATGTTAAAAATTAGTTACAGCGATCAATTTTTAATTATTGTGAAGAAACACGGGTTATACAAGCCCATGCAATAACACGTTGGCACTAATCACGTAAACTTCTACAGGCATCTACATTAAAATGTAATTAACTCTTTGTACTCTTGCTAAGACATAGCAACATTTATTACCTCAATTCAAAAAACATTGATAAGCCACCCAAAAGTATAATTATTTCAATCAAATGTGTATGTGTAATAAATCAAAGTACACAGGTTTGAAAGCCCACGAGTATTAAACAGTTACCAAAACTGCATGAAACCACTAAGAATAGAGTTGTTACAAAGTCAAAGTATTTTGGATTTTATTACAATTTGGATTATTTTGCGACCATCTATATATCTGTATAATTTTTTACATTATGCCTAATTAAACCAAGGAGCACCTGAGCCCAATTTTGCAACCTCTTTTTGCTTTCTTTTTCCCCTATTTTGGAACTGTGCCAACTTTACCACAGGGGAACTGGAAACCCCACCAAGCAACATTGGTCCTATTTTCCAGAAGCCCTATTACCAAGAGATTCTTTCTAACAATACCACTGAAAATAAAACAAGAATCCAGATCCTACCACGAGCTCAATGGCAGATGTCATGAGATTCAATGCAATGCGTTAAAATATGCTCGGGCACTATGATCTTTTTAATCACTTTGCAGGAGATTACATTTAATGTATTATAATGTGCTCTGGCAGGAATCCAAGTCCAATATTCTTGTAAGAGCATGTTAATAATACAGGACCATGGCTCATTCTCCCCCTACTGAGAGCTACTGTAGCAAACAGGGGGAAAGCGCTGCGATTATCAGAGGGAAAATTTTTTGAATCTATAAAAAAATGAAGTAGTGTATAATTTTTGAGTTGCTATGTAATGGAATTGGTGGGATAGGGAATCAAAATGCTACAGTGAGGATGGAGTTGTGTTTTTAAATAGTATTATGGACCATATTACTTTTTCCAATAAATTTATGTTCTCTTGTTTTGAAACCTTAACTCCTGGCAAACTCTGCCCCCAACCAACACTTCCAAAATGGATTTTTAATTGTACTGACCTGCCCTAGTCCAATACAGCTTCTATATTCTGTTTTTTTTTTAACTAAATACAACATTACCACAACAGTCACCAACCAAGGACAAATTTTAACTGTGCCTTGGTTAAAGTTTAAAAAAAACAGCAAACAAACAAGTACTTGACTGATAGAACTGGGGGCTATATGGCCAATTTGCGATTTCTTATGAAATTTACTTTTTGGCAAATAAAACAGCTAATTATTAGGAGAGTGGCACTAAATCATTGGGTGAAGTGTTATCTTGATTACAATGAAGGGTGGGATGAAACATCCAGCTTAAGATATAGTTCAAAAGCCTTGCCAGGCACACATAACAAATATTTTAAATCTGAAAATATTCAAGCACTGTACAGCAGTTCCTTATTAAAATAAACTATCAATGCTTGGTAAACTTTCTATGAATTATTTCTAACCCAAGATTAGACTATAAGAGCTTATGATTTGTGCAATATATTAGGAATACACATTACATCGTGATAGTGGCTTTTTGGTTGTACCATTATGGTGCCAGACGTTCAATTAGAGACCTTGACTCTGAAACCTAGCTTCTACGTATTTAACTGGTCCTCAGCCAATCCCTTTGATGGTACGTAGTACACCCTGTCGTACACAGTGCTCCATCCTGGGACAAATGATAGAAATAATAGGTAATATTTCAGCCTGGACTGCTTTACCTCAAATTATCCTAAGTACTAGAGCTGCCAGCTGCTTATACTCTTCTTGCCCTGATGCACTCCATGTGTAAGCACCAAGCAGTTTAACAAGAGGTAATAGTTGCTGAGACAAAAACCTAGAATCCATGTCATATAGCACAGAAAACTGTCCACCCATACAGAATAGTTAGCCTTGGTACAATAATAGTCTTATCCCGTCTGATGGTATCCAGCTCAACTCACAAGACAAAGGCACCATACTAACAACGAACAAGCAGGTGTCGCCATTTTAACTTCAACTAATTCTTTTCAAGTGTGATACCAATTCAAGAGTCTCTTCTCTCAGGTAAAGGTACGTCTTTAATGGTTGCTCCAGTTTGCAAATCAACAATAAACAGAGTAAAACAAATTATCAGGTCTTTTATTTCAAAGCAGTTTGTGGAACCTTGATGTTGTCACCTAGGGTGCTACATATATATGCTTTAGAACAGTGACTTAATGCTGGAATTATTTCATTATTGGTGAAGTACTTAGATGAAAGATTTTATATTGCTTATTGCAGAGATATTTCAATCGATAACAAACAACATTTGTACAAGAGCAAATATCCAAATTATTTGCTGGTCCTAGATAATTCTGCTTTCTGCATGAAACTACACACTGTGCGACATGGAGAATAATAAATAAGCATCTTTACTGCTACCTTGGTATTTAGTAGAAAATATATTCATATGTGTGACTCATTATAGATTACAGTTTATAGAAGTCTGTATATGACCTCTCACTCTCTTTATTCCTATAGTAAAATGTCCTTAAAATTATTGGTTTGAGAGTGATTTCTAAAATCTACCTTATACAGAAACTTGTGGAATTGAGGTAGTGTTTGTAAGTCTACACTTATTGATCATTTCCATTTCTCTGATGATGATGGTAATTTCCTTTACAGGGCTTCCCTGGCTTATGACATTTGAGTCAGTTTAGGTGAGATACAGTAGCTATGGCAGATTCCCTTCCTGAAATTTCATTTTAAATAAACTAAAATGCAATATAATGTATGGCTCTCCCATAGACCTCAATGAAGCTGAAGTATTTTCAGTTTGTTATATGGCCATACTCATTTCCTGCTTCCCCAAAGTTTTCGCGCGTGTGTGTGTGGGGCGGGGGTAAGTAATATCTCTATTTTTAAAAACATTTCTTGTGTCAGAACCAGCCAGTCCTGATGAAAGGTCATCAGTCTGTTAAGTTGACTCTCTGTACTCTCTGTTGAAGCACAGTTCAAACTTTGTTTTTTTTTGTTCTCTCTCCTCATTCATCTCCACTACTTACACCCCTTCCAGCTCAGTGCTGTTAACAAGCCTTCTACAGCTTCTCTCACCTGGTGACAACATCAATGTGTCATCAGTTTCTCTTGACATATATCCTATCATTCAGACATTCTGTTTACTCCATCCTCCACCCCCATTTTGCCACAATTAAAATACACTTGCTTTCTTACTTACACAGAGGGTCATCAGGTCTGAGCCACCGCACAGTGGAGCAATCTCATCAGTTTCATTCTCCCTCTTCATATTTCCTTATAACACTGCAAATTATTCTCTCTCATATGCCCATCAACTCTTCTTTAATTCTTTTCCCATGTAATTACACCAACGGATAATTTGAAAAAAAAATGAATTAAACTATAGCATGCCTCTGGGATGCAGGAAGAAACTGGAGCACTCAGTGAAAACCAACACAATCAAAGTGAAAATGTACCAACTCCAAACAGATTGCAACTGAAAGAATGGTTCTTAACCCCCTCCATCACTATGTCACTCATTGTGACACAGATTCTAAACTTTCCTGATTCTGATTAAAGCATCAACCTGAAATATGAACTCTATTTTTTCTCTCCACAGTTGCTGAGTATTTCTAGCATTTTAATTTTTTTTTTGTTTCTGTATTGCAGATTCTTCTTTTCATTAATGACAAATATATTGACAAGGACGTTGAGGTAACTTTTCAATCCTGTGATTTTTAAATGCTAAGACTTGCCCACAGACCAGTATAAGAGAAAAGTGTGTCTGATCTCTAATATCCCAGCTGTACTTGGAAATTTAATTACTTTGGAAGAACATGGGCGCTTGTTAAATGCAGATACACTTAAAAAAAAGTTAATGATATAAAGAGATGCCATGGATTTGGCGAAGATGTCCAAGGTAATAATGATAATTTAACAAAATATGCAGAGAAAGTCTTCTATTAGATGAACATTTTCTTTTCCCACAGTAGCTCATGAGGCAAATACAAAATCTTGTAATTCTCTCAGACGTTTTTTTTAATCCTTAAGAGAGGAATACTAACATAACAAGGAGGTGAAGCACACCAAGTACAATTTTACATTCACAGAAGGTAAACTATGCTGTACTGAAACTTGCTGTAAAGCCCTTTGTTTGTTTAGTTATTTAGAAATGTAGAAAACCTACAGCACAATACTTCAGCCCACAAAGTTGTGCCAAATATGTCCCTACTTTAGAAACTACTAGGCTTACCCATAGCCCTCTTTTATTATTTATTACTTTTATTTAGAGATACAGTGCAGAACAGGTCTTTGAACCCAATGAACCACTTCGCCCAGCAACCCACCTACTTAACCATAGCCTAATCACAAGAACATTTACAATGGCCACTTAACCTACTAACGGGTACATCTTTGGAATGTGGGAGGAAACTGGAGCACCCAGAGGAATCCATGCATTCCTATGAAAACTTTATACACAGGATGTCAGAATTGAACTCTGAACTCCGACATCCCGAGCTCTAATAGGGTCTTGCTAACTGCTACGTTATCGTGGCAGCCCATATGCATATCCAAGGGGTTAAAATTATTAAAATGTAAACAAATAACAGTGACAATGGAACAGGCTGAAGTGGGCTGTCCAAGTTACTTTTTCCTTGAAAGCTCACACACGAGTATTTTATTTACTGACGGGCTAACTCCAACCATTCTCCATTCTTCATAAATATTGAGAAATACCAAAGTGTAGGGAGGTACTTTCTAAATATTTGCAGACATGTATAAATATCTGGTTGGTCTTTTTTCAGTCAAACTTTTCATGTTCATATAAAACAGCCATTATAGAACTGGCAACAGCACTGGATTGCCAGAGACTGAGGCCCGTTAACTGGTGAATGTACTTTCACCCAAGAAAAGCTGTTGAATGGCATCAATTACAGTCTTGTGCCATAAATTATTCAAACTCAAATTACATGGCATTGTAAAAGTGGATTAGAGCCTGTAGATCAGGTTCATCTCTGATTGGTAGGGCTGGGATTGTTTGCTCAAGGCTACTATCTAAACAGGTCAAAGAGACGCAAAGACCCTTAATAGAATGGCTTCTAATTATTATATTGCATCAATAATCTTTCATTACCAACTCATTCCATTTTATTCCTATGCAGATGAAACATGTAAATATGAAATCTCCAACCACCCCCCTTCCTTTTACACGTTACTGAGAACTCTACTAACTAACATAGCAAGTGATACATGAATGTTGCTTTTTAAATAATATACACATTACAGTGCCACCCAGTCTCATAATCAAATTTCACATTAAAATTAATGGGCAACTTGTTGATAAAGGAAAGTCAGCCTAATTTACTGGAGACACTTTCGGAGAAAGTCTCAGTTACATTACAAAATCTGGTTTCAACATTTTTTTTATAAATCAACAGCTTTTGATGTCATCTTTAAAACATAACAGTTTTTTTTTAAACCTTTGTTATTTTCACTTTATTTCCTGTCTGTCCATCTGGCCAATTTAGATTAAACTGTACAATAGAGGTCAATGTATCCCTTTTTTAATACTGATTTTGGTTTACATCACTGCTATTAATTTATAGACCATAACATCTCATGTTTTTATGAGAAGTGCAATATCTTACTTCATTCTGAATTTATACTGTATAAATTAAAATGCAACCATGGACATGTTCTAGAACAGTTATCACAAGAAAAGCTTTGGAAACTTGCTCAATTCAAGGACAAGGCCTATCAAACCGAATGTTCACTTCTCAGTGAAAACAACCACCTAATGACTTTACTCTCTGTGATTTGTAAACAGGCGCTTGAAAAGCATTTCCTGAGCGATTGAAACAGATGTATTTATATATCAATAGTCATAAAAATTTAAGTGGAAAATACTTGAAATAATGAAGTTATTATCTATTACCTAGTGCAGGTGCAAGTGTTGATACTGCATTTGTTGGGTCCATTTGGAATCCACCCAGCATAAACTGTGTGTCAGTTGCATTTTCCAGCTTTAGGCCCGGGAGGTTCATGTTCTGGGCCAGGTAGTACTGGTAAAGCTCGGCCTCTGCGGGTGCCAGGTTGCTGAGGCCTAAGTGCCTGTTGTGCTGGATCTGGTTCATGTTCTGCTGGAGCAGCATCATGTTGTGCATGTGCTTCTCGCTGGTCATGTGAATGCGCAGGTTCCTGGCTACATTCGTTTCATAGTCACACACCTCGCACCGCCAAGTGGGCTTGGTTTTTGGTTTGGTGGGCGAGGAAGCCCCGCACGAGCTCATATTGGCGGCAGCAGCGGCCGCGGCCGCCACCGCTGCTCCAGCAGAGTGGCTAAAAACTTGGTCGCCTCCGCCGTTCTGTAAGTTCTGCATGTTATTGAGATGCTTGTCGGACTGCATATGAATACTGAGATTGCCTTTGGTTGTAGTGGAGTAGTTACACACCTCACATCGGAAAGGCTTGTAACCACATGTATAACTCTCGCCCCGGGCTAACCGAGGGTGAGGTTGCCCAGATTTGCAATACGCACATGAGCCACCGGATTCGGGGTGCTTTTCCTTCATGTGGGCCTCCAGCGTCTGCTGGTACTTGTAGTGCCAGTTGCACTTTGGACACTTCAAGGTCTTGCACGAGTTCCGAGAATGCATCATGGTCATGTGCCCGCCAAGGGACCGGGAGGAACCCAGGACCGTGTCGCACTTCGGACACTCAACGGTGCTTCCAGATGAGCATTCCCCACCCCCCAGGTTGCAGGGAGTGCTGGCATGCTGGTGATGGGAGGCATAGTTTCCTTCCTCGCCATCGACAGGTTCATTTGGTTCAGGAGCTGTGGCACTGTCTTTATTGGCACTTTCATCTACAAAGTCCGTCCTATTACTCTCAGCATTACCGACACAGCTGTCGCCGCTTGCACTGTCGTTTGACAAGCTCACTGCATTCCTCCCATTTGCACCATCGAAAACAACAAAGGAAGAAGTAGAAGAAGAAGAGGTGCCCCTCGGAGAAGGGTTCAGCACATTAGGCATTAAAGGAGATTTAGAAATGCTTTGGTTTGAGAGAGTGAGTTCCTTGTTGCTACATGCATCAGCCTCAGGGTCTTCCTGGGGCTCATCATCATCCTCATCTGACTCGTTTGGGAACAGTTCTTTGCACTCCTCATCTTCCTCTGCTTGCTCAGCAGAGTCCGCCTTTTCCATGAGGCTACTGTCAGCGCTAAATTCTCCACTGGCTTTTTTCTTCTCAATTTCCATCCCCAAATCCTTGCTCTCTGACGTTTTGGTCGGCCCGGAAGCAAGGTGGCCCAGAGGGACTGAGGTAATTGGGGTCTTTAGGGCTGAGCTCGTCAACCCTCCAAGATTCAACAGAGCACTTTGTGCCAGCGGGATTGAATGAGGCTGCTCAGATGCACTCGCATTACTTTCAGAGTCTTTTAATAAAGCCAAACCAGCCTGGACAGCCTCATCACCATCAACATGGATTCCACTGAAAGTACCGTAGAAATTCTGACCAGGGCCAATGAGGTTAGCTGTGGAAACTAAAGGGTTTTGAAAGTTTTTGTTTTTTGGTTCCAGAAAGCTTATAAGAGGTTCCTTGTCTTTGCCTATCCCTTGGATGATAGCAGACACGTTCTTATTACTTAAGAGCTTGTGCTCCTCTTCACTAAGGGTCATTCGGTGGTCATGCACAGCATGCGTTACAAATGACCTCACATATCCAAAAGACAACTTGCACAAAAAACACATTAAAATCGGCTTTCGTTTGCCATAGAGCACGAAACTGTCAAACTTAGATAAGTCCACATTGTTAGGGACATCTTTGGATACACAAGAGTTTTTGGCAGAGCCATCACTGTTCAGGTAATCCTTGTTGCTTTTGTGTCGCACATCAAAAACACGGAAAGTGTGCAAGACAGGACTGATGCCTGTCAGTGCTGAGGTATTTGGGAATGCCTGGTCAGAACCAAACCACTTCCCAAAAGATGAGGCTATGTGAAAAGTGTTGATGATCTGTGGATAGACCGAAACGGATGCTGCAGAGGTGGACTCCCCTTGCTTATTCCCAGCGTTGGACATAGAGTTCATGAACAATGCTGGGAGAACACTACTGCCACTGGGCCCTCCAGATTGGATACTTTGCATTAACTGGTTCACATTCTCTACAATGTAGGCAGAGCCATCTGGCTGATAGACAATCTCCCCAACCAGGTTCTCCACATCGCTCTCCTCTGCCTCGCTCATTTCACTGTCACTTTCCTCCTGGAGGAGCTGAGGATGTGAGTTCGGGCAATGGTGTTCCATGTACTTTTGTAAACTTGAGAAAGAGGATGAACACTCGTTGCAGCTGATCTCCTTGGTAGACAACGTGCTGTGTGGAACAACAGCCGCCGCAGCAGTCTCTGAGCTGCACTCGTCGAAGGGTGACCTTAGGTTCTCACACGGGATGCAGTTCTCTTGTGCAGACTCCATTGAACCAACTTTATCAGAGACCTGGGGGTTGGATTCAGTCCATTCCTGATGCTGGGAGGTGCTACACCCATCCTCTTGCCCAGTGATGGTAGGGGAGTCACAGGTTTCCATAGTGATGACTACATGGGCGTTTCATTGCATCCAGTCGGGCAGGGGCCTAAAAATTGAAACAAAACAGTAAGTGCCTTGCATAAAGAAATAAACTCTTACATTTGACATTTCACTAATAAATACTTCATAACAAATTGGCCCTTAGAGTAGTATATTCCTTCTACATTTTTCCTAGAAAGAAAATGGAGTATCTACAAAATTAACACTCCATAAAATCTGAAAGTGTGAATCACTGCTGGCAACTCAAGTAGACAAAGGCTCAACTATTCTGTATGAAATTTCTCTGCCCACTTTTTTCGCAGGGGTGTTAACTCCTTTCGTAAATCACTCAGCGCTGGAGTTAGAAGACCAGTCAGCAAAATGTCATACGATTGTGTCAAATCCTCACCCACTAATGGTGCCTGTGATTTCTAAGCAAATACAAACCAGAATCATTCCTAAACTGTTTCTTCAGAGCACCTCCAAAAATCAATAGAAACCCCACATAAGGAACAAATAGTACAGCATAGTCGCCAAACTCTGAGGACCATTTATTATGGCAGCAGGTCTTGGGCCTGTGAGGAGAAAGTGAGAAGGAAGATACCTTGTGTGTTGCAGTCCTGCATTTAAACTATGTATTTGCGCACACCATATGTTAAAATTGTTTTTCTCTCTGCATAGTCCGGTTGCATAGTGTTAAGTTACTGTTGGACTGATATTCAAAAGCCTGGACTATTGATCTGCAGACATGAATTTGAATCCTATTATGGCATCTGGGGAATTTAAATTCTAGCAAACAAATAAAATGTGGAATAATCTGTTAGTATGAAAATAATGAATGTTTTAAAAACCCATTTGACTCATTAATGTCCTACAGGGAAGTAAATCTGCCATCCTCACTTGGTCTGGCTTACATCTGACTTCAGATCCATCAATGTGTTGACTCTGAACTGTCTCCTCACTTTAGGGGCAATTAGGGGGTGGCTACTAAGTGCTAACATTGCCTGCAATATCCATATCCTCCATTCTCAATCCTACGCTATAGTGATCAGTTTAGAGATGCAGCCCTAACAAGCCGTGCCAACAACCTGTCTATATTAAAGCCAGCCTAATCCCAGGACAATTTATAATTGAAACCCACATGGACACAGGGAGATGTATAAACTCTTTACAGACAGTGTGGGAATGAAACTCAAACTCTGACCCTGAAATGTAACAGCGTCGCACTAGCTGCTACGCTACCGTGGCACCCACATGTTGTTACATCCTCATCTTTGAACGGACGAAGAGTCTTGTGACAATTAAAAAGCAGGGAGGTTAAATGGTTTCCAACATTTTCCAGAAGCACAAACCTGACACCAAACCAACAACACGGAGAGTCAATTATCCATCTCTCAGCAAAGAATAGTGATTTTTGCTTCAATATCAAAGCGGGGGGATGGGGAAGTCATTTACAATTTTCAAATTTCCAACTTTGCACGGTCTTTTTTCTGGCAATTGCAGAAAATTGCAAGGCAACAGAAATACTTCTACGCAACCTGGATATAAATGATGTAACTGAGCTTTAGTGTCATTGAAAATGCTGCAACCATTACTGATCAGCAGTGGGCTGGGACTGCTGGACCCTTCTTCACCAACTGACAGCGTGATGAACTAGTGAAGCAAACATTTACTTAACCCAAGTTCAATCAATATACTTTATTCACAAAATTTCCACTCTGGAAACCAGTCCAGCAGGCAACTGGCTGAAGGCTAGGTATGTCTGAAGCATTCTAAGCACATCGCTCTCCAAAATGAGATTATTTTAAAAAAACAACAGAGCAAGTATCACTAATGCAATTACCAATGTTTTTTACAGTCTAAAGTGGATTGTCTGTAGTTCTACCTTGCAACAGGACTGGAACAGTAATACTGTTTGCCCATAGTGCTTTACTTTGACTGACATCTGCTCAGTTACAAGTGCCTAAAATGTCACTAATTATAAATGAGATTTATAGTGCGTGCATTCAGTGCCATGTATGACATTGCAGCTTTCATAGAAGGTGAATATTCTATAGCAATCATTTAAATGAAGCCACAGAAGATTTCAAAGGCATCAGCAATTTCCTAAACTGTTGGAGTTGAATAACATTAACTCTTCTTGGCCGTAACAGATGAACAAACTTGAAACTACCTAGCTTTTATTATGAAGTCTGAACGTTTTAAACTGCTAATGAATGCATTGGATTTAATTTGGTGTTCAGGTTCTTCAGACAATGGGATAAATCAGGAAGTATTCTACTTCGGTTGGTGTTACTTTGGCAGTGATATCTGAAGGGCCCCCTTCTTCAAAATGAGGCACGGGGTCTTTTACATCCTTCCAATCAGGCAGTATTGCCATGCAGAATTTTCAGAAGATGCTATCTCTGACACCATGCACTAGACCTAGATTTGAGGAGGCATCAATGAATCCTGGAATTCAGAGTAATAATGTATATAAGAAGGCCAAAATTTTCACATGGATTTTGTGCTTATCCTTCTTAAAACTAGTTCCTTTAGTCCGAATCCCATTCCTTTCCCATATGCTTCTCTCTCATGTACTTGTCAATGTTGGTAATGGAACTGCATCAACCTTCTACTGAGCAATGCGAAGACCGTGAAAAAGAGTTTCATCTTGTCATAAATCTTTTGCCTATGTACTGAATCTTCAGCTTTCAGAAACTAATTTGCTTTGACCACTCCATTTGAGCATCTCCAACAAATCTCCTCTGAATCTTCTCTGCTGTCAGAAGTACAATCCTTATTTCTCCAGACTATCTACTGATTTTTCTATAATCTTTCATCCAGGAACTAGTCCAGTAAAGTTCCTTTGTACCTTCTTCAAAGTCTTCTGTCCTTCCTGGTGGGCAGTGGAGAATTTGAAACTATATTCGAACTGTAGTCCAACCAGTGACTTTATATAGCTTTATCAAGAATACCTAATAAATACTTTATATCATAAACATGAGAAATTCTGGAGAGGCTGAGCATCCAAAACAACACACTAAAAAATGCTGGAGGAATTCAGCAGGTCAGGCAGCATCTATGGAAATGAATACTGGTTGGTATTTTGGGCCAAAACCCTTCTTCAAGACAGGAAAGGAAGGGGGAAGATGCTAGAGTAAAAAAGTGGAGGGAGTGGAGGAAGGATAGCTAGAAGATGATAGTTGAAGCCAGGTGGATAGGAAAGGTATAGAGCTGGAGAGGAAGGAATCTGATAGGAAGGGAGAGTGGATAATAGGAGAAAGGGAAGGAGCAGTGGACCCGGGGGAGATGATAAGCAGGTGAGAAGAGGTAAGAGGCCAGAATGGGGAACAGAAGAGGATGGAAGGGGGAGGGATTTTTTTTTAACCAGAAGGATAATCATGACATCATGTTGGAGCCTACCCAGACAGAATTGATCCTCCATCCTGCGGGTGGCCTCATCATGGACCAACATGTCGGAACAGAAACTGACAGCCCACTTCGAGAGCATAGGACACAATAGATGACCCCAGCAGAGTCACAGGTGAAGTGTTGCCTCACCTGGAGGGAGTGTTTGGGGCTTATCTACACAGGTCTGTGCACAACCACAACCAGAGTACTGTTTTTGTATCTGCTGAGGCATTAAGTGATTATTACCTCTTCTGACTGTTCTCACTAAAATGTTTCATGTTATATTATTCTGAGCTGAATTCCATCTGCCAGGTACTTTGTTGTTCTACAAGGCAGTTTATATCCCTTTGAAGTTTCCTTCACTACATTTACATATCTTCTGTTCTCTGCAAATTAAAAAAGCTAAGTCATTAACACACATCAAAACCAAAGCACTCCCAGGACTGAATCTTGTAGTGGGCCAATTGAACTGGAAAAACAACTCCGTTTTCCATCGAATGAAGGGTTTGTATTTACGCTCCTACCACGTTTTTTATAGCATGAACTTCAGTTTTGCCAACAATCTGAATGAGGGGAACATGACCAAAACCCTTTAAAGTCTTTAATTATTTACTGCAGAAAGATTTCGAACAGCTGCAGGAAGAACACAATGCAGGAAATATGTGCCAATATCAGTAAGGTTTTGTTGGTTCAAATGTTACTGAGGTTTACCATTCCGGATTTAATATTTCAAGAACTCAAGACATTATATTCATTTATTAAATCCAGTTAAAGCAATGGAAGCCCTTCACGCCCCACAAGTAAAGTGCATTCAATAAATAGACTGCTTACAGGAAAAGGACATGCCAGAGCAGAGTGGAGTTTGTGTGTGGGAAATCCTGTGTCATGAATTTGATTGAGTTTTTTTTTGAAGAAGTAACCGAGAATATTAATCAGAGCAGGGCAGCAGACATTGTCTATAGATGGGCTTTAACAAGGCCTTGGACATGGTTCTGCATGGTACCTTGGCCCAGAAAGTTAGAACACATTGAATCTGGAGTGATCTTATCAAGTGGACATAAAATGGACCTGGTGGAAGGAGCTGTTTTCATATAGGAGGTCTTTGACACATTGTGTGCTACAGCGATCGATGGTAGGTCCATTGTTGTTTGCTATCGTTGTTAAAAATTAAGGTGAGAATGTAGTTGGCATGGTTAGTAAGCAGGCAGATGACATGAAAATTAATGGTAAAGTGGACTGTAAAGGTTATCTAAGATTATAAAGGATCAAGATCAATTGGGAACGTGGGTCAAGGAATGGCGGGTGGAATTTAGCTTGGAGAAGTGTGAAGTATTGACTTGGGCAAGTTAAACCAGGACAAGATTTACACTGTAAATGGCGGGGCCCTGGAGAGAGTTGCGGAATAGTGAACCTAGTGAACATAGAGGTACAAGTCCATACTGTAGTTCCCTGAAAGGGACAATACAGGCAGACAGGGATCTTTCAAATACAGGACCACATCAGAAGGAAGAGATCTATCCTGCTTCTCATCACTGTAATTAACACCTGTATTTTATTGTGTTCAATGCTCATGAAACTGGAAACTCTGATGAACTTTGCAAACTTGTTATGCAGACAGCCAATACCATTAAAAAGCTTAAACTCACTGGCACACATGAACTGATTCTAAAATTCATGTAAACTCAAAAATTTTTGAAATTTCTAATTCTCTTGTCCAAAGGAAACTTTCACATAGTCCTGAAAGAAGCCCAAGCTCTTGTTCAAATTCAAATCTCACCAATGTAATAGAGCTGGCCGTATCACATATTAATATTATGAATTATTTAATTATATCTATTTCATGGTGTGAACAACATTAAATATTTCTTAATACACTACATGCTATCTATATTTTAATACTCCTCTAATGTTCACTAACTGTGGACAAAATTGTTTTAAGGATTTTACTTGCTACCACACCAGCCATCTGAGAGTTAATAACCTTATTGAATAATCAATGCCATAAATGGTTCTCAATTTACAGGAAAATGTGCTCTGCTAGGACAGCTATTGATAAACTGGCATGTCTTTGATTTTGCACTGGGATCTAGTTTACTGAAACTAAGTACAGCAATTCTGAGGTAGAACTGGCATAGTATTTTGCAGAGATTAACAGATCATACTTAAAATCCCTTTTTTTAAATCTGTTATTCTGTAAATTGTCCAAAACTGGGATTACAGTCTTCACCAGCAAGGTTATCTGCCATTTTATTCACTAGTCCCACTTCTCTTCCTCTGACAACATCAACTCCAGTTGAAGTATGGTTGCAAATATGCTGGCCTGCTTTTAGCGCCTGCTCCTTATGAATAATGCAGACAGTGAGTTTCATAGGATACTGAATGAGGCGGGGACATCACATCTGTGACAAAATCTGTTTTCATCCTACATCCACACTACCAGTGAACTGTCCACTTGGCACTCAGCAGCAGCAGAAAAATTAGACACCTCTCCATGACTTAGAGCAGTGGTCCCCAACCACCTGGCCGCAAAGCATGTGCTACCAGGCCGCAAGGAAACGATATGATTCAGCGAAATGAAATGATACGAGTCAGCTGCACCTTTCCTCATTCCCTGTCACGCACTGTTAAACTTGAACACCCACCACTGTCCCCCCCCCGCCACCATCGGCCAATCCACAAGAATATTAAACCGGTCCATGGTGCAAAACAGGAAACTTAGAGCATTTTCTGAAGCAAAATTTTTAATTTCTTTTTCAGCCGATTTAAATGAAATTGGCACACATTTATGATCTCCATTTCACTTAGCCTCCACTGAGAGAATCTAAAATGGCTTTGATGAGGGAAAAAAATTGTACCCGTGCAAGCTTCAGTGTCACTGGACGCCTGCCATAACATCCATAACAGGTCTGAAGAAAACATCATCAAAAAGAAAATGGTTTTAGTTCAATGTATAAAAGTTGTTCTGCCATACAGTAAGCAACTTTACTTTTAAACTTGTATTTCTTCCCCAAATCCTGTGAATCTCTTTAGTTATGGTGTGAGATGTCAATCAATGTCCATTCTAGCAATGTTGCATTGTTTTTTTTTTGTTTTACTTCACATGGTTCCACAGCTGTGGATGGCAACATTAGTATTTACTGTCTTTCCCTATCTGCCCCTAAATGAAAAAGGCAGTTCGGAGTTAACCATATTGACGAGTCCAGAGGCCCAACTACAGGCCAGACCAGGTATGGATGACAGATGGTAAAAACTACACAGGGTTTTAAGACCAGTCTGAGAGCTTCATGCTTATCATTGCTTAGACTAGTTTTAATTCCAGATTTAATTAATTACTTGAATTTAAATTTCCCAAATGCCATGATGAAATTCAAACTTGTCTCTTGGGAATAATGGGCTAGAGCTCTGGCTGATACCTCCATAACTTAACCATTGCACTGCCACACCCCATGCAGTCCAACAGCACCCTAAGCTTTGCCTTAAATCAACTGATAATGGTGAGCACTGAATGTCACAGCATTCAGAATTAATATTTTACAAAAAGTTCCTGTAAATGGTCCTTTCTGAAATTTTACATCTTTGATTTGGATGTTCTAACTTGGTCCGAATGACTATTTCAATACCATTATCCATTCAGTAAATACCATACTCCCACATATTTCTTCAAATGTCTTCCTCTTTTATAATCCGCTCAATATCCCTATGTCAGCTATGCTGCTAGATCAATGCAGATCTGGATTGGGTTGCATGAAGGGAGAAAGAAGAGATAAATAAACAGGGTTGGGGATTGGTAGGAAATGACAGGCAGGGGTGTAGTGAGAGGGGGGAGAGGGAGAGGGGGAGAGGAAGAGGGAGAGGGGGAGGGAGAGGGGGAGGGAGAGGGGGAGGGAGAGGGGGAGGGAGAGGGGGAGGGAGAGGGGGAGGGAGAGGGGGAGGGAGAGTTGGAGGGAGAGAGGGGAGAGAGAGAGGGGAGAGAGAGAAAGAGAGTGGAAGAGTGAGAGAGTGTGTGGAGAGTGAGAGGAGAGAGAGAGGAGAGAGAGAGAGAGAGAGAGAGAGAGAGAGAGAGAAAGAAGATATATATATATATATATTTAACTTATACCCTTTCCCTGTAAATCAACATCCTCTTTCAGGCTAAGTGAACTTCTCTTGAACTTATTTAGAGAGATGAAGTCTCCTGTCCTGTTCTGTTGTAGTAGTATGTGTAATTGTGCCCATATGCCTCTTTTAATGACTGTGCGAATAGATTTTGATTCAAGTCCTGCCTGCTGGATACCACTGAAGTGGTAACAGAGGCTTCAGTCTGAAGTCTTCAGAAAGCGCATCTTGACAGCACTCTCCGATTAAAGTTTGGAAAGAGAAGAGAACAGCTGCCAAACCTCATCCTGGGCAAAGTGACAACTTTTACTCAGTGGAAAAATGAGTGAAATCACAAATGAGAAAATAAAATTAGACAAATATAAAAAAGGTTACTTCTTGCAGTATGGGAATTAACACAAACTATGAACCATTTCTGAAATGGCATTGATTCTGAAAGTGGTTGTAAATCTATGATGAACTTCAGGTGACTTTGAACAACCAAGAAAGAATCTCATAAGCAACACAGGCAAAATGCTGGAGGAACTCAGCAGATCCTTCATGGTCTCGGCCCGAAACGTTGACTGTTTACTCTTTTCCATAGATGCTGCCTGGCCCGGTGAGTTCCTCTAGCATTCTGCGTGTGTCACTTTGGATTTCCAGCATCTGCAGATTTTCTGTGTGTTAGTAATCTCATGATCTGCTTGCTATAACTCCAGGATAGTCTGCCAGGTAACTATCTCTTCTATATCCTCTTGCCCTACCTAGGAAGCACCTTGTTCAAACACCAGTCTATCTGCTAACATTTGCAATGAATTCAACAGCAGGGCCTACCAAAGTGCAAACTGCAAAACAAATAACATTGTGAAGTCTGCCCATGTATTTGTTTGTGAGAATACCACTGCTGGCAGATAATGTCCAGAGGATAAAGAGGTGACACTAATGCACGAAGACTGATAAGAAATGCAAATCAAAATTACCATGTCTGATAGCACTATCCTGTCACCCCAGCATGACATCTAATTTTCACACAGTATGGTTTATCCTAATTACCTTCCTCCATAACACTGATTCCTGGTGATGGAGGATTGGTTTCTCAAGACAAGGATGAGATAGAAACATAGAAAACCTACAGCACAATACAGGCCTTTCCGCCCACAATGCTGTGCCGAACATGTACTTACTTTAGAAATTACCTAGGGTTACCCATAGCCCTCCATTTTTCTAAACTCCATGCATCTATCCAGGAGTCTTTTAAAAGACCCTATCATATCCGCTTCCATCACCATCGCTGGCAGCCTATTCCACGCACTCAGCACTCCCTGTGTAAAAAACTTACCCCTGACATCTCCTCTGTACCTACTTCCAAGCACCTTAAAACTGTGCCCTCTCGTGTTAGCCATTTCAGCCCTGGGAAAAAGCCTCTGACTATCCACACGATCAATGCCTCTCATCAGCTTATACACCTCTATCAGGTCACCTCTCATCTTCTGTCGCTCCAAGGACCACTCCATCTATTCTCATAAGGAATGCTCCCCAATCCAGGCAGCATCCTTGTAAATCTCCTCTGTACCCTTTCTATAGTTTCCACATCCTTCCTGTAGTGAGGTGACCAGAACTGAGCACAGTACTCCAAGTAGGTTCTCACCAGGGTCCTATATAGCCTGTAACATTACCTTTCAGCTCATAAACTCAATCCCATGGTTGATGAAGGCCAATGCACCGTATGCCTTCTTAACCACAGTCAACCTGTGCAGCAGCTTAGAGTGTCCTGTGGGCTCAGACCCCAAGATCCCTCTGATCCTCCACATTGCCAAGAGTCTTACCAATAAATCTATATTCTGCCATCATATTTGACCTACCAAAATGAACCACCTTACACTTATCTGGGTTGAACTCCATCTGCCACTTCTCAGCCCAGTTCTGCATCCTATCGATGTCCCGCTGTAACCTATGACAACCCTCCACACTATCCACAACACCCCCAACCTTTGTGTCATCGGCAAATTTACTAACCCATCCCTTCACTTCCTCATCCAGGTCATTTATAAAAATCATGAAGGGAAGGGGTCCCAGAACAGATTCCTGAGGCACACCACGGGTCACCAACCTCCATGCAGAATATGACCTGTCTACAACCACTCTTTGCCTTCTGTGGGCAAGGCAATTCTGGATCCACAAAGCAATGTCCCCATGGATCCCATGCCCCCTTACTTTCTCAATAAGCCTTGCATGGGGTACCTTACCAAATGCCTTACTTACATGTTAATCATTGCTTGCCAACTATTCCAATTGACAGTGCTTGGAAGAAGATGAAGTTAACTGTATTGCAAAGCAAGGCAGTCTGAGGACCACTAAAATTCAACTCTGTGGTGTTCCTAGGTTCCAGGCAGATCACAGTTAAACTGGGCTATCAAGGGGATAGTTCTGAGGGTTCAAAACAATGATTTGGATGTGATAAACTCACTTCTATGAGTTCAATGTGCCTATTTACTTCAGAATCATTATCAGGCTTAATATGTTGTGAAATATGTTGCTTTGTGGCAGTAGGTCACTGCAGTACACAATAAAAACACTATCAATTACAATAAATAAACATCATTAAATTAAATATCTAGTGCAAAAAGAAAGCAAAAAAAAAGAAAAAAAAAGTGAGGCTTATTGTCCATTCAGAAATCTGATGGCAGGGGAAGAAGTTGTTCCTAAGATACAAAGCCAAGAGATCCTGCCGATGCTGGAAATCCAGAGCAACATGCACAAAAAGCTGGAGGAACTTAGCAGGTCAAGCAGCGTCTATGGAAATGAACAAACAGTCAACATTTTGAGCCACGACCCTTCATCAGGACTGGAATGGAAGGGGTGGGGGAAGATGCCAGAATGTTCCTACAATATTGAGTTTGTGTCTTCCTGTACCACCTCATTTATGGCAGCAAGAAGAAGAGGGCATGTCCAGGGTGTGGGAGTCTGTAATGATGGATGCCAGCTTTTTGAGGCATTGCCTTTTGTATACGTCCTCGACCTGGGGAGGCGAGTGCCCAAGCTGGCTTAGTGTGCAAATTTCTACAGCTTTTTCCAATACTGTGCTGTGGCCCCTCCATACCAGATGGTGATACAACCAGTCTGAACACTCTCCACAGTACATCTCTAGAATTTTGCCAGTGTCTTTGGTGACATACAAAGTCTCCCCAAACTCCAAATGAAATATAGCTGCTGTTGTGCTAATTCTTTGTCAGTGCATTAATATGTTGGGCTCAGGACAGACCTTCAGAGACCCACGAATTTGAAAGTGCCCACCCTTTCCACTGCTGATTCCTCGATAAGGACTGGTACGTGCTCCCTCAATGTCCCCTTCCCCGAGGTCATCATTCTACACCAAAGAAATTTTTCAGAGGGGAAAAGGAAGCAGCCTCCTTCTGAAGTAAACAAAAATAAGGCATTCCCAATGCCCCTCATCTTTCCACTATAGCCCAACTACTTCAACTTCCATAAAATCAAATTACAACCCCCCAGCTTCATCTGCAATAAATAGCACAACAGCCATGGGAAATGCCAATTGACTGTTCTCAGAATTCATGCTAACAGCTTTGGTAAGTATAATAATTTTTTTTAACCCATTTTCAGAGCTTTCTGCAATTTGCACTCCTTGCTGTGGGCTGTTTACAATGT
This sequence comes from Mobula hypostoma, assembly GCF_963921235.1. Classification (NCBI taxonomy): domain Eukaryota; kingdom Metazoa; phylum Chordata; class Chondrichthyes; order Myliobatiformes; family Myliobatidae; genus Mobula; species Mobula hypostoma. The sequence goes on from NC_086110.1 coordinate 49,819,366, forward strand.
GTCGATATAATGCTGATTCAGCGGTTAACCTAAACCACTGTATTCCAATGATGTAATACTGTAGTAAGCTACACTGATAGCTTGAAATGTTGTCTTCCTTTCTTAAAGATGAAACCAACCTTCTGTAAGGCCTAACTTCTCCACAGAGTAGAAAAGCTCTACACAGTGGCCTAAGCAAATAATAATAGGGTAATTCTAGGGCTAAATTAAGTAAAAATTTAAATACTTTACTACAGAGGACCGAGAGTGACTGCACATTTATGCTTTGGTTTCAGTCTGTGTCCAACTTCAGTTCAACCTTAGTCGGCTGTTTCCTTTGTCCAAACTCATAATGATATAAAGGCATTTATAACTCAATATATTAAATATATATATATTACATTTTACAAGGTTACAAGGTAAAAGAAACTTTTTTAAATGAAAATCTGGAGCCAACATATTTTTGTTTTCAAGCTGAAAATTCATTTAAGAAAATCACAAGGTCTGACAGCTTTAACAAAGAGAAACTTTCATTTTAGAGTTATTGAACCACAAAGCACAGAAAACAAGCCATTTGGCCCATCCCAATGATTGAGTTCCCATCTATAACCAGTCTTGTTTAACGCGAGTTGGTCCGTAACCTTCTATGCCTTAGATATTAATTTTGCTCATTTCTTAGAATGCCATGAATTGGCAATCCTGCTCCAGTTCAATACACTTCTAACTGTGCCATAAAAACAGCATCAGGATTTTTGATTTGTAAATATTCCATGATTTTAAAAATTGATGCGAGCTTCGAAGGTAGATGTGAAGGTCGTTCAAAATCTTTTTGAAGGTGAAGCCACAATAATGGTGAAAGAGATTGTTATGGTTGGTCTATACATGTGTGAATGTGTGAATACATGCATGCAGAGACAGCACTTTCTGACACTTAAGTGCCTTACTTACACTTCAGTGATGTCATGTCATAGTAGAACTCTAGGCTAAGAATTCCTTCAGTAAATATGTGTAGTAACATTGTAAATCTGTCCGTGAAGATTTCCTCTCTTTGGCATCTCTCGCAGATGCAAACACATATTCCAAAAGGATGTGTTTACAATTTCATTGCACAAGGTGACCACAGGAATCCTTACCCATCCAAGTTTGACAATCTGGAGTCTGTATGTTGTGTGGATTTGAAGGGAGAGGGGCTGGGTTTATTCCTTCCTCCTCCAACTCCACAATACACCAGGGGAAAAAGGTGATTTCAATACAGCATATGTGTACATAAACATAGTACAAAGTCAAACTTTAAAATCACTTTATCCTCTACTGGATATATGACATAGAAAAAGGAGGAAGAGCTTACTTATACTCCTGGGCATACTTAAGAGACTCCTGAAGTTCAAGCTGTGCACTGATATTTTGAGGTAGCATTCAGATTGTAAACATCTGTACTCGGGCATGATATTGAAAAACACCTTCAGTTCATCATAATCTTTATTTCCTTAAGTTTTTTTTACTAAAACCAGTGTTTTTTTTTAAACCAACACTGAGTGCATGTCACTAGCTCCTCAAACATGCAATCAGGTACTTGCTTTTCAAAATTTAAACACAAACAACACAGGAAGAGATTGTCCTTTCTGTGACTTTGAGGGTAATGTATTTGGGACATTTGGACTCAGATTCAGATATGTTGTAGATAAGGCTGCTGTCACGACTGCACGAATAAATGCACTAACAATTAGGCAATCTGACATTTTCTGCTTGATCACTCAGAGCAGCCATATTATCTTTAAGCAAGTGTTTTGCTAATGCTAAGAATTGATTAGTGCCAAAACTACCCAGTGTGTTCCAATGCACACACTTCTTCACTCTCAACATCACAGTGGTATCAAACTGAACTCATTCAGGACTCGTTATATTTCCACAACTGCAAACCGGAGAGACTTTCCGCTTTTCTAAAGATATTTTAAGGTCAGTGCAATGCCAAGCCATTTCAAGCTGTTGCTGACCAGTCAAAAGTGGAAGTGAAAGGCCAGGCACATCAGAAGAAAGCAGCACCCATCATCAGGGACTCCGCACCCCACCCCTCCAGGCCATGCTGTCTTCTCACTGCAGCCATTGCGAAGGAGGTACAGGAACCTCAGGTCCCACACTAACAGGTTCAGAAACAATTATTACTCTTCCATCATCTGGCATGGATGACCTTATTCACCTCAACGCTGCACTGATTCCACAAGCCATGGACTCACTTTCAAGGACGCTACAGCTCATGTTTGCAGTACTTAGTTATTTTTTTGGCTTTCTTAATTTGTTTTATTCTTGCTCAGTTTGTCTTATTTTGCACATTGGTTGTTTGTGTGCAATTTATCATCAATTCTGTTGTATTTCTTTGTTCTACTGTGGGCTGTTCTACTGTAAATGCCTGCAAGAAAGTGAATCTCAGGGTAGTATATGGTGACATATACGTACTTCATAATGAATCTACTTTAAACTTTGAAGCCCACTCCTCCTCATGTGTATACAATGTAAGTTCAATGTGCCCTGGAACGTGGTCAGATTTTAAATACAGGCACGGCCCAGCTTCTTAACATGCTTCATTAGTACAAAAGTAAGATGGGAAGAGTAACTAAGTGTAGCAGTAGAGACAGAAGAAGAAGCTGTCAAAGACCAGGGCAGATTATAATGTCCAGATCTTGTTCGATAGTTTGCTTGCATTTTGTGGAGAAGCAGTTTACAATAAAGCAATGTCTACCAATATGGACCTCCTGACAAGAGATCAGAAATACAGATGGAACCTTGCACTCTGAGACATCTGGGTGCAAGTTTCCAATACCATCGCCCATTTAAAGATGATCAGGCACGAAACCAGGAATCGTATGATCCTGGACTCAATGTTAAATGGGTGCAAGTGTGACAGAGACCATAGATTGGGTTACATTCATTGTAACTGTCTCTGGACTGAGTTGAAGTATTAGATCTTCAGCAGCAGTGAAGTGAACAAGGTTGGCCAGTGGAAACTATGCATCTGGTTTCTTTGACCTAATCATTTTAGAGCAATGGTTCCCAACCTGGGGTCCATGGACCTCTTGTTTAATGGCATTGGACCACAGCATAAAAACGGTTGGGAACCCCTGTGTTAAAGCATCTCATGGAAAGCTCACCAAATCAAATGATTAGTGGGAACTTTATGTATAGGATACCACGATGTATATATTCAATTAAACTGAAAAGATCAGAACATGTAAATGATGAGAACTGTGTCCAAGTAATGCTCAACAGAGCAGTTGCTGAGGATAATACTTCTGGTTATACAGTAAAAGGCATTACGCTGGGCATCACTGAAAAGTTTTTCAAGTTCATTAAGAGACTCGTAGCCTGAGGCACACTTAATCCTCGTTCGTGCGGCACTCCTAAACTGGCAAAAATTCCACTTCATGCCACTTATACTTTCTGTAGATTAAAAGATTGCATTAAGTGCAAATGCTCATGAATATGGAGTCTGTTAACACAAGCTTAAACTGCATATAGACACCAGCATCGGTACCTACTTTATGTATCTACAATGCATTAAAACTTGCATCTGAACTCTCTACTCTTCATTAATGTGATGCAGCATTGCTAATGTTTTACAATTATTTTCCTTTTTGGGGATCCAACACTTGACTACTTTTCGCTTAAAAAAAGGGGTGCCTTTTATGAAAATTCTATTCTGCGATTGGAACACAAATCCTTCACATTGTTAGCACCAATCTGGTTTTTCTTTTGCATTCAGTGAGCCACTGAGCATATATCGTAGTTCTATCCCCCGAGAACGAAAGTGGGATTTGATGTTCTGAACAAAAATATGAACTATTCTCATTCCAACATGCAGTAACCCTGCCAAGTGCCAAGAATGCAGAAAAAACATGATGAATTGCCTCCAACAATACTGTGTCCTGCTCAAATAGTGACGGCATGATGGTTTATTTTAAGAAATTAACAGCAGCCCATTAAAATTCTCCATTCTCAGTGTGTCTTATTTTCCCCCAGGGGTAACTTTACAGAAGAATTTCCTAAGCTGCTTCGCACTAAGCATTTGCTTGAAACCTCTCTCTTGCTTTTCAGTCAATACAGGAAAGCAGAGTCAATTCTTACTTAAGAAGGCAAAAGTCAACCTGTTGGTCGATTATTTGTACGTCTGTGAACATGGATTCCCGTAAAATCAATGATCTTCAGTTATTGCTATCAGTCTGTTTCTAAAATAGACTGGAAGCTGTTTAAGTTCATACATGCAGTCAGTGTGCCCAGGGCAACATCAGTCACTTATCTTCCATCCATCTATCCCTCCATTTATTAGAGTCTGTGAGCTCTTACTCAAACAGAACACAAATCTATAATATTAAGATTACACTAAAATTACTTCAGAGAATGACAGCTAATTTGATTTGCAAAAGTACCTGGTATTTAAGAACCTGACAACTCCCCTAGCTCACCAGCACCCGCCCCCAGACTGCAAGTTACCTAAAGAAAGGCTGATTGATTATAGTATAGCTTTGTTTTACAGAGTTACTGAATATTTGTACAAAATTGGATAAAGAACTTTGGGCAGTTGGTGGTGGGGTTGAGGGGGTTGGGGTTAAATGGGGTGGCACGGTTAGCACAACGCTTTACAGTGCCGGCGACCAAGGGTTCAATTCCCTCGCTGCCTGTGGGGAGTTTACACGTTCTTCCTGTGACCACGTGGGTTTCCTCTGGGTGCTCTGGTTTCCTCCCACAATGCAAACTGGTAGGTTAACCGGTCATTGTAAATTCTCCCGTAATTAGGCTGGGGTTAAATCGGGGGATGCTGGGCGGTGTGGCTCAATGGGCTGGAAGGGCCTATTTCATGCTGTGACTCAAAAATAAATAAACAGACGTGGAAAGGCAGGTGAGGGGCATGGGCCTGTGCTACGAAAGAGATATTCACATCTCTCTGTACCTGTTAGCTAAAAGGAAAATGCCGACTACTGTGGATATGATCCTTTTCAAATCGCTTTGACAAATTTATTCCTACATTCAGTAAGATTCATCTAATGTTCCATCAAGAGGCAGGAATGTCTTTGCCCTGCCATGAGGAAGTCCTTTTCTCTGCTGCACATTCAGCAGAAGATTCATCACACCACATCAGGAGATTACGGAAAGCAGGGGATACGGAACCAATGCCCAGAAAGCCAGCACGTGTATGAAAGTGTAAAGAAATTCAGCAGGTATAAAAGTAAAGAGAATATTGGATAAAAAGCTGTGTGTTTTCAATAAGGTAACCTTCATTTCAAAGTACAAACTGTGGCATCCTCTCCTGCCAGTACTTTGTGTCTCACTGTTCAAAATTTGCATTCCTAAACAGAGGACATGTAGAAACACGTCTACTGGTAGACCTGAGCATTAAAGGCTAACTATTTTTTAAAACACAGTGAAAAATATATCATACCACAAAAACCTGTCTGGCAATGTCACTACTGCTCATATTAATGTCCTACTTCTATCACATAATTTTAATATTTGAGCTCCACACACACACAAAGCAAGCTCTGAGGGATTGTGTGTCCCACTGTCATAACACGGAGGTGTCATGTAGGCCTAGACAGCTCCTCCTGAGTATAAACATGCATAGGTTATGACTTCTCAACCCTTCCTTCAGCAGAATATCTTCCTTGGTTGCCCCCAGCTAATTCAAATGCTAATGGGCTATTTCAAAACAAAATCTCAGATGCAACTAATTTCAAGAGGGGAAGAAGCTCCCTACGCTCAGCTTAGATCGGTGCACTTCACCGAACACTGTTTCAAAGTGGCTTACAGCACTGAGCCCAGAGGAGGTGGTGCCTCCATTTCCTATGAATTAAATATTAACAGCACTAGCGTGTAATTTTAATCATTAATTAGCACTGGGTTAATTACGTACGTGACTGGCAAGAGCACTGTAAATGTTGCTGGTGATAAACTAACATTGAAGAAAGCATGAAATTGTAACTGCACTGCAATTAGCAGGAAATCAGCCCCTGTACAGTTAACAGGTAGGCTGAGAGAAAGGCCCTTTCAGACACTCTTTGTACCCTCTATGTTCAGACAATATGGAATTGCAGCCAATTTAAACAAGGATAAGGCAGAAGATAAAGAACAAAACACTGCCAGAGCAGGTGAGAAAACACAAGGGAACAGGATTTAGCTACCTTTAGTTGCTCTGCACTCACCTCAGGCAAGCAGACAGCTTGTCCCTCTGTTTTACCAATGTTTAACAGAATCTGGATCAGAATCATGCTTACTATCACTGACAGAGTGGAATTTGTGAAGCAGTACAGTGCAAGACTAAAATTACTATACTACAAAAATAAATTGTGCAAAAGGTGTATAATGAGGTAGCCATCTTGGACCATTCAGAAATCTGATGGTGGAGGGGTCTTTAGGGTTCAAGTAGCTCCTCCGTGATGGTAGTAATGAGAAGGATGCACCCCAGAGTGCCACCTTCTTGAAGATATCACCGATGGAACTGGCTGAGTCTGCAATTCTGCAGCCTCTTTCCACCCTGCACATCCTCCACATCAAGGAGTTGTGCAATGGTCTCCACCATACCCTTGTAGAAACTTGCAGGAGTCTTTGGTGACATACCAAATCTCCTCAAACTCCCAATGAACTACAGCCTTCTGCATGATTGCATCAGAGTGTTGGGCCCAGGACATATCCCCGAGATGCTGATGCCCGGGAACGTAAAAATGCTTACCTTTCCACCACCAACTCCTGAAAGAGGAGTGTTGTATGTGCGTATTTTAACATCACATTGAACTTAATCACAAGTGTGCTCTACCTAAAAACAGTGCAATTCTAGGAAGTAGACTGGGCATCTCTAATTATATTTATTTAAATACCTGTGATTTATTTTTTACAGGCTCTGTTATGAAAGTGTCAGTTGTGGAAAGAATGTATTTAATTTCTTGAGCATAACCTTCAGTTTATACATGGGCTACAGAACTGTGCACACTTCCCAATAAAACGGATCATGGAACTTCCAAATTCTTAGAGCAATCAAGGGCTATTCTGAACTCAGAATTAGTGCCCTTAGAGTTATTAGGTGAAAGAGGTGCAGATTTGGGAATTGGTTCACACTTGTGCTAAGGTTGTCACTCCTTAAATTTCAGCAAACACACAGTCATGGGCATTTTCCAATTTCAGGAAACATTTTTTTTATTTTTCACTTGCTGATCAAATGAATTTTTTTTGCGTACTTGTGGTAGTGTCTACAGTCTACTAAAATACAGCAATTATACCTGCATCACCAATTTTAGTAATAGTGTGAAGACAAAAGAGCAGGTGTTGGAATTTAGAACTCAGCACAGTCAAGCAGCATCTGCGCTGGCAAAAGTTATAGATGGATGTTTCCGCTCAAGATTCAAATTCAAAACTTACTTGTGAGTTCCATCCTTATGTTAGTGGCTGCCTAATATACAACTATATTTTAACAATTCACCGTGCTGGGAATATAGCTGTTGAACTGCGGTAAATTTTGCATGCTAACTATCTTTGATCCCTTTCCACTTCTCAAGAACATGCTTCCACTTAACCACACCAAACTGAAAGTATAGTGTCGCTTCCCACATGTGTGCTGGCCATGTCCAAATCTGCATGATCTTTAACCATTCCTGAATCCTCCACTGTATTGCAGTTGCCTAGTCAATGTTCAATGCTGACCAACTGCTAAACTGTAAAACGATCTTTTTTTTAATTACCACAAAAAGCAGTAAAAAGTCTGAAGCTAACATTTTGGGTTCCATTAACACCACTCTGTTGCCACTCACTCCATCCCTCTCTGGTGGTCGACGACTTTAAGGTGAGCTTCAAAACACACAACTCTGTCACCAAGGCTCTCTATTTCCATTTCTATAATGTCTGCCCACTCCACTGCCTCATCTCATCTGCTGATAAGACACTCTCAAAGTCTTTACTGCATCTAAACTTGACTAGGTCAGCTGCCCAGCATTCTACAAATGAGGACATCTGAACCTTTACTGTCCATAACCTAACTTGTGACCAGGTCCCATTTATGCCCCTTGGCCTTTGTGAGTTCTTGGTTAAGCAGCCACTACATTTTAAATTCTGCACCTTTTGTGTTCAAATCCCTCTATGGTCTCATGCCTCAATACGTCTGTAATTCCCTCCAAGTATCTGCATTCCTTTAAATCAGGGGTTCCCAACCTGGGGTCTACAGACTCCTCAGTTAACGGTAGGGGTCCATCGCATTAAAAAAAGGTTGGGAACCCCTGTTTTAAATGAATTTCTCATCATTAATGAATCGCCCCACCAATGGTACTGTGCTTTCATCCTGTGAGGCTGAAATTGATCAAAACCTTCAAAATTCTGTTTCACTTTGTTGCATCAATATTTCACCAATGGCAAGTACACATCAGAACTGATCATCAACTAGCATTCATTATGTGTTTTGAATGTAATTTATAATATGCTTTCAGTTTAACAGATAGATTTTGAGAGAACATTATTAAGACTAGGAAATGCAGACAGGGTAATATCCGTAAAGCAGCAAGATACAAGTCTGATGTTCTGATTCATAAATTGCATAACACACCTTTGCAACTTTAATTCACCGCTTAACATTCACAAGAAGCCAGGAATATACAAGCTAGCTCTGACTGGTACACTTTCATAACAGACTATGATCACGGATATCATCTCAATGAATGGTAGCTGCAAGGACATACAGTATACGTCACTGGACTTCATTCAAAACAACTCACAGCACAGACTGCAATGGCACGTACAAAGTGGTGGAACTTGGAGCACCAATCTTAAGCATGTGAGGTATTGCAAGCAAGGCAAGGATTTGCTGACACTGGAGAGGGTCCAGAGGAGGTTCATAAGAATGATCCCAGGAATAACAGGGTTAATGTATGAGGATGCTCTGGGCCTGTACTCGCTGGAGTTTAGACAAATAAGAGAGGGATCTCATTGAAACCTATCAAATATTGAAAAGCCTAGATGGAGAGCACGTGAAAAGGACTTCTCCTACAGTGGGGGAGTCGAGGACCAGAGGGAATAGCCTCAGAGCAGTAGGACAACTAGTCTCGAAGAACAGAGATGAGGTGGTATTTCTTTGGCCAGAGGGTGGTGAATCTGTGGAATTCATTACCACAGACAGCTGTGCAAGCCAAGTCATTGGGTATATTTAAAGCAGAGGTTGGTAGGTTTTAATTAGTAAGGATGTCAAAGGTTACAGGTAGATGTCAGAACAATGGCGTTGATGGATAATATATCAACCATGATAGAAAGGCAGAACAGACTTGATGGGCTGAATGGCTTAATTCTGCACATTTGTCTTTTGTCTTATGTTCTTATGGCACCTGCCCAACCCTAGCTCAGCACCTCAAGGTTGAACAGCAAGCTGCAATATAAAGGAAGGGAAAAAAAACACACATGGAAAACCATTGCTCGTGCTGGCAGTTAAACTAAAAAGCAGGACTATTTATTGCTGCAGGACCATTAGAGTACAGGGATTATCAAAACTGGCCAACAACCACAAAATAAAACATCTTTAATGTGAAAAAAATATATTGCTTGTTGCTCCACGGTCGCTTTCCTATATAAAAGTTGACACCAAGCTGCAAGGAGATAATAAAGGTTGAAGGGTGGGTTCCGGAGGAAGGTGTTTGTTGAGGTTTAAGAACAGAGCGTTCCAGCACAGTACAAGCCCTTTGGCACATGAAGTCTTTTCATCTACTCTAGTATTAACCTAACCCTTCCCTCCATTTGAGGGCAGAAATACCAAGTTTAGGTCATCTGAAGGAAACTCTCACAAACAACAGAGGAATTAAAATAAGGGATTGTCAAGAGGCTGGAATTGGAGGAGTGAAGACAACTCACAGGAATTTCATGCTGGATAAGATCACAGCGATCAGGAGAAAACCAGAGAGGAGTTTGAAAACAGGTGAATGGGTCGCATTGTACGTCCAGAGAACGGGAAGGAAAATTTTGAATGACCTCATAATTAGGGAGGATTGATCATGGGAGACAAGCCAGAAGGCAATGCTCCTTTAAACCACAATTACGTTTTTTTCTAAAGAATAAAACTTCCTTAGATTAAAGTGGAAGTGAAATATGCTAGGCTCATCATATTTGACTGTTCATTGTAGAAGCACAACTGTAAACCTGGGAGTTCCATTTGAAAGCCTCAGTCCCTCTATATTTGAGAAGATCCTCAGTTGTCCTGCTCACTTGGCAAAAAGGTGCCAGCACTGGCAGCATGTCAACATAAACAAGCTTTGCTTTGCACACACTGATTAAAAAGACCAGGCGCTTTCAACACTAATGAGTTTATTAGCATAAACAGCTTCACAACCAGCAGGAAGCCAGCAAACGCCTAGTCTAAACAAAGTAGGAGTGACAATTGAAGCCGCTGGTAAGTACAGTGAGAAAAGCAGGCTCATCAAAACTCAACTTTCTCCACAGACAAGCTTTTCACTTCTTCAAACTGGAGAGCGCACAGAAATAGAGATCGAAGTTTACTGCCGCTGCTGTTCTGTCTGGCATTTGGTAATCACTACTTTTAATCTGGAAAAGTGACATTTTTCAACAGATCTGACAATACGTTGATGCTTGGGCTTGGTGCTGCTCAGGGCTCACCCATCAGTCAATGCTGATATGTAATTAGGCCTTATAATATATACAAACAGTAGGTGACTACAAGGGGGCCCAGTGTCAGGAGATTGATTAATGCTGTTCAACACAAAGGCTTCCATTCACATCGTACCTTTTCCCAGTTCAACAATTAAAAAGCATGGATCTTTTTACTGAGTGGTTGAAAGAACGCCAAGTAGGATTCTCACTTAAATTTACAAATGAATCATTCCCTATACAGGAAAGGGAAGAGCAGAAATGTAAAGAGCCAAGCATGGGGAATAAACGTGTTCCAGAAATGGAACGCGCTGAGGAAATAAAGTGAGTATTTGGGGTGGGGGGGGGGTGAATTGCCAAGCATATGATTGTCAAGATCATTGGACTGCAAGCAATGGGTGCTTATGTGAAAAAAATCTGAAAACTGGAAAATAACAGTGTATTGAATTTGAGGTAGCTGCCAGTTTTTAAATGAAGTGGAACTCAACTAATGCACACTTCAGAAGCTAGCATTAAAGAAATAATTAAAGTGCCTTTTAAGAAACTCTTTCTGTGCTCAAAATGGTCAGATGAATTACTATCCTTTCAGTGATGAGGTACAGATTTCCCTGGTCATTCAAATATATATATTATATATATATATATATATTATATATATATATATATAAAATGGCTTTATTAGGTTCTAAACAAACAGATTGAAACTGCAAGAAAAAGCAAAGGCAATCTGACTCTGTTTGGGCCTGTGTTTCTACAAAGCAGAATGCATATTCTTTCCAGTTATGAATGTAGTTGTGGGAAAAGGGCAAAGAAAGTAGATTGCTCTCCCCTTCCCCTTTTAAATCCGTCTTTCCGGGTTCCATTACTGAACTGTTTGTCATCTTCAATATTTTTCATATTAACACACACACAAATTAAACTCACTGTTCTGATTCCTATCTGGTTTGATGTTAATCTCTATGTTGTGAAACTATACTCCAATTCACATTCCCCATTCCTTAACAGAGCAAAACCAAAGTAAAGACAGAAAATGATGGAATGTGGAGAGAAAGTTCAAAATTCAAAGTAAATTTATTATCAAAGTACATATATGTCACCAAATATAAAAGGGATAAGCAAATGCAACATTTCAGACTGATGAACTTTTCTTAATGGGGGGGGTGATAAGAATTAACTGATTCTAAGCAGGTTCAGAGGCAGAAGGTTGAGGATGGGCTGTGATAAAGAACAAAAACTGGAAAAGTTGGTCAAATGAGAAAGGAGAAGACTGTGCAGAGGAAAAAGGGAAAGAATCAGAGAGGTAAAGTAACAAAAGAAGCATCCAGAGGGACTTCAATCTTAAACAGAAGATTCTTACCAAGAGGACTCATCTCAAAAATGACAATCAAAGGTTATGAACCGAAATAATTGAATGTAATAGTGAATACAGGAGGCTGTCAAATACCTAATCAAGAGATGACTTGTGTGACTCTCCGTTTCCATCCACAGATGCTACCTGACCTGCTGAGTTCCTCCAGCATTTTGAGTGATGCTGTTCCTCAAGTTTCCAGTCATCTCTGGCAGGAGACCCAAAATAAAGAGATCAGCAACAGTCAACCAGGGAATTAACATAGCCAAAAACCAGGGCTGAACAGAGGTCCTTCAGAAAAAGGTCACCAATTTGTATTAGACGTCCAATAAGGATTAAATCAAAAACACAAGAAATTCTGCAGTTGCCCGAAATCCAAAGCAACACACAAGACGCAGGAGGTACAATGCAGGTCAGGCAGCATCGATGAAAGTGAGTAAACAATTGACTGATTTGTTCAGTCCTTCTTCAGATTAGATCATGAGCAGTGATCACAGCAGCTCTTTCAGGTTGTGATACTGCTTCACTTGGAAGAAGAGTTTGGAGCCTTCTTGGAGGAGGCAAAAGGGGTCATTACAACTCTTGAACTAGCACAGAAATGTGCTGTGGCAGAGAGAGTGAGAGTGACAAAGAAGGAAATAACTGGAATGGTCAAGGTGCAGGGGAAGATTTAATTGGTGGGAACTTCTTGCTGGTAATGCCAAGTGCCAAGGGGGTGGGACAGGACAACAGTAAAATTAAACAGAGCACACACGTTTCAGTGTTCAGTCAATTTCACTGGGGATTATTTACTGAATTACTCCAGAAGTGATGTTCACAGGGAAACCACAGCAGTACCGCAGCCCAGCAAACGAGGTGCTGTATTGTTTAAGCCACAATGCCAACTTAGACCAATGTTGCGGTGGTACCCGACGTAAGAAATTGCTCCTGAGAGGGTCAGAAGTTAGGTTAAATGAGTGGAGTTTTAATACTGAGGTGGTCAATTGCACACTGGCAGCTTCCGATGAAAACATCTGGAGAGGCCATGAGACCATGTGGGATGAGAATTCCGAAGCAACAAGGAATTGTTGTCAGGCCTAGATTGAGAGCTGGAGGGAAAAACAAAGGAAGAAGAGCTCAGCTATGTGCTCAGATCAGAACTGATTGAGATGGGTATGGCATAATGGGATGAATCTATGGCTTCACGTGCTTTAGAGGTCAACGAGGAACAGCAGCTTAACATTTACTTGGGCATTTGGGAGCATTCCAAAAGCAATCATTTTGGACCATTACCACTGCTTCCATTTTCTCAGGCCGCAGGAGCTGACAATGAATCTACATCAGCTGTCTTCACTTTCTCTTAATCCATCTCCCATTTCTTTACTTATAGCTTATTTTCACCATGTGCCATCATCTCTTTTGCCATTTAATTTCTCTCCTTTCCACTCCATTACATCTCCTTGTTTTTTGCTTGAACTGCACTGTCCATAGTTCTCTCCACCACAAAATTTACTAAATTAAAATCTTTACAACTTAGATTTTATCATTTCTGACAAAAGATCGCTAACATAAAACGTGAACTATTTCTCTTACCACGGATGCTGCCTGACCTGCCAAGTTTTCACAACATCTCTTGCTCTTCATTTTAAAAGTTACAAGGTGAAAATTTTCCACTTGTTGATAATTTTCTTCTGGCATGAAGCAAAAATCCATGATATGACTGCCGAGAAATTGAATTGCATAGTTGCACACATGGCGAGCTATGTGATCTTATTTCAATGTAATCAAATACAACTGAAACATGGGACTTTTTACTGCACAGTGCGCACAGCTTTTGTTCCATTCTGCCTGATACACCAGCACACACAGGAAGCTCCAGATATGTGTAGAGATATACAAAGCCCAGTTGGTATTTCCATTATTTGCACTATCAGCAAGTCATTCATACAGAAGCTTTCACAGCAGCCATTGTCTACTTTAGTGTGACATCAAGGGCAACTGCCTGTGCAGGTTAGAGTTAAACTTTATTCATTTTCCAAACTATCCCTGATTTACCTCAACTTCTATTGGATCATATCAAAAACCCTTAGCAGTCCTCCATCTTTTAAATGCTGGTACAAATCCTGATTTTGTGCCTTTCATTCCAAGCTTATTTTCCATAATTTCTTTCCTACATACTGAATGCTTAATTACTTATCACAGTGTTCCTTCAAAGAATGCAATTTTTTTCAAATATTCCATGGCCCACATGTTCCAACTTCTCAAAATTTAGCAAATACGTCAGCTTTTCAAAGTTGGTGGTGAATCAAAAGTATGCCTGTGTGTGATTAGAGTTTAATACGAGTAATCTGGACACATACAGCACACACACCATGTACAAAGTGTTTGTTGCTTAAAGTTTGGTCACTCCTTGATTTAGCTCCTTTAATTCCCATGTCCCAAACAACACTCACTTACCGAATGTTTTAATCTTGCTTAAGCAATGACAGCATTTGTATTCAACCTCGCCCAGCAAGCCAACATTTGGGATTTGAATACAGGAACCCAGGACAAGCAATACTGAAGTTTTGAAAGAGTTTCATTGCAATTGTGGAAGAAAAGTGTGAAGATAGTCATAATCACAAGAAAGTCTGTAGATACCGGAAATCCAAAGCAACACACACAAAATGTTGGAGGAACTCAGCAAGTCAGGCAGCATCTATGGAAATGAATAGATAGTTGATGTTTTGGGCTGAGTCCCTTCTCTGCAGTACTGAAAAGTTGCGGCGGGGGGTGGGCAGATGCCAGAATAAAAAGGTAGGGGAAGGTGAAGGAGGCTAGCTGGAAGCCTCCAACCTGATGGCATGAATATCAATTTCTCCTTCTGGTAAACAAATTCCAACCCCACCCACCCCCCGCCACCCCTCTATTCTGACCTTTTACCTCTCCTCACCTGCCTGGTACTTCCCCCTGGGTCCCTCCTCTTTCTCCTCTGGTCCACTCTCCTTTTCTATCAGATTCTTTCTTCTCCAGCCCTTGAACTTTCCCACCCACCTGGCTTCACCTATCGCCTTCCAGCAAGCCTCCTTCACTTACCCCCACCTTCTTATTCTGGCATCTTCCCCCTTCCTTCCCAGTCCTGAAAAAGGGTCATGAAACGTTGACAATCTATTCCTTTCCATAGATGCTGCTTGACCTGCTGAGTTCCTCCAGCATTTTGGGTGTGTGTCATAGCATAATCCAGTAGTGAATGTGCACTACTGTACTTGGGCTCCCGTAAACTCCATTGCTAAAGAACCTCCCAGTCATGCCGCTGTGCTAATGGGGTGCTGTTTTCACAGAATATCTTTTGTTTGAGTGGGGAGAAGGGCCACAACAGGCATGTTTTCATCTTAGAACATGATAGTAACAGAGTTCTAAACAGATATATTTTAGTACAGCTCATGGCATTGTTACAAATACGAGTGGGGAGACATTTGCCGTCTTTTATAACTATTGTGCAATTACAAATCTTGCAGGACCATCTCAATATGCTAGCTTAAACGAATTAAAGTAAAATTCAAATTTAATGCAATTAATTAACTTTATCATGTCATTCCATGGTCCAGTTCTTCATAAAATTTTATGCCACTTCAGTTCTGGCCATACAGAATTTAGTTTATACAACCAATTTCAGGACCTATTATATACAGCATTAATATCAAAACAAAGGATACAGATTTAACATGTTACATTTCAGAGTTTAGCTGGTGTCAAGACTCCCTCATTTGTCACTTAAGATATTAAATGAATCCAGAGCTGCGTTATTGTCTTCTAACGCACACTGCCCTATCAGTAACACAGCGTGCAATACACAATAGTCACATTACCGAGGTAAAAATTCTGGAAGCTGTTTACATTAAAGACACAAATTTATTGTAGTTGAGTGTTGTATTTTCCTTCAGAAAATCTTGTTCCACTCAAACCAAAAGAACAGAATTTCAAAACTCAGTGCACAGCATGGACACTACTGTGTTACCCTTTCTGGCCCAGTGAGTTTACTACATCATTGCAATAATTTACGTGCAGGGCCTTGGTCCACCAACACATTGAATTTAAAATCCTTCTCCTGCATTCTCAACCCTGTATGGCCTCATCCCTTTTTCTCTGGCCCTACAAACCTCCAAGAACCATGTTAATCCAGCTCTGCCCTATTCAACCCTTGACTTTCTTCCTTCCAGGAAGTGGGAGGAACAGGGAGGAGTTTTGTAAAGAATTTTTCTCCACATCTCCCCCTCGCACATAAATGCAGTAACCTTTAATTTGCAAAATTCAAATTATGTTATAATATTAAACCGTCATGTAAGATATATAGATGATATACTTAAAAGGAAAAAGTTGAAAGAAAACTTCACTGCTACCAGCGATGAAATAGTTAAGTCACATTACAAACTTACTGGAACCTCCACCAGGGAAACACTCAGACTCTGTCTAGTCGCAATGAGCAACTGATGAACTAAAGCAATTTAATTTTCATTGATCAGAAATGTAGATCACTGGGTTGTAATGATGGGAAATTCCATTAAAAAGCCACATACACTCCTTGTATGCAAGTATTTTGAATTCTTAATGCAGTTCTGAAATGTGTGAAAGTAGTTTCAAAGCGCTGGCCTCTTTAATGAAAAATCAACATTGTGGATAATAAAAATAGTTAACCCAAAGTGTTATAAATCATTGTTTTATCTACTCACCCCATCCCATCCCTCTGCCCAATTCCAGCAATTTCCAGTGTTTCTATTTACTTTATTTTATTCACACTATTACAGAAGCTTCATTCATCTGCAAAAATAGGTTATCATTCAACATTCTAAAATATTTACATAGCATCTAACCAATCAGAGGTCTTCGTCTTGATGGTTGGGAGATGCACAGAATGTAGTCACCGGGCTGCAGCATGGTGTGTATTCCAGCCAACCAGGCAGAAGTATGCACTTGGCTTCCAGCCACCACTTCATCGTTGGGTAATGACTGAGCTCGGCTGTCACTTCCTTTGTGACCAGTTCCCTTGCCAGTAAGCAGCAACATAAAAGTATTGACTTGTTTTAGTTCAACATTTTTCCAATTTTGGTGGAAGATCATTGACCTGAAATGTTCATGATCTCTCTCTCTCTCTCTCTCTCTCTCCCTGTTTCCACAGATGTTGCCTAACCTGCTAAATATTTGCTGCATTTTCTGTTTAATTTCGGGCATATGCAATGTGATTTTGAAATGAGTTAGCTTTGTTTCAGATTAAAATATGTATATTACCAGGAAAATATGACAAAGTGGAATAAAATACACAAGTTGCATGAGTTATAGAGTATTAGTTGAACTTATAAGCTAAGTTATTACCAAATATGCTCAAGAATGAACTCATCTAGAAAATATCTACATTCTTAACATTTCCGTTTTGGTTCACTGTGATGGGTCTACCATGATACAGAAATAATGTTCTGGAACAGGCATTAAGATACTCAGATCAAAGACAGCAAAACCTGCACTGGAATAAAGACCTACAGTGATTATTTTGGGAGTTGCTGATTACAGAATATATGCCATTATTTGCTGAATATCAGGGCAGATTTTACAGACTGTATGGTCTACTCCGGCTCCTATTTCTTACATGTTGCCCGAGAGATAACTTGGTAACAATCTGATTATAACAGGAATCTCAAATAAAAATTAGAAAATCTTGGCCACAGTCAGCATCTATAGAAGGAGAACTAGAACTGACATCTCAGAGCAAAGACCCTTCATCAACACCCCAACTAAAAGTCTCAGAACTTAACATCTCAGGATCGGATGTTCCATGGACAGATGATTACTCCAAATAACTCAGGTTTATATATTTCAGAATATGCCACTTTGACAAATCTATTAAGTCCCAGGCATAATGTTAGCCAAAAGACCTACTTATCTACATGACCAAACAGTAAACTTAACCATATTACTACAATGAAGAAAGAGATGCAAACATTTTAAAGCACATTACAGCTAATTAAATTTCAGTGTCATGATCTCTGCTATAAGGTTGAATACCTAATAGCCCGTTTCCACACAGGGAGATCCCACAACCAGCAATCTAATAATGCCAAGTTATCTCTTAGTTTGTGGTTGTTATGTCGGGTTAAATGTTGGCAAGGACATTTCTGACAGTGCAGCACTTCCTCAGCATGGCAATGAAAAGTTAGCCAAAGTTTGCACTCTTTCTCTTCCAACAAACTAATTTTATTTTTACTTTTCAATCATTGCCTTCAAAACCCTAATATCACTTTAAAAGTCTTCTTCCTTAAACCACTCCCAACCCATCTTTGTCCTTCACAATTTGCAACTCACTTACAATGGTTTATAATGCTTTAGGGCACTTGCAGTTCATAATGAGTGATACAGAAATATCATCTGTTATTTTCTCATTGTGTTATGTTGGATTAAACATCAATAACATTTCTTGATTTGTTGAAAACAGTGGTCATTTAAAACACTTATCTTCCTTAAACATGCGTAGTAAATAGCCAGATTTTAACACGTTCTTTTTCAACTTTGGCAAGAACAGCTTAGAAAGTATTTTGTGTTTCTGTGTGCCTGCATTTAGTGAAATAATCCTTCACTTTATAGAATTTGAAGCATTCAAAACACGCCTCAACAAATCTGCATATTTATCTTCATATACCACTTTTATAATGTAATCAAAACTGCTTACAGACCTGTAAAGTGCTGCAGTGAAAAACTGTTATCTTCCCTTAGTGGGTCTGTAAAAACAAATTGCTTAGTGACAATTTGAAACCTTTCCAAAGTATTATGCAATCACTGCTAAGACTGCAGAGCTATGAGAAGACTGATGTTGAGAAAGTGGCCCACCTCAATATTGAAAAGCACCAGCTCCAGTACCTTGCCTTAATGTTAGTGAGGGGGCAAAGGAGAATTCTTGCTTGAAAACAAATAACCTATGACTGTTTCTTTCACCTAATTAAACAATGCAAAAAGTGAAAAATTTGAACTAACAGTTTTAAGTAATATAGTCTGGTTAATGTAAAATATGTACCATCCCCCACCACCCCTCTTTTCTCTCTACTTCAACACCCTCACCCTCCACATAAAAGCCAAACTGACTGCACGCTTCATTGAAAAATACCCCGCAAAAGTGATTAGAGAGAGGCATGATCTCATCAAGTTTGGAAGATAAAGTGAAGATGAATACTGTGTTTACTGCTGTGTTAAGTCACTAGAAAGAAAGGGTGGTGAATGAGAGAGAAAGGAGCTAAAGCTACTCCTTTGTTTCTGGAGCTGCAGGTTCTCACAGGCTTTGTTTTATCACAATGAGCTCCTGAAAACTAATTTTACACAACCTTTTGAAGGAAAAGGTTACTTAATCTTCTTGATCATAGATGCAAAGCCATGAGGGTGGAGGGCTCTGCCATCTTCACAATCCAATCTGACCTTTGCACTTAAAAATTCAAGCAGGGTTGATTTTCTGTGGTGCACGATTCACTAACAAGAGCAACTAAAATTTTAGCTGTTACATGATATTAATGAGTATGAAAATACTTCAACTGAAAACCAATTAAAGAGACGGGCAGATTTCCTATGTCTGACCTACTTAGTTTGCACTTGTCATCAGTTAGAACCAAAACTAACATTGTGCTCTTAGTAAAAGATGTTTTCTATGCTCCATTGTCTAATTTCAACTGTGTGCAAAAGCTTTCACTGTCATGATTTTTGGGTTAAACAGAAAGCTCAGTTTTATAGATATTCTGATTCATAACCTTGAAATCGCCCAAAATTCAAACAGAAATTTCAAGAAATAAATGATGTGTAAAGAAAAATAAAAGCAGACAGTATAGTCAGGAACAACAAAAGCCACTCTGCTCCTTCAGCCAAAGTTAACACCCTGTGTTTTCCTGAATCAGACACAGTGGCTTGGATAGTCATGGTAAATGCAGTCGTTTCATTCTCTATATTGGAGCTGCAGTTACAGCATGCCTGGTGATTTGACAGCGCTATGAGTCCTGACTTTACGCTTTCCCCAGGCCCAAACCCCATTTCCAAACCCCCACACAGGCTACTTGCATCCTGCAGCAGGCTGGAGTCAGCAAAGCCAACACACCACCAGCACCCACTTTCAACCATCTCGGTTGTGATTTCAGAAGCTAAGCATAGCTGGCCCCAGTCTATAATAAATGGGACCGAGGGCTACAACATGGGGGCAGGGCAACTGGAAGAGAGACGGACCTTCAGGTGCAGCATTAAACCAAAAACTGTTAGGAAAGATCTTATGGTGGTATTTAAGAAAATGGGAGTTTTTAAATGGTACTCTAGTCAACACAACCCTCCAAAATGGATGAACTGGTGTGTTACCTCAATATTGTTCACTGTAATGTTTGGTTATAGCAAGCAAATGTATCTTGACTGTAGAAGCATCCTAAAAGTAGGAGCGATGTCAGATAAGTGTAACCTTTTCCTTTGCAAGAATGAGCTGATCACAACTGTTCAATCTAAGACTCTTTACATCTGTAGCAAAATGATGAGCAAATCAAGAAACAAAATCATTACTGGCTTGCAAGGCATTCAGTTCCATCTACAGAAGAACTTAACTTAAACTATGCTGAAAGGAATTAAACATATGGAAGGCCCAGAGTAGGCCCTAAAGCCTCTGGTCTCTATGCCTCCATGACAACGATGTCAGAGTAAGAGGAAAATGCTCACTCCATCTCAATAGAATTTACCAATCAGTTAACTTGGAGTGAAATCACAGTGCATCAGGAAAAATATCAAATCTTTTACCCTCTTTTACCCTGGAAGTCTTGATACCAGGGTCTCAATTGGTTTATGCTTCTCTTTCTAGTTGAGAGAATTTTTCAAGTCTAGATTTTCTCAACAGTGCAAACTACTAAATATCAGTCAACCTATCCTGTTGTTCTACTAAGTGACAAACTTACTAATTTCCAAAGATATACTTCTGAAACACAATCAAGAAACTAACTGAAAATCCTGTTTGCTTGCATTCCAAACATTGCTATCCGACAAAAAATTATAGTGAGTACCTTTACACAAAATAGTAAGTAGTTAACTGCAGAAAGAAGAAATGCAATTGTCTTACCTCTGCCTGTAACCTTTGACAGCCTTACTAAACAAAAATCTATCAACCTCCGATTTAATATACTCAAAGACTTGGTCTCCACTGCTTTCTGTGGCACTGAATTCCACAGATTCACCACCCTCTGGTTAAAGAAATACCTCCTCATCTCTGCTCTAAAGGGACGCCCTTCCATTCTGAGACCTCTGGTCCTACTCTCCCCCACTACAGGAAACATCCTCTCTACATCCGATCAATTTGGCCTTTCAATATTCCATAGGTTTCAAAGAGATCCCCCCTCATCCTTCTAAACTCCAGCGAATAAGGCCCAGAGCCACAAAACAATCCTCACATATGTTAACCCTTTCATTTCCAGGATGATTGTCATCAACCTCCTCAGGACTCCTCACCCATGAACTCACATCAGGAGTTAACATCCCATGTTCATCCAGACTGACAGTTCAATGCAGTAGTGAGAGAGTACTTCATGGTTGGTGGTGATGAGAGTACTTCATGGTTGGTGGTGATGAGAGTACTTCGTGATGTTGAAGTGATGCTGCCTGCATGCTTAGCAATGACTTCATTATTTCAATTGTGTCAATAGTAACAAAACTTATTATCTGGTTATTATCATTTTGTTGTTTGAGGGAGCTGCTGTTTGTAATTAGGCTGCCACTCTTTCTGCATTAAATGGTGACAATAATTCAAAATCAGCATATTGGCTGTGAAGCACTTGGGACATCCTTGAGAATGTGAAAAATGCTAAAGTGATTGGCTACTCTCATTCTTGATGCAAGGTCCCAACTTGAAATGTCCACCATCCTTCTCCTCCATAGATGCTGCTTAATTGGCTGAGTTCCTCCAGTAGTGTTTTTGTGCTGGAAGTCCTACAAATCTTTCAATTCTTCAAGTGTATTTTATTCCCCACACTGAAGACAGGATTACCACAAAGTACATTCAATCAGACCTCCAACAGGACCACAACCTTGCCACGGTTTGGAGGCTTGACAGCCTCAATAATTTGGAGAGCTGTGTTGGATGAAATTTTGGCTTTATGCTTTGGCTCTTGGTAGGGTCACCCATGCCAAATGGGTCAAAGGGTAGAGGCCAGACTAAGAGTGGTCCACTGGTCCTCCAAATTTGGGGGTTCAGCTCAGGGCTAACAATCCTAATTGGTAAAAAAAACATTGTCACGGAAACAGCAATGAAGAATCCTTCTACATCTGAGTGCGACAGTACTCCTGAGTCTCCACTTGTGACTTGCATTACTGACAGTAGTGAAAACCAACAGGAAGCTACTGACATGATGAAGGAAGCCCTGAACACCCCCAGAGATGGAGGACCTTCATTGCTGCCCTAAATACCAGCGGCATAACAGGCAGTAAATAAGTACATCCAATCAGAATTAAGAGTAATGCAACTTAAACCACTGGGCCATCAGAAATATTTCAACAATTTATTTCAAAAACAAGAACTATGCATCACAGGAGATGTCCTATTAAAATCTTAACCAATCCTCTTGCTCATTGTATCAGCAATTCTGTGAAGACAAATTTGTTTTCATAAATAATCTGAACAAAGTCATATTGTCTCAGCATAATAGAACCCAGCTCCGTCTCACTCCCTCTCTTAAACAACTATCTGTGGGGCACTCGGAAAATGGTATTGGACATGTTGGATTTGAATATTGGTTAATAACATTTGCCTAAATACATTCCTGACACAAACAAACCTGCATAACCACATATTAACAGGGAACATACTATAACTAAAAACCTGAAAACACTGAAAAGTGACATGGCCTCAATGAACAATCTTAGGCAGCACAGAAAGAGAAAGAATCTTTTGCCTTTCAAGTCTGCTCTTTATTAAATTACAATTTAATCAACTCAAAGCAAGTTTTTTTCACAATTCTCAATGTAAATCAAAAATAAGTTCTTCTAACCTCACCTCAAAATTAGAGCAAATCCTCATCTTCTTCGCACAATCATGGTGTCCCACTGTACTCCATGAGCTATTTGATCATCGTGTCCAACAACCCTTTAACTGGGCTACCTCGGTAATGTTTTTGAAACTAAGCACCAATGCACCAACTATCTCATTTGGGACTCTGCTCAATGCTTCTACCACCATGTGTGAGGAGCATCAATTAGAAGTATGTTAAATGCCAGATATTCAGTTCTACACTCATAATACAAATGTATACAACCTCTTTGACTGACAGCATCAAAACCACTCCACTGTGAACAGCTGAATCAGATGTCTTTTTAAATTTCAGTATCAATTTTTCAGAATAATGCTCTGACCCTTTTAAAGACAACCTTTTTCACAATATGAATTCAAATTTTAAATGAAAAATATTTCCTTATTTTGTTATGGCCTCTCTGTAAAATTCCTGATTCCTGTGCATAGTCCTGAAGCTCAGACGGAGCTGTTTGTAGGATATAGTCAGGTTGACATTAGGGTAACAATGAAAGCTACCATCATGCTCTCCCGTTTCAGCCAGGATGGAGGCCGAAGACTCTCTGCAAGATAGAGGAGAAAGAACAAGAGAAAAGGAAGGTGACAACTAAAGGGAAGCATGTCATGGACTCAAGTTCAATGCGTGTGCAAGGCAACACTCATGATTATACTGGAAGCCACAGTTACCACAAAGGTAAAAGGAGATGGAGCAACACACACAAAATGCAGGAGGAACTCAGAAGATCAGGCACCATCTATGGATATGAATAAACAACTGACGTCTTGGGCCAAGTCCCTTCATCAGGATGGTCTGAATATTGATTTCTCCTTCCAGTGAACAAAATTACCCACCCCCTCCTCTATTCCCCACTCTGATCTTTCACTTCTTCTCACCTGCCTATTACTTACCCCTGGGTCCCCTCCTTCTTCCCTTTCTCCTCTGGCTCACTCTCGTCTCCTATCAGATTCTTTCTTCTCCAGCACTTGGCCTTCCCCACCCACCTGGCTTCACCTATCACCTTCCAGCAAGCCTCTTTCCCCTCCCCCACCTTTTAATTTAGGCAACTTCCCCCCCCCTCCCCCCACCCCAGTCCTGATGAAGGGTCTCGGCCTGAAACATCAACTGTTTACATTTTTCTATAGATGCTGCCTGACCTGCTGAGTTCCTCCAGCATTTTGTGTTTGTTGCTTTAGATTTCTGGCTTCTGCAGATTTTGTCGTGTTTGTTAAGGAAGGGGAAAAAAACTAGATTAAGAAGGTGGAGAGAGGGGAAGGAGTACAAGCGAGTAGATGATAGATGAAGCCAGGTGGGTGGGAGAGGGGGATGAAGTACAAGCTTGGAAGTGATAGTTAGAAAAGGTAAAGGGCTGGATAAGAAGGGATAGGATAGGAGAGGAGTGAGCCATGGGAGAAAGGGGAGGAGCGGTATCAGTGGGAGGTGATAGGCAGGTGAGAGGGGAGCCCAAGTGGGGAATGGAAGAGGGAAGGGGGATGGGAAAAATACTAGAAATTAGGGAAATCAAATGTTCGTGCCATCAGGTTGGGGGCTACCCAGGCGTACGTGAGGTGTTGCCCCTCCAACCTGAGAGTGGCCTCATCATGGAAGTACAGGAGGCCATGCATTGAGATGGAAAGTGAATGGGGATTGGAATTTACATGGTTGGCCCCTGGGAAATCCTGATTTTTGGAGAACAAAACAGTCCCCAGTCTACATCAGGTCTCACTAACGTAGAGGAGGCTGCATCAGGAGCACTGGATACAGTAGACAGCCCAAAAAAATTCACGGGTGAGGTGTTGCCTTGCCTGAAAGGACCTGAATGGAGGTGAGGGAGCAGGCGAGTGGACAGATGGTGCGACACAGTGGTTAGCATAAAGCTTTAGAGTACGAGTGACCTGGGTTCAATTCTCACTCCTGATTGAAAGTTTGTACATTTTCCCCCATGACCTCCCACAGTTCAAAGATGTACCAGTTGGTAGGTTAATTGGTATCAGTAAATTGTCCCGTGATTAGGCCAGGATTAAATGAGGGTTGCTGAGCAGTGCAGCTCGAAGGGATGGAAGGGCCTCTTCAGCACTGTATCTCAACAAGTAAAGAAAAATGAAGCACTTCTTCCGCTTTCAGGGATAAGTGCCAGGACAGCGATTACTGGGACAAATGGACAAGGGAATCACAGAGCGAACAACCCTTGTGGAAAGCGGAGAGTTCTGAGGGAGAAGATAAAGATCGGTTTGGCGGTAGGATCCTACTGAAGATTGTGGAAGTTGCAGAAAATGATGTGCTGGACGCGGAGGCTCATGGGGTGGGAGGTGATCGGTGGTAGGTAACTGAAATGGAACAGGGATTGCCAAATTGGAGAATATTTTGATCAGATTCATGACTTTTTCCCCCCAACACAAAAGATAAAGTAAAACTCCAATCAGCACGCTCAATGGACTCACACAAAGAATGCTCAAACCATATTCTTGCAACACACATAAAAATTGCTGGTGAACTCAGAAGGTCAGGCAGCATCTATATGAAGAGGTACAGTCGACGTTTCGGGCCGAGACCCTTCGTCAGGACTAACTAAAGAAGAGATAGTAAGAGATTTGAAAGTGGGAGGGGTTGGGGAGATCCAAAAGGATAGGAGAAGACAGGAGGGGGAGGGATAGAGCTAAGAGCTGGAAAGTTGATTGGCAAAGGGGTATGAGACAATCATGGGACGGGACACTTAGGGAGAAAGAAAGGGGGGGAGCCCAGAGGATGGGTAAGGAGTAGAGTGAGAGGGACAGAGGGAGAAAAAGGACAGAGAGAAAAAAAAATAATTAATTAAAATAATAAATAAATAAATAAATAAATAGATAGATAGATAGATAGATAGATAGATAGATAACTGATGGGGTACGAAGGAGAGGTGGGGCATTAACGGAAGTTAGAGAAGTCAATGTGCATGCCATCAGGTTGGAGGCTACCCAGACGGAATATAAGGTGTTGTTCCTCCAACCTGAGTGTGGCCTCTTTACAGTAGAGGCAGCCGTGGACAGACATGTCAGAATGGGAATGGGATGTGGAATTAATATGTGTGGCCACTGGGAGGTCCTGCTTTCTTTGGCGGACAGAGCGTAGGTGTTCAGCGAAACCGTCTCCCAGCCTGCGTCGGGTCTCGCCAATATATAGAAAAAACCATATTCTTGTAGGTATTGTATTCAGACAAGTATAAACAGGTTAACACTGTAGTTAGAGTTGATCATAAAAAAGACAATAAACATGTTAAGTTTGGATATGTAAAACCCAAACCTAGAAATTCTTTATCTATTATCTATTAACAAACAATTCACTGGGCTTACAGTAGTTGTAGTAATGGTCTCAGAGTTATTGGCCTTTAATAAAAATAAAATCAAGTTTGTCAGCCCTGTACAGATATTATAAAACTATTTTTCAAACTTTGTATTCATCTTATGCGGCAATCTTAACATTCCATGTTGATTACAAGCATCAACTGGCATGCATTTTATATCTAAAAAAAGTTAAAAAGTTGTCATTAAATAAATTTAAAAGTTCAGTTGTAAAAAGATGCTCTTATATAAACTTAAATCCTTAAGTCTGCTCATATGGCAAAAGTTATTTACCTTCCTTTTAAACTGGAGTTGAATGAGTTTTTAAAAACTGTTACAACACCTGCAAAGTATAAATCATAATATTGTTGTGGCTGGCAAGTCAGGAATTAAGTAAAGCATCACTGGAGAAAATGCAGTACACATGAAGTACAGCCATTTACTAAACCGCAGCATACCAGGCCTGACCCAAGGACTTTTCTTTTCTATCTCTTTCCTTCAGACTCTCCACAATGTGTCCTGCAGATGTTGTGTTAATTCACCAGTTGAACTCCTGGAGGAGTTATTACAAAGCTGAGCACAAATCACAATTATGCAAGACAAACCCACAAAGACACACAAATACAACAGTTTGTGTGTACGCTGACAAACACATACTATTTTGATTTACCCGCAAACATGATTAAAGATTTACAGCTTACTATGCATTTAGCAGAAAATAATAACAGCAACAAATTTGATAATGAAAGGGTTGCCTTGTACCGTAAATTGACAATAAGGAAAGGCTTTGGGGCAACTTCAGACTCAAGTGGGGCAATAATAATCTCTTCAGTTGATTCATACCTACTCGCCACACCTAAACAGGACTCCTTGGGCAAGCTAAGCCAACAAGTGCCTTCAGAAACAACATTAGTGATCTTCCTTGTCTGATCTACTACAAGATTCACTAAACTGTGAGATGTCTTTCTTGTTCAATTTGAGGCAGCAATCCAACAAGTGCTTCAATGGGTTGTAATTACTTTTAACAGTAACTATTCTTTTTAAAAAGTAATACTTCAAATTCATGATCTTTTTTTTCAAAATATTCCACACGCCCACCAACAACCACCCCTCTCCTCCCATTCCCCACCACCCCACCCAATGTATAATAATTTTGACACAGTAACACACCAATTGACTGACACTTTCATCTGAAATATTGGAAGCTGACAAGGGCATGGAAAGATGCATTTTCCTGCCCTTTGGCTCTCCTACTGTTTCTAATAAGGGAGCAAAATCTAGGTCTAATTATAAATCACAGTTTTAAAAAAAAACAATGCAGTTAAAACTCCTGACTTCAGCAACTAAGCAGCTGTTCCTAAATACCTAGCTATTTTTAGATAATAGATTTTTTCTTAAACTACATGCAGCTCAAGAATAGCAGAGTTAATTCAGTTTGGAGGTTTGTTTAAAATAAAAATAAAACTTCTGAAGTTTTAAAAGCAAAATATTGTTTCAACATTTAAACAAACTAATATTCCCCAAATGTACAAGAGATTTTTCGAAATTGCTTTTTATATAAAACCAATGGTCAGTTCACTTATTGCTTACTTCCTCGTTAGCATTTCAGAAGTAAATCTTACTCAGTTACGCAAATCATTTACACAAGTTTATTCTGTTGATAAAGTGCAAGTCTGTGGAAGTATCAGATCGACAGTCCTGTGAACTCTTCTCTCTGCATAATAGGGGTGCAAATCTCCATTAACTGCAGCCAAATTTCTCAGAATACACAAACTCAAGGCTTTCTCTGTTGCAGGCTTACAATACAGCAGGCAATGTTGAAATGTCAAATGTGATGGCCCCCTACTTTGTTTAGGGATAGTCTTATAATAGGGACCTTTTAATCTTGATGGATTTTGTTTACCTGATGAATATTCATTTTAAGGACTTTGTTCTCAATTTACTTCTCCACCCATTGCTTGAGCCCAGCAGCTGAGCAACACTGCCTCACTTTATGCTGAGCCGCAACTGACAGCAATCCTGAAGTGAGAGAGAGATTTGGTAAAAACTGAGCTGGGATGAGGGTGAGGATTGCTGGTCACCCTGCCTACACAAATTTGGGAATCCCATGGGTCAGCAACTAATGCAGCGTGGACACTGCATTCCCAGAGACAGGAGTTGCCTTCTCTGTCTGTCAGCTGTACCCAAGAGCTATGGGACCTCCTGCAGTACAAGACAGGCCGCACACAGTTCAGACCAAGGCACCAGGCACTCGGTGAAAGTGGCTCACTTGAAAGGGGGTTGTTGATACCCAAGAAGTGATGATAACCTGGTTGATGATTGGAGGGGCAGATTCCAAACAACCCCCAGTAGCTGCAAGCCAAAGGTAACCCTGGGAAAGGAAGGAGGTGTGCCAGAAACTAAAAACCTCCATATATGTCCACTGACACCTTGGAATTACAACACCAGACCCAGCTGAAAAGATTTTTTTTAAATCATCCTGAGTCTCCATATTCAATATTAGAACCCAAATACCAACTCTCTTGCTTCGTGGAATGCAGAGGATGTACAGAAATAGAACAACAGAATGAGTCTGAGATTGACCACAGTTTACCAAAACAATTAGCCACCAATAGAGCCTGGAAATGCCCTGAAAGTACTGTGAACAGAGTGCAAGTCCAAGAAAAATAAAAGCTGAACAGGGGATTTTGTGTTTCTTTCCGTGAACAAAAAGAATGCTGCACTATGGTGGATTTTGGTAATAATTAGCCAGACATCCCATTGGCACAAAGAAGGAAGCTCTATGGGATCTGGGACAGAAGAATTTTAAAGAACATAGAGCATTCCAGCACAGTACAGGTCCTTCGGTCCACAATGCTGTGACAACCTTTTAACCTATTCTAAAATCAAGCTAACCCTTTCATCCCACATAGCTCTCAGTTTTTCTATCATCCATGTGTCTATCTAAGAGCTTCTTAAATGCCCCTAATGTATTTGTTTTTTTTCCCCAAAAATACTTTATTCAGATATATTACAAAATAAAAATAATTACATACAAGAAAAGAAAACCATTTGTTGACTGTGAGTCCTTATTCAATACAGTTATTAACAATAAAAATTTTGCGTTGACTCTCTGTTCATTTACAAATGAAAGATGTTTACAGTAAAACATGCGTTTACTCTCAACCCTTGTGTATTTGCCTCTACCACCATCCTCGGCAGCATGTTCCATACACCTACTATCTCTGACATCTCCCCCTATACTTTCCTCCACACACCTTAACATTATGCCCCTTCATACTAACTATTTCCGCCCTTGGAAAATGTTTCTGGCTGGCCACTCGATCTATGCCTCTTATAACCTAGTACACCTCTATCAAGTCACCTCTCGTCCTCCTTTGCTCCAAAGAGCAAGGTCCTAGCTTGCAACTTATCCTTTTATGACACGCTCCCCAATCTAAGCAGCGTCCTGGCAAATCTCCTCTGCACCCTCTCCGCATCTTGAGGTCTCCCTAATAGCTATTTCTCTTAGAGTTTCTTTCCCTTCTTACTTTCTCCTGAACTCACACTGTTGGGATCTGATTTCACAGATCTTTGCAGCTCCCCCATTCCCACATAACTCTTACTTTCGATTTGAAATCTTGGACCTACACTCATCATGGCCACTTTATTAAGGATACCTGTGCACCTGCTCATTAATGTAAATATCTAACCAAACAATCACATGACAGCTACTTAATACATAAAAGACATGGTCAAGCGATTCAGTTGCTATCCAGACCAAGCATCAGAATGGGGAATAAATATGATTTAAGTGACTTTGAAATATGGAATGATTGCTGGTGCCAGAGTCTGAATATCTCAGAATCTGCTGATCTCTGAGGATTTTAATGCACAACAGTTTACAAAGAATCGTGCAGAAAACAAAAAAAAAATCGAGCAAGCGGCAATTCTGTGGGCAAAATGCCTTGTTAATAAAACAGGTCAAATAGAATGGCCAGACTGGTTCAAGCTGTCAGAAAGGCAACAATGACACAAATAACCACACACTACAACAGTGGTGTGCAGAAGAGCATCTCAGAATGCACAACACATCGAATCTTGAAGTGGATAAGCTACAGCAGCAGAAGACTATGAACTTACACTCAATGGCCACTTTATTAGGTACATGAGTGTAGTTCAGTTGAATTCTACCTTCATCCCAAAGACATGCCTTCATGTTTCAACAGGAACAAGAGTGGGAACCATGACTAAATTTCCTTCATCCTTTGCGTAGCCACACGGAGGTGGTCTTTCGTTACTCAGCAATTTCAGCCCAACCTACCCCAGGAATTTTTGGAGGCAACGTTTCTAGAGAAAAGTTTTTACAATTAATTGTTATGTAAGAGCCACAATTCATTAAGCAGACACTCTTGCCGATGACTCTTTCTGCAGGTGAATAGGGTTTCAATTACAGCAGCCATTTAGAAGAAGCTAAAAGTACGCTCACAAAGCAGGTGTGATAAGATTTTAATAAAGTGGATGCGCGCAGGGAAAACGTTCATGAACTGTGATGGTAACTGGGGAGTGATTTTTAAAAAGTATCCAGAGAGGACACAAAAGGTGGAATTTGAGTCACAGAAATGATGAAGGTGACATACAATGTCTTACACTGCATCCAGCGTGAGCGTTGGAAGTGAGAAAGTGGCAAGGCCAAAATGCAGCTGCCAGTCACTCACCACACACAGTTCTCCAACACCAAGACCACAGCACTCAGGCTACATGTGCCATGGTAGCAGGTGCAGGCCCAGTTGTTCACCTGGCTGACTCCTGCCACGTGGACAGTGATAGCACCAACTCTGAGTCTGAACTCCCCCTGGGTATTCTGTGCTACTTCAAACCTAGATACCTTGCTTCAATTCACTGAAGAATCTAGGTCCTTTGAGTTTGGAGAGTGCGCCGACAGTGAAAACATTGGTTCTTGGCTTAATGCAGAGCCTGTTTCTCAGTGGACATGAATCCTGATGGTCAGAACTGCAATCTCAGTGGAGAGTACTTTTGCCATCTGAGGGAGTGGGAACTGATTATAATTAGACACTGACAATGTAGCTAACGTCACAAAGCCAGATATGGTAATATGGGCCTGATTAGAAGTCTGGCCACTAGCATTCACATCTGCCAAAAATACAAACAGACTTGACAATACGGATAGAGATGGGAGCTACCAGCTGTTTTTCTTTAGCATTGCTTTTTTCCATTGTTCAATGTGCAGTGGGAGATTTTTCAAGTAAAGTCATCCCATGATCTCTGAGTCCCATCTCCTCACATCATTAAATCAAACCCAGTCTCCTATCATGTGCAAGCTCTGAAAACTGAACACTTTCACTACCTTCTTGACAAGAAGAATGTAAATGAGCATTGAGAAATCAGGTGAGAGCATTCTATTTCCCTCCAAGTAGGAGAGACTTGAGAACAACTATCAAGACTGACACCCGAGTGCAGTTCTGAGCAAGGCCAAGGAGTTGGAGGTCTTTCCTTTTGCTGAGAGGTTAAACCAAGACCCGTCAGGTGGTCTCTCAGACAGACATACAAGAGTCTTTGCCAGCAATTCACTAGAATAGCAACAGCCTTTTTCCTGGCCAATATTTACCTCTCACACAACATTAAAAAAACAAGTAATCTAGCAGTAGGAACAAGCTATTTATAATAACTTCTAATATGGAAATTGGTTATTGCCAAATTGACATTGCAATGGTGACCACATTTCATTGGCTGTAAAGTGCTTTAAAATTACCTGGAACAAAACATTTTGTATACATGTAAGCCATACTTCCACCTACTAATTCTATGCAGTTTTTTTTTTATTTATTCAGTTTTCAGGACCTATGCATTGCTGGTAAGGCCAACATTTATTCAGTATCTCTAATCAACCTGGAGAAGGTGTTGGGAAACCACCTTATTGATCTGTTGCAGTGCCGCTGGTGAGAGTATCCCAGAATGCCACTGCAGTTCCAGGCTTTCCACCCAGTGGTTGTGTTCCCATACATCTGGGAATTCGCGAATTCAAAAAAAAATTGTGCTTGGTAGTCAGAACAAGTGGCTGAAGTATTAAACAAGCATTCCGTTTCATTATTTTACTGAGGAGAGAGATTTAGAGGATAGTGAAGGCAGAATAGGCATACTAGTTTAATTTTACTTATCTAGATGTACAATGTGGTAACAAGTTCTTCTGGCCCAACGAGACCAATTATAGCCATGTGACCAATTAACCCATATATCTTTAGAAGGTGGGAGGAAACTGGAGCACCCAGGTGAACCACATACAGTCAGAGAGAGAACGTACAAATTCATTACACAGAGTGGTAGAATTGAATCCAGGTCACTAGTACTGCAATAGTGTTATGCCAACCACCACAATACCAAGCCACCCATCACTTTCCTGATCTGTGTTCGAGAAAGGCTTCAAGCTATCAGATGGTGAGTGGTAGACCGCAGAACATCCAACCTCAGACTTGTTCATATGGCCACAATGCTCCTGTGGCTGGTGCAATTCCATTTCTGGTCCTTGTTTACCCAAGGCATGTTGATGATAGGAGACAATGCAATGGTAATGGTAATGGTAATGGTGCAGCAAAACAGCAAGTGCAACGACTTACACTGACAGTAGTAAGATCAGGTTCAACTCCCGTTGCTGTCTCTAAGGAGTTTGTATGTTCTCCCCGCGACTGTGCGAGTTTTCTCCAGGCGCTCTGGTTTCTTCTGACATTCCAAGAAGACGTACAGTCAGGGTGAGCGAGTGGTGGGCATACATGTTGGCTCCAGAAGCGTGGAAACACTTGCCCAGCACAAATCTCATGGATTTGATTTGACACAAATGAAGCATTTCACTGTATCCTTTG
Source organism: Mobula hypostoma (assembly GCF_963921235.1). Lineage (NCBI taxonomy): Eukaryota > Metazoa > Chordata > Chondrichthyes > Myliobatiformes > Myliobatidae > Mobula > Mobula hypostoma. Next base: position 49,852,493 of record NC_086110.1, read on the forward strand.
ATATACCTGTGACAAACAAAGCTAATCCTCATCTTTACCTTCATCTTTGAATGTCAAGTCTGTTGGACTCTCCCTCATTGATGATTATTATTACTTGGCACTTCTGTGGTGTGAACATTACCTATGCCCGTGGTGAACGTTATCCAAATCTTGATGAATGCAGGCTTGCATTGTTTTACTTGCTATAGAGTTGTGCATGAAATGAACATTGAGCAATTAGCAAGCATCCCAACTTCTGATCTAGCAATGGAATGAAGGCCGCTGAAGAAACAGCTAAAGATGGCTGGATCTAGGACACAGCCCTGAGGAACTCCTGCAATTATCCCCTGCATCTGGTGTACTGACCTCCAATAGCCAACAGCTTCTTCTTTTCTGTGAGATTTGACTGGAGCTTTTTGGATTGCTTTCTCCTTGATGTGCATTGAATTTATCAGGGCCTCTTGATACCACACTGTCAAATCCTGTCTTGATGAAAAGCCAATCATTCTCTCCTCATCTCTGGATTTCAGTTCTTTGTTCCATGTGCAATCCACACCTGTCAGGAGGTCTGGAGCCAAAACCTAAAGTGGGCACTGGTGAGCAGGATTTCAGTGAGCAAGTGCCGACTGCTAGTTCTGTCAGCATCTCCTTTCATTACTCTATTGATCAGAAGTCAGGAGTGGTCATTAGGAATGACTTTTAAAGGGATTCTTCGCTGCATCTAGATAATTGAGTACTCCAGGGTATTTGGAGACATTTTCAACTAACAAATTGTGACTGAATGTTTTAATCGTTAAAGATCTGAAATGCTTGAACTTGTTGCTCCTGAACTCACACTGTTCAACATGGTTGCAGTGACGATAATGACTAAACTGCTGGACTTATCATCCAAGGTCCAAGTCTTGTGATAGTCATTTTTATACCCTTGCAAGTAAGTGGCTTATTTAAATTCAGTCAATTAAGTAAATCAAGGATAAATAATTAGTATCACTAGGAAACTACCAGGATGCTAAACACCCATCTGCTTCATTAATGAACCTCAGATAAGGTTCTGGTCTAGCCAAGAGATAACTCCAAACTTACAGCATCGTTGTTAACTCTGAATTGAAACCATTCAGTTCAGTTATGACACCTTGGTCCTTCTTTATCCAGATTATGTTACATGCCAGCATTATCAATAACAGTAACATTTGCAGATTTTGTGTTGGCAATATGTATGATTGAGGACCAATGGCCGGGGTGAAAGTAGATACTGTTCCAGTTCCCACTGGTTGTAATGACAGCTGTTGTGTTGGCTCTAGCCATTTATTGCTCAAATACAAAAATCATCTTGTATGCATTTAATGGGGAAGACATTAAAGTATCTGCATAGGATCTGCCCTCCAACATCGGTGACTTGCTGCTCCAACTAGTCACTGGACTCAACAGCTCTAAGAAAAATTAAGGAGGTCCTCAATATGTCATTAAGTTCTACCCTTAGAATGATTTACTTTACAATAGAGTTGAGCAAAATTACACCTGAGCAGAGGATCCTGTCCACAAACAGGCTGGAAATTTACTGTACTTGTAAACACTTACTTCATATCAATTGCATTTACTCACTAGATTCTGTCATAGAAATAGCAGCACAATGAATGATGACAGAATAAACCAGACAGCTGCCAATCATGCACCGAGATGAGACCAGCAGCAAAATTAATTCTTTAATGCCACATTTTATTCTGCTTGCTAACTTACACCGATGTCAATAATCTGGATTTCTTTACTAGAAAAGCCGCTTTTGACTTCTTGTCTTTATTGTCCCTGCCTTTCCCTTTCTCTGTTCTGACTCTGAACTGTTTGCTGGTCTCTCTTCAGGTGCAGTTGGAAGGCATACATGAAGAAACTGAGATGAATTGTCTTCCCTGGGACTCAATCAGAAGCCCTTGCTCCGCAAAACATGCATTAAAATCACAATCCCCTGCCCCTCCCCCATCCAACAAGCACAATTCTCCTCATTTCTTTGTGGCATTAACCTTTCTTTATTGAGAACTCTTCATTTTCAATCTCCGATTTTCCTTAATGACCTAATTAGGATGTTTCCATTCAAAACATTCTAAACTAGTGGCCTTTTGTACAATCGGTCAGCTTGAATATACTTGTAGTATGCTTGTTATGTACTTTTTGCCCTCCTTATAACTTCCACTTGTAAAATGCAGTACTTTTATTACCTGAGACTTGGCTGCTCTAAATCAGAGGAATGGAAACATCAATGAATATCAGTCTAGATTTATCATGTTTGGAAGGCAGGCTCTCCATTCCAATGCTGTCTGTATTCTCAGCAATTTTACAGCAGATTTTTAACACACGACTGCCTTGAGGAAGAATATGTGTTTTATACAAATGACAATAAAGACCCCATTTCTCTGAACAATGAGGAACAAGTGCATATGTATCTATGAAGGAGAAGGTGATCACATAAATATACACCAAAGCCTGTCTAATTAACTTTTTCAGAAGCTCAATCTCTGCACTTAGTGCTTTTGACTGCTGCCCCAGGCCATCACAACTGCTCCTATGCAATTACCTAGTCTCTCAGCCTCATATTGCTATGGAGTTTATTAAAGCTTGTATTAAAAGCAGCTTTGCGGAAAAAAAGATTGCTTCACTCCACAAATGATGTTTGTTACCGGCTGATTTTTGTTAAAAGTATCTTTCAATTTTCTTTATGCTCTAAGGCCTTCCGATCAGCCAGCACACTTGCCCTGGCAATGGAACATGACTTGACACTGTAAAGAGGTTACTTAGGAAGGGGTGCAGCGTGACCTTTACTGAAACAGTGAAACATTCCCATGTAAACCGAGATAAGGCAGTAAGGAGTGTAATTAGCTGCAGGCAGTAATTGTGGCTCAAGATTGCACAGGACGAGTAATGCAAGGATTGCTACTAAGGCTTTGAAAGGTTTTAACTTACTGCCTGAAGTACTCGCTGAAAAGGAAACATTTGGTGACTTTTACTTCATTAACCTCCACAAGCTAATCAAGATGCTTTATACTTCTAATTCATCAGACCAATAACGTTTAAGTTTTTGTACTGTGTGCATCTGCACTGAAGGAAATCCATGGAGACTAGAAAAAGTCTTTTGGATCCCAGAAGACAACATCTGTTCACTTTCATGTGACTATTATTATTTTTAATTAACAGTTTCCCGCAACTCAGCAGATTATATGCGCTGAGAGATTCTATCAGTTCCACTAACAATTGAGGAATAATTGCAACTTTTTGGTAAACTGCTAAGGGGGGGGGGGGTGGAATATCTCCTCATAGCCAGTACTGTATTGAGTACAGTCATTTTCTACCTGGTCCTTATGTGCCAAGAAGGGCCCACAGTTAACACTGGGCTGAGACTGTGAAAAGGGCTCCGGCCAGGGTTCCAGTCAGGGAATGAGGGTGTTACTTGCTGTTTTGTGTTGATAGAGGAAAAAAAAAGACAATTTGGCACTTCGCTACAGCAAGTTCACAGATAGCAACGTATGGATATGATCTCATAGCTATTACAGACACACGATGGGTGACTCGGACTGGATATGTCATATTCCAAGCTAAACAGCATTCTGAATTAACATGCCTGGAGGGAAAGGAAGTGTGGTACCATCATTGGTCAAGAAGGCATTAAAGCTGTATTGAGTCATGATATAGAGGCAGTAGATAGTAATGTAGGACTGGTTTGGGATGAATTTAGGAATCACAGGAGAAAGACACAGATGTGTCCTCTCACTAAGACAGAGCATAAATGGGGAAATATCTGAGGAATGTTTGAAGGGAATTGCAATTATCATGGGAAATTTGAACTTACATATTGAATGTATGAATTATGCTGGCGAGAGTACCATAGAAGAAGAACTTGTGGAATGTGTCAGAGATAATTCCTTAGAAGAATATGTAATGGAACTTAACCAGGAACAGACATTATTAAATTTGGTCACGATTAATAAAGGAGAATTTGCAAGACATTTTGAAGTTATACATTCTTGAGGAGATAGTGGCCATAATATGACAGAATTCCAGATACTGTTTTGAGAGTGAATACCACAAAAACCAAAGCCATTGTCTTCAACAAGGACAGGTATAATTTCATGAAGGTAGAGTCTTTCAAGGTGGATTTGGAAAATAATCTTAGAGACAGGTCAGTCGATGAACAGTGGCAAATATTCAAACATCTGGTCCATAACATTCAGCAGGAGTCCCTTGAGTAAGAGGCAGAATCTATGTTTAACAAATAAGGTCAAGAACTATGTTAAGTTGAAAATTAGAGCATACGAAGTAGCAATGGCTGGTGGTAGGCCAGAGGACTGGGAAGATTTTATGATCCAGCAGCAAAAGACTAAAAAGCTTCTAAGAAGGGAGAAAAATTGATTTTGAAAGAAAACATGTTCAATATCAAAACAAACAGTAAATGTTTCTTTGATGTATACATAGGAAAATGGTGACTAAGGTAAGTGTAGGATCTCCAGAGAATAAAGCTGGTGATTTAATAACAGGATACAAAGGAAGTGTAGATATGTTAAATCAGTTTTTTGCATCAGTTTGTAACATGAAGAACACTGTAAATATCCCCAAGATAACAGATGGGCTAATTTTAAATACCAGAGAGGAAATAGTAAAAATCCCAATTGCAAAAGAAAAAGTATTAGGAGAAACTCAGACAGCTAAAGATGGACAAATCACCAGAAACCAGCAGCCTGTACTCAAGGATTTTAAAGGTAGAGATGGTGGATCATTTGATGAAAATTTTTCAAAACTCATTAAATGTTGGGAGGGTACCACATGGTCAGAAAACAGCCAATGCCATTTCCTTGTTCAAAAAGGGAGGAGGACAGAAGGTGGAAAAGTACATGCCAGTTAGTTTAACAATGATTGTTGTCAAGATGCTTGCACCAATAATCAAAGCAAAAGTAACTAATCATTTAAGAAAGCAAAATATAATCAAACCTAGTTCAAACCTAAAATCTAAATACGGTTTTATGAAAGGTATAGAAAGAGGAGCTAAAGATGGCGCCAGAGGTTTTTGCGGACCTAAGCGACTTCTTTCACTTCATCTGCGAAATAGTTTAAATCTTCTGTTCTCATGTCTCTTTTTGCCTTTTCAAGTGGCTGGGGTCTTGTCGGAGTCCATGATCTACAGCTGCGCTCAAATTACGTTCTTCATGGGTGGAGTGTTCTTGCTCTTTTGAATTCGCCAAGTGGCCTGGCATTTCCGGATCTCCAGAAGCGGCTTGGAAGATGTGTGCCTTCAGAGTGCAGCTGTGGATGACCTGACTCCTCACCAATGTTGCCAACTGAAGTGTTGAGGGAAATCGAAACATCAAGACAGCGGGCACAGCTATCAGAGGCCTCTGCACTCGAGTGATATCTCTCTCTCTCTTTCCTGATTCTCGAGTCAGAGGAACTTAAATTAGCAACACTGCAGAGTGTAACATCAAAACAGCAAGCTGTTAATCTCCCCTCTCATTGTGGCAGAAGCCATATCTCTCTTTCCCTTGTTAGTGAGAGAGAGAGAGAGAGAGAGAGTGCCTGTTGAGATGTCGAAGTGTTGGGACGGACATTCGTTTTTGATGGACTCGCGCTCACAGTCAACGGGGGTTTGCCATTGCATGGTAGGTGGTGGGGGAGCTGATGCTTTTTCTGAAGTGGGGGGAGGGGGAAGGGGCTGGCTGATGCTTTTTCTGCTGCAAAAGGGTTCTAACATTTTTCTGTCATTCATTCTGTCGGATTTATTTTTCTCTCTGCTTTGTGGATGTCTGCAAAGAGTAAGGATTTCAGGTTGTATACTGTATACATTCACTGACATTAAACTGAACAATTAAGACGTTTGTTCAAACTCTTCGACGATGTGACAGGGATAGTTGATAAATGGGAATATGTAGATGTGTTGTATCTAGCTTTCCAAAATGTATTTGACAAGGTACCACATGAGAGACTGGTACATAAACTAACAGCCTAGGATATTGGAGGAAATGCGTTAGCATGGATGGAAAACTGGCTGCAGAGAGAAAATGAGTTGGAATAAATGAGTTACTCTCAAGCCAGGGAGATATAACTATCCACTATCAGTTCCAAAAACATTTGAGGAATAATTGTAACGTTAATAAACTACCAAGGAGGTACATCTCCTCATTGCTGACAGTGCTTTGAATACATTCATTTTGTAGCTGATTCTTATGTGCCAAGAAGGGGCCAGACAGCCTGTGGAGTACTCCAGGTATCAGTACTTGACCTTTAATTGCTTACGATTTATATTAATGGTCTGGAGGAGGGTACAAAATGCAAGGTTTCCAAGTTTGCTTATGACATGAAAATAGATGTAAGGGCATGTTCTGATGAGGATATTGTGATTCTGCAATTGGATATGGGTAGACCAAATGATTGGAGAAAACCTGGCTAACAAGAGTTTAATGTGAGGTCAGGCACTTCGATAAAAAAAATACCAAAAAGATGGGACCAAAATCAAGAAACATTGCAGAGAAATGAAATTCAAAGAGATTTACACGTTAAATGCATGAATTGCAAGTTAGCAAGCATGTCCAACAAGTAAACAGCATGTTGACTTTTATTGCAAAGGAACAGACAGCTTTTGTTGTGGTAGTACAGGGTATTATTGAAACCTTGTCTGGAATACCAGGCATGGTTCTGGTTCCCACACTTAAGAGAACATTGAAGAAAAATCCAAAGCAGATTCAGCAGGTTAATTCCGAGGATGAAAGGATTGTCCTATCAAGAGAGACTAGTCAGTTGGGTCCATATTCCTAGGAGTTTAGAAGTAATGGGGAACTGGTACAGAAGTTAAGTTGATGTCAAGCACAGAGAGGCCTAAAGGCTTACTTCTGCTTCCTATTTTCAAGTGCATGTGTATTCAGTGCCAATTTTCAGTTTCAGAGTTTGGACAGAATAATGGCTACCAACTACTGCCCATGAAACTATACTGACTAAGGAGGCCAATGTCCTCTGAAGAAATGTAGTCTTTAAGTTTTAAAAGAAAAAAAGTAGCCTTATCCATTTCATTCATGAAATCTCTCTTCATCCCTCTACCTCACCAAATAAATCTCTGGAATGTTAACCACGTCATTTTAATAAAATCACTCATTTTATCCAGTACAAGAGGCTGGTTCTGCAATGACAAGCATCAGATGACTCAAGTGCAACCAAAGAAGATCTAGTTTAATTTGGTAGTGAAATCAGAATATGCAGGAAACACTCAACAGGTTGGGATGCCTCTGAGGAAACAGTTAACATTCCCTTTCCTCAGATACTGCCGAGTGCTTGTTGCAACTTCTGGGTCTATTTCAGAATTCCAGTATCTGCAGATTTTTGACTTTCATTAACTTAATAGCGATTGTTTTAAATTAGTCACAATAAAATCTAATTACATTCAGGAATGAAATGGCTTGCATTTATACAGAGCCTTTCACATCCTCTTTAGCATGTCCAGAACACATTACAACCAATTAAGTACTTTTAGACATATGGTCACAGTTGCCGGAAGTTCAGAATCTTGTTCATGGTCTAAGTTATACTGGCTGGATTGATCAAGCAGATGACAAGGGCTGAGCCAAGACATACAGTTCAAATACGAACAGCAGCATCATTTGTTCAGACTGGCATTAAACTCACTGAAATCAACAGACAGTTACTTAAATTCATCACACCCAACAACTGATTTGAGCTGCTTAATCTTTTCAGGCAGTTGAAATCAGAAATTAGTGAGGAACCTCCATCAAATTTAGTTAGTTAGCTCCTTCAGTTGGCAATATTACAGGAAAGTGAAAACTGCATGTTACACAATAAAATGCACAAGTATTTTTAAAGTTTAATCATTTAATGACGTTCCAAGTCAACTGCAGGTTTACTTGCATCATTGCAAGTGCATTTTCCCAACCTGTATTACAGGACTATCTGCTTGCACTATAATAACAGAGCACAGAGTGCACTGGAGTCAGACCCAGCAATCACCAGTGCTGGATTCCCTCACAGCAGAGTACTTTGGTGACTCCTGCCCATAAAAAGCATTTGCAGAATTTGAAGATACAGATCAGAACTGTGAGACCCGACCTATTTTCAATAGTAGGCCATACTTGTAGCTGTGTGGAGTGTTCCCACACAAATTCCTTCCCCTGTGTCCATTAAAAAATAGTATCTGTTATCACATGGGCTACAACAGTGTAGTGAATGAACCATATACAGACTTGTCCATGGGTTAAGAGCCATGGGAACTGTGACATCGAGGTCTTGCATATTCCTTGTGTTCATTTCAATAATGCTGCATTTCACACGGCAACCACCACCACAACAAGAAATTGACAACACCGAGCAGCAACAGCCAAAATAATGCCTTAAAGTACACTTGTATGTATGATGAGTGAAAAGCTGCATCATTGCATTAATCTCCATAGAATTTGAGGTTAACAAGCCAGGAATCTTTTCAGGGACAGGTGATAGAAGCTGGCATTGAAGCAATGCTCAACTCATGAGAATAATCATATATTTTTTAAGAAAGGCAGCAACTGTATATATTCCTCATCCATTTTGCAAACAGCAGCAGGGCTTGACTCGAAGGGGAAATAATTTCCAACTAATACCATGAAAGAACAGAATACAAAAAGTAATTAAAAGGCAAGTCTATCACAAATGGGCAACGTTTATGTATCACACACAAAAATTCTGGAGCAACTTGGGAAGTTCGGCAGCATCTATGGAAATTAATAAACAGTTGACATTTCAAGCAGAGGCCCTTCAAGACGTAATGAGTAACAGGAGAGGGATTTATGGAGAGGGTTCAGGATGGACAACAGATTTACAAGACAAGCAACTGCAACACTCCGGATCTCTGGATGTCAAGTTGCTCAACTGGTAGCTTCTCCTGAGTCCAAAAAAATAGGAACTTAAGTTCACTCTTGACTCCCAAGTCCTGAACACAAAAATCTGTACGGCCACTTCAGTGCATTTCAGAAATTCCCTGTCTCGTGTACCTCCTTTCAAAAGGGACATTAGAGCAAGACCATGTTTGTTCCACTGAGTGGATGTAAATGATCATACAGAACCATTTCAAGGAAAGTTCTCCTCTGCATCGTGATCACTATTTTTTTCAACTAATATCACTGATGATCTCCTAATCAATTATCACACTGCTGTTTCAACATTGACAACAATTCAGAAGCATGACATTTGCTGTGAACCACTTTGGAGTATCCTGAAGTCAAGAACGTGATTGTAAAGTGCAAGTCTTTTTAAAATCTAATTTTGGGACATACACAACTTTAGTAGGATGATAAATGAAACAAATCTAGGCTCTACTAGGTCAAAAAAATGCTGAAATGACGCACTGCAGATTCATTAGTAAACTGCTTAGCACAAGAAAAGAACACAAAGAAAGACTGAAAAAACAATTTATAATAACAAAAGAGCAATAAAGGAACGTGGCAACAAAGTAGTGATATAATTGGCTGGAGGATAAATAACATCACTGGTTGGTTAGGTTGAAAAGCCAAATCCTGTTTTGCAATTTCAATGTAATTCTTCATAGTTAGTGAACTTGATGAGGTTGGTTTGATTCACTAAAGTGGAAAGTAATGGTGCCAGAATACTGCCAGAATCACTATCCTCCAATACTATGAAAAATTAAATTGACGGTGACCATAAAAAGGCCTGTCATATTCGCAATATAAGAATCAGTGAAATTGTTATGTTACTAACTAATCTGAATATTGATTGGTTTATTAGATAATTTATTTTTATTTGTTTTATTTAGAGATACAACGCAGAATAAGCTCTTGCAACCCTTCGGGACCTGCCACCAGCAACCCCCAATTTAACGCTATCCTAATTACGAGATGATTTACAATGACCAATTAACCTACTGTCTTTGAACTTTGGGAGGAAACTGGAACACCCGGAGAAAACCCACGCATTCCATGGGGAGAACGTACCAACTGCTTAGAGAGGACGCTGGGATTAAACTCTGAACTCTGACTCCCCAAGCTGTAAAGTGCTGTGCTAACCGTTACGCTGCCATGGCCCCCCTGGCCTTTGTGTAAAGTACATGGACTTGTATTGGACATGATGCCTATCCTGTACTGGAAGGAAGCACTGAGCAAAAATAAACTTAAGCACCCAAGTAAATTTGTCTCCACACCATGTTGCCAAACCCTAATGACATCCAAAAAATGCACCCTTTTACCAAGCAATCCCAAATCAATACCATTAAAATACATTTGCCTAGAAAACTGATTTCTTCCATAGCTACTGCACTAAGCAGATCCTACAGCAGCACCAATGTCACATCAAAAACCACCAGAAAAATCATGTAAGCTGGACATTTGTACTTTGAGATTTTGATATTGGGGTTCACTTTCTATAAGAAATGTTAAAACCCAATCTTTGTGCTTCAGAGGAACTGCTTTAGCTTGGAATGTAGCACCAACATCATTAGGGAAACGTGTCAGCTGTGTTTAAGTGATTTTAGCCTGAGGCTGTTATAAAGAGGTCAAGTGTGAGCTGGCCAATAGATAAGGGAGATACACCTGACAACTGGGGCGGGGAAGGGGAAACAAAGGGACCTTGATAATGGCAACAGGTTATCCTGTAAGGAATCTAATCCTGAGCATGGAGTGGGTTGATCGCACCCTGTAAGCACTGACCAGGCCCCACTGATCAAGGTGAGCACTGGGTCACTATTTGAGGGATCTGTAGCTCTTGATTAGTACAAGTCTGCTGGCAGTAAAGTTTTATATCAATAATGATTGCAGGAGATGCTTTTAAGCTGATAAATTGCTATCCGTGAGGGACATTTAAAATCATGTATGTTTCACTATTTCAAAGTTCAAAGTTCAAATTACATTTATTATCCTAAGTATGTATACATTAACCAACCTTAAGATTCGTCTTCTTACAGTCAGCCACAAAACAAAGAAACCCCAAAATAACCCAGAAGAAAAAAGACCAATCAAACACCCAATATGCAGCAAGAGAAAGAAAAAAAATTGTGCAAACAAGAAAAGTAAGCAAGTAACTTCACAACTGGAGTTTTACAAAAGGCATGAAGCCAGGTTTTCTGACCAATAGACTCTTTGTGGACACAGAAATTAATCCAACGAGGTGATGACTTTTTGATACAGTTTGTTGGTAAGTAATTAATGCTTTCCAAACGGTGCTAGGTAAGTAACTAGTGGACCCGATAGGTGTGCTGATTACATCACGTGTGCAAAATCCAACAGGTAAATGACAACAGTATCAGGATAAATTGAGGGAGGAAATGACCAGCACAATATCCCCATGGAAATGGACACAACCTTGCTACGAACCTGATGTACACTTTGGGAAAATGCAAGGTCATCCACTGGCATATTTGACCACACTACAGTTGACAAAGGCAGAAGAACGTGCATTATGTGCATAGATCACAACATCCCAGTGACAACCATCGCTCATTACGGTGATCAGCAAAATCAGCACATATTAAACATGGCAGAATGGACTCCATTTAATTATTGTGGAGAATGAAACAAAGGGGCTACCAAACTACTGAGGCAGATTCTGTTCTTGCAGCATGAAACTACAAGCTCAACCAGTAACATCTAAGGCTAAAACTGATCCACATATTAACAGCACTCAAACTGATTTTATTTTTTATATATAGTGACACAGCATGGAGTACACCCTTCAGGCCCTTCAAGCCATGCCGCCCAAACAATTCCACAACCCCAATTAACCCCAACCTAATCACGGGACAATTTACAATGACCAAATAACCTATCTGGTTTGTCCTTTGCACTGTGGGAGGCAACTGGATCACCCAGAGGAAACCCACACATTCCACGGGGAGGACCAACAGAGACTCCTCATAGAATGGCACCTGGACTGAACCTGAAACTCCAGAGCTGTAACAGCACTGCACTAACCGCTAGGCTACCATGGCGACTGTGATTTTCTTGTCATCTAGACAAGAATTACTGGAGCTAGGCAAGGCTGCAGTTGCTAGAATCTGGAGCAACACACAAAACACTGCTGTGTTCTTCTTCCAGAGTTTTGCGTGTAAACAACAATTACTGTTGTTTTTGGGAGCTCTGAGTGCACAGATGGGCTTTTCCATTGTCCTACACAGCAGTGATGCTTCAAAGGTATTTTATTGGCTGTTAAACATTTCAGCATGTACTATATTCTGGATAATCCAAATTCTTCCTTTCATTATTATGATCAATATAAAGATGAATAAATGGGATTTTTAATGGAAATAATTGGCCACAGTGCCTTTGGTCTTTTCCCTTAATTATAATGCAATAACTGTTGCCAAAGAAGATTATGGAACGATTTGGGCTGTATCTGCTGCCCTCTATAATCAAGTTGCTGACAGTTAATATTTACATGGGCAAAGTATTAAATGTCTATCGGTGACTAAAGAACCAATGAATCATTTCTTTCGGAGGAAAGGAGAAATCTTATAAAAGTGTAGCGGACTCATGCCCCTCATAACAGAAAAAGCAAAGTTTTATTGACAGCTGTTATTTCTGCAGTCAAACAATACAAAGTTCATTGGATTGCTGGTCTAAATTACAAACATGTTGCATCACATTAAATAGTGAATTTGTGCAATATATTCTAGGATATGATCTAGATATTTATTCTAGATCTCTAAACAGTGCCAGCAGTACAGCCTAAAGCTATGCCTTGGTCTGATCTGCTCAGCTCTCAGTCAAATGTAAAAGAGCTCCTCTCTTCTTCAGCTCATGCCAATGTCAAAATCTGGCTCTGTGCCAACCTAACTTATTTTCCAGTGTTCCCACGTTGTCATTACAAAATACTCCAAGCTGGAATCAAGGAAAGCCAGTGTTCTGTTTATTTTACTCAGACTGTTCACACCGGTTTAGTCAGGGTTGGAGTGGGGGAGTTTGGAGAGAAAGGGACAAGTCAGCGAATCTGTTTTAGATTTGTGCTGAATTCTGTCAGAAATATTGCAAAACGGCTGGAAAACTATGCAGAGGTTTCTGTTATTTTCCATTAGATTTTTTTACCTCAATGTGGTGATATATTGACATGGATTTTCTCCACAATATAGTTCCCAGATTGTAGTTTGCACTGCAGCTGAACCAATGTATGAAAGGAATCCTGGATTTCTCTTCTGTCTCAGGCAATGATTTCCAGTATTGAGGCTGCCACTGAAACTTTTCACTGAGTCATAGTACTTTCTAAATGTTTCTGTTTTGCCTGATCCTGCAGCTCAAAAAATCCAAGTGAATACAAAGGTGAAGTGCCAATAGTTTTTTTTCTGTCTGCTTTCAGATCCAATCACCTCCCTGGCACAAAAATGCAGAAGTAGTTTTGCATCAAAAAATATTCTTTGTACTCTGTTTTGTAATGAGCCTGGCATTCACAGAGCACATGCCATTCAGGATAGCTTATTACTTGAAAAGCCTCCTTGAGGCTATAATTTCATCAGACATGTTAACCATAATGTCAGCATATTTTTTAGATAATCCAAGATAAACATCTGAAGGAAATTCTCCTGATGTTTCCTTTTGTTCTTCCATGACGACCTTAAACTTGGATTAGTAACACAACCAAGGAATGAAAAGTTTTACTTCTCAAAACTTTTTAGTTTCAAAGAGTAACCCTAAACCTTATGTCCCTTTTCTTTATCTTTTCTCTTCCATTTGGCTTTGCATATTTCCAAATCACCTGTAAACTGAGATGTAACAGTCCAATGAATCAATCAATTTAGGTTCCACCCAAGCACTCTGCATGGTTTAGCGAAAAACACAATGTTCATGATAGCAGAAAATTCTGATGGCGGCCTAACACACAAATTTGAAGAATTTCATTAAATTAATTAATTAATTTTGATGTTCAATCTATGTTGTTCTGTCAGCAAAGAAAGTAGTCAACTGCATACACAGAAGTCAGACAAAGAACAAACAAGAAGAATGACTAGTTTTGGTCAACTTGACTGAAGTGACTGGGACAACAAGAAAGTATTTCTTTCTTCTACCATTACATTTATGTGCAGAAGCATATCTAATTGTTGAACTGTTGAACTGAGCCGCTGTAAGATGGCTTTCAAACACCCAGAACCATTGGCTTCTGGGCTTTTATAGTATTCCCCTTTCCCCAGAGATTGCCAGCGTTTCCATCTACATTATTCCACATGGGATTCAATCAGCAAATGATCTTCTCTCTTGCAAAAACAAACAAGGCATGGACAGCTGGTTAAAAAGAAGTCCCACAATCTGTCAATCTGAGTGGTCAGAGTTAGAAGACGTACAAACAGTTAACAAGGAGCCAGACCACTATGTCAATAATATTATGCAATTGATAAAATATAAATAGACAATATATCAGATCTTCCATGGGTGGGATCCATAACCCACATCTGCTCCTGTTGGTGTGTTTGAATTACTAAAACCTTACTGTAAACCACTTACTAAATGGACTACTGTATCTTGTATAAATATCTATGGAAACACACATACCTTGGCAGCTTCAGAGTTAGAAATAATTACTATTTCTATATAGTCTGAGTTTCACAAAAATATTAAAAGGGGTGGTTTATTTCCACGCAAATGAAGAATTAAAGGTTTCCATAACTTCATAGCAAATGCACTGAGGAAGTTCTAAAGACTTGATGAGAAAAATGGCTCCTTCTGTATTATATTGATGTTATAATCCTACAAACTAGAGATTAATGCACTTGTATATATGATGTGTATGTGTATATATAAACATATATTATATATATATATATATATATAGTAATTTTTAAACTTTTGGTAAAAATTTATACCATCAACACCGCCCTACTTCTCCCTCACACTTGGTTCCTTTTAACAATTGTAATCCTGTCCTCTGTTAAACAGCAACACACATAAAAATCGCTGGTGAACGCAGCAGGCCAGGCAGCACCTATAGGAAGAGGTACAGTCGACGTTTTGGGCCGAGACCCTTCATCAGGACTAACTGAAAAAAGAGATAGCAAGAGATTTGAAAGTGGGAGGGGGAGGGGGATGAAAGTCAACGTTCCAGCTCTTAGCACCATCCCATCCCCCTCCTGTCTTCTATCATTTCGGATCTCCCCCTCCCCCTCCCACTTTCAAATCTCTTACTATCTCTTCTTTCATTTAGTCCTGATGAAGGGTCTCCGCCCAAAACGTCGACTGTACCTCTTCCTATCGATGCTGCCTGGCCTGCTGCGTTCACCAGCAATTTTTTGTGTGTTGCTTGAAATTCCAGCATCTGCAGATTTCCTTGTGCTCTGCTAGAGAGTATTTGTGAGTCTGAATTGTTGCACTCTCTCTTCCCACGACTACCATGCTAAGTGGTTAGTATTATTGAAGAAGAATCACCAATTGACTGAGATGAGAGCAGGTAATGATCTTCAAAATGGGTTCACAAAAAAATCAATGCCTTTGGGGTGGGGGGAGAATATTGCTGTTGAGTTCCATTCTTGGACCGAGCATTAATTTTGGAAGTTCTCAAAAAAGGAGTTTTGCATGGAGCTACAGCAGGAAAGGTCTAGAAATTCAGGCACTTAACATTGTCTTTTTTCCCTGTCTTTTGAACTTTGGGGAATACGGTCTAATCTGCTTAATTTCTCTTCTGAGTTTGACCATATCCCCTGAAGATTCCTTACAGCCTCCTCACCGCCCACACCACAAACTTGCATTGCTTTACTGACAAACTTGGTTATGTTATCTCTCATCAAGATCAGTAATGTGGATTGTTAGCAATTGTGTCCTCAGTGCTGGTTCCTGCAGCACTCCACTAATCACAGCCTTCCAATCTAAAAATTACCAGTTACTCGTAATCTGTTTGTTAATCAAAACTCAGTCTATGCCAATATATTAACCTCAGTCCCATGTTCTCAATTTTTGTTTAATAACCTGTTATCAAGAACCTTCTGAAAGTTCAAATGCATTTTGTCTATTAGTTCCCCCTTATTTATTCTGCTAATTACTATTTCAAAACAAAAATTCTTACTGATTTGTAAAACATGAACTCTCTTTCATATGGCCATTTTGATTTTGCCTAAGCACATTATTTTCTACATGGCTTGTTACCACTTCCTTAATAATAGATCTAAAATTTTCTTTGGAATATAAAACAGTAGAGCACAGAAACAAACTCTTACCATTGATGTCAAGCTAACTGCTCCCAATTTCTCAAAGGTTCAAAGGTACTTGCTCCTTCTTTTCTTAAATAGTGGGGTTCTATATTACCATCCAATATGTGGGAATCTTTCCAGAACTTAGAAGAGGACAATCAGTCCACCAGCTCCAACATCACCTCTTGAAAAAGCTTGTGTTGCAGGTCATCAGGCACTGGACAGTTATTGGCTCTCAGCCCATTAATTTCTCTAATGGCTTCTTTCCATCTACTACAATTTTTCTTCAGCTACTAAGCTTTTGTTTCAGTCTTTTTCGTTCTCGAGTATTTCCTTGAGGTCTTCTGTGCCTTCTTCCATAAAGGCAAACATAAAATATTTATTTTAATTTCTCTGCTATTTCCTTATTCTTCAATATAATTCCTCCAGGCTCAAACTGTAAGGGTCCCACATTAACCTTTGCTAATCTTCTTAGAATGTTACCTTTTATATGAAAAGGTATTGTATACTCTTACGTGTCTCACTGATGTAAGCTTATATTCCACTTTCCCTATGCCTCTTGTCCTCCTTTAACTAAATTTGCAATGTTCCCAATCCTCAGTTTTTTTCGCAATATTTTCAGCTTTTTCTTCTGAACTTGAACTATGCTTTGATTTATCTCTTCTTATTGGGTTTTTGTGCTTAAGGAACAGAGGCAGGAATTAGCCAGATGGCCCCTTGAGTAAGATCATAAATGATTTAATTTTATTTATTTATTCTAAATGTTGGATTAATTTGTTACATTTCAGCCATTTCATATTTGTTATCATACTTTTGAATACAGATTCCCAATCTACTTTAACAAACTTATGTCACTGTAGTTTGTTTCATTGGGACTTAAGACTGAAGTAAATCAATGTTGTTCATAATTTAATTTTATCCATCATATTAAGATCACTCTTCTTAACATATCATTATGAATGATCCTTTCTCATTGGGCAAAGTAAGCAAAGAGCAGGTTTTACTGGCCTTTACTTTCATTAGCAATAGGAATCTTTTGAAACACATGAGTTGGTTCAACATGATAGTGAAGACTAGGTCTGAAAAATCTCGTTCCTTGATTGGTTCTTCAACATATTGATCAATAAGTTCATCCTTCATGCAGCAGCGGCTGGTTGGAGGCGTAGTGGCATCAGTGCCGGACTTCAGAGTGAAGGTTCCTGAGGTTGAATCCAGCTGGCTCCCTTGCACACTTTCCATCCATGCTGGGTTGAGTGTTGAGCCAGGCACTTGGCCTCGTAAAAATAAGAAAGCCTGCTAAAAAGCTCGGAGTTAAGGGCTTTCTTCTTCTTCTTCATGCAGCAGCAAAATTGTCCTCTATACTATTATTGTTAACTGTTTGCACAATTTAATTTAGACTGAAGTAGTATTACCCTTGCTCTAAATTCTTGATTTATAGTGCACCTTGCATTACTACTTCTGTTTCTGGACCAACAAACAATTCCCACCAACCCCTTTAGCTCCTTGTTGTTTCCTACGCTGATTTTGAGCTGACATCCTTTTTTCTCTATTGCCTTTCGCTCATTCTCTATAATCAAGATATCCATTTTCTCCTAGAAACGTTGTTTCTTGTGCCTTGTGAAATATCAGGCTGCAGAAAGGAAGAAGAACAGTTTGTTGTTTCTTTTTTTTTTGGAGGCTGAGTTGCTAGTTTGATGCTCAACCCAGCACGGACGGAAAGCTTGAGAGAAGCTGGCTGGATTTGAACCCAGGACCACCTGTCAGATGCCACTACACCACCGGTCAGCTCTGGAATATTTACTTCCTAATACTGACCACTTTACAAATATATCTCGGAAGTTGTTATCAGATCATCCCACTGATTTCCACAGTGCCATTAACTTATCTATCTTGTTATAAAGTCAGAGAAAGAACATTTAGTTTCGCCTTCTTACCAATTTGACTCTACACAAAATAAACCAAGTTTATCTTAACTCCTAAAATGACATTTTTGCTGTGGTAACCTCAATCAGTTTCATTTATTTGGGGTTAAATAGCCTGCAAAAGTTTTGTATGAGAAAACAAATTTAAGTTAATGAGGATGCTATAAACATTTCCAACAGAAATACAAGGACCAATGGTCATTGCACTTTAAAAAAAACATAAAATTGTGTATATTTCACTACTAATTAAAGTAAACTAATTTATTTCAAGCAAAAATTATCCATTTTCCTTGCAATTCTGTTCCAGGTGTGATGACAACAAACTGAGCCTTTTGACATGTACAGTAGTTAAAAATCAAAGTCAATCGACAACTTAATCCAGGTGGAATTCAAGAGGAACACACTCCTCTTGGTACTGAATGAGACTACCAATAAAAGCTGCTCATCTCTTAACTCTGACAAGTAATGCAACAAGCTTTAATGCTGCTCTGAGTTCCTCTGAAAAGGATCTGAATTTTGAAGAAACAACAGTACTGTATTTCTACTAAACAAACACAAAATGCTTCATCACACATTAGGTAGAAAGGCTCCTACAGAGCTGCTATGGGAAACAATATTTTTACATCATTTCAGACTTTCCCCAAATTACCATATAAAACTCATTCCCTGAGCCACTGGATACTCTATCACATATGGGCACTGTGTTTAAGTAAGCAAGGTTAATGGGGGGAACGTTATAAAACAGCGGTCCCCAACCACCGGGCCGCGGACCGGTACCGAGCCGCAAAGCATGTGCTACCGGGCCGCGAGGAAACAATATCAATCAGCTGCACCTTTCCTCATTCCCTGTCACGCACTGTTGAACTTGAACATAGGGTTGCCAACTGTCCCGTATTTGCCGGGACATCCCGTATATTGGGCTAAGTTGGTTTGTCCCGTATTTCCCCCGCTAAGGTAGAGCGTTCCTATGAAACCTTTCATGCCAAAATGGCGTGAAGTGAAGAAGCAATTACCATTAATTTATATGGGAAAAATCTTTGAGCGTTCCCAGACCCAAAAAATAACCTAACAAATCATAACAAATAACACATAAAACCGAAAATAAATAACACTAACATATAGTAAAAGCAGGAATGATATGATAAATACACAGCCTATATAAAGTAGAAATAATGTATGCACAGTATAGTCGGGAAGATGAAGGCAAACCCGATTTGTGGGGGGGGAACATCGGCACATATGCACATGCACCCATCACATGTGCACGTCACGCATGCGCACACAGGTGCCCGCGCAAGGCTTCATGGTCATGGTAGTCTTTTTGGGGTAAAGTGTCCTGGAATTTGACTGCTACTTTTGTCCCTCATTTGGGAGTGAGAAGGTTGGCAACCCTAACTGTAAAAGATATGTTGAGGTGAGTTTAACCCTACCTGAACACCTCCCCCCCCACCCCCAGTCGGCCGGTCCGCAAGAATATTGTCAATATTAAACTGGTCCGCGGTGCAAAAAAGATTGGAGACCCCTGTTATAAAATATTCAATTTATTAAAACTTGCTGAGATGACAAATGGAATATCTTTTCAAATCTTATTTATCACTACTTAGGAAATAATATATTTTATACCACTTGAGCCAAGAGTAGTCACAAACGAAGATGGTGAGAAAGTAAGATGATGCAAGGCCTTGTACCTTGCTGGTTAAGGGAACAACCTGTAAGAGTTTGCGAATAGTCTGAGCCCTACCCTTGTTTGTCATCAGAGCAAACATCCCACCCTATCTTACTACTACCTGAGAAGGCTACACTGACAGGAGGAGCCTACACTGCTCCAAGCACTCTCTAAAAGAGAAGAGTAATACTATAACACAGTGTCCTAGATTTTGTAATTTGCTATATTTACACATTATCGCAGATCCTTAAAAGAATGCTTTTCCGGCCCCAGATGAAACCTATCTGGAAATAGAGAAAGAAAAAAAAAGCAAAATTATTTAAAATTGTGAGTGTTGCTTTTCTTATCCGTCAAGTTGCACCACCTTGTAGTGACAAAAGTCAGCAGCTATGCTTCCTGAAACTAATGCGAATGATTCCGAAGATCAAGTTGAAGGACTGCAGTTCACCAGAGTGTGATTGCCTGAATAAAGCAGGTTTGAGTCCTTTGAAGGCCACTGATTCAGCTTAGTGGTCTCTAACCAGTTTGTCCCCAGGGGCTTAGTTCTGATCTGTGCACACTCCTCTTAGTTCCTGCTCTGCCACATTCATCTCAGGTGACCAGGTTTCCTGCATTTTTCCGGCCTTGACTCTAAAAGCCATTCATTAAGGGGATCCAATTCCATGCACACTGAAGAAAATAATGTCTTGTATCATCTTAATGGGGAATAATTATAAGGTATATACTCACAATAGGGTAGACCAGAGGCAAGGAAAAAAACACACACACAGGGGAAGGAACAAAGAGGCCTATAATTATCAGTCTATTTTTCCAAATATAATAGACTGCAGCATTTGGTTACCTGCATGGGATTAAAAGTCACCATCTTTCTTTATACTTTTTGTTATACTATATTGTCAGGGTGCTGCATTGGCTTCAGTTACACACAAAAGTCCTTCCCCAATAGAAATAAACAAAAAGGAAACTCAAAGCCAAGGACAGTATCCTGTAGTTAACACCTTCACAATACTGGGTTTATCACCTGCTCAACTGTAAATTTGTACAGCAAGATCGCAGCACCCAACTTCTCAGCCACATTTCTCGAGATATCTTGTTACACAGTTGCCAAAGGTCACAACTGCTGGTTAGTTTAAAAGCTCATTTGCAGCTGAAGTAGGAAAGAACCGTCAGTACATGTTGGAGTACACTTTCACAAAGGTGATTCTGTCTGTGCTGAGATTCCTGGATCTCCACTCTATGTGGTGTATTTATTTATTTACTGAGATACAGTTTGGAGTAGGACTTTCCGACCTTTCGAGCCACGCCGCACAGCAAGCTCTGATTTAACCCTAGCCTAATCACGGGACGATTTACAAAGACCAATTAACCCACAGACCGGTACGTCTTTGGACTTTGGGAGGAAACCAGAGTGGCTGGGGGAAACCCACGCAGTGATGGGCAGGGGAGAACGTACTAACTCCTTACAGGCAGCAGAGAGAATTGAACCCAGGTCACCTGTACAGTAAAGTGTTGTGCTAACCACTACACTACTGTACAGTTCGACTCATAGTGTACCAATGATCCACAAACCTTTATCACTGTTTCCTACGTTAGTAGTATTTCAAGAATGTCTAAAGATACCTGAAAAAATGGCAAATTATTGCAAGGTGATTATACTCCTATTTTTCTTAAAATCAGCCTAAAGGGCCAGAGTTGGTAATGGGCTGATGTCCTATTAAAATGTTGATATAGTTTCCCAGTGTGTCCTGTATCTGCACTCTGCAGAGGATAAACACTGACTAAATCATTTGTTTGAGGCTGCAATGAAATCCCTGGAGTAGCTTAAACGTGTAGTCTCAAAGCACTGGAAGGATGTTTACCTTCACAAAACAACCAGCATATGACTAAGAATGAAATCTCTAATAATGAGCACCATTTATCCGAAATGCCAGGTGTCGTGTTTCGGATCTCAGAATATTTGCATCTATATAATGAGATACCTTGGAAATGGGACCCAAGTCTAAACATGAAATCCATTTGCATTACATATACAGCTTATACATATACTCTGAAGGCAGTTTTATATAACATTTTAATAATTTTTTTGCTTGCAAAAAAATGTGTACACTGAACCATCAGAAAGGCAAGCTATTACTGCCTCGGCCGCCTAGGTAGACTGTCAGCAGCTGGCATCACCATCATTCCTCACTCTGAATTTATGTGTTAACGGTAAGTAGTCTTTGTTTTACACTTGTTCATCACACATAACAGTGCTTATAAAAAGTAGTCCCCCCCCCTCCCCGGAAGTTTTCATGTTTTATTGTTTTACAACATTGAATCACAGTGGATTTAATTTGGCTTTTTTTGACACTGATCAACAGAAATAGACTCGTGTCAAAGTGAAAATAGACCTCTAAAAAGTGATCTAAATTTATTACAAATATAAAACACAAAATAATTGATTGCATAGTATTCACCGCCCTTTAAAATGACACACCCAATCATCGCTAGTATAGTCAATTGGTTTGAGAAGTCACATAATTAGTTAAATAGAGATCACCTGTGTGCAGTCATGGTTCTTCAATTGACTGCAGTAAAAATACCTGTATCTGGAAGGTCCAAATGCTGGTGAGTCAGTATCCTGGCAAATCTACACCATGAAGACAAAAGAACATTCCAAGCAACTCCATGAAAAGGTTATTGAAAAGCACATCAGGAGCTGGATACAAGAAAATTTTCAAGTCACGGAATATCCCTTGGAGTATAGTTAAGTCAATTATCAAGAAATGGGAGGAATGTGGCACAGCTGTAGATCTGTCTAGAGCAGGCTGTCCTCAAAAACTGAGTAACTGTGCAAGAAGTCCTGGCTGAGTTGGGAGATACTGGGTATACAACTGTTGCCCAGGTGCTTCACCAGTTGCAGCTTTATGGGTAAATGACAAAGAGAAAGCCATTACTGAAAAAAACTCACATGAAATCTTGGTTAGAGTTTGCCAGAAGGCATGCAGAAGATGCTGAAGTCAGCTGGAAGAAGGTTCTATGCTCTGATGAAACCAAAACTGAGCTTTTTGGCCATCAGACTAAATGCTATGTTTTATGTAAGCCAAACACCCCGTATCATCAAAAACACACCATTCCTAATGTGAAGCATGGTGGTGGCTGCATCATGCTGTGGTGATGCTTCACTGCAGCAAACTCTGGAAGGAGGGTAAAACAAATACAGGGAAATCCCAAAAAAAAACCTGCAGCAGTCTGCAAGAGAACTGTGACTTAGGAGATTTGTTTTCCGGCAAGACAATGACCCCAAGCATAAAGCCAAAGCTACACAGGAATGGCTTAAAAACAACAAAGTTAATGTCCTAGAGTGGCCAAGTCAGAGTCCAGACCTCAATCCAATTCAGAAGTTGTGGCGGGACTTGAAAGTGGCTGTTCACTCACGATCTCCGTGCACTCTGACAAAGCTTGAGCAGTTTTGTAAAGAAGAATGGGGAAAATTGCAGTGTCCAGATGTGCAAAGCTGATAGAGACCTAACCACACAGACTCAAGGCTGTACTTGCTGCCAAAGGTGCATCTACTAATTACTGACTTGAAGGGGGTGAATGCTTACACAATCAATTTGTGTTTTATATTTGTAATTAATTTAGATCACTTTGTAGCGATCTGTTTTCACTTTGACATGAAAGAATCTTTTTCTGTTGATCATGTCGAAAAAAAGCCAAATTAAATCCACTGTGATTCAATGTTGTAAAACAATAAAATATGAAAGCATCCAAGTGGGTGAATACTTTTTACATCGGCACTTTATGTGCTGACACAGCCATTCAGCATGTTACATTTTCATCAGAAACAATTTTGGCAAACTCATCAATGATTTTCTCTGCTGCTTTGTAATCAGAAGATGCTTTATCGCCATAAATCTTTCAGGTTAAAATGCCTTGCCTTTTCTTAGATTTCTGCAACCATTCTGCTGAATATTTACAATTACCTTCAATTTTCAATTCATTATGATAGATCTTTGCTTGTTTCATGATCAACCATTAAGTGGCATATGTTCACTCTGATGCTGACAAATCCACTCTTTCAATACATAACCAAGATCTTCATTTTTCACTTTCAACAGTGTTTCTTTATTTTTCATTAACTTCTGTTTATTACGTACATGAGGTTACTTCTCAGAACTGTCTGTGGTGTGCAAAGTCCTGTGCTTCACCTCGGAACATTCCCAATGCCCTGTGGAATTTTCCAATTGTGACGTCATGTCAGTGCTCAAAAAAAGTTTGGATTTTGGAATTTCAGATAAGGGGTGTTCAACTTGTAGCACTGTAAGTAACTATATTTGGAATGTGCCTTGGTAACCATCTGTATTGGGCAAGGTATAGATGGAAGAAACCAAACAGAAAAAAAAAGTCATCTCACTTTCTTGGCTGTGTGTGAAGTACAGACTGCTATCAGGTTGAATTATTTGCGTACTAAGCCACAAATTGTACAGAATCTGACTCAATCTGATGGCAAAGTGCATAACAATGATCCCAAGTCATTCAGTTAAGAACAATTTCACAATCAAGCAAACATAATTAGCTGGACATTTATGTACAAAATCGTCAACTAAAAATATCAAATAATGCATAAACAAAAGTACTTAATACTAGAATGCAGAAAAGGAACTACCAGAACATACCCACTCTGTAGGGATGTTGCTTATAGTTTAAGGATGAATAAGACTGAAGGTTACCGAGAACATAAAGATTTTTGATTGATTGAAAATGTCTAAATTTTCTACAGTGGGCAATACCACCACAATTCAGTTTATACAGATCCTTCAGCATATTAAGGCTGTTAAACATAACAGGAAAAGTGCTGTACTGCTTTGCTGTTAATTGGAAACTTACAAGTGTCCCACAGTAAAGTAAATCACTTCACTGTCTAACACAGACACAATGATGTCACATCCATTATCCAAAACACTCAGATCTCGTGCTGGTTCAATATGAAGCTGGAAATGGAAAAATTTTACCTGTGTTGTTACAACAATTCTACCTTCGATTTGACTCAGCTAATGAATTTATCCTAGGTGCAAAGGAGATTTCATCTGTTCAGTGCTACATTTTTTGTTTCAATAAAGAATTAGCAAAAAAAGTATTTAAACAAAAAAAGGCACATAATAGAATTTTAACTAACCAACTTTGAAGAGGAGTTTCCAAGATCAGCCCATTTTAACTGGTCAGATTCTGACTTTTATTAAAGGAGGTAGCAGGCGACACATGGTGTCTTAAAATAGCACTCAAATAAATATCACAGTTCAATTAAATCAGTGATCACACTCAGCACTTATTTACAAAGGGGCTTTTTCTACATACACTAGATTCACTGCATAACTATGATTGTCCAACTAGGGCATTAAAAGTCTTTTATCCCTATTTGTTGGATACATTGATCGGTTCCCATTCTGTATAGGAAAGGTTTGATTCTGCTTATGTACAAATCCTTTCTTTAATCCAAAAGACAATCAAGGAACTTAAAAAGATTTTCCGATTATGTGCTGGTATTCTGTATAAATAGATGGAATGACACAACATCAGCTTTCTAAAATAGAAGTATGAAGGATGGGACATATGAAGACGACTATACAAAAACATTATAAACGGTTTCTAAAGTTTAAAGCAGCAACTATATATAAATGTGTTATTTATTCCTAAAACGTGCTCAAATCAAAACAGATTGCCCATCATTAACTGGCCTTGAGATGGTGATAGGTACTCTTGAACTGTTGCAGTGGCTATGGTGTGGTCACTGCACCAGTACTGTAGTGAACATTTTATCCAGTGACAAAGAAGATTCGAGTACGCATTCCATCAGTGCCGGGTTGAGTGTTGAGATCGCAACTCGTAAAATAAGGGGAAATACTGTGAAAGATGTCTGTGTGAAGAGTGACGTGCCATACAGTCTCTCTCTCTCTTGCTCCGTGCCTTGTATAAGACATGAAAAAGACATCATCACGGATGCATGCATGGACACACAGACACACACGCACGCGCACAGATTTGCATGCACGCAGGCACACACCAAAAAAAAAGTACATGTTAGGTTGGGCAAAAAAGTATTTATGTACATAGATGTTGGAATGCAATACAGAATTATCTTTTATATAGATCAGTTAATGGAAATTTTTTTTATACTTTCCTTAAATTTTTCAATTTATATGAATGGATTTGCATTAATATTTGAATGAATAAGATGCTCTCATCAGTAAGTGCCACACAGGTTATTATATGAAATATTCATTCTTTGCATCATTGCAAGGCGTATGAGCTATCTTCCAGTTTCTTTGACAGTACCTCCTCAACCCATAACCTCCAGTATCTGGAAGGAAGGCAACACTTGCTTGGGAACAGCACCAGCAAGTTCTCCTTCCTGCCATGGAAATATACTACATTCCTGCCACTCTTGTCGGTTTGAATATCTGAATACTGGAACTTTCTACCAATAGCAGTGTGAGGATATCTTCACCACATGAGGATTGCCGTGGCCCAACACAAAGGCTTACCTTCTCAAAGGTAATTAGAGATGGCCAATAAATTTTCTTCATAAGGGTCTCCCACACTCTTATGAGCTAACACAAGGATAGTAATCATGATCTCTAGCATCAGAAAGCAACTTCCAGAGTTTATCTTCAAATTTCCAACTCTGATCTATTTTATTGCAGAAAGAGAGTGAGATCACACAGTATGAAGTGATTATACCACAGAATGACACAGGATTAGGCCGAAGAGGAGGCTTCTTTTCTGCCTTCTTCACCATTTCCTAATATTTCAAAGTGAGAAAAAAAGCTGCAGGTGTTGATAATCTGAAATTATGAACAGAAAATGCTAGAAATACTTAGCGGTTCAGGTAGCATCTATACAGAGAGAAGGACCTGATGTACCAGATTATCAACCTTTCATCAAGACTCAAATTCCAACATTTTCTGCTTTTATCCTTGCCTTAATGTTGGATTTTATCCACGGGTGCATGAAATGGATGCTATGTTTTATAAAAAGAATTGCTCAGTTGGGACGGCCTCATTTTAAGAAATCTTTCATGAGGTTTTCTCTTGATTTAAAGGCAGTGGGAGGCAGGCAGCAGCTGTGATGCGCTAAGTGCCAGGCTGCCCTCTCATTCACATGCTGCCTGACAGGAAGTAAATCAGTACTGTGGGTGAACGCTCCTGGGATGCCATGGCAATGAAAGAAACTCAAGTGAGGGGAGTGGTGGACAGAAAAATGATGAGGGGACGACAAGGGAAGAGCCATGGCTGGGGGAAGCTAAACAGGGCAGGTGAATGGATATCAGGCCTCTACCACAGAATTCACCATGGCCACAGACTGCACTATCTGGTTCATAAAAGGTAGCTCCTTGAAATCAACACTGGGGAAGTCAGTGAAAATAGAAGTGGTTCAGCAGGGACACTTTAAGTCATGCAGGGTTCCCAATTTGTTGCATGATGTGCTATTATTCAATAACAAAGTTTGTGAGCATTCAGACTGAGTTATAACAGTCTCCGGGTTATGTCAAGGTTCCATCCCTAAGAAGTAGCTAAAAACCAAATTTTCCATGTCATAGGTTCCTACATCTTACCACTCTATATATAGTTGCTAATAATTCTTTAATTTCACTGAGTAATTACCCTAACACTAGCCATAATTAAACTAATGGAAGATATACTGCATCCAGTTGTTAATAAATAGCATGAAACATTTTATTATTATTGTAGCTTGAAAAGTGCTTAAAAATGTACAGGGGTATTTGCATGAAAGTTGGATTTTCAAAAGACAGGTAATTCCTAAAGCAGAGAGCCTTTGAACAGTTGCAAGTCAGAAACACATACCACTTACATTAAGGCCATCATCCCAAGCACGAGATATGACAGAAAAATGATCCCATTAATGACCTATTCATTCCATGACATGGAAAATACATGTAGAAAATAACAACTAACTTAACAAACCGATGAAAACTGACTAGCAAATAGTAAACATTGCTCAACTTTGGAGATGTTAAAACCTTTTAAGTACAATTTGCACAAAATTGTACAATGAATGGTGAGACACTCATGAAATAAGCTAAATGATACTAATGCAAAATTGTTTTTCAATTTATTTCTGTATCCAATGCAAGGTTAATAACAGTTAAATGCCAACATTCATGGAAATCGTTTGGCACCAATTTGCCATGTAGTTAAATTAAGCTTGTTAAAAAGAAAAGTTACGTTTATTCACACCTTTATGAAAGTGCTGAAATGACAGGATGCTTTAAAACATTTGAATAAAGATGGCTACTGAATAAAAGCAAATGGAGCATCACGTGAATGCACGCAATCCACTGGTTAAGAGATACCCAGCGTTGTTCACGTCAAACCAATATGAAGTGACAAGTGTAAAAATGATAATATATCACAAGTTTGAAAACATTTCATGTAAAACAAAACAGCAATTGACTTTTCCGCAGTATGGAACAAAATACTTGATTTAATGTTACAATGATATTGTGTTTCAACCAACACTATTAAACAAGTTTCTTGTTAAAGTTAACTTCATTATTTCAGAAGTTGTCATTAATCCAAAAATAAGCAAATGGATACCATGTCATTTCCACTGAAGGTGGGAAATATTTAGCCAATATACTTGTTCAATTTTCTTTCACAAATATGGTCACATCGTAAATCATCATTGTATTTACATTTTAATGAGCAATGAATATTAATGAATTACAGTTATCCCTTTCCAGAAAGGAACATCTGAAGGCTAATCCAGAAATTGTATTAACAATTAAGATTTGCCAGTGAGGAGTTAGTAAACACTGCACCTAGAAATTGCTTGCACTTTCTATTTGTACATTCAATTGGTGCGATATTATGTCCTAATGCTAAACTAGGGGTCACAAAAAGCCCTATGATATTGGGACATCATTGCTTTAAGAGATCACTTTTGAGGTCTCTGTTGTGGAGGTGTTGAAAGGTGAGCTGCACACATGAAGCCAGCAATTGCAGAGTTTGTTGCCACCATGTCACTTGCAAATTCACCACTGGGCATTGTTCATTAAGGGTTCACAACCTCAAATGCTGCTGTGAATATTAGAGAAGGTGGTGCATCTGGTGGTGAGGGGGTTGGGGAGGGGTAGGAAAGGGACAAAATTGAGAGGGGATGGGGAAAACAGGAAAGGTGGGAAAGTCAAAGGAAGGGCTAAACTTGGGGTGGGGGAAGAGTGACACACAGGGCTCTTGATAAGACCTCCAGCACCATGCTGCAGCAATAGTCCAGCCTCTCCCTGTGCTAATCACTGAAACTATACTGTATGTTTACAGCAATGTGCACTGAGCTTCAAAATACAATGAGATATCAGCTTTCCTCAGTGGTGCATGGGGTGGCCGGGTGGAGATACGTCTCTACGGAAGGAGGTATAAGGTGCTTCTTCCCTCTTGGGCAAGGCATAGAACCTGCTCAGCCTCCCCCCGATCAGGGTCACGAGAAACCACGGGAGCAGGTGGTGGATGCTCGTATGAGCAGCCAGTGCACCTGGTAGTGAGACCAGTAACGCCAAACAGACAATCCCTGAAGAGTTTTGATAAAGAAACTGCCAAACCACTAGCAATGGCAAACCATTTTTGCCGAACAATTTGCCAGGAACTATCATAGTCATGATAGGTGGAAGACCATGATCGTCCACGTCATACGACACAGCACTTAATGATGAAGGTGATGGTTGCTCTATGCACAAGGGCAGCACTTGAAAATGAATACATGTGAGTCAGAGAATTACATGGTGTTCAAAGGAGTGAAGCGTGAAGGTGAAATCACAGCTGAAACTGGCAATTTGAGATAGAATGCGCCCAGTCCAATTTCTCAATGGATGGGACTTCAACAGGATAACCTCATAACCATTTCGAAATAAGCACAAAACATTTCTCAATCATTATTTACACATGCAAAACTGGTACAGATGGGTCCAAGTTCTTGACTCTGGAGTAGCATGCCAACATCAGAACAAGAAAAGCAAGTTAAATAAATAAACAGTTAAAAAGACAGATCAATAGATAGATTGATAAATACAATCACACACACAGAAAACAAGGCACTGACACTGAATACACCAAGACACTTTTAAGTTTCATTTGTATTTTCCATTTATCAGTAGGTTATGGACTAGTTTCTGTGTTTAGCTGTCAAATGAGATAGGCCCCAGGCTTTATAACATTCACAGTTACGGGCTGAGCAATCACCTGAATGGAAGTGGCTCTTTGCCTATCCTTTGTTTGCCCTAGGCCCATTTCCCTTTGCCAATGTTTGTTTCACCTGAGTACTTGTAACCTACACCAGAGACTAAAATAGGATTTGGCATAGAGCCTACTTCAGTGCAGCACATGACTCAGGAAGTATTCTGTACCTTTGTGCAGGAAAAACTCTAAGGAATGTGAGAAGCCCTTGGATGCTTTGAAAATGTATTAAATAGTATTTCCAAATCGTGCTAAAATCTCAACTTTTTCTGCCAAGCTAGAGCATGAACACCAGCTTGTCACCACCTACTCTAGCTAGTCCAACTTGAAGCCCATAAAGAGGAGGCAAGTGAATTGCATTTTAAAATACACAGCTTATTTTATATCTGTGAATTGGGCACAGATTCAAGGCCTAGAAATGAATATATTATAACGCACTTTCACACCAATAAATGGATAACAACACATGCAACAGCAATGACAGATGGACATTTGTGTGCAGCATAAAAGCAAGACAGGCCAGCCCTCTCTTCATGAAGTGATTGAACCATGGTTGACTCAGAAGGACAGCTGTTTATGTAACCTTGGCCCAACACAGAGAGAAAGAAAGACAATCCAGGTTGCTGCCACAATGTAAGGTTGGTAACAATTGGCACAATTTGAAGGCCAAAGTATGTGACTGCTCTTTGGGGCAGAAAATCTAAATGATTATTTCACTAGCCATTCTCAATTCAGTGGCATGTGAGAAATGGGTACAAAAGATATATATTTGCTCTTCAACACTAACAATGACAACAGTTTTTACTGCAATATTACATATATTACTTGGTATATTTTTTAGTTCATTTGATGGACTTCTGCCTATATGCTTAAATTTCCCTCCCCTCCCTCCCACCCCTCCTATATGTTTAAATTTCAAAAGTGGGAAATAAATGGTCTTTCACAGGTTACAAATAGGTCCTTTTCCACTGAAAAACAAGTTTCCTGTGTAAATACAAAGGCTGGTTTAGGGAAATCATATGAGGGAAACTGTGGCCAACCTTCCTTCAATTCTAGCTGATAGAATTTAATATCCTATATGGTGAATGAAAAGGAGAACCTTTAGGCTCCTTCGGGTTGCCTGAGGCTGAAGTGAAAGTTTCTCAGAGGATTAACCACATAGCCATTGGTTGGTCTGTGGATCGCTGAAGGCATGCTCACTGGGTGCCCAGTTCCACTTCCTGATTTCTATCCTTTCGTCTTCTCTTGTGCTCTTTGCCACAAACCAGAAACACAGCCTTGGAAATACAGTACACTAGTTTACAAAACAAAACTGCTATGATTTTGAAAAGCCTTATTGTCTGTGTTTGAAAATGGAATTTCCACATCTTTACTTAAAGAGAGTAAGATAAAACTGGAAACTTATGCAAAAGAAAGATGGAACTGGACAGAACCTGAGTAGCAATACAGCTCTTTGACAGATATCATGCACTATGTGAAGTCCTTTGATGATATTATGTAATTTGATTGGAAATAATGCTATTGCTTCAACAGCTGAAGCTCCAAACTGTACAATTTAAAGTGCGTAATTTGAAATATAATAAAGGTAAGTCCAATATACCAAGATGCAATGCTAACCATCAATACCTTATGCTAACATCTGCATATCTTGATTATCAATTTCACAGGCCATGTGAAACCTTATCTTTCCTTCCCTCAAACAACCTCTCCAACTCTTGCTTAGCATTACTCCTTGTACACGGAGTACGTAAGTGTTCTATTTACAGCATTCCCCCTCATTTGGTAGCTTCCCTGCTCGTACATGCAATATAAAACTCAGAAAAAAAGGCAAGGAATGCAGATACATTTTGGTTTAAATTCTTCCAATTATCCAAAGCAGCAAAGATTCACACGTCACACTAACGCACCCGCAGCTCTGCCGTCAGATATATACTCACAGTGAATGGGTAATCACATAGGGTAAAGACTTTTTCTTAAACCAGTGTAGTGGTTACAGTACCAGTGATTCAGGTTCAATTCCCGCTGCTGCCTATAAGGAGTTTGTACATTCTTCATATGACCGCATGGGTTTCCTCCAGGTGCTCCGGTTTCCTCCCACAATCCAAAGATGTACTGGTTGGTAGGTTGATTAATTATTGTAAATTGTCCTATGTACAATTAGGATTAAATTGAGGGATTGCTAGGAGGCGCCCATACCAAGCTGTGTTTCAATAAATAAATAAATCTGACTTCACACCAATGTTTTTGAGAAGCTCTCATCAGAAAATGATCCCTGTACCATTTTCTGTAGCAAAGCCACTTCCCCACTAAAACTGGGTTCCTAGAAAAGTCCTGTTGGTTTCGTCTGCAATTAACCAGGTAATGAGTTTACCTCAGATAACGAGGTGACTGCCCAGCTTTTCATTTGCCTCAAAATGAGCAAGTATAACGCTGTATCTACATCGAATGGAATGTACAGGCTTGGTCACGATACCTTGTTACATAATCTATCTTGTTTCTTTTTAAAACTGTTGGGACCAATGTTAGGCGGTCTTCCTTTGTGACAGGTTTTACGATACAAATTAGGGCTCTGATAAAGCCAATTCCCCTATGCCAAATAAAAGCTGACCTTACCATGGTTTTTATGCAATTGAGGGCAAAAGTGCATTAAAGCAATTAGACCCAAAATTTGATCCTCCTAGAGCTGACGTTCAGTGGGTGCCAGTGAAGTGGAATGTTGGTTTCTTAAGTCTGAAGATTCAACAGCTTTAAATCTGTCAGTGTTTGGAGTTCTTCAACCTGACACAGATTGCAGCCAACTGCCTATATTGGCCTGTAACACTGACAGCTCTCAGACTAAGTTTCACACAAAGTATCTCCAAAATCTTTTATTCAAGACTAAAACGTGCATTGCATCCTGAATGTAATATAAACTTCAGCAAATTCTGCTTTTTGACAAGGAGAAACTATCAGAGAGGTTGGAAAAATCTACCCAAGATCTAAAGAATGTAAATATAATGCAGCATTGTGCTGTCTTGTGTGTGTACCATACATGTAACATGGTTAATAGGAGGGAATTATTGAACAGAAACAAGCTATTCAAGAAAAGGGGTTTACCCTTTAACTGGGATTCAATTGCTACTGCATAACGTTTGTGTCAAACAATCAAAAGGATGCTTCATTACCAAAATAAGCAGAAAAGTCTTGAGATACTCAGCAGCCCTGTCACCATCTATAAAGGGGAAAAACAGAATAAATGTTTTTGATCTAGATCTCTTCATTAAAATCAGAAAAAGTTAGAGATACAACAAGCTTTTAAGATACAGCAATGGAGAAAGGGAGGAAAGAACAAAGGGGAAAGAGTGTCAAGAAGTTAAAGACAGGAGAGATTAAATGACAAAAGACAAGAAATCTTCTGCCTTGCACACCATCTTTCCAACCAAAAAACGTTTTCTTCCCACCTCCTTTGACTGTATCGTAAAAGCTTGATACAGTATTTTTCCAGTTCTGATGAAACCATTTCATTCTTTACAATTCCTGCTTGACCTGCTGAGTATTTCCAGTACACTCTGCATACCTCAATTATGAGATTAGAGTTATTATGATTAATAACGCAGCAAT
Organism: Mobula hypostoma; assembly: GCF_963921235.1. Classification (NCBI taxonomy): domain Eukaryota; kingdom Metazoa; phylum Chordata; class Chondrichthyes; order Myliobatiformes; family Myliobatidae; genus Mobula; species Mobula hypostoma. The sequence goes on from NC_086110.1 coordinate 49,886,015, forward strand.
ATTATGATTATTGTAGGGAAATAAATATTTTTCCCAACCAAATGAGTGATTATGTGTAAAGAGACAGCATAAAATATATTAAAGATGTAACATTTGGCATAAACTTTTATTCAAAAGGCAGAGAAAGAAAGAATGCTCAGCATTCTTAACCAGATATTAGCTCTTGCTGTATCCTCGCAATAAAGACAGCATTTTAGCAAACGGTTAATCGAGGGAGAGTAGCTGTGGGGAACCAGTCTGGGATCAGAAAGACTTCAAGATCTCACAAAGTGTTTAAACAATTTTTCATTACTACTTGTTGCACATTGCTCATTTGTCTGTGTGTGTGTGTGTGTGTGTGTGTGTGTGTGTAGTCTTGAACCTCAGGATGGTATATGGTGACATATACGTTCCCTGATAATAAATTTACTTTACACTTTGAACTAAGAATGAGCCCGAGTTGACCACAATCCCAAGAGCAATCAAAGTGATCTGAATGCTTAAAGGTGACACTCAAGACACTACAGTTCAAGTTTGTAATGTTTCTATTTCAATTGAGAGAGATTACAGTTAAAAAGTCAAATAAATGTATAGATTAATGGATGGTCAGTGCTAATTTCTACTCCAGTCATCTCAGTTGTTACTTTACTTAATCGTCATTTTTGGGCACATCGGGACAAATAACAAAATATGCTGCATGACAAAGTCCAAAATAGACAAACCCAATTGTATGTTCTGAGATATTTTTAAATTATGGTGTAATTCGTAAACACGCATATTTGACAACAGGAAAAATACCCAGTAGGGTCATAAAGTCTGAAATCTAAAAACAAATCTGCCTGATAAATGAAATGATCCTTGTTACACTGGACCCACAACAGTTTGGCTTGTATGAAAAGGGAAGATTTCTCCTGTACACACTGGCTTACAATGTTCTCCAAGCTTAAGGCATGTGATGTTATTTAACTGCAGTTTGCTTTTGTGATCAGAAAATGTGACGGCAAATTCCAAAAGCTGTTTGCTAAACAAGTAATTAAGAATTTCTCTTAAAAAAAACAGTATCTGCAGGTCAATGCCATGCAGGAAAAAAAGTTGGTAAACTAAAAAGCAAATTTGTTGATTGCAGAGACCTTCAAACACGAGAGAGAAATCAGGATTACAACACTGATTTTTCATGCAAAATGCAGGTCATTTGTCATTAGCATCAAAAAGAAAATTAGATTGATGCAGAGCTTGGAAAAGACTGTCTAGCTTAATGTAATCTTATACTAAATATGAAATTAGCACAGGTTGGCAAGGGAGAATGAATGGCTCCAGGACCATTTAGGAAACAATAGATCCCAGCAGCACAAGTAGCACTTCATTAATTCTGAGGGTGTGACTATTGGTTGTGTGGTTTCTATCTCATCTTTCCAAAATCAGTGATATATCAGCTTCTCTAGGGGAGAGAGGCATTCACACTTAGCCTCCTTCCTGGGAATGAATAGCAGAAATGGCAATGAGTGAGCTAAATTCATAATTACTGATTCCTTTCAAAATCACCACACATGGCACATAATCCAACTGCGCAGATTCTACACATGCTTCCTCTCTTTCCTTGGGGGGATTTTCATGTCCCAAAACAGGTACATGAAGCACTGAAAAAAGGTAAGTAAATTAATCAGCAGCCGCAAATCCACTTGACCTAAATTAAACAGCAACTTGCATTTCCCCACAGATATAATGCCCAAGTTGTCTGGGGAAATACTGCAAGGAGAGCGACTCAAAAAGCAACAAGGAAAGAGCACAAGCTCAGATTGTCTGCACCTAACCACTGGCACTTGACTCAGAAGACAGCCACTGAGACCTGAGAGCAAATATCCCTAGTGCTCAATTGGTTGGAAGCTGAACAAAGAAAAAGAAAAATGTGCCATGAATCAAAATAAACAACTTTGTTGGACTACCAGGAAATAAATGGAAACACTGACACAAAAGGTCAAAATCTGAAATAAATACCTGAAGCAGAGAAACGCACTGCAATGCCGGCAAAAAGAGGAAACAATAAAGAATGGATGCCATTGTTTCTGCTGATGTGCCTTCACCAGAAATGGGTTTCATTTTACCAAGTATTGATAAAACTGTGGTGTATCTTAATCACTTTCTCTGTGTATTTGAATTAAATGAACAATAGCAATGGACTTAATATTAAGGCAGCTTTTATAGCTCATACATGAAGAAGAATCACCCTTCCCCAATGTCATCAGCGTCACAGTGTTTCAAATACGCGGGAATCAGTCAGCTTCTGTTTCATCCAGTTTGTGAGAATCCAAATTACTATTGGCTTCTCCATAAGAATCTACAATGTGCAACATTTTTACTTGAGTTCTGCTAGTTTTTTGTTTACTCAAAAGAACATTATTGACATCACAATAATGCAATTCAACACAACTAATGCTAACTCCTTTTTCTTCTGGAGCACTTACGTACATCTCTTACTGAGTAGGCCATTTTTTTCCCCTAACAATTTACAGTCAAAAGATTGAAGGTTATTTCCCCTCTCCCATGGTCAACTGGCAGCTTTAATTGTTAATTTATCTTCATTTTTATTGGTTAAAAATCAATAATGTAAAACATAGCCCAAGAATTCAGTACTTTTAATATCTTAATTATACATGCTCAGACAGATTGATAATTTGCACTGTATTTAAAGGAAGTAAGAGAATTGTACTCTTCACATGTTATCAAGCAAGCAGAACTCAGTCACTTGACACATGAGCACATAATTATAAAGAAAAAGATTGACTATGTTTGAGAAGGAACAGCTACAAATCAGCTTTTACACAATTCCATTCGACGATTGATAGTGTTCCATGGAACAGATCTCTGCTTCCCGCATCAACCTTGGTCAGAGTGTGGATGAGAAGCTGGACACATCGTGTCAGCCATTTTAACCTAAGCAACGCCAAAGAAAAAAAAGAGAAAAATAATTGTGGGATTAACATAGTGATCTTATTTAAGAGTTTCATGTTCACTTTCTACTGAATATGAAGGTGGCCTATATTTATTTTCCAATACTGTGATAAATTAACACGATTGCAATGCATTGGTTTGATTTTACATATTCTTTGTGATTGTGCAAAAAGATCAAGGTTTTGCAGACCAGATAGATGCATGTCTTTTCTTTCACATTATTCCATGGACTGCTATCATTCACACCATATATAAAGCCAACAACAGGGCCTTCTCTGTGCTTCCTGACAGATACTAATGGTTGTTGGCCTCTGACTCTGTAACTAAACTGCTAGCTCTGCATTCCTGACATTAATGAAGACTTTTACTTAAGTCTGTACCTCTACAATGTAAACACAATGACTTAAAACTCCTCCTGTAATGTTTCTTAAACACAATACTGTCTAGATGTAAACAGCTTTTGTAATGGTCATTAAAGTTGAGCTACCAAAATATAGACTGATACAGCTTACACGCACCTCTCAAGACAATACATAAGCAGAATTCCAGGGCTATTTCAACATGGTTAATACTTCGGCATTTGATTAAAATATTTAAAAAGTAGACAATTGCTCATCAGTGCACAACCTGAAAACAGTCATTCAATGTTAAACCTGTTCTTATGTAATAGTCAATTGTACAATGTCAGTAAGATCAGTTAAGGATGAAAGGGTGCATTCATTTTATGAAGCAAATCTTTCTTCAAAATTGCAAAGTTAGAAGATACAGTTCAACCCTATATTTTCTACATTGTAAACAGAGTGCTTCTCCTTTTTGGGTAGTGATAGGGGTATAAATGCATGAAAGGATGTGTATTACAAGCAGTAGAATTATCCTGCTCATTGATTTTGGCTCTGGGGTATTACAGAGAGCTTACTCCCGACTTTTAAACCTAAACGAGACTTTAAAGGCTTATCCACAAAAGAATCTATTAAACACAGCATATTTGAACCTTGAGTGTGAGCATTTAAAGATACCATCTTTTGTGATCAAACCACACATTAACATTACTGCTCCCACTTTCACCAGAACCGATCAATGTACACTTAAACATTTCTTCTAAAGCAAGCCTATCCTATACCCTATTCTATTAATTATACAATGACTCACAACTTGTCAACAGAAAAAAATTGTTTGCAATGGACCATATCTACTAAACTGATACAAGTGTACTAATGCCATTTTTTGCAAAATACAAACTCATCAGTAATCTTGATAAAAACTATACCTTCACTACTGCAAGGTTACAGATAGCAACCTTGGAATTCATAAACTATTAGTGCTTACTGCCAATATTTTTTGACCCGAATTGCACTGCATCATAATGAAACATTCAAGACACAAAATTATAGCATTAATACTATTTAAATACTTTTTCTCTCCTTGATATTCTCACTTCCATTCATAAGAATCTGTTGATATCTAAAATGACATTCCATGAGTACAATCTGGGTAATATGGGACGTTATTAACAGTGACATTGGCAGTCACTAAGGCATTTTTCCAGACTGTTAAGGTCAATATGAATATTGCACAGTTCAGTACGGTTACAAAGTTCAGAAAATGTAAGTAATTCCATGAGAAAGAGAATTTTGCCATAGTTTTCTAAGTATCATGGTACAAAGTTCTCACAATTACACCATACATTCTGTGAGAGTAATAAAACATCTGTATAAAGCTCTTCATAGACACAAGAGATTTCGCTGTTGGGGCAGAAATAGAGGGCAGCAATTATCGGAGGTTAGAGAAATTGAGGTTAGTATCAGTAGGCCAAACTCAGGGTGGAGAAGCAACACCTCACATCCCGTCTCGGTAGCCTCCAACCTGATAGCATGAACATCAATTTCTCTAACTTCCAGTTATTGCTCCCCTCTCTTTCCTCTTAACCTCCCTCACCCCCTTTTCCTTTTTTCTAATCCCTGTTCTGGTTAACCTCTCCAACATAACAGCCATTGGCTCAGAATCAACTTTTATCCAATAATTTTTCTGTGATGTGCCTTGGGACAACATCCTACTAAATAAATATGAACGTGCTAATATTAAAAAGTAATGCCATGGTCAATAATTATTCTATATCTTTATATATGCAATGTAATATTGTTGGTTAATTACAATGTTTTACATACTGCCATAAAGAAATCAAGGTCAGTCTAAATTTAAAGAAGATCTGTATGTAAAGAGAAACACACTCTCTTTTATAAGTGCTACCTACATACAAAAGGCTTCAAGTAGTTGGTCATTAATGAGATTTGAATTTGGACCTCCACTCATAGTAGATCTGGAACAGCAAAGGGACATCAATCGCAATCAATCATGTGTCTGTGGACAAGCCTAAGCGATAAGATTGGTTGCTTGAAACTTGCACACTCAAGTCAATGGACTGCAAAATGCTCTTTTGATATTATATATTTTAGATGGTGTCCCAGGCTCCCTGGATATGTACTGTCGCACAGACTGGCAAAATCACCAATTTTCACCTACATTCCATGCATACATGATGACATCTAACTCCTCTCCTCAGGATAAATTGTTACTTGGTCCTAAAGTAAAGTTCAGAAAAGGAATTGGGACCAATGTCTCCTCCTTTCCTGCGAACTTCAGGTGTTAAAATCAGTCAAATTGCTAATAGTACACCGTGCAAACATTTTGTCAACACGTCTGCCTCCTAAGAGGGTGATATATAACATTAATGTATTTCAAGGAAGGATTCCTCCTTTTTTCAGCTTTTGAGAAAAGGTCACTTCAACAGTTGTCATAATTATTACACATTGCTTAGGATAAAAAATTCCTGAAAAACATATCACCAAATCCACCTCCAATACCTTGCCCTGCAATACACTGACAACAGCATGCATATGCACTCGTTAAAACCACTACAGAGTATCTAGAATAGGCTGAAAGCAAGCAATCCATCTTCCTGCTGTCCTAGTTCTGTACAGAGCTCGTTCTACAAGAGGCTTTTCAAATTCTTCCTGCAAGAATAAGTAGCTTTTGAGGATCTCTTAGACTTACAAGACTTTTTGCACCCACACACCAGTGATTTAAAAGGCCCACAGGCATTGCCTTGAAAAGTAGAGGTCAGCTGCTTGATTTAAAAGCCTGGGGTTGCCATAATTTTAACTGGAAGGTATCCAAAGTCCTGGTGTTCTTAGAAGCTTGACTTAGAAAAGACTGTGTCCAATTCAAAACCCTGATAGAAAAACAGTTTTAACAGAAAATAGTGATTTGTTTTCTGAAGAGGAAAATTTAACATAATTTTAACAGACCCAGGCTGTAAAGACTACTGAATTCCCTGCCACCACCGAGGTCTCAACACATATGAAACACCAGAAGAGTAGTACTGTTTACATTTTAAATTGTATCATATCTGCACCTTATTATTGGTCAATCTATTTGTGGCAATATTAATTCATGTGTTACCTGTGTGAGTGACATGTACTGCGTTGCGCACCTTGGTCTGGAGGAATGTTGTCTCATTTGGCAGTATACATGTAAGGTTGAATGACAATGAACTTGAACTTGAATCTGAACAGGTGCACCAGTTAACAAAAGGAGTGGTGGGAGGGGATGAATTGACCCTCACAGAGGGTTACAAACAATGACTGAAATATCACCTATAGCACCCGTGTGAATAAGACTGTGGTATTATCTCATTTAAGACTTGGTATGTGTAAAATTTATTAGTTTTTCAGAATTGTTCAGCTTCAGTTTCACAACTGCTGGAGGAACTCAAGAGCATCAGGCAGCACTTCTGGGGGCAAACTTTTTGGGCTGAGACCCTACATCAGTAAACAAAAATGCAGCTAAAATAAGCATTTTTGTTCTGAAGTTTCATCCTTTGCATCCTGCATCAGTGAATTTTTAGCTCTAACTGACGAAGCAAAGGAGCTCACCACCTTCTTTGTGAGATTGAAGTCTTTCTCCAATCCCTTCTGTTTGTGATACGTTACTGTTCTGTGTTGGAAAAGCTGCAATTGACCTGGATCCAAGGCTGTTCCAATGGACAGGTGCATGGAGAATTTAAACCCCTCTTGCACAGGATTCTACTCTGACAACTTGCCTCACAAATCACCAGTGAATATAGTCTGCTCGTTCAATAAAGTGTCTCTATATTTTCATATTGATAATTTATTTTGCTCTTCTTTTTACTTTGTTGAGATACAGCACAGAATAGGTCTGGCCCTTCGAGCCATGCCACCTAGTAACCCCCGATTTATCCCTAGTTTAATCACAGGACAATTTACATTGACCAATTAACCTGCCAACCACTACGCCTTTGGACTGCGGGCAGAAACTGGAGCACCCAGAGGAAACCCACACTGTTACAGGCAGAACGTACAAACTCTTTACCTGCAGCTGCAGCAGGAACTATGATAATGCCTGATTAGAAAATATAGATAATCAATATGTGACATTTTAATAATTCCATTGTTTATAAACAGCCAATTGGCAGATTAACAGAAATATGTAAATTGCAAATGACATCAGATTTGGTAAAGAAAAAGTTCAACATTAGACTGGGACAGTAGCAGATAGGCCATGAATCACACAATGTCACACACAGTAAGTCATCTTCACATTTTATCAATGAGCTTTGCCACTTTCAGTAAACTATGCGATCTCTCAGTTTTTACACCTGTATGAACTGTGCTCTTTGGTTTATGTTGCCACTTCTCATTCTTTCTACCAATACGTATATGTTGCGTTCCTTAGCATTAAATTCCACCTGCCACCTCTCCACATCAGCATATCTCAGTGTACTATCCTCCTCACAATTCTGTACACTTCCAAGTTTTGTGTTGTATGGAGATTTGGAAATTATGTCCTGTACACTCAAATCCGAGGCATAAACATATGCAACACACATCAAATTTGCTGGTGAACGCAGCAGGCCAGGCAGCATTTCTAGGAAGAGGTACAGATGACGTTTCGGGCCGAGAACCTTCGTCAGGACTAAACATATATATTGAGTAGTGATCTAGTACAGACCTAGCAGAATTTCAGTGAACACATCTACCATTCTGAGAAACAACCTCTCATTATCAATGTTACCTGTCACACATATCGAGTGCAGTCCTTTAGTACTGTGGTCTGAACTTCAATACAAAGCTTACTATGTGACACTTTATCAAATGGTCTTTGTAAGTGCATAGACACCATATTTACTACATTTCCCTCAATGACCTCTGTCATTATTTCATCAAAAAACTCTAAAGACCAAGATTCCCTACCTTTGTTTTGCCGGGGATCCCTACCATTAACTGAGGGATCAGTGGACTAATTGAAACAACTATATTTGATTTGCCATCAACAGATCTATGCTGTTCTTCTCTAATCAAACAATACATTTTGAAGTGACTCCTAATTGAATCCATGGTGATTGTTTCTCAAGATTTCCCTACCTCCGATGTTAATTAATTATTCATCAGTTACTGGGTTTGTCCCTGGACCCTTGCCAGCCCTTGCAATTTTCCTGAACTCTGACAGAACACCTGAATCTGCAGAAGGCTGAAAGCTTGCAGTCAGGGTTTTTGCATTTTCCTTCTGTACTGACCTTGACAACTTCGGATATATTTTGACTGAACCAGGTGATTTATCTAACTAGCACCTCTAGTACTTTCTCTTTATCAAATTTTAGCCCATTCACAACTGTACCTACATCTGCCTTTGCTGAGACTCCAACAACAACTCCCACAGTAAGTTCCTTATGCAATCATCTAAAACCGTGTAATATTATGCAATCTACTGAGACTCATGTTACCATGAGATTGAATGGAATCTACTTATTAGGACCTCACCCTTGCCCTCTGTCCCCTTATGTGAATTTCCATTTTTGGTTTATTGTTGACCCCATTTCACCTTTTCTTCTTTACATTCTTGTAGAATAATTTTGGACTCCCTTTTTATGTTTGCTGCCAGCTTTTATCTCACTCTCCTTGCCTTGCTTACTTCCTTTTTAACTTCCTCTCTGACCTTTTTTCTAATCAATCAGGTTCTCATTTCAAAGAACAACCTAATACCTCAATTTTGTAATCTGTTTTACTCTGTATCTTTCTGTACATTAGGGAAGTCTCTCCACCCTTCTCCATTATGGAAAATTAAATATACTGCAGCTGAAACATCTCCACCTTAACGGCCTTCCATTATTCAATTACTGTTTTGCTTGCAAAGCTTTGATTCCAATTTTCCCAGTCCTGAACTAATCTCATCTCAACAATGTGACCTTATATTCCACCTCATGCATCCTAATGCATGAATAAAATGCAATAAAGTGTGACATCCCGCGATGCCATTCAATGTCGATCAGCTCACACACTGATATCCACTGATACAATGTAGCTCATCAAACCCATGTATCATGCAACACAGCACAGACCATGCAATCAATGATACTCTGTAAGACAGCGACATTTCTCAGGCCCCAAGTTATCTCAGGACCGAGTGAGTCCATCCAGCCATTCTACCACAACATTACATGGCTGAGGAAGGCCAAGCATCGCAAAGGATTTTCTGCTCTATATCCAGCAGCGTCAGTGATGAACAATCTCTTGATATCAAATGTGCTTTTGAGCTTTTTAAACACAAATTCGTGTCTAGCCTTCACTTCACTCTTGTGATATGTTGCAGAAATTGTTTTGATTTACATTTAAGATTATGTACAGAATTTCAGCAGTGCACGTAGAGAAAACCTGCCTGAACTCATTCGAGTAAAGAGTCAATTATGAGGTACTAGTCTAATGTGGGCACCAAATACGCTACGCCACACGCACTGTACCATTTTACTGGGCTGAAGAATACGCAGTCCTACAGTGAGTCGGAGCTGGAGCCAGCAGCGTACCGTATCTTTTCTATGGATCTATGGAGAAGGTTCCTGCTCTCCATCAAGTTAGAATCGTAGGTTGATAGTCACAGAATAATACAGCATGGAAACTGGCCCTTTGGCCCAACTAGTCCATGCTGACCCCAGCATCTTCCCTGCTAATCCCAGTTACCCGTGTTGAGCCCACAACCCTCCAATCCAATCTCTATCCCCTTAATTACCTCTTTGAAAAACTCCAAAAGATTCTTTGCACGTGACCCCCACTCATGCCCAAAACAATGCTGACTATTCTTGATCAGGCTTTGACGATCCAAGTGGTGGTCGATTTTGTCCCTCAGAATTCCCTCCAATAAACTCACTGCAACTTAAGTCAGGCTCATTGGTCAGTAGTTTCCTGGCCCATCTTTGCAATCCTTCTAGCCACCCTCTAGTCTTCTGGAACTTCACCAGTGCCTAATGTCAAAACAAATATCTCTATACCAGCCTTGCGATTTCTTCTTTGGCCACCGATTAGTTCTACAATGAAGAACAAACGACACAGGAGCAGAATCAGGCCATTCACCCTTGAGTCTGCTCTACCACTTCTTCATGGCTGATTCATTATCCCTCTCAACCCCATTCCCCAGCCTTCTTCCTGTAACCTTTGATGTCCTGTCTAATCAAGAACTGATCTACCTCCGCTTTAAATAAACTCAATGACTTCACCTCCACAGCCATCTGTGGCAATGAATTCCACAGATTTACAACCCTCTGGCTAGAGAAATTCCTCTTCATCTCTGTTCTACAGCTGTGCCCTCAGAAATTTTAGGAAACATCTTTCCCACATCCACTCTGTTTGGGCCTTTCAATATTCAATAAGTTACAATGAGATTTCCTGCCCCCCCCCATTCTTCTAAACCCAAGTAAGTACAGGCCCAAGCCTCAAAGGCTCATCATATGTTAAACCTTTCATTTCCAGAATCATTCGTGTGAACCTCCTCTGGACCCTGTCCAACGCCAGCATATCTTTCTTAGATAAGTGGACTAAAACTGCTCGCAATACTCCAAGTGTGGTCTGATCAATGCCTTATAAAGCCTCAGTATTACATACTTGCTCATATACCCCAGTCTTCTCGAAATGAAGGCTAGCACTGCATTTGCCTTCCTTACCACCAAGTCAACCAACAAGTTAATCTTTAGGGAATTCTGCACAAGGACTTCCAAGTCTCTTTACACATCTGATTTTTGAATTTTCTCCCCATTAGGTAGATTACGCCTTTATTCCTTCTACCAAAATGCATGACTGTACACTTGCCTTCACTATATTCCATATACCACTTCTTTGCCAAACTAAGTCCTTATGATGACTCCCTATTCCTCAACACCAACTGCCACTCCATCTATCGTCATATCATCGGCAAACTTGTCCACAAAGCTATCAATCCCGTCATCTGAATCATTTACATATAACAAAGCAGTCCTAACACTGACCTCTGCAGAACACCATTAATCACCAGCAGCAAACATGTAAAGACTCCCTTTGTTCCCATTCTTTGCCCACTGCCAGTTAGCCAATCTTCTATCCATAATGTGGGTGCCACAGTGGCATAGCAGTTAGCATGACATTACTATAGCTCGGGGCGGCGGAGTTTGGAGTTCAATTTCGGCATCAGCTGTAAGGAGCCTGTACCCTGTGGAATGCGTGGGTTTTACCTGGGCGCTACGCTTCCCTCACACAGTCCAAAGGCGTACCAGATTAAGTTAATTAGTCATCGTAAATTGTCCCAGGATTAGGTTAGAGCTAAAGTGGGATTGTTAGGGGTTACAGGGGAAGGTCTCGCTCAAAGGACTAGAAGGGCCTATTCCACTCACTATTACAAAATAAATACCATGGGCTCTTATCAAGTTATGCAGCCTCATTTGCAGCACCTTGCCAAAGGACTTTTGAAAATCTAACTAAACAACATACACTGACTCTCCTTTGTCTATCTTGCCTGTTATTTCCTCAGACAATTCTAACAGATTTGTCAGGCAAAATTTCCCCTTGAGGAAACCATGCTGACGTTGGCATATTTTATCATGTGCCTCCAAATGTCCCGGACCTGATCCTTCATAATGGTCTCCAACATCTTCCCAACCACAGAAGTCAGGCTATCTGGTCTATAAATTCCTTTCTTTTACCTTCCTCCCTACTTAAAGAGTGGAGTGGCATTTGCAATTTTCCAGTCCTCTGGAACCATTTCAGAATCTAATGATTGTTCAAAGATCATTACTAGTGCCTCCACAGTCTCTTCAGCCACCTCTTTCATAACCCAGGGGTGTAATCCATCTGATCCAGTTGACCCAGTTGATCCTACCTTCAGACCTTTCAGCTTCCCAAGCACCTTCTCCTTGGTAACAGTGACAACATTCACTTCTGCCCTGACACTCTCACATTTCTGACATCCTGCTTGTGTCTTCCATGGCAAAAATTATCTCAAAAAACTTAAGTTCATCCGCTATTCCTTTATTCCCCCCCACCTCCCATTACTACCTCTCCAGTGTCAATTCTTCAGTGGTCCAATATCCAATCTCGCCTTTCTTTTATTCTTTATATATCTGAAAAAAAAACTTTTGGTTTCTTTTATATTACTAGCTAGAATATCTTCACATTTATCTTTTCTGTCCTTATGGCTTTTTAGTTGCCTTCTGTTGGTTTTCAAAAGCTTCCCATTCCTCTAACTTCCCAATAATTTTTGCTATATTATATGCCCTCTCTTTCGCTTTTATGCTGTCTCTGACTTCCCTGGTGAGCCACTGTTGTCTCATCCTCCCTTTAGAATACTTCATCTTTGGGAAGTATCTATCCCAGGTGGTCCAAGTTGCTCCCAGAAACAACAGCCCTTGCTGTTCTGCCATCATCCCTGCTAGTGTCCCCTTTCAATCAACCTAGATCAGCTCCTCTCTCATTCCTCTGTATCTCCCTTTACTCCACTGGAAGTCTGATGCATCTGACTTATCTTCTCCCTCCCAAACTGCAGGGTTAATTTTATCATATTATGATCCCTGCCTCCTAAGAGTTCCTTTACCTTAAGGTCACTAATCAAATCAGGTTCATTACACAACACCCAATCCAGAATTGCCTTTCCCTAGTGGGTTCAACTATAAGCTATTATAAAAGGCTATCTCACAGGCATTCTATAAATTACCTCTCTGGGGATTTAGCATCAACCTTGTATCCTTGGACATTACAACTCCCAACTGTCATCTTCTTTCACACACAATGCCATATGTGCCAATCTGTAACTGCACTACAGGATCATATTTCTCATTCTGTATACAATGTGCATTCAAATATAACACCTTCCGTCCTGTATTCATCTCCTTTCTGATTTTGTCCCCATGTTACACTTCAATTCATCCCTTTGACTGCAATTTTGCCCTATCATTTGCCTGTCATTCTACACACACCAACTTCTTGTATACAAACTGCCCCACCCTCAGCCCTATCATTCCGGTTCCTATCTCCCTGGCAAATTAGTGTCACCTCGCCCCCCCCAAGGTTCAGATATAACCTGCCATTTTTGTAAAGGTCATACTTTGCTCAGAAAAGATCCCAAAGATGTAGAAATCTGAAACATTGCCCCTTGCACCAATTCTTCATCCACACATTCAAATACCAAATAATCCTATTCTTACCCTCGTAGGTGTGAGGCTCAGGCAGCAATCCAGAGATTATGACCCTGGACGTCCTGCTTTTCAGCTTTCTATCTAATTCCCTATATTCTTTTTCAGGACCTCCTCTCATTTCCTACCAAGATATATCATGACTTTCAGTTGCTCATCTTCCCTCTTCAGAATGCAGAGGACCCAATCTAAGACCTCCCTGGGCCTGGCATCTGAGAGGAAAATATACCATCCAAGCTGTCTTTTTCACATCCACAGAATCTCCTGTCTGCTCCACTAACTATGGAATCTGCTATCACTACTGCACTCCTCTTCTGCCCCCTTTCCTTCAGAGCCAGACAGTATATTTATTATAGAGTGGAGCAGCCACAGGGCTACTAAGCACTGGCTGCCTATTCCCTTTCCCCCTCCTGGCAGGCACTCAGATACCTGCCTCCTCCAATTTAGGATTACCTCCTTGTAGCTCCTATCTGTTACCTCCACATTCTCCCATGACCCAAAAGCCATCAAACTACAGTTGCAGTTCCTTACAGTCTCCAAGGAGCTGCAGCTCGATATACTTCATGAAGTTATCAGGGAGATTGGAGGTCTCCCAGAGTTCCTGTATCTCACACAAAGAACATACAACTAATTCTAGGTCCATTCTTAGCGCACTATGTACCAATACACCAAGAAAGAGAGAGAGAAAAAAAACTTACTTAGAATCTCTGCCTGTGCTTGCCCAAGACTTTTGAGCCAAAGGCAGACCACTCTGCAGCTGGCCCACTAAGACAATGGCTGCTCTACTTACACCCACTTCTTCTCATTGGCTCAAATAAAAGTCATTCCCGATGAGCCTTGCAATTTTTGAATGCCTCCCACCCGCTCTCTCACTTGCTACTTCAATGTTCACAGCAATTTGAAGGAAATTATGGTTATTACTGCACTGCTCCTAAGGCTGTTCAGTCCCAGGGTAGGTGAAAGAAGTGAGATTAGATTAGAAATACAATTGGGACCTTAACTATTTAAAAACCTTGATTTTCACGATAAACACAGCTGACACCTGAAAACAGGCAGGCACTTCAGTAATCCCAATGCGAAGTCCCTTTCTAAATGATAGCAAACAAAGCTTCAGTTTTAATGGGGCTGTAAATCCACTGCCCTAATTTTAAGGTCACCACCACCACATTAACACCGATTTTGATCAGTCAAAAATCACCTCACACCTCTCAGACATCTTCTTTCAAGCCCCAAATCCCTCCAAGTTTAGTTTATAACCTTGACCTTTACCTGAAGATCTAATGGCCTCTTCTTGCACTGTGTCCAATGCCCGAATGACTCTTTAGTTTTAGGAATGGTCAGAGTGCCCCACGTGTGGACTGACCTACACTTCAGCTCTGAGCACTTTGATTATGCTGTTTTCTTGCTTCTCTTCTGTCATTTTGCCTACAATAGCTCACTATTTCAATGATTTTATTGATTGCCTGTCTACATAAGTTGGAAACATTGAACACTGAAATTTATATCAATTGTTCTTCATCTGGATTTAATGAAATTTGCAAACAGAACTTCAACAATACACGCTGTAGTAATACAGTGGATTCTGGTTCACTGGGCCATCGGTTAGTTGAGGCAGCCATTTATTTGGGACAATGATAACTAAATCGAGAAAATAGCCGTGGTTCCCTTTGTTTATTTGGGACACTATACCGACAATTAGGGCAGAAGACTGTTGCCAAACAGCTTCGAACTAGCAGCAGTCTCGTGCACTTGTGTGGCAGTTAGACACTACACCGTGCATAAAGCAATTAGTTTTTAAATAGTATCAGTTGTGTGTGCTTATTTTCAAAAAACAATGATTTTTGTCACTGCTAGTTCATGAGGAATAAGCAGCAAGACAATTTGGAACTGTTCACCGCAGTGTCAAGCATTCAGTCTCGGAGATGCCAGGAACAGCCAGGAGTGAAAATGAAAGGATTTCGCTACTCAACAAGTTGGGAATACAAATAATTTGAAGGCATCTTGAATGTTATAACGAAAATGAAGATTTGGAGGATGCAATCGTCTAAAGCATTGAAGATAGTCTGTTATCTGCACTAGATGTCTGCACTGATTTTGCTCATTTACAGTCAGTCATTAAAACGCAACAAATTAATTCAGTCAATAGGTATTAGGAACTAATAGTTTTACTGTACTGTAGAGACATTGGTAGTATTAAATACTTGTTCTGTATTTAATCTAAAAATGCAAATTGTTACTCAGTTAACCAGTTGTTTGTCTTTTTTAAACCTTGTAATTATTTCCTGAAAGTTCAGCTAATTGAGGCAGACACTTAATTGGGCCAAAATGTACTGGTCTCAATGTGTCCCAATTAACCAGAATCCATTGTACATGAATTATACAGGCCAAAAAATGTAGAATAAATTCAGCATAAGACTCCACGTTACCCATTTTATTTACTGTCTGTTGTATATAACTGAAGACAAGCTGCCATGTTTGTCAGTTGCTCTGAACCATGACAACATTTTGAAAGCCAATCATTTGCTGTGAAGCAATGAAGGATTCCAAAGGAATTAAATTTTAAATAAAGTCGATGGAGACGCAAGAGAGACTGCGGGTACTGGAAATCTGAAGTAACGCAGAAAATGCCAGAGTAACTCAGCAAGTCAGGTAGCATCTATGGAGGGAAATGAACAGTCGACGTTTTGGCCTGAGAACCTTCGTCAGGACAGTAAAGGAAGGGAGCAGAAGCCAGAAAAAGGTGTGGGGGTGGGGGGGGGGAGCACCAGCCTGCAAGTGAAAGGTGATATGAGGAAGAGGCAAAGTGCTGAAGGAAGAGGAATCTGATGGGAGAGGATCGTAGACTATGGAATAAAGGGAAGGAAGTCGGAAACTACAAGGCGCAAAGTGAAGGTAATAAGCAGTTTGTGAGGGCCGGGGAGGGGAAAGAAAAGGGTAAAGGAGCCAAAAGATAATGGAAAACATATCCCTGTTGGGGGGGTGGGGGGAAGACAGAAAGGAATGGTTACCAGCGGTTACAGAAATTGATACTGTTGTCAGGTTGCAGACCACCAAAACTGAATCTGAGGTGTTATTCCTCTCATCTGTGTCAGATCTCAGCGTGACAGTGGAGGACACCTTGGTGTGATAACAGCCGACAGAAGATTCTGGCTGTTGTGGCTGATGGAGCAAAGGTGCTCGATGAAGTGATCCCTCAATCTACGTCGGGTTTCACTGGTGCAAGAGGGAACACCGGCAGCCCGGGCAGTTTGGGGCCACGGATGGCAGTGAGGGAGGAGGTGGAAGGACAGGTGTAGCACACCACAGTTACTGCAGGGAGATCCGTGAGGAGGGACAAGTGGCCAAGGGAGTCGTGAAGAGAGTGATCCCTGCGAAAAGCAGAGAGGGGAGAGGAGTGGAGGATATGCCTGGTAGTGAATTCAATTCCCCCCCCCGCCCCAAAGCATGAATGGATCAGGTGATCATGTTTACTGCCATCTCTCTTCTGTCTGAAGTGCATCAGATACCACTGATTTGCCACTTAGATCCCCACCCCATAAGAACATAAGAAATAGGAGCAGGAGTAGGCCATCTGGCCCGTGGAGCCTACTCTACCATTCAACAAGATCAAGGCTGATCTGGCCATGGACTCGTCTCCACCTACCTGCCTTTGCCCCATAACCCTTAATTACTCTACTATCCTCATTCCTGTTCTAGCTTATTAATCACTCACAATAGAATCAGATTGCAAGAACATGATCACATTTTCTCCTCCTTACAAACGAGTATTCAAGTGTTAACAGTTTTGGTCCTTAGCCATATCCTCATTCAGAAAACTCCCACCTGACTCTAAATTATCCATTTCTTGTATCTGAAGTCCTCATATTACCTCAGGGTTGCAATTCCTTCACTATTCACATGCCTTTTGCTTAGCATCAGAGTGCTTCTACCTTTGACACAACGAAATCTTTCCACAAACAATTCTTGTTCATTGGTTTTATAGTCACATTTTCTTCCTCTCAGATTGTACTGATACATATATTGACCAGTTATTTCTAAAGCAATGTTATGTACTCAAGTGCAAGGTAATAAGTTACAAATTCCAACATTTTCTAAAGTTAAACATGAAAACAAAATAAATCATCTGCACCAATAAGTGGGGGGGGGGAATAAATTATTGTGTGACTAAAAGAATAAAAATAGGCCTGTGGCTGTGAATTTCTGCGGTGCTTAAGGTCCTAGTGAAGAATTCAACGACTCCAGCACTGAACTAGAGATGGTTAGTGGTCAATGGGCCTCAGAGATTGAGGCCTGAAGGATGGGGGTACCTGGAGTTCAGGTTTGGGGAGTATAGTTAGGAGTGGACAGGTTACTGCAGATATCTGCGGCAGCACAGTAGCATAGTGGTTAGCACAACGCCATACAGTATAGGTGACCCGGGTTCAATTGCTGCACCGCCTGTAAAGAATTTGTATGTTCTCCCTGTGACAGCGTGGGTTTCCTCCGGGTGTTCCGGTTTCCTCCCACGGCTAAAGGCGTACCAGTTGGTCGGTTAATTGGTCACTGTAAATTGTCCTGTGATTAACTGGGGGTCTGCTGGATAGCATGGCTCGAAGGGCCAAAAGGACCTACTCCATGGTGTAACTTAATAAACAGTTAAAAACTTCAAAGAGTAGCACTGTTGGGCTGAGCCCTTATCAGGAGGTCCCCTTTAGGAGGCAGTACTGAAGAAATGGTTGTTTGAGGAGTGATCAGCTGCAGACACACAGTGGAATAATGTGATCTGATTTCTCAGTTAACACTGCTGTGCAGAGAGAATGACATCATGTAGAGCATGGCTGAAGCAAAAATTGCACCACAAATAATGTGTGTGATTTGAAACTGGAATGTTCAGATGAACTAACCAATTAGCACAATTCAAGTTTAAAATGGTCACAAACACATTCTTCTCCACAAACACAATGGACTGGTTACTTAATACTGAAGAAAACTGAATTATGTATCTGAATCTCTAGCCCCAAGTTCTTTCTGCTTTCCATTGCCGATTACTAAGTGTTCTATAGAATACTACACAGACTAGAAATGGTGCATTTCCAATTCTCCACCTATTCTGAATAAGATTGTCACTTCAGGAAAGAAAGTTCTTCTTCATCAGTTAAAATTTCCTTTGAAGAGTGTCCCCATCTTCTCCTCTGCCCCACTTACTGGCCACTAGGGAGGAGACAAAATGCCTTGGTTTTATGCTTTATCCAAAAATATATATCTGTGGTGGTGGAGCACTTCTGCAATACTGCACAAGCCCACATAATGTGCCTAAATCTCTGAAACAGAGATGAGGGAGTTCTACTCGCTGAGTCATAGCTAACAAATAATTTAATATAGCCTACAAATTTTTTTTAAACACTAAGACTGATGTGTTTCTGCAAAGCAGCAGGTCAAACTTGAATTTTAAGTATTGGAGTTTTAGTTCAAGTTATATCTTAATGACTACAGTATTAATTAAAATTACATGCTTTTACTCTAAATCCAACTACTCACTTTAAATGATTCATGTTGATCCATTTTTTAAAGAAAGAATAAGTACATATAACCTAATAGGGATGGTTAAACATGATTATTTTAATGTTAAGTCTTCATTTGAAGCTTACATTTTTTTTAAGAGTCACATCCAAGTAAAATCTTCAGTTATGAATGCACTGGAGTCAGAAACAAATAAAAGCAGGGTAGAAAGGATTTGCAATAATAAAAAATAATGATCCTGTAGCTGCAGGCTCTGTGCACAATGTAAAGAATTGTGTTTCAACCTGTTTCTCGCATCAGCAATTTGTAGTGAGTGGGCAAGGCTCCAGTGCCTTGATATGGGAGACGGGGCAGGACAAGAAATCAGATCAGACAGTACAGAAGACACTCAGAATGTGACAAGACTAGAAAATATCTTATGTGAAAGAGTCACTTAAAACATTAGAAAGATTTCGTAGAATATGAAAAAGAAATAAGCAAAAATATAACATCCCTCTGAAACAGCACAAAATCATTCATTTTCATGAATTAGCTGGAACTTAAATAACACTTATGTAGACAAATATTCAATCAAATGAATTCTGCCATTGTACACAGAAGCAATTGTGCAGACTAATGTAAGAAAAACTGCACCTTGACAAATGTACCTTCTTTTTCACAGCTCTTTCACCACAGATTTTTCCTCATGGTTATAAGCAAATAAAGCAAAAGGTTAGTTGTTTTTGATTACAATCCCAACCCTGGATAAAAGGGCCCAGTTTGTTTCTTACAAGGCTTCACTAGAGATTTGGAGACCACATTTGGTGATCAGCATCCGATTTTGATGAAAACCTATTCGAAGCCCTATAACCACATTAATGCAAATAGGAGAGCTAAAAAGTAAGGATAACAGACTTTCTAGCTGGATAGCAGACAAGAATATATCTACTTTATGGAAAAAAGTATAATGTCAACAAGATAGAGATCTCTTTGCTTATATAAAGAGAATAATCAGGACACATGACAAACATCTGCCATTAAGTACAATTGCACAACACACTTACTAACACACCAGTAAATACATTAATCTCACAAAGTGGAATAAATCCCATTTGTGCTTTTGATTCACCTCACCCCTTTCATAGTTTTTAAAAAACTGTTATTTATAGCTGATTGGACCCTGACTCATTTTTATATTGTAGACTGAGTAACAGTTCATGCTGATTTAAGGTACAGTTGTCTTTTTACTCTGTACTCTGTAACTACTCTGCCATAGTTGGATGCATCAGCAAGGGAGATGAGTCTGAGTACAGGGCTACGGTAGGAAACTTTGTCACATGGTGTGAGCAGAATTATCTGCAGCTTAATGTGAAAAAGACTAAGGAGCTGGTGGTAGACCTGAGGAGAGCTAAGGCACCAGTGACCCCTGTTTCCATCCAGGGTGTCAGTGTGGACATGGTGGAGGATTACAAATACCTGGGGATACGAATTGACAATAAACTGGACTGGTCAAAGAACACTGAGGCTGCCTACAAGAAGGGTCAGTGCCATCTCTATTTCCTGAGGAGACTGAGGTTCTTTAACATCTGTCGGATGAGGCTGAGGATGTTCTACGAGTCTGTGTTGGCCAGTGTTATCATGTTTGCTGTTGTGTGCTGGAGCAGCAGGCTGAGGGTAGCAGACACCAACAGAATCAACAAACTCATTCGTAAGGCCAGTGATGTTGTGGGTATGGAACTGGACTCTCTGACGGTGGTGTCTGAGAAGAGGATGCTGTCCAAGTTGCATGCCATCTTGGACAATGTCTCCCATCCACTACATAATGTACTGGTTGGGCACAGGAGTACATTCAGCCAGAGACTCATTCCACGGAGATGCAACACAGAGCGTCATAGGAAGTCATTCCTGCCTGTGGCCATCAAACTTTACAACTCCTCCCTTGGAGGGTCAGACACCCTGAGCCAATAGGCTGGTCCTGGACTTACTTCCTGGCATAATTTACATATTACTATTTAATTATTTATGGTTTTATTACTACTTAATTATTTATGGTGCAACTGTAACGAAAACCAATTTCCCCCGGGATCAATAAAGTATGACTATGACTATGACCATGACTATAACTATTTAGTCAAAAGAGGCCACTCATACTACCACACAGTTCCGTGGAGGTGATCAAGTGGCAATACTCTTCTAGAGACACATTAGGCAGCTGGAAGAAAAAAAAACACAAAGCCAACTATGCTCTCATTCAAATATGCATACCTTCCTGTTGTAATAGCTGAATACCCATCCCAAGGAGAAATCTCAAGAGAATTGCTCCACTTGTTAGCTCAGGTGCATTGAGACACATGTAGTGCCTCCAGCACACATGAACTAAATTAACTTGACAAAGACCTTGGACCAAAATTGGGGTCTTACTGGTTTGGGCAGTTCAGGCTCCATTCCATATTGCAACATCTCGTGTACTGAAAATCTGAATAATCAAGAGAACAAAGGTAAGAGCTTTCATAAGGAATTCTATTTTTCACGATGAAAAAGTTCAACATTTCCCTCTATATACCTGTCCCACAGTCTTACACCACACAAAGCTGTAAATATTGCTTTTACAAGATACGTTTTTGCATCTATTTTGGCCACTCCTATACACTCCAAAAATCCACTTTTGTCCAACAGTACACAAGTGAGAAGAAGACAGACTAAATGCAGACGGTTTCACAGAAGACATTTGAGAAGAAATACTCTCCGAGCTATTTTAGTGGGATAAATCTAATCAATCTATCCCAAGCATTCTAATGTTGAAGATAGATTATGGTTTCGTAGTCAGCATACAATTAGTTTGAATTGTTCAACTGGACCCATTTCAGAACTCAGTAGTTTACCTTCCAACTATCATACATACATCAATATGCATATAACTATCTTTCTTATAAAGAAATCATTTCACATTCTGCTTAAAAATTTTCAGAACTCACTTCAAATTCACGCACACGAGCAAAGTGTGTAAGATGAATGATGAAGAAAGAGATTACATTGATGTCATGGGTAGTAGAGTTGTAAGCTGTTCTTAGGAAGAGTTCTTTGCATGAATGACAGTGATAGGATGTCGCTGACATTCACCAGCAGAGCACAAAACAGTAGGACAATGAGGGGAAAACTATGATAACATCTAGTGTGAATTTCATTTTACTTATGCATGGGTTGTGGGTTTCAGCAGCAAGTTCAACTTCCCATTGGCCATCCCCAACTCTCCTCACACAATCTGAGAGACGCATTCTTGATTTACTGTATTTTAGTGAATGTACTCACATACTGCTGTGAGGTAGGATTTTGACACAGCAACAACGAGTGGTCAGCAATATAATTCCAAGAGGGATGACATCAGAATTGGCTGTAGGTGTTCCAAGGGCCTTGTCTCTCAAGGTGGTAGATGTGGCCAGTTTGGAGGGCCGAATTATTTTAATGCATGTTGCAGATAATATATTGCAGTTACATGCATCATTTGACAGAGAATTCATGTTTGAGGTAATGTATGATGTGACAATTCAGTGAGTTATTCTGCTGTCGATCATGCCAAGCTTCTTAATTTTTAGGAGAGGTGCATCACCCAGGGTAGAAGAGACTATTTCATTGCATTCCTGACCTGTTTAGTAAAGGGAAAATGAGAAGATGAATTATTTGCCAACAACTATCCAGAATCTGACCTGCTTAAATGCTATAATATTGTTAAGACTATTCCACTTAGGTTTTTGATCCGATGAATAATCAAGCAATCGATGATGGGAGATTCAGAAAAGGCAAAAGTAGTAAAAGTGCTTGGACTATCAGTGGAGATATTGTGTGGTCCTTTTGAAAGTTAATACTCGTCAACCCAAATCTGAATGTTGGCCCTTTATTACCAAAAGCAGACATGTCATGTTTCATCATGTGGTGAGTTGAGAATGGGGCAAGCTTTGTTTTTACCCAGAGAGTGGTGGGTGCTGGAATGCACTGTCATATGTGGTGGTGGAGGCTGATACGAGAGATGCATTTAGATAGGCACATGACTGTGTAGAGAATGGAGGGCTACAGACCAGGTGCAGACAGAATGGATTCATTTGACACGACATTGTGAACTGAATGGTCAGTTCCTGTTTTATGTTCTATACCAGTCACTGATTGGTGTTAGCCCTCTGACTAAAAAGGGGTAATTGAGTGATATAATGGGCCACATGACAGCATATTGTGCTGGAACACAACTTTATTGATGCTGCTGCCATAGCTAACAGTTTGCATGGCCTCAAAGATTTTTCTTTTGAACACTTATAATAAATTAAAACTTTTAGTTTACCAATCATTTCATAAAACATACTGCAAGGGTGTGGTCAATGTGAAGACACCCCTAAAGACAAGGTGATGGTCATTCTTAGACAAATACATTTGTAACAGGTATAATAACATATAATGGAAAATAAGTTTTTTTTCCCCCCACATATTGGTTACCACACCACCTGCTATGTGGCAATTATTTCTAGGACTCAAGCAGTTCAGTCAATGTGATGCTACAAAGATATCCATGCTGATGGGCCGTGAAGCTCCTTTTGCATTTGCAGTTTGTGTCTTTTGCACACTGGTTGAACACCCAAGTTGGTGCAATATTTCCTTGTTCTATTAAGGTTATTATTCTATTATGAATTTATTAAGTATGCCCACAAGAAGATGAATCTCTCATGGTTGCATATGGAGTTATATATGTCCTTTGATAATACATTTCCTTTGAACTTTGAAGTTCCACAACCAATGCCCTTGATAGCCTCATCATCTTTTCCAGGTGGTATTAAACAGAGGAGTGCTGAGCATCAAATGAGGGAAATAGCAGGTTTCATACCCAGATCTGGCCTCCTGCCATGAGTTTTTGTCGGATGCTGTGGATTACCAAGACATTCCTTCCTGAATACATCCTATTTGCCACCGTGCAGTGAGTCTGTCACACAGAAGGGCAAAGGCACACCCAGGAACAGTTCTGGAGGATACTGAGACAGTATTGAGAGGCACAGTTCTATGAGTAAGACTACATTAGGCTGTTGCTCAGTAGTCTGTGAAGAAGCTCTCTAAATTTTGGCACAACTTCACAAATGTTAGTGAGGAGGACTTACCAAAGCTGGCTTCATATGGTGTGCATTTATTTTTGTTTAATCCACTGGTTCCTTATTTTAATTTAGGTAAAATCAAGTGACTTTCCAATCATTTCAGAGGACAGTTACAAGTAAATCGCACTGCTGTGTACCCTGAGTCATACACAGGCCAGACCAAATAAGGCAACAGATTCCCTTCATTAAACAACATGAGGGAACCAGATGGATATTTATGACAATCCAGTAGCTTCATAGTAATGGTACTGATACCAGCATTTTTTTTGCTGATTAAAGATAATTAACTGAACTTAAGCTCCCCAGCTGCCTTGCTAAGTTTTGCCATCCCATTTCCTGAGTATTTTTCCAAGCCTTCACTCTACTGCTCCTGTAACATAACCACCTCGATAAGAGCCAGAAGAATGTGAAAATGATGCAAGCATTGCCTAAAAAATGTAATGCAAATTAATAAACTCATTTATTATTTGAATTATATGCTTTTTAAAAAAGTACTGCTTGTTAATTAAAACTTCCATAGAAATCTTCCATGTCACCTGCTCCATATTGGTAATGAAATTCCAAGCTGTCCCTTGGAGCTTAGATCTCCAGTCAGAAATATGGACAAGAGCGAAGTATGTCTTAATTCAATGGAATGTTCTCACGATTCCATATTAACTTTCACATTTTCTAAATTGGCATCTTAATTTCTTGACATTAATATCTTCCTAGAAATATCTCACTTTAATGATTCTGTAATCACAGAATTTTAACTTGCCTATAGTTCATCAGCATGCAGAAATTAATGTTCCAATTAAGCAGCTCTAACTACCAATCCATCTGTATTGCATTATTTGCTGTCCAAAACCAATGCCATAACAAACAGAAACCATCCAGGGCTTTTATTTCCTTATTTACTCCACCAAGAGACTTGGCACATTACACACAGTATGTGGTCAACAGCAAAACATGAATAATGGGATTTCCATGGAGTTATGACAGGCTCAAGTCTTTCAATTAGTTGGAAATATAAAATGAAGCAAAAGGCAGAACAGTGGAAGAACTTAGTGAGCCAATGTGGTTGATTCTCAACCCAAAACATAAACATACACCCTCTGTCTCCAAATGGGCTGCTTGATTGCTAAGTTCTTCCAGTGTTCTGTTTTTTGATCCAAATCTCAACATCTGCAGTTTCTTTTGTCTTCATAAAATAAAGCAATCATATTGTTAGAATTTGGTCACTGCAGACGTTGGAAATCTGAAATAAAGGCAACAAATGCCATAAATATTCAGCAGCCCTGACATCATCTTTGCAGTGATAGAGTTCATATTTCAAATTAATGACTTTTCATCAGAAATAATTATCAAATCAGAATACTGATGAAAGATAACAGGCTTAAAATACCCAACTGACACCACTAACCCGGGTGGTACCTTGAATGGGTTGGAGACCCCCACCTGTATATCCACAGCCAACCATGAGACAAAAACGTATCCGATTGCTCACCTTAGTTAACCACCAAGTGTCTTAGGCAATCACTTGTTTCCTCATACCTGACCAGGTGCATCATTAGTTATGGTACACCACAACAGAATAGAACATGCAGATGGTGTAAAACAGATAATGGGACCTTGAAACATATTCCAGGCCCTAGAGCAACGAATGTAGGAATGAAGACACACGCCAAGTTTGCTCATTGTCCAAGAGTACAGGCGTACAACATACATTGAATCCTGCCATTGTTTGATGGATGAGGCTTTATGGAAAACTGTTTCTCAATCTATACATGCTACCTGACCTGCTCAGTAAATCCAGAATATGCTACTTTTTTTTTTATTTTCCCTGAATCCAAACATCTCCTTGTGCAAACAATCACCGATAAATCTGCACTAAGTCTTGATTGTTGAAATGGCAACTCCACATTTTCAAATGCTTGATGGTATGCCCTGAACGGTTTCTTTCTCATAAGACCTCTGCTCGGTTCAAACAGATTCTGATTGCTGTAATGACTCCGAGTGAGTGTGTGCCTAGAGTGTTATTTTCACCTGAATATGGCCGATGTTTGGAAGAAACTGGAAACCACCACTGGTTGTATTGTGGAGGTAATTTCTTTCTTTCTCTGTGGTACATCCAATATAAATTGTTCAGTATAGATTTTAGTTGACCTACTGCACAGTATAAAACACCGGTATAAAGTGAGATAAGTTGCGTCTGTTACTGATCACTGGAGGGTTTGATGAAATTCTATAGCTACGCAGAGTATTTGAGTTTTCACAAGCAACGAACTGTTCTGCACTTACATTATATATTTGCTATCACTGTTGACTTTGCCTATACACAGTCTAATTAACTGCTTCTAAAATTTCATTAGGCTGACACATTTATAACCCCATGGACAGATGGAATAAAAATTTTTTTCTATTGAGATAGCTTTAAATTATGGCTGATTTCTGATTATTCCAAAAAAAAATCAAAGTTCCTTTTGGTGATCATAAAAATAAGCAGCAAATTCCTCTTCCTTTCATTCAGAAAATAGTTACAAAAAGAACATTAAAAGGATAATGTGTTGTGCATTCACTATTAGTGAGTGTAAAATGTGATACATATTAGAAGAGTCACCTTAGCAATGGGGAGGAGGGCTTTGCTGCAGTCATCGCATACAGTTACACAATAACCAGAATATGTAATCCCATCCTCGATATTCTAAAATACTATTTCCATTAGCGACCCAAATATAGTTCAGTCATCTCCATTTTATAAGCTTTATCTGCCTCGATGCTGGCAGTAAACTGAATAGCTCATTGGTGATTAGCTGCCAATGTTTTTCTAAATTTGCCGCATACTTCAAAGTTGGATATGGTGAATTTTCAGGAGAGTCGAATGCTTTAGCATGCAATGTTGGCAATTGCTGATGATCAAAGATAAATAATTATTTTGAAATAAGATTTATAAACTGATGTAATACAAAGATGGGGAAGTAAACACAGAAATCACAGTAAAGGGAAGCTGAAACATGATAAACGATACATAATTATTTAAAAATAAGTATTTAAGAACTGTTGTAGTACAAAGATGGGGCAGTAGACACAGAAATCATTGTAAAAAGAAAAACTGAGGCCACTACATGCCATTCCAAGATCTGGGCACTGTACGACAAATGTACATGTTAGCAAACTTAGTCCAACCATTTTAAGCAATGTGGATCATTTTAATCTCCATAGAGACAACAGCCTACTTGCACAAAATGAAATGATTAATCGCTGCTTTGATAACAATGGCGTGAACCAGTGACCACAAGAGTGAGGCACTTAGTACTCTCTTGGGCTGTGTTACTCAGACACACAGTGTAGTATTCACAAACATGCTGCACAGGTTCTCAAAACCATCAAGGATGAGTACAATCTTACAAAAGCACACACGACTCATTAAATGCATATTGTCCATTTCCAACTGATGGCAGAGTCACCATTCCAACACAATAAAAAGAGAATTTCAATCTAAGTGGATTTGAAGGTCTAACAGAGCTTTTATGTTAGGTAGAATCATTGTGATATTAATTAGTTTAGTTGATGAAATAACTGATCAGAGAAAAATATTCCAAAACAAGTACACATGCTGGAAATATTAAATCCACAGAAAAAAAAACTAGCAATGCAGTGGATTCTGGTTAATTGGTCTATTGGTTAATCGGGACAGCCATTTATTTAAGACGCTATGCCCCATATCCTTTAACTGGGACAGGAGACTACTACTGAACAGTTAGTCATGTGAACTTGTGTGGCCATTAGACATGCTTAGAGTAAGCAGGATCAATTTGTGTTCAAAAAAAGTGATTTTTGTCACTGGTACTTGCCGAGAAATAATTCAGAATTGTTTTGCTCACAGTGGCTAAAAGCATCCAGGCTTGGAGATAAAACAAACGACCAGGCATGAAAATGAAATGATTTCACTACTTTAGCAAGTTAAGAACTACAATGAATTTGAAGGTATCAATCATCTTGAAAGTTACAATGAAAATGAAGATTTGGGGGATGAAGGCAATCCATTATCTGCACTGGGTATCTGCGCTGATTTTGTTCATTTACAAAACAAGGCTGCATACACTGGCACCACACATCAAAGTTTCTGGTGAACGCAGCAGGCCAGGCAGCATCTCTAGGAAGAGGTACAGTCGACGTTTCAGGCCAAGACCCTTTTGCGTTCACCAGCAACTTTGATATGTGGTGCTTGAATTTCCAGCATCTGCAGAATTCCTGTTGTCTGCATACACTGGACTACTTTTTCCAACAATAAAAATTAGGAACTAATACACAGTTTTATAGTACTGTAGTACTATTGGTAATGTTCTAAATTGTTCTGTATTTCAATTAAATATATAATTTGTTACTCAGTTAAACATCTTTTTTATATCTTTTTAACTATTTCCATGAAACTTTAGTTAATTAGGACCCAAATATGCTGGTCCTGATGTGTCCCAATTAACCAGAATCCATTGTACTCAGCAGTTTACTGCATCCAAAGAGAGGAAAACAAAGGGTAACATTTCAGGATACTGACTTTTCATCAAAGAACATGCCATGAACCTGAAACATTAACTAACTCTGTTTTTCTCCCCACATTTGCTGTCCGACTATCTGAATATTTCCAATATTCTGCCTAATATCTCAAACTAGTCTGTGAATTCCGTACCTATTCATCCACACCCCTCTATCAAAGCAAAGTATGTGCTTTTGTTCATGACATCAGGGGTTCCCAATCTGAATTGCACAGACCCCTTGCTTAAAGACATTGGTCTATGGCATAAAAAAAGTTCGAAACCCCTGATCTAGATTAACTACCAGGTGTTTTAGGTAATAACTTACTTTTTCATAATCAACAGCTTCCTAATTTGATTACGTAAAATCTAAAGGGGATTGTTCTGCGATAAAATTTCTAGGCTTACTCAGAAATACTTTGAAATACAGATTACAACCTAAAATAATCAGAAAGATACAATCACCTGGAATAAACAGACACATGTCTTGAGACCTGTAGTTGTTTTATTGCTGGAGGGGACTGACTCATGAATAATACAAATTCTGATAAACCAGTAATTTTAAATAGCCCTGCAGGCAGAGAAAGGATATAATTTTGTTTGTGTGAAAAAGATGAGAATGTACCTCTGACACACATGACATATCCTTCAGAGTTTTTCCAACTGATGGGAGTTACTGAACTGAAGAATTAAGGTACTTGTTCTAACCCACAAAATTATATGAAGTCCTGACTTAAACTGAGGGTGGTTGTCCATGTAAATTCTAACACAAAAATGTGTGTTTTTGGTAGAAATTAAATACGGCATCTCCCAACTATATGTGGAATTTGCTCTGCTGAAACTGCTAATGTAGCTACTTTCTCAGTAAAGTTGGCAGAGAACTGCAATTCAGTTCATCTGAGGATGGAAATACTTCTGACTTTCAAAAGTCTAGTGTTAGCACATTTTGCTTAAACCCAAAATATCTCAGTTCAGGATTCCAACATCCATAACTGTGATTAAGAACATAAACAAACATAGAAAAACGGAAACGTAGAAACATAGAAAACCTGCAGCACAATACAGGCCCTTCAGCCCTCAAAGTTGTACCGAACATGTCCCTACCTTAGAAATTACTAGGCTTACCCATAGCCCTCTATTTTTCTAAACTCCATGTACCTATCCAAAAGTCTCTTAAAAGACCCAATCCTATGGGCCTCCACCACCATTGCCGGCAACCCATTCCATGCACTCACCACTCTGAGTGAAAAACTTACCCCGATATCTCCTCTGTACCTACTCCACAGCACCTTAAACCTGTGTCCTCTTGTGGCAACCATTTCAGCCCTGGGAAAAAGCCTCTGACTATCCACATGATCAATGCCTCTCATCACCTTATACACCTCTGTCAGGTCACCTCTCATCCTCCATCACTCCAAGGAGAAAAGGCCGAGTTCACTCAACCTGTTTTCATAAGGCATGCTCCCCAATCCAGACAACATCCTTGTAAATCTCCTCTGCACCCTTTCTATGGCTTCCACATCCTTCCTGTAGTGAGGCGACCAGAACTGAGCACAGTCCTCTAAGTGGGGTCTGACCAGGGTCCTATATAGCTGCAACATTACCTCTCGGCTCCTAAATTCAATTTCACGATTGATGAAGGCCAATACACCGCATGCCTTCTTAACCACAGAGTCAACCTGTGCAGTTGTTTTGAGCGTCCTATGGACTCGGACCCCAAGATCCCTCTGATCCTCCACACTGCCAAGAGTCTTACCATTAATACTATAGTCTGTCATCATATTTGACCTACCAAAATGAACCACTTCACACTTATATGGGTTGAACTCCATCTGTCACTTCTCAGTCCAGTTTTGCATCCTATCAATGTCCCACTGTAAATTCTGACAGCCCTCTACACTATCCACAACACCCCCAACCTTTGTGTCATCAGCAAACTTACTAACCCATCCCTCCACTTCCTCATCCAGGTCATTTAAAAAAATCATGAAGAGTAAGCATCCCAGAACAGATCCCTGAGGCACATCACTGGTCACCAACCTCCATGCAGATTATGACCCATCTACAACCACTCTTTGCCTTCTGTGGGCAAGCCAGTTCTGGATCCACAAAGCAAGGTCCCCTTGGATCCCATGCTTCCTTACTTTCTCAATAAGCCTTGTATGGGGTACCTTATCAAATGCCTTGCTGAAACCATATACACTACATCTACTACTCTTCCTTCATCAATGTGTTTAGTCACATCCTCAAAAAATTCAATCAGGCTTGTGAGGCACGACCTGCCCTTGACAAAGCCATGCTGACTATTCCTAACCATATTAT
Source organism: Mobula hypostoma (assembly GCF_963921235.1). NCBI lineage: Eukaryota > Metazoa > Chordata > Chondrichthyes > Myliobatiformes > Myliobatidae > Mobula > Mobula hypostoma. The sequence continues at coordinate 49,916,890 of NC_086110.1, forward strand.
ACCTCTCCAAATGTTCATAAATCCTGCCTCTCAGGATCTTGTCCATCAACTTACCAACAACTGAAGTAAGACTCACTGGTCTATAATTTCCTGGACTATCTCTACTCCCTTTCTTGAATAAAGCAACAACATCCACAACCTTCCAATCCTCTGGAACCTCTCCCGTCCCCTTTGATGATTCAAAGATCATCGCCAGAGGCTCAGCAATTTCCTCCCTCGGCTCCCACAGTAGCCTGGGGTACATCTCATCCGATCCTCGCAACTTATCCAACTTGATGCTTTCCAAAAGCTCCAGCACATCCTCTTTCTTAATATCTTAATAATAAAACAAGGAAAGAATGGAAGTTAATCATCCCCTCTGAGTTGCTCTAAACACACAACACACTCAGACATGCGCACATACATGCGCATGCAATATACCTGCTTGATCCTAAACCACAAGCCATTTGTTCTCTTGCCAATGCTTTGTGATTAGAGTACTCCAAAAATAATTGTTTTCTACACAATAGTTATATTCAACTAAAGACTTAACCATACGGCTGCACAGGGCTTTCCTAGATAGACATGTTATACATTTCGCAAATGGCACAGTCATTCTTTTAGGTACAAATCTATTCCACACATCTGGAAAAGTGACTGAAAAACATTTCTTCTGTACCTCTGTCTGTACTTGACATTTGTTAATCTAACATGCATGCTCTCTAGCTGTATGCCGATGAACAACCTGCCTCCATATACATCATTCATTCCCCTCCACACTTGAAGAAAAACTGAATTATGTTCATTCTCCAGCCATCCTTTAATAACAAGTCCTTTAATCAATCCAGATAATAAACCTGATTCTGATTCATTTAAAACAGCATTCATTCAACCTCTGATCAGAATGTCAACTTCTAGTAGCATTTACAAAGCCATCTTAGTTCTGCCAAGTATCCTCAAGGGAGGCAGATTCACAAATGGGATTCCCAACTGTTTCAGCCACTCAGATTCAAAGATAATTGAGGCTTTCCTCCTTACTACCTGAAGAGGTTCTTCAAACCCTCTGAAACAGAAGTTCCCAACCTTTTCTATGCCATGGACCAATATAATTAAGCAAGGGATCTGTAGAGCCCAGGTTGGGAACCCCTGCTCTAAAAGATCAGAGTCACCCCTTCTCTTCAGATACTCTGCCTGACATCGGTACCACAAACATTCTGAACTATAAATTTAAAATAATTCCAAATTTATTATTTGGGGGCTGCAGTGGTGAGGGTGGGGCATGAGGACATGGCCTACAACGTGAAAGTAAAGAAATGAGTGCTGTTTAGTTTTTCCCTATACCATGTGGTAAAAGATGGGAAACAATTAACTATGCTCAATGCCATTCTAAAGGATCTGAAGCCTATCTTATCTTGATGAATGGATAAGATAGACACTGCATGGGGAAAGTACGGTGTAAGGGTTCTGGTTCCACTGCATCACCCAACAGGTTCTACAGCAGATACAAGGCACTGAACTTCCAGTCAGTGAAGGATGAGATCGTTAAAGTTGATCTCTATAATTTCAATAAACACACAATGTAATATGAGGCTTTCCCAGCAAGCTCCGTCAATGCCTGGCAAATAATATACTTGCTGAACTTGCTGTGGTGATAAAGTTTTGAGGAACATATGCAATGGTAAAGACTTGATTTAATTTTTTTTTAAATCCTCATGGATTAACGGAATAGCTAACTAGCTTTTTTTTTTGCAGAATTCTTTCTCCATTTCTAAACTGAAGAATATCAATGGGAAAGAGCACACTAGCAGCTTTGAATGGCACTTCTGACATCTTAGTATTTCAAGGGAGTAAAGCATGCACTACCAAATGTAAATGGTTCAGACTTACTGACAGATTTGGAGGGCTGAAATTGTCAGTTTGCTGGGTTAGGTGTAATACACGATTCAAGACCCCAATGACATTTTGGGGGTTTTAAGGGCTGTGAATTATGAAGCAAATGTTGATGTTTTAATGTTAATTTCGTTCCAACGTTTTGTAAATTATTTATACATTACTATCATAAACACGAGAAAGTCTGCAGATGCTGGAAATCCAAAGCAACACACACAAAATGCTGGAGGAACTCAGCAGGTCAGGCAGCATCTATGTAAATGAATAAACAGTCGACGTTTTGGGCTGAGAAGGAAGTGGGAAGATGTCAGAATGAAAAAGTGGGAAGAGGGGAAGGAGGCTAGCCTGAAGCTGATAGATGAAACCAAGTGGGCGGGAAAGGTCAAGGACTGGAGAAGGGGGAAGTAATAGGCAGGAGAGAAGAGGTAAAAGTTAGAGAGGGGAATAGAAGAGGGAGGAGGGCATTTGTTGACCAGAGGAGAAACCAATTACACTATATTACTAAGTATTTTAGTTAATTTTAATGTTATTTTAATACTTTGATAGTTCTCGTTTTTGATAATTTCAATGTTAGAGTTTTTACATGTGTTTGAGACATTTAAAAACTACAGAAAATCAATCATTGCCCTTAGTGCTGTTGAAGCGAAGAGTGGTGTGGGGTTGGGTGCCACGTTATGCCAGTTGTGAAACACTTCAGAGCTCTATGAGGCACTGGATCGTTTCACTGCACTAGCAGCAGCCGTGCTGGAGTCCAAGATCATTCCAGCCAGCCTGATTGGAGCACATCAGTATGGGCAAATCATGTAAGGTGATGCAATATAACCTAGCCCACTGACTTTATATAGACACTACACCAGTTATGCTGCCTTTTAAAAAAATTAGCCCAGAAAACAAGAATCCCAAGTTCAAGTCTGTTTTAAATGACCATCAAGTACTTTCTCACTTGCTACCTGGTGACTGAACTATCTCAGCCTGTGACTGCTGCAACTATATTTATTGTCGTCCATACTGAGAAAAGTGTCCATCCTAATAACCACATGCCCTTCTTCCAGCAACGTCATTTGTGTCGTTATACTTCCCACACAAAACACACTGGGATTGTATGTGAAACATCCATTTCATTATTTAACATCAAATGAGGCTGATGCCACCAGCAAACCATAGTACAGACCTCCAGCCTACCCCACAGTAGAAGAATGCATTTGGAACACAGTGCTCAAAGCTCACTTTTACATGCAATACACGTAGAGTGCATTTATTGAGCTGAGGAAGACAGAAGAGCAGTTTGAGCCCTACAGATCACAAAAGAAAGATACTATAATTGGTAGGGATGTAAATAAGGTATGTAAGATGTGAACAAATATAAATTATGAAACTTTAAATGAAAGTCAAGACCAAAGCAAATGGACTCAGTGAAAGGCAAGCTTGAAATATGAAGGCTCAGGAAAGCTGTTATACTCAAAGGTGGATAAAGCTCAGAATAATGTCTGTCATGCGCAACAGTGAAAGCAAGTTAAGTGGAATGCTCAAAATGAAGCTGGGTGTTATAAAATGAATGTGAAATTATTGCAAGGATAAGCTTTTGTGGCTTGAATAGCATTTTTCTCATTCTGGATATTCAGCATTGACACCTCCTTCCTTCACTGCAAATTAACATCCTTCCTCTCATTACTTGGCCTGAAACCATTTAGCGTGTGCTAGTGTGGGCGATATCATTCAAGGTTACTGTATACAGGACTTGGAAAATAGCTGAAATCCTTATCAATACAAAAAGTAACCCTGCATGGTCTGACAAGGAAATTATTTACAGGTTTGTAATAAAAAAAACTATTGTTTTGAGTTTTCTGGAAATTATTGGAGTGTAATTGCAACATAATTGACAAACCTCCAGATGAACCATTAACCTTGTTGAACATAATAATATGCTATATTGCCAATTTTATATTGCAAAGAGGCGTTATGCCCTAATTTTCACTGTTATTTTGTCTCCTTTTGGGCTTCCATACACCATCCAAGATGGCGCCCACTCTGTTTCCCATGTCATGTACCCTGCAGCAGTTCCTGCACTTTGGCTCAGATACCCGCTCCGTTAAAGAGGCAGATCTGAATTAGTGTAGTGTAGTGATATGTCCAAGCAAAGAACACTGGAACAATTATCAATAGTTTTATATTGCTTGCCGCATGTTCAAGATCTTAGCAAGAAGGCCGTAACCCTTCTTTTCAAGAAAAGTTAGTTACCCTGGCACTAATCCCTTTCCCCTTCAAAATAATTGCTTAAACAAAAACATGGATTTCAATTGTTTATCGTTTGAATCAGAGTATTTTATAACTGCAATCTATTTTACCACAATGATTTCCTTCACTTTACACCACATAAGCTCGTGGAAAGCATAGATCACTACAAAGTTAAATTTTAAATAAAGCTTTGAGGAGAAGTTTTCTGAAAGAAAGAGTTTCATGAATTAAAACGTCACTGTTTGCTTTACTTTCTTGGTGAAATAAAACATTCAAATTCTAGTCAAGTAGAAAAACGTGAATGTGTTTATTTTAATCATTAAAAAAAAGGCTGGTGATTGTCCAAGATAATTTGCTTTCAGTAAATTTGAGAAATGCTGACCAAGCAGAGAAATCAGATGTGGAAATGCAGCCTAAGTAATGTCCTAAATAACCCTAGAACATAAGGACCAGCACAGGTCAGGCTAATTCTTCACTAAAGTTAGGTACGGTTTATATTTTTGAATACGGATCCGTCTTCTTCCAAACTCACAGCTGCCTTAATATACTGAACATAAAGTAGGCTCATTTTACTCTGGATTTCGAATCAACAGGATCTACCAAAGGCAGCCAGCAGACACTTGTGAGACTGACATTTGCACTTTCTGAACTCTTTCCCTAACCCTTCCTTTCAGAAAACTGCTTTGGCTTCCAATGAAAAACTACTTTTCATTATGTTAAATAGATGCTAACCCCGTCCTCTGGAGAGAAAAAAGGGCCGCTGCAGATGTTTAAAGCACTCTCAGCCCATCCTCAGTAGAACAATTACATCAATTTGCATTCCAGTTGAAGCTGGATTAGTAGTGGAATGCCTTTTCCAACTCTGTGCGGGTGAAAAAGGAGGGGGGGTGGGCGTTACTGCTGAAAGAGCTTATCTTTCTCTACTTCATTCCTAAATCTGAGACGCTATACTTTCATGAAACAAATGCCTATTGGAAACAATTTTCCAGTGCACTAAAGTTAAAAGGGAAAAACATTTCTAAAAAGCCAAGAGGACCTCAAGATCTTAGTGCTTTACCAAAAGGAGTGACTCCTGTTGCTTTGATCCTTCCTGTTGCTACAGAAACAGAGTCCGCTCCTTTTTTCGTTAATCAAAACCAAATTATTTAGGAATGCAGCAAGACAGGTTGGAGTCTCGGACTTCTTTTGTCTTCACAGATTTGGAAGAAAAGTATTAGTGAGAGAGAAAAAAAGAACATAAATGAAAGACTTTCTCCTGGACATGAAATGACAGTGAGGAAAAAATTGAAAACATATTTGTTAAATTTAGTCATCAGACAAATAACATATATCTAGAAACAGAGGAACAGGACCTAACAGTTATGCAGCACTTTTCAAATTATGCCCTAATGTATGACCTTTGCATTAAAGACCACATTTGAATAGCTTTAAATCAGACTTGTATTTCTGATAACAGATGTTTCTGATAGATCAATGTAGTCAATCGATTCCAGAATAACTGCACTGGACAAATGTAGCTTATTAAAAATAAATTCAAACTTTGTACTTTTTCTAACTGTCAGAAGTATTAATGTCACAGCAGGCATAGCTAGCAGGTCAAATTAAAGCAGATAAGGCATAAACATTGGATGATGGAACATTTGCGATTTTATTCATTGAGATACAACATGGAATCAGCCCTTGTGGCCTTTCGAGCCCCGCTGCTCAGCAACCCCCAAGTTAACCCTAGCCTAATCACGGGACAATTTACAATGAGCAATAAACCTACCAATCGGTACATCGTTAGACTGTGGGAGGAAACCAGAGCGCCCAGAGGAAACCCGCACGGTCACAGGGAGAACATACAAACTCCGTACAGACAGTGGTGGGAACTGAATACGGATCACTGGTACTGTAAAGCGTACCTGATGATTTCCAACTCATTTTTATTTAACCAGAAGAAAATATTAAATTGAAGCATTCACATTTTTATTTTTGTGTACTTGAAAGACAGGAATGTCTCCCAGGCTGGCAAGAGCAGGGGTGGCTGTGGGTATAAGGGTCTAGTTTCTGCAACTCCTTGAATTGATGCACCCAGACAACCTCTAATCTGTCCCTCAGGAGACACCTTCAGGAAAAGAGATCCTAACATGGGAAATCCTGCTAGTTACCAACATTGCTTTGAGCCAAGATCTGTTGCTAAATTGTAAACATGCAAAATCTCTCATGTTTTAGGAGCTGATATATTTTCTTCTGGGCAAGACAATTCAAAAAAGGATCAACCTTTATAATTAAACAAAAGTAGCATTCTGTGTAGGTCCTGTTTTAGTAGCTTTGGACAACTTTTGACAGCAACTTGACCTCCTACACCTCAATTTATGCTTGTTGGCTTTATTAAGGACAAAGGAGCTGGCTGAAACAGAAATGGTTATCATGCATACAACAGCCAAACCACCTCCATTTGTGCTCCCCCTTACATATTTTCTGGACAAAGGTCTATTAACAAATCAGTTTAAAAGTTCTATCTCAACAAAACAAGATTTAAGGAAAAGGACGTCAAAACTGATACTAGTAAGCCAGCTTTCTTTAATTAAAGCAATATTAAAATTGACAATTTCCTGATCCTTGGTGCTCAATTAAAAACAGTGCCACTGCCTACTGTTTAAAGAAATGATTTCAACAATTTCACACCTTCCTTTTGCAGGAGTTGTGAAGCCCCACACATGCAATTGGTTTCTAGGTCACATATCCTCACTGGATCTTGGCTGGTTAATTCATTATACTCAGAAAATAATACATGGCTTTTATATCAAATTCAGTGCTTGGGTGAGACATTATTGAATACATTCTTGTATTCAAGTTAGATTTGTTAACACTTGTAACTGTAAACATGATCACAGACAAATGAATGGAACTCACTATAGCCAAAAATACCAAAGGGACAGTCACGTTGATGGACAATGCTTAATTTTTACTGCAACAATTCCTTTAAGGAAAAGACAGAAGGCACAAACCAAAAATCAAAGGTTTATAAATTATATAGGTCTTAAGATTTTCTTTAGCAGTTCTGATTTATTGCCACAATGATATCCTGTCCACTTACTTCAGCTGGAAAAAGTGCCCCTGAAAGAGTTTTACAACACAAATGCTGGCTCTTGGATATTTCTGATACAGTTCACCCTTTTTTTTTCTGTACAAAATGTAGTCTTGCCGTGGGGGTGAGAGAAGCCACTTTAGTATGAGAAAGATGGTGAAAAAGCAACAGACATGCACGTAAATAGACTATCCAACTAGGTGTGAAATGGACAATCTGATTGTACAGCCAGCAAATGGTATCAGGGCAAAACCAAAGTGGCATCTACATAAAATGAGAGAGTACAGAAGCCAGTCACATCGAATTGAAGGAAGGAAGAGTGATATGTGTATGTTGAACACAGGAGAGAATGTGTGAGTGGGACCCACAGTGACTGGCTGCCCTGTGGGGACTTGTGCTGTCTCAGCATGTTTGCATTATGTAAAATGCCATAAACCTTCACATTCAAATTGTGTCATAAATTAGCTTTTCATACACAATTGGTAAACAAAATGTACATGAACAAAGAGAAAATCCAGAAACACAATATAACCTTGTATTTTTTTAAATCCTCTCCCTCAATCACTTCTTCAATCCACCATGAAACCTCCACTCCCCCGAACAGTCCAAGCCTCACAGATGAGACACACTAAAAAAAAGTGTTTTGTCATTCTCCAATTGTTCACTGCTGTTTAGCTCGCTCCATTATGGAGGGCAAGTCTTTACTGGTCTGTGGGATTCAATGAAATTGTCAGGGATGTTCTACAATTAATTGGGTTAATTGTGCCTCTGAACACTAAGTTCTTCTTAAGACATAGCATAACTGCTGTATCACCTGCACATATCTGGTGCAATGAGGGTCAACAAAATAAGACTTGCTGGAACAGAAACAACAAAATATTCAGGATAAAAGTATCTGATACGGAGAAAGAGAACAAAGGTTTACCCGATCAAAACTTTGTCTTGTCAAATGAAGTTTTTAGTAATAGCAAATGTCATCTTCTCTTTCCACTGACAAAGTAGAAAACAAGGAGGAAGTAAATTATAAAGCATGCAGATTGGACTTCCAATTCTCTGTTCCATTCACAAAAGTATTTATAAAATAAAATCACAATGCAACTTTAACAAGATCAAAACACCTGTGCCAGGCAGAAGTTATTCGATTTCCTCCTGAAGCAATGGTCAACTGTAAATAAATTGAGTGCACAAATGGGATTTGGTCAGAATACAAGGCAAAGAAGGATCTGCAGAATATTTGCAGAATTCATCCCTCTCTGTCTATTATGCTACAGGATTTTTACATATGACAATATCCCCTTACATTCCAATGTGCAAGACAGCTGACGTCACTTCAGCTGGATGGCCCCTTTGCAAGCCTGCCAACAATAACACCAACTGTTGAGAGGTAGATATGGTATCAGTGACAACGACCAACTGTTGGTTGAGATCCCATTCAGCATTGGGCAACTTGTGGAGGGGAGAAACATGAAATTTGCAGAAGTATAAGCAAAGCCTGATCTATAAACGTGCCACTTATAAAGTGCACCATATTTCACTGACGGCACTTTGCAGCAACAGACCACAGCAAACTCTTTCAGGAAGTAGTGCGTCTGTTAATGAAAAATTTCACAAATAATACTACAGTTTTTTAAAATCTGGTGGGTTTCTGCACAGGCCCCAGAGGAGGAAACATAATTAAAGCAAACATTAATTTATTCTTAACCTGCCAACAAAAATAACAGCAGTCTTCAAATACTGTACATCAAAAGATCATACCTGACAATTTGAAATACAAAGTCACATACACTGGGAAGTCTAAGAGTTATCTTATTGTGTACATGGAAAGGAAAAAAACATCAAAATGCAGACACACAAATTAACAGCTATATGGTCTCAAATATCTACTTCACAATAGTCTTGAATTGTAAACTATCTAACTTCGGTGTAAATTGCAAATGTCCTTGATCATGTTCAGAAACATGGCAAAGTTAGTGGTAACAGAACTCAGTAATACACCCCAGTTTGCCCATTCACCAGTCAGGAACTGTCATAACCTACAAGCAAATAAAATATAAAAACAGAAAATGATGATAGTATTCAGCAGATCAAGTAACATCTACTGAGTGTTCATGTTTCAGATGATGACCTTTGTCAAGCTGGCTGTTCAATCTCTATTTTATTTTACAACATACAAGTGATCAGAGCACATTGGAGGAATCCTCTGGCCGGCCACACTTGGGACTCAAAGAAAGTAAAAAGGAAAATGCAATTGCACTTAAGAGAAGTGTAAATTTACGAACTAGCTCTCTTGGCATTTTAACCCACTTCTTCAAAGCAAAAAAGGAAAGAAAATACCTTAACCTCTGAGCAGAAGCATCAGCAGTGTTCAATGAGGAAGATGACCATTGCTTGGACACAACTGGCTACTCTGCAGCTTGATATTAATATGTACGTGTGTCTTGTGAAATCCTATAGAACGCCCTGGGCTTCTTCCTTTCATAAGGAAAATCTAAACGCCACACAGTCTTATTCTTAAATACGGATCCCAGGACCTCACCACATTGTTATTCCCAAGTGTAAAGTTCCCAAAACATCACGAGCTTCTGATCATTCTCCTCTGCCTTTTCTCACACCCACATGGACAGTCTGAAGCTTTTTTAATCTACTTCCCAAAATATTGTGAATTGAGGCCTTTCAGGTAAAACGACAACACTTGGAAACACAGCCAACCAATAAAAGTCAGTTTAGTAGCAATCAAACCACAACTTAAAGTTATACCCTGGGATAACAGAGTGCAAAGATTTTTAAAATATGTGAACAAACACCATTCAGGAATAGTCACAGGGTGTGGGAGTAACGAACCCTTCTCGTATCTGAGGTACAAATATGCTCAGCTCACTAACTTGGCAGCATAACAATAGCTTAATGTAATTAAACCAGCTAGCAGTTGTTAGCATTTGCATATAAATGCATGCACAAATCACTGTAAAACAAGCCACAGCAAGTCACTCTATTAGCATACGCAAATGCACCCCGCACAGCCCTGTAGGTAGGTCACAGCATCACTCAGTTGGAGTGAGTGAGCCGACAGCTTCATGCAGGGTCAAAGCTCCATCTGTCAGGAACTTGAAACACAAATATTAATGTTCTACCTGGATACTGGCGCCGGCCATGATTGGCTCTTACACAGAATGAGAAAGAGCATTTTTTTAAAACTCTAAAGGAAGCAATATCATGCTTGAAATAAACGCAGGCAAACCCAGACTATAATGGCTAATCCAGCTGTATAGGTTGTTTGTAACTATATTCCTGTTTCAACTTTTAAAAAGAGAAACAGCATTCCAATAAAATAATAGCAGCATGAGGCTATATTAATGATAACTTAAACTTGTATCAGTGTTTTCAGACACTAATTGACCTCTTTCAAAGGCAGACTAGTTTGATGGTTTATTCATGCCTACTTCTCACCTAAAGGAAGATTAAATTAATCTTTATTTTGCATTGCGAGGTTCTGCAAAATGCCCCTCAAAAACTGAACTAAAATTGACATTAAGAGATTAATCACAACTGTAACTAAGGGCTACAAATTAATTTAGCAAAGCACATTCTTCTCAATAAGGTTCCTTGAAAGAGGCCTGGGGAAAGTAGCAGCTGAGTACACCAATTTCAATTAAATGCAGCCTGCATCCATAATTTTCCCAAACAGCTAGTTTCCTATCTTGTGTGAAAACCAGTAAGAGAAGCACAGAAAAGGGAATTTACCTTTGCCTTCAGATGAAATTGATGAAGAAGACTCCTGACCTACCAGCTGATCACCAAACAGGAATCACAAAAATCTCTGAACAGGCTAGCAGCCTATTCTATGAACAACTGGTTCATTCTATTAGTATGGATATAAATTGAAGTAGAGCTGAAAATATCTATTGCACATTTGGAATTATATACAGTATTCGACAATGATATTTCTTCCATCTATCAACGTGCAACTACTTGTATAGTATTCTCCATTTGATCTATTCTCTCATAAGTAAAATCTGTTTCTGTTCATTCTAACTAGTTATTTTCTACTGAAGCTGTTTATCAAATCACTTTCTTTTTAAAAATTTTATCCCAAGTTCATTTTCTCCAAAGGACATCAATTCAGAACGAATCCACCAACAAAAATCCCACCATATTAATTCCTCCCTTCTTCACAGTGCAACTTAATACAAACAGAGGAATAAAAATTAGTCACAACCTCATCTATACAGATAACATAAGTACTCACAAGATGTACAACTCCATTAAGTCCCCAAAGGAATTCACTCTATTGCCACCCAGCCAACAAATGCATGCACAAGGAAGGCTCGGTAAGTAGAACATTCACGCATAAGAATCCACTATAAATGTAAAAGATAACAAACTGCAAGCAGTAGCTGCATGGCCAAAACTACAATGCACACACTAACAAACATGCAGGCATTGGAAGAGAGAGGCAGGCAGTTCTGGTGCAAAATTCACCAACTCCACTTGAAGCAAGAAGTTTCAACCCAGAGTGGCAAGATCCAGCTAATCAAAATTAAACTAGAAATCCAGAGAACTCAACTAGTTATTTCTAAGTCACAAAGCACACAAGTATGCAATGCAGTTTTATTTCGGGATGCCAAACACGAGAAAATCTGCAGATGCTGGAAATCCAAAGCAACACACTCAAAATGCTGGAGGAACTCAGCAAGCCAGGCAGCATTTATGGGAAAAACAGCTGACGTTTCTGGCTGAGACCCTTCACCAGGACTGGAGAAGGGCCTCGGCCTGAAACGCGAACTGCTTATTCTTTCCCACAGACGCTGCCTGGCCTGCTGAGTTCCTCCCACGTGTGCTTACTTCAGGCTGAGTTGTGTCTTCAAATCACACTCTCTTCATGAAGCTGCAAATCACGGTTAGCTTGTTAATTTAACTGTGATGGACCACAGATTGAATGAAGGAAAACCAAGAAAATAAAGAAGAGAAAAAGAGCAAAAAATTTCCAAGAGCTAAATGTATCACTATTTCATATCACAATACCTTCATAGACTTCAAAACTTAAGGAAAACAACTTTTAGTGGTTGAAACGGGATAATATGAACCAAGGCAACATTTCAAGTGTTATAGGTGCTCAAGTGCACAGTGCTATGACAGTTAATTTCTTGATTATTTTCACATCATAATCATTTCAAGCCAGACAGTAGATCAAATAATATTGTCTGTGGTCATTGCAAAGATGGACAGATTCTGATGATGGCTTCTTTTACTGTACTACAGTACATGCATATTAAAATTGTTTTAATAGTTAACGGGCATTCAAAGAGATTTGCATTGCGAGCAGCATCCAGGTATTTACACTGCTACCCTTATTACTTTTGTTGCAGAATTTTTAAAATAAATCCCGAAGTCTATTAAGAGTCTATCAACCTACTAACCAGAACAGATCATCTGGATCCCTGCAAACTCAATTAAAGCAGTGCTACTACAAAGAAACTGTTAGAGAGGAGCTAAAAATCAGCATTAACAGTTCATCATAATCTTTCCAGCAATTAAGAATACAAATTGAAATTGGCACTTAAAACAACACCAGTGGTTTGTGACTATGGATTTCAATTCACAGTATGTCACTGTTAATTTGCAACAGTGCTGGAAATATCACAGTGGCATATGCCTGTCCACTTCAAGCACTCGTATTTTAGTTACTAGTACTTTTTAAATTTATTTTATTAATCAAAGTACAATGGAAGATTCGAGTTCCACTGCTACACCTTTCACTCTTGTTTCTTCTCCTTTGTTCTTCTGCTCCACTATCTCTAGAATCCTCACTGCACAACTCTTCCCATAAGACCGCAACAGGTTGTGGCAGAAGGTGCTACCAATATTAGGGACCAAAAGACAGGCAAGAACAGATTAGTATTGGGGTTTATCTCCCTGTCAAATGAACCTCTATTTCGTGTTTCCCCAAAATAAGGCTACTGTCCATCTTAACCGACAATGTGTTGGGCTAACATGTGATCCCTTAATTGTGCCATTTTCTCTTTTAGCCCATTCAAGAAAAGGAGGGTACCTGTCTGTGCCATCTTTCATACAAGGATCTTGAATGGATGATTATGCCAGAGTTCAAAGTCGGCATTTGAAGCTAAGGGAAGTGAGAATATGATAAGGAAGCATAATCAAAGTGGAAAGAGAGGAAAAAAAATTGGAGCCTATAAAGATGCTGCAAACTGGTCATGTGAATACTACAGCCATAATAAATGCTAGAGAGAGAGAGAAAAAAATAGAAATGCAGACACAGGCCAGTCTGAAACTACATAGGCCCTTTTAGACTGTGATGAACATTTCTGCACCAATGTGAAAGCAAGTACAGACTTGAGTGTTTACTGGGGAGAAAAACTGAATTCTGGGAAAGTTGATTTTTTCATTCCCTGAGGCGTTTCACAGTATCTATAACTAAACTAATATTTCAGTCATTTTTGTGGCTATTAAGCAGAAACCTGTGTGGAGATTATAAACACCATGAAAAAAAAGATACCCATGCGGAGAAACATTTTACCCAATTCCTCCAATCCCCCATAAGTCTCATTCTTAGAAAACTATTACATCAACTACAAGATTGGTTTTGCAGACAAAAATGAACACTATCCCTAAAGTGTCAGGTATTTTTCTAGTCTTTACATGGTAGTTATATTTTTAAATGCAAAGCTGGCTGAAAATAAGCATTGTCTAAACTGGCTTCAGTTCTCTTCCAACGCTAAGTATGTTTTAGGTGTATGTGCAGAGCTCAAAACCTGTTTAGCATAGTTTTGTCCCTCATACCAGCTCAGTTAGTCAAATGTTGGGTATCCTAGCAGGAAGTCTACACCAGGCAGATGTAAGCTATGCTCAAACTAAAGGCTGCTTCAGCCTATGTTTGTTCCCACCATTCCTGACTTTCCCCACACATTTTAAGCAAAAATGGACTGCAGACAAGGCTTTAGTAATTTCAGTTCTTTATTTTCCACTGTTTAGTTTCTGTTCAGCTCTTTAGTAACTGACATGGAGAAGAGGTAATGAGTGACTTCACTCATCAACAAAGGATTAGTACTACGCAGTTTACCTTATTCCCAGCTGCAGACTATGTATCATAATGTTAAACTCTCTCCACTGATTCAGTCTGACAATATATCCATTAGTTATTTATTGGATTGTCATATCCCCTTTCACAGAATAGAAACCAAAAATATTTTTTCTATTTACAAGTGTGAATACATTGTTTTTTTAGGAGAATTTAGATTTGATAAATGGGAGGGAAGACTAAACACAGAACATAATTCCATGTCCCCTACAGCAATGACCACAGCTACTATACCAAACACAATTATTGTAGTCGGCTTCAAAGCTTATGCAAATTTACACAAACATACATAATGTGCCAGCGTGCATTTCATTCAAAGCCCCATGTTAAACAATGTTCAAGCGAAGGTTAATCTGAATCATTCTGCCTTGCTGCTCAAATCGGCTTGCCGTGCAAAGCCTGACATCTACAGTTCTGTCTGGCATCGTCAAGGGCTGCATCATTTCCCACAGAGCCATTCAGCAAGCTTTCTCTTTACAGCGCAGGTACCTGAAAGCATGCACGGCCCTTTATTCCTGGCTTCTGTGGTATATTTTAGCTCTCTCATCAGTCAATCAGCCAGCCAACCAGCAAACAGAGGATAGCTTGCTACTTGGACGCTTGTCCAGGTTGAATTGGATTTGGCCAAGGAAGTACAAATAATCTACAATTCTGATTAATTGAGGAGCTGCTTCTACTTACTACAATATTAATTTTCACTACATACAAGTCAAAAGTTTAGACCCATTTTCTCAAAAGTTGGGATAAATTATCACATTGATTTTGCCGTGCTTAGTAAATTTAAAGCACATTTTCATAACACAGCAAAAATGATTAAATATATTAAACAGGAACACATTTTTTTGCATTTATCTTCACTAAGCAAATTAAAACCTTCAACTTACTGTATTTCCTAATGAAATACAACAATATGAAAGGTGCAGCCAATTTAAAATACTTCTAAAACAGCAAATGCACAAATACCACATTTGCAATATCATGAAAGCCACAGGCCACGTTGCAAATGATTTTGTTACAACGCTTAACATTTACTGTAAACAATGTACAGATAAGTTCCAATCGCTCCCAATTGATATAAAAATAGATTTTGCCAAAAAAATACAAACTGCTTCCACAAACATTTAATACTGACAGTTGTTGCACAGGTATACACATCACAAAGCATTCCATCAATGATCCACTTAAATCTGTTTTCGCTTGGTGCCCTTCTCTGTTTAGGTGGGAGAAGGCATCAAGCAAATAGTGACTAGCTCAGCTCTGTCTAAAGACAAGACAGCCTCTGAAGGCGTTAGGGATAGCATTGGTTTCTGACAACACTATGTTTTTCAAATACCAAATAGCAAGGAGCCCCTCCCCACACACGCGTGCATACACGTATTCACACACACAATTCTTGCCAATTTAAAATTACCAACAATTCACTGATAAACACTATTGTTCGCAATGAATGTGGACAATAAACTCCTTTACTATTTTATCCAACGTTGGGAACGATGAAAGCCCCACCGTGAGCGGCTTCAATTATTATCTAAAGGCATAAATTAGTAGAATAAAATGGTTACATCTCGGTATGGACAATGTAAGTCAATCGATGGAAAAAAAAGGAAGCCAAAACATTTCCACTCTTTTCCCAGTAGCTGACCCACTGAGGTTGCCCACACATTTGCAAGTGAATTGCCCGACTGTGGATGAGTTTACGGGTTTAAAGGCACCAGCTTTGATGCATAAAAAGAGATCTGAAGATGAATTAACATATAACAATACATACACTGAATAGCCACTGATCTAATCGGCCAGTGCATACCCTAACACTAAATCACAGTCTTCCGAGACACCTAAATGACAAATGGAAACTATCAAGCTTGGCGGGGGGGGGGTGCTGGTGAGGGGGATGGTGGTGCAAACAAACTCCGCTCACTTAAAATTCGTCAATCATTTGTGTGTATTAAAATGAATATAATTTGTCTTAACGTCATGTGTCAACATAACTACAAAACACCATACCCTAATGAAGCGGCATTTATAGTAACTTGTAGTCTTTAATTTTTAATGTCACTTACTTTCAGGTTACACAATCCAAGAAAAAAAAACGGAATATGGACGGGAATGCGTAATTTAATTTACGCTTCTGCGTTGTTTATTAAAAAAGACTAACTGCATACATTTCCATTCCATTTCTTATCATGTAAATGGATATACTGTACGGATCACTTACATTGGCTTGGAGATGCTTGTGAACAAACTGCACTTAAGAACCATTTCAGTCCACTCTCTAAATATTGTAGCTCCAATTAAAAACGCATCAAAAATAATTCTACCGTTCTGTATTGTCTGAGCCGACGACTCTCATTCTGGGACCTTCACTTTAAGAATTACAGGGTTAGGTACACGCACCAAACAGTGCTGATTTAAAAATAGGTCTGGCAAGGTATCTGCAACAGACCGAAATGCGGACGTGTGTGAAGAAGCAGCAACAAAAAAAAATGTACCGCAATTAAAGTACAACATTACAGTTTGGAAAATATAAATAAATAATTGCTCATCATTACCCTGACACCTCCCCTCTATGACCCCCACCCCCTCCCTTCCTCCACCTCCCCTCCCCGTCGTTAGCTGGAAGGACTGGTCGAGTGCGCAGCAGCTCGCTGTGAAATCGCATCCCCGGCGCTGATCGCAGTTCCCGAGCGCTCCCTTAGTGTCTGCGGGCCAGCACCTGACGGCGGCGGCAGGAGGCCGTCGTGATCGCCTCCTGACCCCGCACGGCGCATCCTCGCTCTCCCCTTCGCCGCCATGCGCGCACCTCTCGCCCGCCAGCGAACTCGGGCTGACCCGGCCAGGAGGGGAGGGGAAAGGGGAGGTGGGGTGTAGGGGTGGTCGGACTGGGAGGGGGGGGAGGAAGGGAGGTCAAATCTGCCCCAATCACCACGCAAATCGTCCCCATCCATTCAAATATTACAAAACAAAATACGATAGGGAATCCGATCTTTGGAGCAGCTACATGTTTTACTCTCGCATCGAAAATTTGATGTGTGTTTATACAATATATAAAATAAATACAACTTGCAAGGGAAACTCGTCGGATCTTACTATTCAATAAACTTTGCGTTCCCCATTGATTTCTGTATACAAAAGTAATAAAAAACGTCTTCGATCCGGTATCAGATGAACTGAAATGGTGTGTTTGCTGTACAAATGATATCAATGACTGATGTGTCCTCGTTCCCCATTGAGTCTCGATTATCTGCCCATCTCATTCCCACATCTCCCCTCCACTTCACTCCTGCTCTCATACTACTCGGCTCGTTTTATTTTTATTTCTCTCTCTCTGCTCCCCCTCCGTCTCCTCGTCGAGTCCATCACCTTGTGCCTTTTTATTGGTGTTGCCCCCCGACCCTTTCCTCCCCTGATTAAATCTGCCCGATGTCCCAGTCTCCCTGATGGGAGTCGATCCCATCCTTTGATTTCTCTGCGTTATCTCGTCCCAATTTGGGCTCCCTGCTCCTTGCGCCCTGCGTTGCTCCTTTATCCTCCCGGCTCTGCCAACAATACAGCATCTCACTGGCTCGCTTTCCCCTTCATTCTCCCCAATTTTCTTCTCCATTTCGTCTGTCGCCCTTTGCCCTTTTTTCCCTTCCTTTCATCTCGCCGTTCTCTCCCTCCCTCTCTCTCTCTGTCTTCTCATCTGCAGCTTCCAGTCCCCATTCTTCCTCTCTGATCTCTCTATTTTTTCGCCCATTCGCCCCATTTCGCCACTTCTCCCGGTCTGATCTTATCTCCGTCACTCACTGCGAGAGGTGCCCTTTTTTTTCTCTCTTTCATTCGCTCTATCTCTCTCCTTCCTTCCCTCCCTCCCTCTCCCTATCTTCCTCCGGGATTTCTCTTCCGATCTGAGTGCAGCTCGCTGACTCCCCGGCTCTTTTTAAACACATTCTCCAAAACCGATCGATCACATGTGACTGAGAATCCGAAAATAAAGTCAACACGGGATCAAGGCTTTCCTACACACCGCTCCCTCCACCCACACCCCTCCCTCAACATCCCAGGAACTGAGAAAGAATGAAAACAAAATCCCGAAAAAGAATTATATAAAAAATAGAGAGAGAGAGAGAGAAACAGGAATAAAAAAAATCTTAACCCCGCCGGCTCGCGATCCCAGGACTCAAGGAGGAGGGAGGAAAACAAAATGAAGAAACTTGGAAATCCAACCTCTTTTAGCCTACTGCATCCCAAGTAACACAGCCAGAGGCAGAGAGAGACCAAACGGCACGGAGAAAGAAAGCCGAACCCGGCCACAGCAACCAAGCGAAATTCCCCCTCGCTTCCCTTCCCCTCGGAGAAAGACGGAACCCTTACACCGAGCTCCAGGCTTCATCTCCCGGCTACGACCCCGAGCAGCTGGCGGCACTTCCAACCCTCACTCTCGCGCTCGCATCGTGGCGTATCCACCAGCCCAGCTCTCATCCACTCAATCCCAACCAAATAGATATGTATTTACTTCAACAGACCGCTCGCAAGCCCAAACATTGCGTTAAAACAATGCTCATAGTGGGGTCGGGACTCTGTTGACGGCTGGTCAAGATCAGGTTGGTGCGGATGTAAACATGCAGGTAAAATAATAATAAAACTTCAGTATTCAAAGTTCTGCTCGGATGCGATTGTATTTTGTCATTGACCATTTGCAAATAATTAAAAAAGAAAGTGCAAAGGGGGGGGAGAAAAAGCTAAATGCTGGCGGAGGGAGAGAGAGAGATAGAGAGGGGCGCTGGCGATTTACTATAATTAACACATCCACAAAGAAGAAAAGCAAAGTGGCAAGAGGAAAAAAAAGTTGAAACTTACGATTTTCCACCGTCTGCTGTCTGTAAAAAGGGAATGGTGTAATCCTGATCAGCTCGTAAAGATCCCATACAAAGAGTCCTCAGGGCCGGCGACACTCGCATTAGGACAGGCAGGACATTCCTAGAGCAAAAATTTCAGCGATCGCGGTGGAAAAGAGGGCGAAACTCGCAATGAAAAAAGTCGATGGATCTTTATTCTGCTAATTAGTTTCCGTGCAAAAATGGCTGTGATTAATTCAGTGCGCATGTGCTTCATTACGAAGGCACGACGGGAAGGGCTAATTAGCGACCTCGGATCAATATTCAAGTGACGCTTTTCGGAGTCAGCCACAAAGTCAGGAATATAGAGATATATATTTATAAAATGAAAAAATACTGACTGGTACACAAATGCAAGCGAGAGGGGGAGGGAATAAAGAATCTACTGTATATGTATAATAATAAGGCGATCTGCTTAAAAAACCAGCCCCTCTGCATAGATTCATTAATTCTATTCCTGATTAACAGCAGTCTCTGCTATCTCTTCCCAAGACGTCGTAGCTTTTTTTTACCCCTGCTAGCATTAAGCGATCGCTTTGTGGACAGATGATCTTTAATTTCTAATCCCCTATAATGTATTGTTTTAATTGTATTATCTGCAAAACAATAACAGCACGCGAACACTCTTGGAAGATTATAATTTTAGGGTTTTTTTTCCACAGCGAAATAATGATATTTTGGGGAGTTTTAGCGGAAAATCCTACAATTCAATATGATGGAATTCATGTATTTTTGACAGTTAATGAATTTCACAGAAATAAGTTAATTTAACTGTTTTTAAAGGAAGTTATATGAATTCCAGAGTGTTTATTGAACTCACTTTCCTTAAAATTCCTAGAAGTTTACGTTTGAATTGATTGAATTGAGAAACACACTTACGAAACTTGCGTTCGGCTAGGTAAATATCTCTCCCTACTTCGCTATTTCTTATATATTTTACTAAACCTATGTAAGATATAATAAAATACTTTCGTCTTTTTCAAAATAACTTAAAACTCATTCGCTTATTTGCTTCTAACATATTACTTTCATAGGTTTTTTTCACTCTTGTGTATTACTGGGAAACCACATCACCTGGAAAAGGGGTACACCGTTTCTGATTATTCGCCTTTCCTGTATTATAGGCAATGTTTATTCTGCCAAAAATAGACAGAGTTGTAAAATCGGTTCAAATACAATTTAAACTAAAATTATAGAATATTTTGCATTGCATGTATTTCTCCAACTTTCCCGCTGTACGCATTGTCTTGAGAGAGTTGATCATTTGAGGGGGAATAATAGAGAGAAAGACATTGCAGGGACCACATTTCAGATTTAAATATATCTGATAAATTTACTGGAAGAAGAGACAGGGATATCTGGGGAAACACACAGATTCTAGTCGGAGTTTTCCTATTGCTACTTCGCTTGAATTGGATTAGAAGGTGTTTTAGTCACTGTATTGAGTGGATGTAACGGAATTTGCTGCAATCGATCGGCGATCTTTCGAACAGTTTTCATGCTTGTTTGGAAGTTAATAAAAATAAACCAACAACACAAATAAAAGTCAAGAGTTTGAGCACAGTGTCGAATACTACGCGAAAACCTGTGTCAACCAGTAATTATTTTTTTCTGCTCAGCAATTATATAAAACGCTGGATCAATGGCTACTCTATGTACTTTAAATATACAGCTGGCTACGTGCCTTTAAGTTCAGTAACAGAGGCAGACAGCAAGCTATTGTCACTCAAACCCTGGTGAATATGCTCTGTATTTTATTTCTTACTATTTATACATTTTTAAACAAATATATACTGTTAAAAGTACTGATAAGTGTTTCTTCAGCGCTTGCGCCGTCAAAAAAAATCAGTAGATCTAATGTTATGCATTTCCTTCTTGGTCACAACAGAAATAACGCGTTGAGTTGTAATGTGTGTGTGTGTGTGTGTGTGTGTGTGTGTGTGCGCGTGTGTGTGTGTGTTTTTAAAACTGACTTATTTACAATATACCGTTAACCGCTAAGTACCCCGAGCTTCTCCTAATTAAACTATACAGTGCAGGAAAATCTGGTTTAAATATATGTTAAAATGATCAATTAGTATTTTCTCGCAAGCTTCCTTTTTAATCTATATGTTTAATACATTTTCACGTTATGTATAATGTGGCTTGATGAATAAAACATGAATTGTTCACAGAGATTGTGGATGGGCAAAGGAAAATCACATATTGGGGGGATTGGAAGTTGCTCTTAAAGCGACATGGCGATAGTTACCCAGGGCATTTGTGCTAAGATTTCAGATCACCCCGGCGCTTGTACGGGATAGCTTAACGGGGCCTGGGCTCTCTCTTTCTGATTCTCTTTGGATGAAATGATAGTGGAGTTGAATGAATGAAGGATGGGTCGACGGTGGTTGTGTCTGGCTAGGGTTTTGCAGGTGCAATGGCAGCGCCCTCTGATGTTCAACGCTGACCGCCCTAAGCAATTCTCGTCTCTCCTTCACAACCCTCTCCACACCCCCAGCTGTAAATATGTACACGCAGGCAACAACAAATCTAACATCTTCTTATAAATACGCCCGACTAGCTGAGCTATTACAGGGGTTTAGATTAGAACAGAGGGGGAGGGGGAAGACACTTTTGATTACAAAAACGTAACAAAATAGGATACGAAATATTTTGCGACGAAATAATTTGCAAAATATGTTCCGTTATAACAGCATTCAGTCTGTCGTGTTTTCCAAACATTAAAAAAAATTGTATGGTCGCACCTCTATACATTCAGAAATACCAGAATCTACAAATGTTTTCGTAACTTTCTGAAAACACGGTTTCTTTTTTTTAAAAAAAAGAAAAGTTATTAATTCATATTCAAGCAAATTGTAATACAATTTCGTATACTTCTTTAAAAAAAGAGTTAACATTTCTCGCGCTGTTTAGATTCTTCGCTGCCGCAGTCCGGGCAAGTTTGTATTTTCAGAGAAAAACCTTTAACCAATAATAAATCTTGGTTAATTAATTGGTATAACCAGAAGAATCTTTGTGCATTTATATAGGTTTGAACAAACAAACGAATACTTCAGTGCAAACGGGGAATTTGCGTTATTTACAACGCACCAGCGATTAAGCAGTTTGCTCAAGTTTAAATGATCCTCAACAGTTTTAGAATTTGACTTTGATGTTATAGATAAATGAAATCGAATCTTTACGCAGAAAATCGTCGTCTGCATTTCACAATTGAGGTGCGGGAGTCAAGTGCTACTTAAAGGGTATCTGCAAGTAGTTGACACTCCGTTATGTTTTCGTGTACGTGTTGAAGATGGGAAACAATAATAAATACTTGTGAGATAATCTCCAAAGTCGACTGAGCTTTTCCCTTCCAAAACCGATTTTTAAGGCATTGATGTCTGCTGTACAATTTTGGCAATAAGATTTCAATGATGAAAAAAAGCAGCAGTGTAGAGCGCTGATTCCTATCAATAACATGATGTATGATGCACATTTTAGCATTTCTGTCCAAAACGACTCTTCATTCCTCAAATGAAAAAGGATGCATCTTATAAAACGTTTACCTCGAAATAATTTATGCAAATCAAATCTAACAATTTTACCGTGGAATTAACATGCTTCGACTAGCTGTTGCCCAGAATGATACTATACGAAAACAAAACTTCGAAAGACAGCGAAGACCTGTAGTTATTTCTTATATTTAATACACGAAATCCACTTTCCTTAACTAGCTAATGCACTGAAATCTTCTTCATGCCGTGTTATAACTTATATTTTCATTGGACCTAGTAACAAGCAAAAACCGCAACAGATTCCTAAACTAATAAAAATATATACAAATAAGTATTAATTGTGCTAATTCATTTATTCCGTTAAAATTATATTTGTTTATTGCTGGAGATCAAAACACATGTTCATTCTTCGTCTGCATATCTTAATTATTATGAATACCATCGACTTAACTATTTCAGTAAGGTTGACTTGCGATAAAACGTTTGAAAAAAAACAGTGGACTGAGGGACTCCGGCACGAGAAACAGAGATTTGATTGGCTACAGGTCCCGAAGGTTGCTCTTGAGTTTCCTCAGTGATACAAATACATCGCAGTTTAAAGTCTCACTTGATACCTTTAAGAACACAGCATTTAAGTGCAACATACTTTACAGTATGCCTTTTTAAAGGCTGGGGCGCATGTTGCAAAAATAACTAACAGTTTAATAGATGATAGGAAATAGCTGTTCAGACATAAGGATTAGACATTTAAAAAAAAGATAGGTAGTTGGCTCAGACTCCACTACCATGATCATAGACAGGCAACGCTTGAAACGAGAAACAGAGCCGTGCACACGGGCGCGCACACAGACAGACAGACTAACACACACACACACACACACACACACACACACTCTCTCTCACACACACACACACACACACACACACACACTCACTCACTGAGAGACCTTGATAGAACCATATGATACATGTAAACCCTTCAATCCAATTCATGTATGTGTACACACACACATCTTTAAACATGTAACATACACACAACCAGACAGTAAACCGATTAAAACATTCGCATGTCTATACCGTGTAGATAAGTTATCGAATTGATAAAAATATGAAAATGTGCTACGCAATTTATTTTTAATAAGTGTATTACATGTCTCAAATATTCTTTATTTGTAGTAGCACCTTGTATTAAAGATGATGATACCCACTGAAATACCAAAATAAAATCCAGCCTTTTTGCTATTTGTCTTGCTGCCGTGGGGATGCAAACACACACGGGGAATTCCTTAGGCAGTGCTTTGAAACTGTTCGCTACATACTACGTTCATGTTTTGGTAGACAGGTCATCAGCTGCAAGTTCCCAATAGAGTACAGAGTAAAACTTTTATTTGGACACATCGTATCTCTTTCAGACGATAACTTTGAACTGCGAAGTTTCAGTAATGTGTACTTTCATACTTTATTACGCCAATTTTTACAATTGGCGTACATATTAATTTTAGTATCTTGTCTATTATTTTTTAACAAAATTGCACAGTCTTTCTCCATTTAATATTACTGAATTAGTTCGAAATTATAGTAAATTTCCCAATTAGCATTTTGGAAGATTATCTACTTGGTTACTATCTAAAAAACTGGAAAAAAAATGTCAAGATATAACTATGATATTTTTACAATTGGCGTACATATTTTAATTTTGCGCGGTTATAAATATTTTTACAGGTAGCGCGTGTTTACTTTTAACATTTACATTCGATGTTCGATGTTTCAGAGACTGATGTGCTACAAACTAGTTTTCTTATATATAAATCAAATATCATAAGATGAAAATATACCTTTCACGGAATTTATTTATCAAATATTATGTTGTAGAATCGCACATTTAAAGTATTTTTCTAGAAATAATATGCATCGAATGCAAGCCTTCTAATAACAATATATTCGTTTTTTTTTCAATTACATGCTGCCTTGAAATTTTATACCATATGCCAATCTTATTTATTAAAATCATTAAAATATTCATCCTATTTTAGACCGCAATACAATATGTGGATCAACAAGATAATTTCAAAACAAGCGAATTCAACTTGAGTTTTGATTGCAAAATAATTGAATATAGATAATCGGCGACGATTTGCATATTGCAGTTTGCAAAGCACTGATTGGAGTTAGCTGACCTGTTGCCCTAAAGGTCTATGGCGTCGGTGGTTTCATTGCAGCAACTGAGAGGCTCAGAATAGGGAATTTCCCTTCGCATCGACCTTCTAGCCAACCAACACCTCACCTGGACACCTCACGTGATTTCCCAGGACGGGCATTGTGACGTCTTCCATTGACAGGTGACGCGTTCGATCGGAAAGGTTGTCAAAGGTGCTGTTCGCAAAGGTTTGTGGGTGTTGTAGTTTACTTCTGTGCTTCAGTTACATTTGACTTGCTTGGGTTTCGTCCCAAACAAACTACAATACCCAGAGAAAAAAGGAAACAAACGCTCAGCCAGAAAAGTGCTCGTTTCCAGGAGTGCCTAATCTTTTTCTGTGAATGCACTTTAGTAATAGATTATTGGCTCTCTCTTTCAGTTACTGGTCACCATGCATTGATAATTAACTAACTGCTTGTTTATATACGATTCTTTGCAGTATTCGTTTTATCACCTGAGCATCCCCATCGTAATATTGAGGTCCGCTTACATAGAACGTTTCACTGTCCCTTATTTTATATATTGAATCTTAAACGTTTGAAGATAAATTATTGATAAAGCTAGTACTAAAAGGAAATTACAACGTCAGAAAGTTCAGGATAATTCAACGTATGCATAATACGTAATTTTCTGATTCGATCTGATTCTGACTTGTTACAGTCATGGCCATTTCTGCGACCAGGGACACCTACTATACATTACATCTAGCCTTATTTCATTGCACTTGAATATTTTGAAACTATCTACGAATAGTTTTTGTTGGCGATTAACTATCAATAGGAATCACACGACACTGAACGAAACATACTGCACCGTTGACCCATCTATTAAAATGAGTAACTGGTTTATGGAACAGTCAAAGTGTTGGAGAATTGTCTTTCTCTGGCTTACTAATTGACATCAACAATGTGTAAAATCAAAAGGCATCAGAAAAAAAAGTTCTAAGCTGATATCACGATCGAGAAAACATTTGTTCCGTTGCTGAAACATGTTCTTTTAGCATCTAGCTCCTCGATTTCTACATATATATGTACACAGAATTGAAAATAATAAATGACTCACGCATAAGACAATTATTATTCCCTGCGACTAAATGTAACAAATTTCATTGTATGCCTTACGTTACAGAAGCTCAGCTTGTTCTTGACAATGGTCCTCTGATAGCTAGACAGCAGCTATAGTTGTGAATCAACTATATAATGTTGTAGAA
The DNA here is from genome assembly GCF_963921235.1 of Mobula hypostoma. Lineage (NCBI taxonomy): Eukaryota > Metazoa > Chordata > Chondrichthyes > Myliobatiformes > Myliobatidae > Mobula > Mobula hypostoma. Next base: position 49,942,944 of record NC_086110.1, read on the forward strand.
GTCAATCTTCTTCCCACTTAATTTTAAATCACGCTTGATAATTAGGACAAAATTACCATTAAACTTAGATACATCAGCTTTGAATTATTGAATTCTACTTCTCCCTTATATATAAAAAGAAGATAAAAGTACATTAATACAACTTAGATCAGATCTTTCAGATGTGCTTCTGTATGTATTTTGCAAACCACATTTGAGGAAACAACATCACAGTTTAGAATCCAGTTGCTGGGGTTGTTAAATTTGCTTCAATGCTGAATTACTATTATTCACCATTTACTTATTGATAGTTGAGAATGCACCAAAACCACAGAGTTTATGTTTAATGAGTGAGATATTTTCCACTCTTAATGCATATTGTATTAAAATTTACACAATCACGTCAGCTTGGTGATGAATCAGAAGGACACATGTTCAGCACATTATTCAGACTGAGTCTAGTGCTGCAGTGATGGACATCTTTTCACGAGATGTTAAAATGAAGGTCTTTCCACCTGATGAGATGAACATAAAAGACGCATGATACTATTTCATAGGCATGATCAATCTTCTCGAGTCCAATATTATGAAAAAGCAAATGTACTGACCAATTTTTTTCATTACTCTGTGCAAGTTGGATACTACAGTTATCTGAAAAAAAAGTGATTGCTCTTCAAAAGTAGTTCATTATTTTGAATTTCAACCACGTTAAATATATGGAGGCACTATATAAAGCAGACTCTTTCTTAAATTTCAACAGTAACCATATTTCTATATATTTAGAACTGTAACTATACCTATAAATTGAGCGTGCATTGATGTAGCACCCACTACTTTCTCCAGGTAGCCAGAAATACTTTGCAGTCAGTTGCATAATTTATAAGTTAAAACCGAAAATTGTTGGGTACACAACTGTTCAGATCATGCTGTAGAAAGAACAGGAACATTCATGATTCAAATGTATGGCTCCATCGTTAAGCTGCGAGGTATTTACCAATGAGCTGTATTTTTTTTTAAAGAAGAACAGTGATAGGGGACAGTGGAAAGGAAAACATTATGGTACTTCTCGGTGCGTGGCTATGGCAGCACATATGTAAGGTTATGCATGGGTAGAGTTTCAGAGGTTACTCCCACTGCCACTTAATGTTTTGCAAAAATGACCAATTGCAGTTTACCATTTCTCATGTTGAAATTAAAGTGGGAGACTGGGTGTGTCCCTAAAATTACTTTCTGAGTAATATATTAAGAAACTGAATTACATCATTTCCTAAGAGATCATAAAACAATTACTTGAATATTTATTTATATTCCCCAAAAATATTTGAAATGAGCCCCGTCTTTGTCAAATATTGCATTTCTTTACATAGACAACACAATAACTAAAACCACATCAAACTGCATCGCCTTGTCATTTGTGAAAGATGCAATTGTCATAAAAATGACAAATAGCATTTACACTAACACAAAAAGAACACTTTTCTCAGATGTTGTTACTCCTTTACAGTTCTAATTAAACTTATACATGCCATAAAGAAATAGATATGCTATTAATAAATCCATTACTTGATGCTAAACTGAAGTGTTATTGGAATGATGTTTTATATCCATCTATTATATGATGGGTTTAGCGCTGCTTTTAAAAATTGTTAACAATACACTTTAATGAAGAATATTTCCAGTAATATCCACATACTAAAGCTTCATTAAATTACTATGGCATGTTCAGGAGTGCACTTTCAAATTGGAAACAAAAAAAAAATTAACTTAATTTCAAGCCCAGGTATTTTTCCTTTTGCTGAACATCAGTGAATACAGTAAATGTTAGTTTTCCAAAAGGAGTCTTTAGTTTCTAGGCATTCTTAGTAGCTCTGTGACAGTGGTGTTCATTTTCCCACAAGAAAGCAGCTGCTGTTGGCTGTATAAAGAGTCTGAACTGGAAAGGGTCTATTAATATAATGGTATGCAGTTCTATGTGCTAACAATCGAATCTGCACATCAAGATGAAGGAACAATTCCAGTGATACTATATTTGCTTACTGGTTTTTATTTTTTTTCAAAATGATACAGAAATAAGATTTTTACAAAACCACAGGCCATTATAATATTAGAAACTTTTCACTTGAGAGTACAGGATTTTTTAGAGACAATGAACTGACTTTCAGTTCTGTCAGTATAGTTTATTGAATGAATAAAGCCCCTTAGGTAGACTGATATCTGCCACAGGCCACCCAACATTATGATTCCCAGAGATTCCTTTTTTAGGTGAAACTGTCAGAGATACCCTCCCACTGAATCAGTCTCTGGAAATAGTCAACAAGAATCTGGAATAGCTTGGCAGGGATTCAGTAACGATTACTAAATATTTGTTTAAATCCTTCTGTTTTCTTCGTTCCGAATAACGTTTGAGATTTCAGTCTTTACTCTGGAACACACGACAGAGGCTAGGTTGCCAGTTTTCCAGAGCCTTATTAGGAATACAAATTAGGTCATTTTCCAATCCAGTGCAGTACTTAAATAGGATCACAGTCCAGGACATCTTTCATGTATTCTCAAGCTACCTATGGCATCTAACAACCAAGCATACTTGGTATGTAATCATACCTCATAATGATCTTATTAAGATTGAAAGTAAAATTCAAACACTTCTAATACTTTGGCCATAATTTTACCCAGTGCATTTTGCAAAATAGTCCAGTTAATGTTGTTTGTTTTCATGGAGTGAAACACCTTCTTTTAAACATTTATGCTATTTCATTTTTTTCCTTTTAAAGTTCGTAATAAAATCATAAATACAGTATTTGGATCACCACTGCAAACATCATCACTTTTGCTTTAACTACTGAAAGAAACTATAGTTATATGAAAATACATATTTAATTTTGCTGGTCAGGCATCTTCCTTAGCTCTCCCTTTGTAACTTATTCTTGCAACCAAAATCTACATTTGGATAAACCCTAGAGAGAATAGCCTAAGGAACTTGGAATTAGGAATTTAAGCAAGTTTCATACTCTGGTACACAGAATGTCAACACCAATGTCCATTAAAACAACTTCAATATCTTGCAGTTACCTTTAAAGACACGAGAATGTAACATTAGAAATAAAAGTAGGCACTCAGCCACACAATCCTACTCCATTGTTCAGAAAGATACTGTTTGATCTTTTACCTTAGCATTGCTTTCTTAAACAAACCCTATATCCCCTGACTCCCCTAATCTACCATTCAGAATATAATGCACAAACTACACCTCATTTAGCCGTCAGTGATCCTGTGATTAATGCAGAGAAGATTTATGGATACTTCAGTGCATGATGTCGATTTAGAGTTTATCAATTTCCCTCTACATTTGACACTATTTTCATGCTTCTTATTTCTCTACTCTACTGTCCTTGTTGTGCAAGTTTTATTATTTTAATTCACATGGGTAGTCTTTCTCCAGAGAATCAAGCATCTAATTCACTGCAATACTGAAGGAATGTTGTAAAGTTGGCAGTGCTGTCATTCAGATCAGATGCTTAGCGATAATACAATCAGTTTTCTTAGATAGACGTGAAACATCCGAAAGCTTTACGCCAACAATATTAAAAGGTCTAAAGAAAGTGGATGTTTTCAATAGTGGGAGAGTCTAGAACCAGAGGACACAACTTTGGAATCTAGAACAGAGATGAGGCGGAATTTCCTTAGCCAGGGGGTTACGAATCTGTGGAATTCATTGTCACAGATGATAGTGGAGGCCAAGCCATTGGGTAGATTTAAAGTGGATAGGTCCTTGACTAGTAAGGGCATTAAAGGGTATAGTTGAGAAGGCAGGAGAAGGGGTCTGGAAGGGTTAATAACTTAGCCATTATGAAAGACTGGGCAGAACTGATGGGCCAAATGGGCTAATTCTGCTTTATGTCTGATAGTCTTATGCTATACTGAGAGATTCTCCTGATGGCAAAGTCAAAATATATTTTTCAATCACCCATGCCACCATAAACAGGACATCTAGCAAATTATTACACAGCTGTTTGTGGGATATGCGAATAAACTGCAGCACTTATTATAACACCAAGTACAAATCAAAAGTATTTCATTTGTTGCAAAGAGCATTGAGATACACTGAGTGTTAAAGCACAACTTTTTAAAAAAATCTTAGTTTAAATGAGGGGGGGAATAAGAACAAGTTAATGTATGTTGTTTATAGAATTGTGAAAGGTTTTAGTGTAATGCATACGGGCCTTTTCTGGACAGAACCAGAGGATCAATTGCATTACCATATGATTTTATGTACAATTGCCAACCCAAATGAGGTGGCTGGTAGGAAAGGAATCTGAAACTCATCATAACTCAATTAAGAATATTTCTTATTAAGCATATTTGGAGAAAATAGGTGTGTTTGAAGTGGGAAGTCTTGCACCTTTTAAAGAAAGAACAAATAAAGGACAGGATTTAGGAAGTTTGCAGAGCCTTGAGTAGAGAGTGAGGCAGAGGGGATTAGTTTTTTAGTTGCTCTAACAAAGAACATGAAAGGATTGGTTCAGTGATCTATTTCTGCATTTAAATATTTACAGAAATGTAAATAACTAGTTACCAACTTCACATGTTCAATTATAAAACAGACTGCCATCTAGTTTAGTGGATTAATTAAAGTACTCTGGAAAGGGCATTGGCAGGAGAGGGGTAGAGGTCCTGTCCAGTAAGTTTAGGGATTTAGGAAGGAAAGCTGAAGAGCAGGACCTCCAAGGTGGTAATCTCCAGATTACTCCCAGTGCCATGAGCTAGTGAAGGTCAGAACAGAAAGGTAGTGCAGATGAATGAGTAGCTGAGGAGATGGTGCAGGGGGCAGGGTTTCAAGTTCTTGGATCTTTGGAACCTTTTCTAGGGAAGAGATGACCTGTACAAGTGGGATGGGTTGCACATGAACCAGAGGGGAATCAATATCCTGGGAGGGAGGTTTGTTAATTTTTTTGAGGAGGGTTTAAACTAAATTTGCAGGGGAGTGGGAACCAAAATGAAGAGGCAGAGGATTGGGCAGTTGGCGCACAAGTAGTGACAGGTTGTAGGGAAGGATAGGCAGATGATAGAGCAAAGAAGCACTCAGCCAGATGGTTTGAGATGTGTCTATTTTGATGCAAGGAGTATCATAAGCAAGGCAGATGAACTTAGAGCATGGATCGATATGTGGAACTATGATGTTGTGGTCATTACTGAGACTTGGATGACTCAGGGGCAGGAATGCCTGCTGAGTGTGCCAGGCTTTAGATGTTTCAAAAAGGACAGAGAGGGAGGCAAGAGAGTTGGTGGAGAGGCACTGCTAATCAGGGATAGTATCATGGCTACAGGAAAAAAGGAAGTCATGGAGGGATTGTCCACTGCATCATTGTGGGTGGAAGTCAGAAACAGAAGGGGGCAATAACGTTACTGGGTGTTTTTTATCGACCCCCCAATAGTAACAGAGACATCGAGGAGCAGATAGGGAGGCAGATTCTGGAATGGTGTAATAATAATAGGGTTGTTGTGATGGGTGATTTTAACTTTCCTAATATTGGCTGGCATCACCTGAGAGCAAGGGGTTTTGATGGGGTGGAGTTTGGTAGGTGTGCTCAGGAAGGTTTTCTGACACAATATGTATGTAAGCCAACTAGAGGAGAGGCTGTACTTGATCTGGTATTGGGAAATGAACCTGGTCATGTGTCAAATCTCTCGATGGGAGAGCATTTTGGAGGTAGTGATCACAACTCTATTTCCTTTATCATAGCACTGGAGAGGGATAGGAACAGAAAATTTGAGAAAACATTTAATTGGGGTAGGGGGCATTTGCATGACATTCTGCATAGGTATGTTCATTGAGACAGGGAAAGGATGGTAGGGTAAAAGTACCATGGTGTACAAAGGATGTAGAAAATCTAGTTAAGAAAAAAAGACAGGAGTGCCAGCAAGGAGTTCAAGAATGAAATTAGGAGAGCCAGAAGGGGCCATGAGAAGGCCTTGGTGAGCAGGATTGAGGAAAACCCCAAGGCATTCTACAAGTATGTGAAGAGCAAGAGAATGAGTTGTGTGAGAATAGGACCAATCAGGAGTGAGAATGGAAACATGTGCATAGAGCCAGAGGAGGCAGTGGAGGTATGTAATGAATGCTTTGCTTCAGTATTCACCAGTAAAAAGGACCTTGGCAATTGTGGGGATGACTTACAATGGACTGAAACACTTGAGCATATAGACATTAAGAAAGAGGATGTGCTGGAGCTTTTGAAAGGTATCAAGTGAGATGAGTCTCTGGGACCAGATAAGATATACCCCAGGCTACTGTGGGAAGCAAGGGAGGAGAGTGCTGAGCCTCTGCCGATGATCTTTGCATCATCAATAGGGACAGGAGAAGTATCAGAGGATTAGAAGGTTGCAGATGTTATTCCCTTGTTCAAGAAAGGGAGTAGAGATAACCCAGGAAATTATAAACCAGTAAGTCTTACTTCAGTGGTGGGTAAGTTGTTGGAGAAGATCCTGAGAGGCAGGATATATGAGCATTTGGAGAGAAATAATCTGCTTAGGTATAGTCAGCATGTCTTTGTCAAAGACAGGTCATGCCTTACAAACCTGATTGAATTCCTTGAGGATGTAACAAAAACACATTGATTAACACATTCGTTAAAGAACAGATTAACGCAATAGAAAGGAAGGACATAAGCCGCGAAGATGTGGAATCGATATGGGTAGAACTGCGTAACACTAAGGGGCAGAAGACGCTGGTGGGAGTTGTGTACAGGCCACCTAACAATAGTAGTGAGGTCGGAGATGGTATTAAACAGGAAATTAGAAATGTGTGCAATAAAGGAACAGCAGTTATAATGGGTGACTTCAATCTACATGTAGATTGGGTGAACCAAATTGGTAAAGGTGCTGAGGAAGAGGATTTCTTGGAATGTATGCGGGATGGTTTTTTGAACCAACATGTCGAGGAACCAACTGGAGAGCAGGCTATTCTGGACTGGGTTTTGAGCAATGAGGAAGGGTTAATTAGCAATCTTGTCGTGAGAGGCCCCTTGGGTAAGAGTGACCATAATATGGTGGAATTCTTTATTAAGATGGAGAGTGACATAGTTAATTCAGAAACAAAGGTTCTGAACTTAAAGAGGGGTAACTTTGAAGGTATGAGACGTGAATTAGCTAAGATAGACTGGCAAATGACACTTAAAGGATTGACGGTGGATATGCAATGGCAAGCATTTAAAGGTTGCATGGATGAACTACAACAATTGTTCATCCCAGTTTGGCAAAAGAATAAATCAAGGAAGGTAGTGCACCCGTGGCTGACAAGAGAAATTAGGGATAGTATCAATTCCAAAGAAGAAGCATACAAATTAGCCAGAGAAAGTGGCTCACCTGAGGACTGGGAGAAATTCAGAGTTCAGCAGAGGAGGACAAAGGGCTTAATTAGGAAGGGGAAAAAAGATTATGAGAGAAAACTGGCGGGGAACATAAAAACGGACTGTAAAAGCTTTTATAGATATGTAAAAAGGAAAAGACTGGTAAAGACAAATATAGGTCCCCTACAGACAGAAACAGGTGAATTGATTATGGGGAGCAAGGACATGGCAGACCAATTGAATAATTACTTTGGTTCTGTCTTCACTAAGGAGGACATAAATAATCTTCCAGAAATAGTAGGGGACAGAGGGTCCAGTGAGATGGAGGAACTGAGCGAAATACTTGTTAGTAGGGAAGTGGTGTTAGGTAAATTGAAGGGATTGAAGGCAGATAAATCCCCAGGGCCAGATGGTCTGCATCCTAGAGTGCTTAAGGTAGTAGCCCAAGAAATAGTGGATGCATTAGTGATAATTTTTCAAAACTCATTAGATTCTGGACTAGTTCCTGAGGATTGGAGGGTGGCTAATGTAACCCCACTTTTTAAAAAAGGAGGGAGAGAGAAACCGGGGAATTATAGACCGGTTAGCCTAACGTCTGTGGTGGGGAAACTGCTGGAGTCAGTTATCAAAGATGTGATAACAGCACATTTGGAAAGCGGTGAAATCATCGGACAAAGTCAGCATGGATTTGTGAAAGGAAAATCATGTCTGACGAATCTCATAGAATTTTTTGAGGATGTAACCAGTAGAGTGGATAGGGGAGAACCAGTGGATGTGGTATATTTGGATTTTCAAAAGGCTTTTGACAAGGTCCCACACAGGAGATTAGTGTGCAAACTTAAAGCACACGGTATTGGGGGTAAGGTATTGATGTGGATGGAGAATTGGTTAGCAGACAGGAAGCAAAGAGTGGGAATAAACGGGACCTTTTCAGAATGGCAGGCGGTGACTGGTGGGGTACCGCAAGGCTCAGTGCTGGGACCCCAGTTGTTTACAATATATATTAATGACTTGGATGAGGGAATTAAATGCAGCATCTCCAAGTTTGCGGATGACACGAAGCTGGGTGGCAGTGTTAGCTGTGAGGAGGATGCTAAGAGGATGCAGAGTGACTTGGATAGGTTGGGTGAGTGGGCAAATTCATGGCAGATGCAATTTAATGTGGATAAATGTGAAGTTATCCACTTTGGTGGCAAAAATAGGAAAACAGATTATTATCTGAATGGTGGCCGATTAGGAAAAGGGGAGGTGCAACGAGACCTGGGTGTCATTATACACCAGTCATTGAAAGTGGGCATGCAGGTACAGCAGGCGGTGAAAAAGGCAAATGGTATGCTGGCATTTATAGCGAGAGGATTAGAGTACAGGAGCAGGGAGGTACTACTGCAGTTGTACAAGGCCTTGGTGAGACCACACCTGGAGTATTGTGTGCAGTTTTGGTCCCCTAATCTGAGGAAAGACATCCTTGCCATAGAGGGAGTACAAAGAAGGTTCACCAGATTGATTCCTGGGATGGCAGGACTTCCATATGAAGAAAGACTGGATGAACTGGGCTTGTACTCATTGGAATTTAGAAGATTGAGGGGGGATCTGATTGAAACGTATAAAATCCTAAAGGGATTGGACAGGCTAGATGCAGGAAGATTGTTCCCGATGTTGGGGAAGTTCAGAACAAGGGGTCACAGTTTGAGGATAAAGGGGAAGCCTTTTAGGACCGAGATGAGGAAAAACTTCTTCACACAGAGAGTGGTGAATCTGTGGAATTCTCTGCCACAGGAAACAGTTGAGGCCAGTTCATTGGCTATATTTAAGAGGGAGTTAGATATAGATTTAGCCCTTGTGGCTACGGGGATCAGGGGGTATGGAGGGAAGGCTGGGGCGGGGTTCTGAGTTGGATGATCAGCCATGATCATAATAAATGGCGGTGCAGGCTCGAAGGGCCGAATGGCCTAGTCCTGCACCTATTTTCTGTGTTTCTATGTTTCTATGAAGGTAGAGGAGTGGATGTAGTGTATATGGATTTCAGTAAGGCATTTGATAAGGTTCCCCATGCTATGCTTATTCAGAAAGTAATGAGGCATGGGATCCAAGGAGACCTTGCTTTGTGGATCCAGAATTGGCTTGACCACAGAAGGCAAAGGCTGGTTGTGGATGATTTGTATATTGCATGAAGGATGGTAACCGGTGGTGTTCTGCAGGGATCTGTTCCGGGACCCCTCCTCTTCGTGATTTTTACAAATGATCTGGATGAGGAAGTAGAAGGGTGGGTTAGTAAGTTTGCTGATGACACAAAAGTTGGGGGTGTTGTAAATCATCTGGAGGGTTGTCAGAGGTTACAGCGCAGCATCAATAGGATGCAGAACTGGGCTGAGAAGTGGCAGATGGAATTCAACTCAGTTAAGTGTGAGGTGGTTCACTTTTGTAGGTCAAATTTGAAGACAGAATATAATATTAATGGTAAGACTCTTGGCCGTGTAGAGGATCAGCGAGATCTTGGAGTCCATGTCCACTGGTCACTCAAAGCTGCTGTGCAGGTTGACAGTGTGGTTAAGAAGGCATATGATGTGTTGGCCTTCATCAATTATGGGATTGAGTTAAGAGCCGTGAAGTAACATTAAAGCTATATAAAACCTTAGTTAGGTCCCACTTGCAGTACTGTGCTCAGTTCTGGTCACTTCATTACAGGAAGGATGTGGATACTGTTGAGAGAGTGCAGAGGAGATTTACAAGGATGTTGCCTGGATTGGAGAGCATACCTTATGAGAATAGGTAAAGTGAACTTGGCCGTTTCTCTTTGGAGCAATGGAGGATGAGAGGTGACTTGTATGAGATGATGAGAGGCATTGATCGTGTGGCTAGCCAGAGGCTTTTTCCCAGGGCTCAATTTGCTAACATGAGGGGGCATAGTTTTAAGGTGCTTGGAAGTAGGGACAAGGAGGATGTCAAAGGTAAATTTTTCACACTGAGAGTGGTGGGTGCGTGGAATGCTCTGTCAGCGAGTGTGGTGGAGGCGGATACAATAGGGTCTTTTAAGAGACTCTTAAATAGGTACACAGAGCTTAGAAAAAGTGAGGGCTATGTGGTAGGGAAATTCTAGGCAGCTTCTAGAATAGGTTACATGGTCGGCACAACATTGTGGGCCAAAAGGCCTGTAATGTGCTGTAGATTTCCTACGTTTCTAAAGGAATTCCATTTTTTCTTTTTAGTTATAAAGTTATTTTCTTTTTCATCCTGTTCTTGTTGCGCTTGAATTAATGAGAAAGTAGATAAGTGAACTACCCATTCTTATACCTGTAACAATAACTAAGTCCAGGGAACAGAATCCTTTCAGATTAATTCATGCTCTAACTGTCCTTGTAAGTTACCTCAGCCGCTGAATATTTCCTTGCAGTGATGATCCAAAAATGAAGAATTCGCTGATTGTGGGGCGGAATGGAGCTGATGTAAAAGTGTAACACTATTCCATAATATTCCGTATTGGTCCGAATGCAGTAGATCACCAGGCATGGAAATAAAGCAGCTTCTCGCTTTCAAATGGAATGGAATGATTAGTGCCAAAGAATGAAATGGAAGGAAATAGTTTGCTTGGGTTGTCTGAACTCGAGACAATGAAATGAGTTAGATGGAATGAACAGATTCTTCCTATTTAAATCCTTTAAAGTCTTCATTTCTCTTCAACTATGAACCCAGTAGTATTTGCAGCTCTGGGTGAGGAAATGGTGTTCAAATTGTCGTACCAATAGGCGTGACTTTTTCATCTTGCCTATAACATCCAGTGCAGCTTTGATGGTGTACTTAATTCCAGGAAGTTCTGCTAAGAAAAATTAATATGTTTTTCACCTTCTTTGGTTGGATGTAAACATCCCCATGCACTACAATTAGAATAAGCTCACATTTAAAGTGCAACCTAACTATCTTCCCTCCAAAACTTCCTTTGCTGCTTGTGAAGCCATGTTGTATGAAAATATTTGTTATGTTTCCCCAAATTGTTTTTTTTTGCACTATTTATTTTAACTTAACTATTTAATGGACATAGAGTATACATACACTTAACTGTAATGCAGTTTATTTCTCTATTTTCATTTATCATGTATTTCGTTGTACTGTTGCAGTAAAGTTAACTAATTTCATGATATAAGTTGGTGATATTAAACCTGATTCTGTTTCCAAATAAAAATGGAGACTTACTTCAACAACAGCTTCAGAAATGCTGTGGAGAATTTTGAAATGTACTTTTGTAAATATAAGTCTTTCTATTTGTTGTACATCATTTGATTTTAATTATCCATTTGCAGCCCAAGTATGCAGATTTATAGTAGGATGACTTTTAAAATATTAAGTCTGAGACATGGGTTGTGCTGATAAGGTAAGGTGATTCCTGGCTGCCCTTGGGAAGATGTTATGGGTCTTTTCATCAACCGAGGCAGTCACATGCTGAAGGTGCTTCTAAAATGCTTCTGGTAGACTGTTCTGAAGGTACTTTATCTTCTGCATACATCCCATAGGGAACACATCCTACAAACATAGTTCACAGGCAGTACAAGTTGTAGGTGTTTAAGACACTGAAATAAAAAAAATGAAACAAGATTCTGAATTGCTGAATATTTGTTTGCTGTTTGTCAGAAAATGTAAACAATAAGTTCCTCTTTCATTGTCTCCCTGACTGTGGATCCCAGAGTTTTTCTCACCTTGATCTTCCTTGGGTAGTGCTACCTGTCCCTCACCCCCAAGCTTACAGGCGTCAACCAATAATCCCCCGCTACCACTTACCCAACCTACCTCACCCACTAATCTCCCAGCATCACACCTAGGCATGGACAATCTGTCATTACCATCCCCGTTTCTGGCAGTGAACCCCTGATATGAGCAACAACTAACCTCTAACCTCTCCCCAGGGGAATACAGATCACCTGACATGAGCATCTTTGACTTGCTGATCACATACCCTTGGATCACTGAGCCGTCCTACACCTTCTCCCCCCAGACTGATCATTTCAGCCTCCACACCTACCAACTAACCAACCCCTTTCACCAATCCTAGAGATCCTCAAGTCACCAACACCACAACCTTGACTAACAATCACAGACACAGCCATCAATGATAATCCACAGCACCTTTACCTCCTACATCACTCATACCTAAAAATCTATCTCTACATAAATATACTTAGCAACCTACCCAACTAATTTTAGTAGAAATTTGCAAAGAATCGTTACCACTTTTGGAGATTTTTTTTCTCATTTCCATCCTGAATGGCAGATATTTTATTTTGAAACTGTGATCTCTGGTTTCAGACAGATAGAAACATAATCTCTACATCTACTCTGTTAAGACTAGTAGGAATTTTCTACTTTTCAATGAAATGACTTCTCATTTTTTTAAAAATTATTAAATATGATCAGTCTACTTAAGTTCTTCTCACGGAATAAACCCACCAACCCAATAATCAGTCTGGTAAACCTTAGTTGCATGATCACAATCAATGGAATATCCTTCCTTGGGCAGGGAAACCACACTTGCACACAATATTCCAGATGAGGACTCATCAAGGAGCTATATACAAGATGATATTCCTGCTCCCATGCTTCGCTCATCCATAAACTCCTCCTTCCCTGATCCTGAACCTAGATTTACCAGGAATTCTCTGTATTCTCTTCGCTAGTGCAGCTGGTAAAGTTAAAGCCTTTTGTGGTGTGAGATCAGTTCAGAAAGGCCTGACATGGTGATCCACAGAAGCCACTAAATTCCCAAATGACCAAAACAATCACTTATGCATGGATTCTTGCAGGCACCATGGAAATTTCTGATAGCGAGATCAGTTCAGAAAGACCTAGAAAGAGTGGATGTGGAAAAGGTATTTCCAGAAGTGGGAGAGTGTAGGACTGCAGGGCACAGCCTTAGAATAAAAGCACGTCCCTTTAGGACAGAGATAAGGAGGAATTTCTTTATCCAGAGGGTGGCAAATCTGTGGAATTCATTGCCAAAGATGGCTTTGGAGGCCAAGTCATTGGGTATATTTAAAGCAGAGGTTCTTGATTAGTAAGAGAGTCAAAAGAGATAGCAGGAGAATGGAGTTGAAAGGGAAAATTAACCAGCCATAATCGAATTGTGGAGCAGACCTGATGGGCCAAAATAGTTTAATTTTGCTTCTACATCATCTGATAGGAAGTAGAATCATGTCAGGAGATTAAACTCCACAGAGCTCTCAGGCAGAAAATTCCAAAGATTCACTATCCTCTGTGTGAAGAACTTCTCTCTAATCCATAGCCAAACCTTTGTTATGGATCAGTGGCATTAGTTCTAGACACCCCAACCAGGAGAGAAATCACTTCTGTATTTATTCTTTTAAACCTGTTAGAATCATGTATGCTTCAATCAGGTTATCAATAAGGAAAAGGGTAGCAAGTAGATAGGAGCACCACCAGTCGCAGGTTCCCCTCCAAGTCTTACCTCATGCTGTTTCAGTATTTCTGTTACCTTATCATAGCTGGGTGTAAATTGTGGGACTACTTTCATCATAAGGATTGCAGCAATTTAAGACCAGCACCTTCTGGAGGATTATTGACTCAACGTCAGTAAGAGATGAAAGAGCTGACTGTGGACTTCAGGAAGGGTAAGATGAAGGAACACATACCAATTCTCAGAGAGGGATCAGAAATGGAGAGAGTGAGCAGTTTCAAGTTCCTGGGTGTCAAGATCTCTGAGGACCTTACCTGGTCCCAACATATCGATGCAGTTATGACGAAGGCAAGACAGCGACTATACTTCATTAAGAGTTTGAAGAGATTTGGTATGTCAACAAATACACCCAAAAACTTCTATAGATGTGCCGTGGAGAGCATTCTGACAGGCTGCTTCACTGTCTGGTATGAGGGTGCTACTGCACAGGACCAAAAGAAGCTGCAGAGGTTTGTAAATTTAGTTGGCTCCATCTTGGATACCAGCCTACAAAGTACCCAGGACATCTTCAAGAAGCAGTGTCTCAGAAAGGCAGCTTCCATTATTAAGGACCTCCGGCACCCAGGGCATGCACTTTTTTTTTACTGTTAGCATCTGGTAGAAGGTACAGAAGCCTGAAGGCACACACTCAGTGATTCAGGAACAGCTTCTTCCCCTCTGCCATCTGATTCCTAAATGGACATTGAACCCTTGAACACTACCTCCCTTTTTTATTATATATTATTTCTGTGTTTTGCACAACTTTTGATCTATTTAATATATGTATAACTGTAATTGATTATTTATTTATTTATTATTTTATTATTTATTTATTATGTTTATTAACAGGTTCCATGGTTTAATTTATTCTGTACACTATTATGTATTGCATTGAACTGCTGCTGCTAAGTTAACAAATTTCATGACACATGCCAGTGATAATAAACCTGATTCTGATTCTGATTATTAGAATGAACAATAAACACTGACGTCATCCACGAATAATAACATTACCTGAGTACTGTTGACAGGGAATGAAGGGCACCTTGAAAACTGGTGCCCACAAGCAATCTGAATGAGCGGGCTGATCTTGGAGCATCTCAGTAACATAGATGACAATTTCACTGAAACTCCCCACAACATCGCCTTGTATCATTGATGTTTGTTGCATTCTGAGCAGGCTGACAATAGCAAATTACTGTGAAACCAGAGAAACAAAGTAATAAGGAGAGTCAGAATCAGGCTTAATATCCCTGGCATATCAAAGCTCAAAGTGCACTTACTATCAAAATATGTATGCAGTATACAACCCTGAGATTTGTCTTCTCCACTGACAGCCATGAAACAAAGAAAACCATGGAACCTCTTCCAAAAAAATAACCTCCTTCCTGCTGTTACGTACCCCGTAACTGGGTTGCCAAACCAGCAGAAATGGATCACTCAGTTGGAGTCTGGAGTACTAGAACTAAGAAAGTTTTATTAAAGAAACAAGCAACACAGTAATCGAAAGGATAATAAATGCAACAGTTCAGTGATGATAAACACACATGTGCACAGAATTAAGATAACAGCATCAATCAAGCTCTATCGTTGTCTAGGGGTAAATGACCAATTTCAAAATGACTCAAAGTTCAGTCCAGTTTAGTAGTTCAGTTCACAGTAATCGTTGTCATGGCGATGGACAAGGTGGGGAAGAGAGACATAGAATAGGAACAACTCATCATTCAGCACAGCTTCACTCACAGACCAGCGAGATGGCTCACAAACAGCATTTGGGCGGGTCCTTGGTGATGTCACCTGAGGTCACCGACTGTGACCCCTCCTCCAGATGCGGTCGATCCTCTGCAGTGAACCCGGCACCCAGGCAAGGGCGGACACACACCGGGTTCCCGCTGATCGTACCTTTCCACCCTGTGCGTTGTCCGGTTCTTCTCACCACTCGTGAGAGGCGCACCGCTTCCAGGGTCTCGTTACCTCGGGTGGCGTGTGTCTCTGTCTTAGCGAACCTGTCCCTTTTTATCCCCCTGCTGGGGTATCGCCTGTCCATCACTTCAAACAGTTCAGGGCTCAAAGGGGGGAGCCGCTCCAGACAGCTCTTCCTCCCACATCCCTTCATTACACATCTCCAGACGCTGCTCCATTGTTCCTTATCTCTCCTTCCCCTGAGGGCAGGTGGCAGACCAACTGCTGATGCCACTGATGCTAGCCCAGGCCAGCAAACATCTTAATTTTATGTGTATTCTCGTAACACTGCGCATGCAAAAAAAATTGCACAAATGGCAACAAGAACATCCACCACCCCCACCCGCAAGAAAAACAAATTGCGCAGACAGGAGCAAGCATAAGTTATGAAATTCGTTGTTTTGCAGCAGTGTTACATTTCACTACAATGTCTATCACTCCTCTTATTTCCCAAGTGACCTCCACAGAGATGGAGGAAGTTTGTAATGGTCATGAAGGCTTGGTGGTAGAATGCAGAACTTCAGCTGTTGACCACTTTCAGCAGCTGCCCTACTGTTAACATGGATGGCATTGCTTCATGTTGCGTTGAGTGATCATGCAATAACCCTGGCCAAAAAACATATTGTTTCCTGAATACTTCTGGGTGTATCTTATGGATTTTGAGCTATTGATCATGAAAATAACCATGAAATTTCTCAATTGTGCACCATTTTTTTGGAATCACCTTTATTTGTTACTTCAATTCATAATTCAAGTCAATTAAAATGTTGCCCACGATGTGAGCTGAATAGTTTTCTATCTTGTCCAAGCATGCTTGGGCATGTTTTGTGATGCCAGCATGACTCAGAACAGTGGCATCTTTTTATTGATTCTTCAGTGTTAAGCCTGAAGGCTGAGCTGCTACACAATGACAATGTGCACCCTTCAACACCAATTGGCTCTGCAGTACACATGAAAGAAAACTACCGAAATTTGGAAGTCTTGTTGAAACACATACGGTACAGCAACTACAACTGGAACATCAGTGGTGACCTGAAAGTTGTAGTGCTGCTACTAGGAATGCAGCTCAGATATAACAAGCACTGTTGTTTCATTTGCGAATGGGATAGCCGTGCTAAAGAATCTTATTACATTAAAAAGGATTTAATATAAGTGGTTGGTCCTAGAGCAGAAAAGTGAGGCACATAAACCATGTAGACCCAACAAAGATATTTTTGCCTCTTCTTCATATAAAACTGGGTCTTCTGAAAATATTGTGAAAGCGATAAACACAGAAGGTGAAGGATTTCGATATTTACACAGATGCTTCCCAGAATAACTGGTGCCAAGATTAAGAAAGCCATTTTTGCTGATCCACAAACCAAACATTGAGATTCCATCAATGACAGGCAATTCAAAGAATTTCTAGTGGGACGGGAGAAAAGTGCATGGAAGGCATTCAAGGATGTTTTTGAAAAGTTTCTTGGCAACTACACAGTACCAATCTATGTGTAGCTGGTTGACAACATGCTTCAAGCATACCAAACCATGAAGTGCAACATTCATTTCCTGCATTCTCATTTAAACTTCTTCCCTGCACATCTTGGCACTGTCAGGCACGAGCATGGTGAAAAGTTTCACCAAGACTTTGCAGTCATGGAGAAATGATATCAGAATAATTGGAATCCATCAATATTAGCTGATTATTGTTGGTCATTTAAATGAAAAGTTTCAGACATTGAAAACAAATGAAGATCGTCAACAAAACATTCTTAGCTTAGTTGGACAGTTGCAAAACATCTGCACTGTTATGCAATTAAACATATTGTATTCAACACAAGTTAATTTCATGTTTCTCCAAGTTCTTATGGGATACAAGCAGAATGAAATTATGTTTGTATTCAGCTTCAAGTGGTCTATCATACATACAGAAAATATGTGATGAAGCAACATGTTGGAAAAAAAATCCTGTCCAGTAAGAGGGTAACATATACCTGTTACCTCGTGGCAATGCTGTGAAATTTGAATCCTATGTTACGGGCCAAACAGCTGCTTATCTGGAGGTGGACACCATCTACCCTCACACAGAATGGGCACTTCAAGGGATGGAAGTGCAATGTATACATTCAATCACAGTGATAAAACTGCAGTTAAAATCTAAAGTCATCCAGTTTTGGAATGGTACAGCACAAAAAATCGGTCTCCCAGCCCAACTTGTCCATGCTGATTATGATGCCTGTCTATACTAATCCCATTTGCCTGTATTAAGCCATATCCCTTTCCTACTTTCCTATCCAAGTTTCTGTCCAGATGCCTTTTAAACTTTGCAATTGTATTTGTGTATGTCACTTCTCCTGGCAGCTTGTTCTGTTAAACCACTACCGTCAGATCTTTTTTAAATTCCTCCCCTCAAATTTAAATCCTTTGGTTTTAGGTTCAACGTTAGTGCAGACCTCTTTCAACTCCTGCCCGTGTTTCATGTTATCTGAGCACAGCTTTATCCCAAAACAGTTTCTGGTTTAAAGTATCTGATATGCTGAAAGTTGCTCAATGCCCAGATCACAGACGTTCAGGAGTTAAAATATGTCCCGGGCCTGTTTTTGGCTGCCGCAGATGCAATTTGAACTGGCACTCAGGCGCTCATGGAAAATAGGCTCAGAATTAAACTTCAGGCATTACGTTCTCCTTTCCAGATTTTACTTGGATCCGCAACAAAAATATTAAAAAATTAAAACGATGGGAACGTCATCACAATGAGTTTGGGAAAACTTGCTGGGTAATGTTATTACATACATCGCCTCAGAACGTCTGACTGATTAACATTTGCAGTGTTGGAATAACAAATTTGTTACCCATGCAATGTGCTGTTGAACGTGTGTATTGGTCAGATGTATCTTCACTCCAATATTAAAAATGAAAGTTTTCAGCTATCTAAGTACTAGCTGTTAGAACCACCTTCTTTTTGATGTAGCCTGGAGGAAACACCACCCCTAAGTGATTAATTCATCACATTTCCATTTCTGAATGCTTAACTGGATATCTAGCACAGTAATACCAAACAGCAAATTGATGAATAATACATAACCAGTTAATAAATTGCTGGTCCTATCTAACTAGATGTTAATGCAGCTTTGTAATTCCTAATTAGATATGCTCTCCAATATTTGAAGTGACTTACTGTAGGAGTAATTTTAGATAAGCTGTTTGCAACTGAATGCTAAGCCCCCATTTGTAGAAATAAACAGAACATATTTCAATCACTTTTAGCACAATATTATCCATTGCCAAAAATGCATATGACCAGTGATAGCAGATTGCTTCTAGCTTATACTGCCAGCAGGTTTTAAGTTTCTAATACTTTGCCTTCTACCATTTTGGTGATAAATACATATTTTTGTTATTTCATACTCACTGAAGCTAGGGGTACAACAAACTCATTGTAACTAGCTACAGCTTGACAGAGTTATAATTCAGATGTTGCTTGAGGAAAGTGAAATGGAGAACTATTCTCATGTTTCTCTAAGAAATTCATTTGGTCTCTAAGATTGAAAGAGCTTTGAACGAAATAAAAGCTCATTACTGTTTACTAGCATCTACATTTTAAGTCCTGATGAATGGTCTCAGCCTGAAATGTCAACTGTTTATTCCCCTCTATAAGATGCTTCTTGATCTGCTGAGTTTCTCCAGCATTGTGTGTTACTCTACTTTGTAAGTGTAGTTGCTATATAATAGATTGTGTCATGCATTGGCTCACTGTCCTATCATAGAGGGAACATAGATTTTCCTATCCTTCATAAACCTGAATGATTAGAACCATAGAACAGCACAGAAAACAGGCCATTTGGCCCTTCCAGTCTGGGCCGAAACTTTAGTTTGTTAGTCCAATTAACCTGCATCCAGTCCATAACCCTCCAGACCTCTCACATCCATGTATCTATCCAATTTATTCTTAAAACTTAAGTGAGCCTGCATTTACCACATCAGATGGCAGCTCGTTCCACACTCTCACCACTCTCTGTGAAAAAGATCCCACTAAACCTTTCCCCTTTCACCCTAAAGCCATATCCTCTTGTATTTATCTCTCCTAATCTAAATGGAAAGAGCCTACTTGTGTTTACTCTGTCTAAACCCCTCATAATTTTGTAAACCTCTATCAAATCCCCCCTCATTCTTCTACGCTTCAAGGAATAAGGTCCTAACCTGTTCAATCTTTCCCAGTAACTCAAATCCTGAAGACCCGGCAACATCCTAGTAAATCTTCTCTGTACTCTTTCAATCTTACTGATATCCTTCCCATAGTTAGGTGACCAGAACTGCACACAGTACTCCAAATCTGGCCTCACCAATGACATCACCATAACATCCCAACTCCTATACTCAATACTTTGATTTATGAATGTCAGGATGCCAAAAGCCTTCTTTACAACCCTGTCTACCTGTGACACCACTTTCAGGGAATTATGTACCTGAACTCCCAGATCCCTTTGTTCCTCCGCACTCCTCAGAGCCCTACCATTTACTGTGTATGTCCTACCTTGATTTGTCCTTCCAAAATGCAACACCTCACACTTGTCTGCATTAAATTCCATCTGCCATTTTCTGGCCCATTTTTCCAGTTGGTCCAGATCTCTCTGCAAGCTTTGAAAGCCTTCCTCGCTGTCCATGATGTCTTCAATATTAGTGTTATCAGCAAACTTGCTGATCCAATTTACCACATTATCATCTAGATCATTGACATAGGCAACAAACAACAATGGTCCCAGCACAGATCTCTGAGGCACACCACTAGTCACAGGCCTCCAGTCTGAGAAGCAATCATCCACTACCACTCTCTGTCTTCTCCCACACAGCTAATTTCGAATCCAGTTTACAACCTCTCCATGGATACCTAGTGTCTGAACCTTCTGAACTAACCTCCATCTGGGACCTCGTCAAAGGCCTTACTAAAGTCCATTTAGAGAACATCCACAGCCTTTCCTTCATCTATTTTCTTGGTAACCTCCTCAAAAAACTCCACAATATTCATTAAACACCATCTACCACGCACAAATCCATGCTGACTATCCTTAAGCAGCCTTTGGCTATCCAAATACTTGTATATCCGATCTTTCAGATCACCTTCCAATAATTTACCTACTATTAATGTCAGACTCACCTTGTTTACTTTTGGAGCCTTTTTTTAAACAACGGAACAACATGAGCTACCCTCCAATACTCCGGCACCGCACCCGTGGCTAAGGACATTTTAAATATTTCTGCCAGGGTCCCTGCAATTTCTACATTAGTTTCTCTCAATGTCGGAAGAAATATCATGTCAGGCCCGGGGGATTTATCTACCTTTATTCGCTATAAGGGAGCAAGCACCTCCTCCTCTTTGATCTCTATATGTTCCATGACACTGCTACTTGTTTCCCTTCCTTCCATATACGCTGTGCCAGTTTCCTGAGTACTATTACTTAGCCAGCAGTAATCTGTGCTAAGTCTGAAGATAGTTTTTAGTACTTGCTGTTCATAGTAGACCCAAGTGTAACAATGTGAAAATGCTGTATCATCAGCAGTGCTGTCCTTCAGCTGAATGTTTTGAATATGTGTAGGAAGACTCTGTTTGTCAGAGTTTAGCTGAACATACAGACTATTAAAATACATCGAGCTCCAGGAGGTATTGTCTTGCCAGAAGCCAAGAGTCTTTCCCTAGATTGTATCTAAAATAGAAGTTGCAAGCCAGTGTCTGAACGTTTAGAATTTTCAATCCTACAAGGCTGTGCATTCTTACTCCTAGTGTGCATACAGGATACAGTATATCACTAAAGAGCACAAGAGACTACATGATAAGGTGGGAAAGTGAGGCAAAGCTTGGATGGAGATCAACTTTCATATATTGAATAATTAAATTACCTTGAGAAACTGTATGATCTACTGCTGCCCTGAGCACTTATTTGCAAAGAAGAAAGTGCTGATGAGATGCAAGATTAAAGCAAAACTATTAATAGATCTGAATAACCTTAAAATCTATTAAATACCTATATACAGTATATACAGTAATGAGTAATTTTATGCCTATATACAGTATACAGTATATAGGCATTACAATTACTCATTGGTGTAAAGAGAAGTATCACAAAGGGGTCAGTTTATAAATACAGAGTAAGATGTGGGTTAATTAACATTACTCCTGTCTCTGAAGCAACTTTGTTTTCCCAATATTTGAGCACAACAACATAGGCAGTTCAGTATCAGCACATTTTCCTGAATGTTATTTTTCTGAAGAAATGCTTGCATTGGGTCCTTACATACTTTCCTAGATGATTATAATATATCCCACGTCAATATTTCATGATAGATATTCCCGAGGTGCTGCTCAATATTTACTCCTCAGCCAACACCACTGAACAGTGTATCTAGTCTTTATCCAATTGCAGGAACTTCTTAAACATAAGGTTACTGCTGCAATCCTGCAAAAAGTAGTGGATATAGCCCAAGTTATCACAGGTAAAGTCCTCCCCATGACTGAGCACATCTTCATGAGGCACGGGCACAGGAAAGCAGCACCTATCATCAAGGACCCAGGCCATGCTTTCTTCTCACTGCTACCATCAGGAAGAAGATACAGATTCGGGAACAGTTATTACCCCTCAACCATCAGGCTCTTGACCAGTGAGATAACTTCACTCAACT
This sequence comes from Mobula hypostoma, assembly GCF_963921235.1. Classification (NCBI taxonomy): domain Eukaryota; kingdom Metazoa; phylum Chordata; class Chondrichthyes; order Myliobatiformes; family Myliobatidae; genus Mobula; species Mobula hypostoma. The sequence continues at coordinate 49,965,324 of NC_086110.1, forward strand.
TCATTTGTTCCATCATTGAACTGTTCCCACAACCTATGGACTCAATTTCAAGGACTTTTCATCTCATATTCCCAACACATGTTGCTTATTTTTATATTATTATTATATCTTTCTTTTATTTTGTATTTGCACAGTTTGTTGTCTTTGACATTGATTGCTTGTCCATCCTATTGGGTGCAGTCTTTCACTGATTGTATTGTTTTTCTTGGACTTGCTGAGAATGCCTGCAAGAAAACAAATCTCAGGGTTGTATATGAGTATATGCACTTTGAGAATACATTTACTTTGAAGTTTGAATATTAATTGGCTAATTTTCTTTTGTTTCAGAAGTATATCATCAGGTATATAGTGTTTTGAAACATTGTAAAAGGTGTGAGTCTTTGTAGTTTTCTCTTAAAATCAAAAATCCTGTTCCCAAAATAAGTTTCACTTCACTCCAACAGCTTGGTTTCACTTCTTTGTGACTATTTACATTGGCATAATCTGAGGGAAAACAACAGGACATTTCACTGAACTCCTTGTCTCCCTCACCCACTCCCTACAGAATGAATTTTAATTGTTGTGGTTATGCTTAGATCACTGATATCAGCAGGCGAAACACTTGAGGTTACACAACCAACCTCAGTGTCTTTTGGCCTACGGAGAGGAAAGCGATTAGATAGGAGTCTTGCTGGAAATAATGATAGAATTCCTCAGTTAACATTGCTTTGGTCAATGTTGTCTTGTTATAGCCTTTCCAGAAATGAAGGGAACATACATTCAGTGGCCACTTTATTAGGTGCAGTAGGTATCTAATAAAATGGTCACTGAGTGGATTTCTCTATGTTCATGATTTTTTGCTTCTGTTGCCTATACATTTCAAGGTTTGATATATTGTACATTCAGGTATGCTTTTCTGCACACCACTGTTGTAACTTGTGGTTATTTGAGTTACGGTTGCCTTCCTGTCTGCTTGAACCAGTCTGGCTATTCTCCTCTGACCTCTCTCATTAACAAGGCATTTTTGCCCACAGATTTGCTGCTCACCGGATTTTTTTTTTGATTTTTGCACCATTCTCTGTAAGCTCTAGGGACTGTTGTGCATTGAAAATCCCAGGAGATTCGCAGTTTCTAAGATACTCAAACTGCCCTGTCTAACATCAATAATCTTACTTTTTTTTTCTGTATTTTTATTGATTTAAAAAAAAGTGTGTATACAAACAGGAGGAGAATATCTCTGATATATATGTCAATAACAGTACATACAGAAGGTAAAATAAACAATATCAGAATCACACAGAGTGTTGATCTACAAAGTATAAATTTGATATAGAATGTATAATACAGAAAAAAAGAATGTAATTCATTCTCCTCTTATCAATTTCTGAAGAAAGGAAGGACTATTAGAAATTTTTATATTAAAAAACCCACTGTTCTAAACAGAAAAAAAAGGACTGGGCAGTCCATCCTGAGAGAAAAACCAAGATAAGAGAGACTGTCTGATCAAATCCAAGGTCCTGAAAAAATAGCTGGAAGAGAATCAGTACAAAAATCCAGATCATATGAAAATATTGAATAAAAGTTTGCCAGATTTCTTCAAATTTAAAGGATGTATCCAATGTCCGACTTCTTATTTTCTCTAGACTTAAACAGGACATGATAGAGGAAAGCCAATAAAAGGCAACATCAACAATCATTCCACAATCACTTATATCGCATTTCTTTCCCCATTCTGATGTTTGGTCTGAACAACAACTGGACCTCTTAATCCTGTCTGCATGCTTTTATGCATTGAGTTGCTGCCGCCATATGATTGGCTGATTAAACTATTGTATTAACAATCAGTTGTACCTAATAAAGTGGCCACCAAATGTAATTAAATGTCAATCATTCCATCAAATGAAGCTTTAATCCAACTAGAAATATGCAAGTTGAGGTAGAGAAGGATCATATCCACAAGTATTGACGAAACAATTGAGAGAAATCTTTTCACCATTTTGAAAAAGCAACGAAAATCTTGATTGATCTGAAAGAACAACATAACTCCAAAGTGAAGGTGTGAATTAACTATCAAAAAAACTGTTGCAAGAATCTTTATCAAAAAAAGTATACTAAAGCTGGTTCAGTGATCATTGGATTTCTTTTAAAGTTGTTGAGAAAAGGTGGGAAGAGAGATTACAAGAGGCTACAATTTTATCCTTGGAAAAAGAGTTGATTGATTCTGCCTTTCCTTTCTTCCAACATTAGCATTTGCCCCATCTCTACAGGTTCAATAGTCCACACTTGTGAGTGTTCTGTTCTTTAACTTAACATAATTATATATTTAAATGTATATTTAGAAATTCATTTTATTTAAGAAAGTATCATAAAATCTTTCAATTTTGTTTTTCTTATGAGAATGTAACTCTAATCTATACACTAACACTTATAAATTGATTAACGTTATTTTCAAAGTTCAAAGTAAAATTTATTATCAGAGTACATTCATGTCACAACATACAATCCTGAGATTCTTTTTCATACTTAACCAATCTATAGAACAGTAACTGTAAACAGAATCTGTAAACTGTAAACATCAGGAACTGTAAACTACAAACGAACTGTGCGAATGCAGATAATATATAAATAGCAATAAATAACGAGCATGAAACAATAAGATAACAAAGCCCTTAAAAATGAGTGTAGTCCCCTTTTGTTCAAAAGCCTGCTGGTTAAGGGGTAGTAGTCGCTCTTGAACCTAGTGGTGAGAGTCCTGAGGCACATGTACCTTCTTCCTGGTGGCAGCAGCGAGAAAAGATCATAGCTTTGGTGGTGGGTGGTTTGTTCAAGAAAGCAATGAAAAGTTGCTTTACAGTGATGTTTCCCACTATTTGGGAAACTATTGGGCTTGTGAAACACACCGCAAAATGCATTCAGTGACCGACACAGTCTGAGGGTGTGCTGGGGGCAGTCTGCATGTGTCACCACACTTCTGGCACCACATGGCATGCTCACACCTCACTAACACCAAATGTATGTCTTTGGAATGGGGGAGGAAATTAGAGCATCTGGAGGAAACCCACACGGTCATGTGGAGAATGAAATATACAAACATCTTACAGACAACGGTGGACATCAAGCCCCATTCGGTGATCACTGGCACTGCAACAGTGTTACGCTAACTGTTACACTATCTTGTGCGTGAGACAAATTAAAGCTACTTGTTTTCTTCTGAGAAATGGTGCTGCGGCAATGTTCTTCCAGCAGTACTGCCTCTTAATGAATGGATGCCGCAAAGATGGGGTGGGGATGGAAAAGTATCCCAGGGGAGTGTGTCAGTGAATCTGGGGTAGCTGACGAGATTAGTGTCTGCAGGAGGCATGGTCTTTGTGCAAGGATGCCACGGAGATCTACTACCAGGTGTTTCTGGGAGAAGATTACCCCTTTCTTCTTTTTAATCAGTTTCTCAGGAATAGATTCGATCAGTTTATTGTCATGTATATTTTCAATGTAATTCCTTGCTTGAATTTAGCTTACAGGGTAAATGGCCTTCTTTCTACATGGGACTTGTGGGTTCTGAGGTGACTAATAATGTGGGAGTCCGTGCACTCTTCCGCAGATAGGGCAGAAAGTGGCTGATGAGGTGAGTGCAAACTCTTGTGTGCTTCTAATTCACAATAACATCCTGAGTGCTCCTTTCCCATGTTGACTGGCCAGAAACCAGCAGTTCCTGGCCATCAGTAAGGATTGCATCATCTAGGAAGCTTTGAGTGCACCCCTGAGTTTTTGCTTCTATCATCGTGGTGAGGTAATCTTCTCCCAAATGGAGCTTGGAATAGAGTGACAGGTTGAGTGTGAGAAGAGTTGCCTTTGTGGGTCCTTGAGACCTCCATCGTTTATCTTCTTGAGGCAATTCTTGTGTGAAAGGAACAATACTACAGGAAAGCAGGGTATGAATGCATGCAATGCTCACTCTAAGTGTGGGCTGGACACAAAGTGAAGTAAATCTTGAGATGATTGAATGACTTCCCTGATATAGCACAGAAGACCGAATTGTGAAATGGGCAGAGGTCAATAGCAGTGGCACGAGGCTAGCAAACTAGGATGATCTCCCTGTTCAAAACAGCCCATCCACAAGTGGGGGACTGCAATAGAGTTGCAAGAGGTCACAGATCTCAGTAAGAGCAATGACTGCAGTTTCTGTGCTAGCCTTTATATAGAATTGTTTGAATGGAAATGGTGAGAGTAAAAATATTTATTCTGTGAGCTAGTAAGAAATCATTTTCTCACACCAGTCAGGTTGAACATCATGCTGGAACTGAAGTTTGCTTGATGCACTCATATTAATGCCACTTGGAAGAATTTTATGCTGGAGATAAGGTGTTCGGGCAAACTAAAATCTGGCTGAGAAATTAGGAGTTGAATTTCATGTGAGCACTGCAGAATGGGCAAAACATTACTCCACTTACGGTGAAATCAATTTTCACCTTCACTGCACCCATTTTGTTGGATATTTTAAGCCAAAGGTGTCAGTTGAGGTGGAAAAAGAGGGGCATGCAGATGTAAAGTTGAAATACAAATGAGAACCAGGATGAATCATGGAATATCTGAGGGGAAGTGGAAAGGGAATTAAGAACATCAAATATAAAAATGAATCTGAGCGTTCAGCATAGAAGTATGAACAGGTTGATGGGTGTTGACAATAACTGAAGTACTAAATGAATACTTTGTGTCTACCTATATCTAGGAAGAAGATGTTTCCAAATCAAAGAAAATGTAGTTGAGAAAGAAATGATTGGTCAAATTAGAAAAAAAGAGAAAGGACTAGAAAGGCAGGTCTGAACTAAATGCTTTCTAGATTACTGAGAGAACAAAGGAAGAAATCTTGCAGGAACTGGCATTGATTCTCAAAACAAAATATTCGATCCTTAAATGGAAGATCAGAGAATTGCAAAAGGTATACTTTTCTTTAAGGATTTATGAATATATACTGACATGCAGTTATCTTGATGACCTTTATAAAAGTAAATTAATAAAGAAAGGCCAACACGGGTTTTCCAAAAGGCTGAACTAACTTGACCTTGTTTTTAAATGGGGTGACAGAGTGTGTCAATGAAGTCCATGTTAATATTATTGACTTGGACTGGAACGCTCCATTGGGTATAGTTTCAAAAAACTTGTAAGTGTTGTGAACAATGAGGAGGGTAATAATAGGCTTCATCGGAATCTATGCAGGCTAATGGAATAGGTAGATGTGACAAAGATGAGAGAGTGCTGAGACGTGCAAGGTGATACATTTTGGTAGGCTGGGTACAATTCTGAGGTGGAAATCAGAAACAGAGAGACTGAGGAATACAAGTACACAAATCCTTGAAGGTAGCAACAAAGTTGAGAACACAGTTAAAAGGTATATGGGATTCTTGGCTTTTTAAATAGTTTATCAAATCAAATAAATTCTACAGAACATTTTTCAGACACTTGCTCAGTGACAGGTGACTATTGGACTCCACTTCTGGACACAATATTTTAGGGGGGATGTGAAGGCTTTTAGTGAGGATATAGTTGAAAGTTTAAAATACATTAATTAGCAAGTTATGTATATAGTACCATATGCTACAATTTCTTGTGGGCATTTACAGAAAAAAATAAATACAATAGAATTTATGAAAAACTATACAGAAACAGACAAAAACTGACAAACAACCAATGTGCAAAGAAGACAAACAAAGTGAGCAATTAAAAGAATAAGTTTTAAAGAGTCTTTGAACATGAGTTTGTAAGTCCTAGAATCAGAGCAGAGAAGTGGAGATTATGGTTTATGAGCCTGATGGTTGTGGGGAATTAACCGTTCCTGAACCCTGGTGGTGTAGGATCCTATGATTTCTGTACCTCTTGCCTGGTGGTAGTAGTGAAAAGGGAGGATGGCCTGGAATAGGCCTTTCTATTCTTTGATGATGTATATTGCTTTCTAGTGGTAGCACTCCATGTAAATGTACTCAATGGTGAGGAGAGCTTTGCCTGTGATGGACTGGACTAATCCACAACTTACTGTAGAGTTTTCTATTCCTTGGCATGAGTGTTTTCATGCCATGCTGAGATGCAGCCAGTTAGGATACTCTCCACTGTGCATCTATAGAAATTTGTCAAAGACTAGCAAGAGCAGATGTGGAAATGGCAGTTATATGGATGGACTGGATGGGCTGGGATTGTTCTCCTTAGGTCAAAAGAGGTTGAGAAGATAATTGAAATAATTGTACAATATCATTAATGTTCTAAGTATGGTAAATAAGGAGAAGCTGTTCCCATTGTTTGAAGCATTGAGAACCAGAGAATACGGACTCAAGGAGATGGAGAAGAAAATCAGAGGAGAGATAAGGAAAATCTTTTCATGCATTGAGTAGCTATTATCTGAAATACAATGAATATAAAGTAGGATGGAAGCAGACTCAATTTAAGATTTCAAAAGGAATTCCACAGGTACTTAAGGGAGATAGAACCTGCATGAATGCAGAATAAGATTCCAGTAATGGATCTAAATAAATGCTCTACCAAAAACCAAGGATAAGTTTAATGGACCTAATGGCCTTCTTTGATAGAACATAGAAATAAAACACCACAGCACTGTATAGGCCCTTCGGTCCACAATGTTGTACCAGCCTTTTAAGCTACTCTAAGATCAATCTAACCCTTCATTCCTCATACTGTAGCGCTCCATTTCTCTATCATCCATGTTCCTATCTAAGAGTTTCTTAAATGCCCCTAATGTATCTGCCTCTACCATCTGCTGGCAGGGCATTACAGGCACTCACCACTCTCTATAAAGAACTTAAGTCTGACAGCTCCCTCCATATATTTTCCTCCAATTACCTTATAATTATGCTCCCTGTTATTACCCATTTCCACCCTGGGAAAAGTCTCTGGCTATCCACTCTATCGATGCCTCTTATCATCTTGTACGCCTCTGTCAAGTCGCCTCTCATCTTCCTTCACTCCAAAGCAAAAAGCCCTAATTTGTCCAACCTAACTTCATAAGTTATGCTGTAAAAATACAGTACCATACTGTAACTCTTCTATGTCTTTATGGATGGCATCATGTTTCTTAGTTTCTTTTATGGCAACATATCATCCAGATAATGGTAAGAGCTCTCTCACACCTTGCAAAGATAGAAAGCCTTTTTTGCCATTTATTGGAAATGATTGATTGGCCATTCTCCTGCACTTGCAGCTGAAGTGTTGATATATATGATCCAGTTCAGTGCTGTTGATGGTGCCACTGGAACAGAGGGAAAGACAGCTGGGCTTTTGCTCAGGAATGCTGAAGCAGGACCTTTGAGTCCATTCCGCTATTCAATCAGATCATGGTTGACGGGTACTTGAATTCCATCTGCCTGGTTTTGATCTCATCCTTTCATTATATTAACATCATAAAACTCCATTTATTTCAGTATTGAAAATTTCATTTTTCGCAGGAGCCCATCATGCTGTATGGGGGCAAGTTTCAGATTATCCTTTGTGTTAATAAAAAAACTCTTGTTTTGAATTTCTTGAAGGCTTCGGCTCAAGTGGCTTTGGTGTGAGGAGGTGTAGTAAGAGCCCAGATGTGGAGAGTGAGAGCAGTTCTTTAAAAAAAAGGGCTCGGTGAGAAGGCACAGGTAAGATCAGTTGAAGTTTTATTTTGCAGATCATCCTTAGTCCTTGGTTCATTGGAGAGTCATGGCCTGATTAGGGAGTGCCATTTAACAATTTATTCAGTTCAGCACAACATTGTGGGCTGAAGGGCCTGTTCCTATTCTGTACTATTTCATGTTCTATGTTCTAATCCTGAGTGGCCTGACTCTTGCACTGAGATTATGCCCCTTCCCTGGATTCTCATGCCTGTAGAAGTCACTTTGGTATTTTCCCAGTCAAATTCCTTTCTTATTTAAATACTCAACCAATTAGATTTGTGGAGTTTATACAATCCTCTTCTATAATTCAACTCATTAAGTTCGGCTCAATCTTTACCCTTTACTGAATCTTTGCTCCCTTCAAAGCTGATATATTCATGCTGAGTTGTAGTATTTTAGACAGAACACAATACTCCAATGGTGTCTGAATGTGATCGTAGAGTCATAGAAGAGTACTGCACAGAAACAGGCCCTTTGGCCCATCTAGTGCATGCCAAACCATTTACACACCTGGACCATAGCCCTCCATACCCCTACACAAGGGAGAGATAAAATCTGAAACTTTCTCGAAATAAATGGAGTTTTATGATGTCATTTTAATGAAAGGATGGGATCATGTAACTATCCAAATTTCTCTTAAATATTGAGATCGAGCTTGCATGCATCACTTGCATTGGCACCTCATTCCACAGTCCCATGACCCTCTGAGTGAAGATGTTTCCCCTCATGTTCCCCTTAAACTTTTTATCTTTCACCCTTAACCCATGACCTCTAGTTGTAGTCCCAACTAATCACAGTAGAAAAAGCTTGCTTGCATTTTCCTTACCAATATCCCTGATAATTTTGTATATCTCTATCAAATATCTTATCAATCTGCTAACCTACCAAGGAATAAAGTCCTAACTTATTCATCTTTCCTTATAATTCAGTTCCTCCAAACCGAACAATATCCTTGTAAATTTTCTCTGTACTCTTTCAATCTTAATTACATCTTTTCAGTAGGTAGGTGACCAAATCTGCACACAATACTCCAAATTAAGCCTCAACAATGTCTTATGCAACTTTAACATAACATCCCATCTCATGACCTCAATATTTTGATTTATAAAGACCAATGTGCCAAAAGCTTTCTTTACAAATCTATCTACCTGTGCCACCACTTTCAATTAATTATGGATCTGTATTTCCAAATTGTTTTTTTCTACCACACTCCTCAATGCCCTACCCTGGTTGGTCCTGTTGAAGTGCAACATCTCACACCTACCTGTGTTAAATTCCATCTGTCATTTTTCCAGCTGTTCCAGATCCCGCTGTAAGATCTGATCATCTTCCTCACTGTTCACTACACCCCACAATCTTGGTGTCATCTGCAAATTTTCATATCGAGTTAACCACATTATCATTAGGACTGTTGATATAGATAACAAACAACAACGGATCTAGCATCGATCTCTACGGCACACCAGTAGTCACAGGCCTCCAGTCAGAGAGGCAACTATCTACTACCACTCTCTGGCTTCTCCCACAAAGCCAATGTCTAATCCAATTTACTACCTCATGCTGAATGCCAAGTGACTGAACCTTCCTAACCAACCTCCCATTAGGACCTTCGTCAAATGCCTTGCTGAAATCCATGCAGCCAACATTCGCTGCCTTCCCTTCATCCATTTTCTTGGTAACTTCCTCAAATATCTCTATAAGATTGGTTAAATATGACCTACCACACACAAAGCCATGGTGACTATCCCTAATCAGTCCCTGTCTATCCAAGTATTTGTATATCCAGTCCCTTTGAATACCTTCCAATAACTTTCCCACTACTGATATCAGGCTCACAGGCTTATAATTTTCTGGTTTGTTTTTAGAGCTTTTCTTAAACAGTGGAACAACATTAGCTATCCTCTAATCCTCCGCTACCTCACCTGTCACTAAGGATGATTTAAACATCTCTGTAAGTCCCCAGCACTTTCTGCACTTGTTTCCCACAAGGTCCAAGGAAATGCCTTGTTGGGCTCTGGAGATTTATTCACTCTAAATTGCCTAAATTGACAGAAAACACCTCCTCCTCTGTAATCTGTATAGGAGCCATGACCTCGCTGCTGAATTGTTCAACTTCTATAGATTCTATACTGTCTTCTGAGTAAATACTGATGCAAAAAATCCATTTGAGATCTCCCCATCTCTTTTGTCTCCACTCATAGTTTCCATTCTGATCTTCGAGAGGACCAATTTTGTCCCTTGCAATTCCTTTACTTTTTAACATATTTGTAGAATCTCTTATGATCCTCTTTCACCTTGTCTGCTAGGGGAACTTCATGCCTTTTTTTAGCCTTCCTGATTTCTTTCTTTAGTGATCTCTTGCATTTCTTATACTCCATAAGGACCATATTTGTTCCTGCCTGCCTATACCTGCTATGTATCTCCTTTTTTTCTTAACCAGGGGCTAAATATCTCTTGAAAACCAAGACCCACTAAGCCTGTCAACTTTACCTTTTATTTTGACAGAAATGTACAAGCTTTGTGCTCTCAAAATTTCACTTTAGAAGGCCTCCCACTTACTAAGTACACCTTTGCCAGACAACAGCCTGTCCCAATCCACACTTGCCGGATCCTTTCTGATACTATCAAAATAGGACTTTCTCCAATTTAGAATTTGAACCCATGGACCAGACCTATCTTTTTCCATATTTACTTTGAAACTAATGGCATTATGATCACTAGATGCAAAGTGTTTCCCTACACAAACTTCCGTCACCCATCCTCTGTCATTGCCTAATAGCAGATCAAGTATCGCACACTTTCTCATTGGGACTTCTATGTATTGATTACAAAACTTTCCTGAACACAATTGACAAACCCTATCGCATCTAGTTCTTTTACAGTATGGGTGTCCCAGGCATTACGTTGAAAGTTAAAATCATAACAACTTTGTGTTTCTTGCAACAGTCTGCGATCTCTTTACAAATTTGTTCCTCTGAAACCCCCAGACTGTTGGGTGGTCTATAACTATAGGCCTTTTAACATGGTCATACCTTTCTTATTCCTCAGTTCCACTCATAAAGCCTCACTAGACGAGTTCTCCAGTCTGTCCTGACTGAGCACTGCTGTGACATTTTCCTTGACGAGTAACGCTACTTCTCTCCCTTTATTCCCTCCCATTCTGTCACATCTAAAACAATGGAACCTTGGAATATTGAGTTGCCAGTCCTGCCTCTCCTGCAACCAAGTCTCACTCATGGCTACAATATCATAATTCCATGTGTTGATCCGTGTCCTGAGCTTATTTGCCTTTGGTACAATACTTCTTACATTGAAATACATACAGCTCAGAACATTGGTTGCATAATACTCAACCGCTTGATTCCTGGCTCTGTTTGAGGTCTTAACAACATCTGTCTTCACAACCTGTTCACTATCTGTTCTGGCACTCTAGTTCCCATCCCCCTGGCATTCTAGTTTACCAAACACCCCTTCCCATCCCCTGTGTAACATTAGCAAACCTTCCCTCCAGGATAGTAGTCCCCCTCCAGTTCAGGTGCAAACTGTTGTGACTATGCAGAACTAAATATCAATTAAGTAAAAGCATGCAAGCGGGAGATTGGTTTCACTGGTGTATTCATATTGCAGTGACAGAGGGAGAGAACTATGCGCATGCATGGACAACACTGCATGCGCAGACAAACAGATCAATACACAGTGCTAAGGGGGGGGGTCATTGCTCTAAAAGAAATAGAACCATACATTACACTTTCTCCCCTTTAGATTAACGTAACATAAACTGCTGTGTACAAAACATTCAATTTCCCTTTCATAACCCATATTCCAAATAAACATGCTGTCGCAATAACAGTCCCGAACTAACTTCACAGTTCTAAAGATTCACTCTTTGGGTGGTGCTCTATTTCTTTCATGATAGTGCCTCTGGACCTGTGGAGTGGCAATAGCTTTGGTGGGTGTCTTATTAACGCTAACATCCTGGTTGTGCCTCTGGACTTGTGGAGAGGCATCAGGTTTGGTAGGTGTCTTGTCTAAGACAACATACTCAGTGTCTGGTGTCACGATGCTGTCAGTGACATCATCACTGAGAGGAAAGTCTGGTGACGGTAATAAGTCCATCTTGTTGGATGCAATTGACTCAGGTGTGTTAGTCGGTTGAGCATCCAGTATCTGGTCCACATGATGTCTCCATGTCTGATCTCCAACATCCACTGTGTACATCAGTGGTCCAGTTCCTGCAGTTATCCTACCAGATGCCCACTTATCTTCTTGGTAATTACAGGCTAGGGCTTCCTGTCCAATCTTGAAGCTCCTTGCCGGTTCACTCATCAACTGGCTGAACTGTTTATTCTGTACTTCCCTCCGTAGATCTGGTTTCAGGAGGTCTATGCAAGATCTCAGATTCCTGTTTATGAACAGCATTACAGGTGTTTCATCTGACGTTGCATGAACAGAGTTCCGATACACAAAAAGGAAGCTGTCCACCTTATGCTGTAGAGGAATGCCCTCCTTCTCCATCACTTTAATGGCAAAGGTTTGGCTAAACCTTTCAGCTGGGTGGTGAGGAGCTAACTTGAAGTATCTGATGCCTTTCTTATTCATGAACTGTCTGAATTCTTCTGATGTGTTTTGTGGTCTGTTGTCACTCACAATTTGTTCTGATAAACCGTTACTGGCAAAGATAGTCAACAGGACAGAGACAGTCTTTGCTGAGATGGTTGACTTCATTGGTACAACCTTCAGTCACTTTGAATGAGCATCCACAGCAATCAGGAACATGGAATCCGTGAATGGCCCAGCAAAGTCACTAAGTACTCTTTGCAATAGTGAAGATGGCCACTCCCATGGGTGTAACGGTGCCTGTGGGGGTGCATTTTGAACTTCTTGGCATTTCAAACACAAACCATGTTTTCTGTGCAAGTCCCACCTTCCTTGGAAAATGATCCAAAATCTTATGCCCTCCTTCCTACACCAACTCCTTAGTCATATGCTTAACTGTATGATCTTATTTCTGGTCTCACTGGCCCCTAGCACAGGAGAAATCCTGAGATCACAACGCTGGAGGCTCTGTCCTTTAACTTAGCACCTAACACCCTGAACTCACTTTGCAGTACCTCGTCACTCATCCTTCCTATGTCATTGGTATCTACATGGACTACGACCTCTGGCTGTTCACCCTCCTACTTAAGAATGCCGAGACGTCCTGGACCCTGGCATCCAGGAGGCAACAAACCATCTGGGAATCTTGTTCTTGCCCACAGAACTTCTTTTTTGTTCTCTTAATGCATCCCCTTTCACAACAGCTAGCCTCATCTCCCCCCCTTCCCTCCTGAGTCACAGAGTCAGATTCAGTGCCAGAGATCTGACCACTGTAACTTTTCTCTGCTAGGTCATCCCCCCAACAGTATCTGTCCAAAATAGCATACCTGTTGTTGAGTGGAATAGCCTGAGAGCTACTCTGTACTGGCTGTTTAACACCTTTCCCCTTTCTGACTATCACCCATTCTCCTGTGTCCTATACCTTTGGGGTGACTACTTATCTGTATGTCCTATCTATCACCTCCTCGGCCTCCCAAATAGTCCTACAATGGTTTTGTGCAAATGAGGCACAATCTCTTCCCCTTTGTTATGTACCTTTATGGAGATAAACATATTAGCCTCTTTGAATCATTTTAAAAGAGATCTATACACTCACATGTGTACCTGCACAGCCAAATCCTTTCAGTTTTAGTGTTTCTGATCTTTGGCCTTAAGGAAATAGTCTGATTTGTCTTTGTAGTTCCTGAGTAGATAACCTCATACCTCCTAACAATGAATTCCATCTGACAAAGCTTTACCAGTGCACTTAATCCCAGCACGTTCTTGATGCTGCTTCTATAATCCACCTTGACCCAAAGGTTTCAAGGTGTGATGGTGATCAAGGAGTGAGGGATGTGATAGACCAGGAGGTTACAGATTGTAGTGAGATACAATTTTGCTGCTGATGCTGTTAGTTTGTATCTCCTCACAGCTACCCAGCTCCGAGCTGGTGAATTTCTCCTCACTTAGGAAAGTGGCAGGGTAACCTCTGTGAAGATAAAACTTTTGCCTTCATGATTGCTGTGCCATGACACTTTTGCTAAAGCTGTCATGTATAAATGTGCTGGCAACAGGTAAGTTAGTACGGTAAGGTTTGAGAGACTATTGTAAAATTTTGCAATGCTACAATTTTGTAATTGAACAAAATCAAACATTTTACAATTACAATGTTATCCAGTTGTAATATTTAAGAGAAGTTTGGATGGGAGAGGTATGGAGGGCTATGGTCTGGTTGCAGGCAGATGAGACCAGTTGGGCCCTGATTCTTTGCTGTAGTGCTTTATTACACAATAAATAGGAAAGTAAAAGCATCCGTTAGTCTTGCGAGACCATGGATCTGCGCCTGGAAAGTCTTCACTCTCCAGGGCGCAGGCCTGGGCAAGTTTGTATGGAAGACCGGCAGTTGCCCATGCTGCAAGTCTTCCCTCTCCACGACACCGATGTTGTCTAAGGGAAGGGCAAAGGCCGATACAGCTTGGCACCAGTGTCGTCACAGAGCACCGTGTAGTTAAGTGCCTGGCTCAAGGCCACAACACGCTGCCTCAGCTGGGGCTCAAACTCACAACCTTCAGATCGCGAGTCGATTGCCTTAACCACTTGGCCGCATTCCCACAATAAATAGAGTAGTCCTGGTAAAGGGTCTCATGCTGAAACGTCGACTGTTTATTCTTTTCCATAGATGCTGCCTGGTCTGCTGAGTTCTTCCAGCATTTTGTGTGTGTTACTACATGAATACTGCTTTGTAATATAATCTAGGTCCAGTTTGGCAGCTAAATCCTCCAAGACTCACTAGATTGTTTGGAAATAAATTCATTGAGGCACTTAGATTGAAGTCGATCACACCAGAAAGCATTCTGTGTGCCTGCCACCCTCAGAACTTCCTCACACGATGTGATGCTCAGGTCAATGCTGAGTTTAGTGAACTTTACCATTAGAGAAGAGACAGCTAAGCTGATTTGATTTCAACCTTTCATTACAAGACTGGTTAACCATGTACTATCGGCGTTCAGACATTAAGAAAAATGTTTGGTGCCTAAGGGTAAATAGATTTCACACATGCCCTAAAACTGTACATCAAAAAGGAAGCGGGAAAAATAATTTAATCAATATTTAAAATAACAAAAAGAATTCAACATTTCAGAGCATCATTTTGTTATTTTTAAAAAGCTTTGATAAATCTCACAGGACTGCAGATTTATAAGGAAGGTATTGATGCAAAGTTTGTGGATTAATCTTGTGGCCTGAAGAGCACTTTAAAGGGGTTCCAGTTCTCTGTCAACTGCACCATTTAATTGAATGCTGAGTGTAACAGGTTGATACGCCCTCAGATTTCTCTCCTCTGTGTTTGCATTTGGCACCTCTTCAAACAGCCCAGCTGAGACTGGGAATGCACAATGTAAGAGACATTGTGTGACACAGCATGTTAGGACACCAACATACACTGCCATCAGACCAGCACCCCACTGGAAGATTAATATTAAAACATGCCACTTAACAAATATCTCATTTCAAATGCAACATTTCTGGGACCAGCTGGTTGTTAGTGATGATCAGAGTCCTCTGCTGTATATTTTATTGATATAATTCTCCACTCTGCCAATCACTAAGGCTGGAAGCATGACTGAAGAATATTAGAACCATTCCAGAGCAAAACTGACAGGCTCAGAGTTCATGGAGGAGCTTCTTTAAAACAGAGGAACTTTGAACATAGTGCTTAAAATTTAAAAAAATGTCCTCCATAGCTTTAATCTGCAATGTGCTGGCTATAGAAACATTGAAAACCTACAGCACAATACAGGCCCTTCGGCCCACAGAGTTGTGCCGAACATGTCCCTACCTTAGAAATTACTAGGCTTACCCCTAGCCCTCTATTTTACTAAGCTCCATGTACCTATCTAAAAGTCTCTTAAAAGACCCTATCATATCCGCCTCCACCACTGTTGCCGGCAGCCCATTCCACACACCACTCTCTGAGTAAAAAACTTACCGCTGACGTTTCCTCTGTACCTACTCCCCAGCACCTCTAACCTGTGTCCTCTTGTGGCAACCATTTCAGCCCTGGGAAAAAGCCTCTGACTATCCACATGATCAATGCCTCTCATCAGCTTATACACCTCTGTCAGGTCACCTCTCATCCTCTGTTGCTCCAAGGAGAAAAGGCCGAGTTCACTCAACCTGTTTTCATAAGGCATGCTCCCCAATCCAGGCAACATCCTTGTAAATCTTGTCTGCACCCTTCCTATGGCTTCCACAACCTTCCTGTAGTGAGGCGACCAGAACTGAGCACAATACTCCAGGTGGACTGACCAGGGTCCTATATAGCTACAACATTACCTCTTGGCTCCTAAATTCAATTCCATGATTGATGAAGGCCAATACATCGTACGCCTTCTTAACCACAGAGTCAACCTGCGCAGCTGCTTTGAGCGTCCTGTGGACTCAGACCCCAAGATCCCTCTGATCCTCCACACTGCCAAGAGTCTTACCATTAATACTATATTCTGCTATGATCCTGCATTCAGAACAATGTTTATTGACACTTCAAGCATGCATAGAAAGTAAAATCTCTGGTAACTGATGAAAGGTTGGTATAGTTGGTATAGTTTAAAAAATATATATATACATGGGGTTTTAGAACTTGCCAGTGATTTTTTTTTCAATTAGACCTCTAACAAAATAAAAAATACAACTCTTGTGAAAAAAAAATGTCCTAAGATATCTACAATTCACATCAGGATCTTTATTAAGAAGATACCTACATTAGGAGAGGTTACAAAGCAGTAATTTAACCATGAGGTTCGGATGGCAGTCAAAAATCACTAGAACCTCACTCCTAGATGTGATATAATGATTTTTATTGTTATGTTTTGTCAATCCAGAAACTGATGAAAAGACTATCACGGGAGCACAGAATACATGGGTACCTAGTTTTTCTTTAGTGAGGTGTTCACATACGATGTGTTGGCATAGTGACATATGCCATTCACATACTGGTACATATTACCCATAATGAATTATGTAAACAAAGAATGCTTAATCAAACAATTCTGAAAAATTAAATACAAAACATTCCTCCCTGTTTAGCTGTAAACTCCAACTCAATAAAGAATGCATCTCAACTCAAATATGTAATGTATTACCCTTTTGCCATTACGTCTATACATACATATATACACACACACAGTATGCTATTTAGATAGACATTCACAACATAGTAAATTTTAAATTGTTCCATTCTGGTCTAGATATTTAATTGCTGTGGAGGATTTTTTTTATTCTTGTGGGATAATGCCTTTTCTGTCGGTGATGGCAGACAGTCCTTTCCCAGGCATATACAGGCAGTGTTCTTCTCATCTTTTGGACATGTTGGCATCCGAAACAGTGCATTGCAAGCTGCTCGATCTGCTGATCTACCCCGGCCATTAGACATAGCTTCAATCCAATGCTTTCATTTTGAAAACACCTAGATAACTGGCATGTAGCTCCACCCAACACTTTAGCTCTCAGCTTGGACAGTACAACAACTCTCAATCCCCACATAAGGCAATCTTCATCAATAGCATTTCGATGCTGGTAAAAATGGGGAACTGAAATTCCTGTTGCTCATTCCAGCCATTTTGGGTTGCCATGTAGACCTGAGACAGTGTAAGATCTTTTCAGGTTTCCCTTTGGATCATCACTGCCGTAATAGGGAAACTTTCAATTTGCATTAGAGAATACTTCAAGAGCAGTTTCCTTTTTTGCAAGTTCTTCAGTTATTTTCTTCTCCAAGGATAAATGGGACAATCCATCAGCACTTCCATGACTAGTTGTCCTCTTGAATTCGATCTTGTAATTGTGTCTTCCAAGAAACAGAGCCTATCTTTGCATTTGTGCTGCTGTTAGTCATACACCTTTGCAACAGCCTTCTTTGGATTGAAGATGGACACCAGTGATCGATGATTAGTAATGAGGGTAAACTCTCTCCCATACAGGTACTGGTTGAAACATTTTACACCCTAAACTAGACTCAAGGCTTCTCTGCAATCTCTACAGTGATAGAGTAATGTGATGCAAAGGCTATAGGGTGTTCACTTCCATTACTCATAACCTGTGGCATGATTGCACCTATACTATATAGCGAGACATCTCTGGCAATCTTCACTGGATGGGGTGGATCATAATGTGTAAGTACAGTCTCTGATGCCACCGTTTCCTTTGGCTTTTGGAAAGCTACCTCACCTTGCTTTGTCCATTGCCATTTCTTCCCGATCTGTAGTAATGAGATCAAGGGATGGAGCACTGTAGACAGGTTTGGCAGGAACTTGCTATAGAAATTGACAAATCCTCCAAAGGACCATAACTATGACACATGCTTTGGCCTTGAGGCATCCAACACTGCTTGGATTTTCTCAGCACACTTATGCAATTCTTGTGCCTCAATGGTGTAACCACAATAGGTGATGTTTGGTTTAAAGAATTCACACTTGCTGCATTGTGTTCTGACCCTATAATTTTCTAATCTTTTTAACACCGCCTTGAGATTTTCAAGATGTTCCTTGTCATCCCTCACAAATAACAATGATGTCATCCAGGTAGAACTGAGTGGCTGGGTAGCCTTGTCTATGGATTCCAGCCAGAGGGCAGGTGTATATGTTACTCCAAAATTAAGCCTATTGTGAGTGTTTAGAGAGAGAAACCGTTCAATCTCCATCTGCAGGGGGGCCTCAGCTAAGCCCACTTTGATGGAGTTTCCCTCCAGAAAGGTTTGCAAAGATACCTTCTATCCTGGGAAAAGGTTACTGATCTATTTTCAGTACTGAATTGATAGTGATCCTCACAGACCCATTCTTCTTGGCTACTGGGACCACTCAACTTTAGAAAGATTTCCTTTAGCCTCATTGAGATCTCACTCAATGGCTACTTTACCAGTCGGGCTTTCTAAAACTTGGTGTGGCATTTTTGTTTAACACTATTTTACCCTTGATAAGTTGGAGTTTTCCAATGGCATTATCGAACACTGCTGTGGTATTGTCCTGTACCTTATTAAATTCACTTTCAGTTGGCTCTGTTGCAGGGTATTTGGCATGAAAAGGGATCTCCAACCAAGTTGTAGTTGTCTCAGCCAATTACGGCCCCACATCATGTTTTTACCACATACAAACCCAATGTAGCTTGCTGGTCATAGTATTTCATTGTTGCGAAAGTCTTTCCCACAGGCATTATTTTTTCTCCAATGTAAGTTCTTAGTTGGATATATATTGGCTTCTGTCCAATATCTTTGAAATGCTGTTCAAACTCATTTAGTGGAATGACTGAAACAGCCGAGCCAGTGTCCAATTCCATTTTAATTAATTTGCCATTCACTTCTGATGTAAGCTATATTGCCTGTCTCTTGTTAATTCCACATTGTAAATCTTTAGGCTACTCAGTTCTGTGTCACTCTCATCATTATCAAATTTTTCATCAGCTTCATGCAGATTAGTGCACTTTTCAAAACTTCAGCTTGACTTCCTATATTTTTCTCTTCCTTGTGTAGTTCATTTATTATTGTCTGCCTGACATGCTTTTGTTTGAGTCCTACTTTGTTGCATTTTCTGTAAGTTTCACCTTGAAATCTGCATTGGTATGGTGTATGTGAGCTCCTGACACAACAGTAACACAATTTGTTCAGCCAGGCAGGTTTTGTACTGTAAATCAATGTGCCAACCACGACACTACTGTGCTGCCTTATTATCATTATCACCTGGAACTCACTGTTTATGAACCTGTGGTAGTACAAGTTGCTTGTTAATTTCATCTATTTTCTGTCTTTTTTTAAACTTGGACGTTTTTCTCCCCTTCTGAAGAAAATACCATGCTGCACTTCAATAGGTATGTAGTTGTTCTAGGTTTGTTTTGAAACTTCCTCATCGCCACTGTTATGTTTTGTAATTCCAGAAACTAATCGAAAGATAAACACAGAAGCCGGAATACTTGCGTCCTTAGTTTTTCCATGGCCCAAGTCTTCAAGGAGCTTATCATTTGTCCACAAATTTTTGCCGGTTAGAAAACAGAGAGTAGAAAGCTAAAAGAAAAATCAACTGCCTTTCAGGATTCAGTATTTTTAAAATCCAGTCCTGTAATACACGTGAAAATGAAAAATGCTTAACTATATACTGTTTTGTTCCTGAGTTGTGGAAGTTCCTTCCTATTCAATCGGTGTAGGTTGTGTGGGGTTGGAGTTGAGGTTGGGAGTTTTGGGAGGTGGTGTCACAGGAGACGTATTAGTCTGTCTGCAGATGCACTTCTGACATTGTGCTGTTCCAGAACTGGTTGGCTGACATTTCCAAATTTAGATCCCAGCTGGTATTAATGGGGGGAGGGGTGAGGGAACAGACATTAATGTCCCCAACCAAAGGAAAATAATGAGAACCAGTGGACATTTCTCTTGGTGACACCATAACAGGTGCACACTGCAACTCTGGCTGATGCTGTGTTGTCCTGGTTCTCACCTTATCTGATAGCACTGGGGAAAATCATTAAAGTACAAACATGCAATTCTTTTCAAACACACCAATAGGAGCTTGCATTTCATTAATGCATCAGCACCTGAGCAGAAGATTACTTGCATTATTGTAACTTCAAGACTAGTTAGGGTAACATTTACAGACTCCATTAGTTACTACCAAAACAAAAATGTTAATGAGGAGTTACAGTTCTGAATACCATTACAGTCTGTCCATATACCTGTTATACAGATCTGATGTTGTTAAGCAAGCTATAACCAGTATATTTTATAAGGTCATGTTTTTCTTAAATGTTGCACACATCAAAAACTAGTTCATACATGATCAATTGGCTCGATATTTTTGAAAGAGAAAAATCTCAAGGGATAAGCCACAATATTGAAGTGAGAACTCCTGACTCTTACCTGATGTTGTCTTCTAGCAGTGGGAGAGAGCCGTGTATTTCCTCTTTTAACTGACTCTTTTGATATGAAAAGTGAAAAGGTCCAGACTTCAAAGAATGGAGGTCAAATGAACGTGGAGCAGCAGGATGGGCCTTGTGGTGACTCCTCTTTAGTTCCTTTTCTATCCTTTCAGCAAACACCCTCTGTGTTTTGTACTTTGGTCCAGGGGAATACACCAGTTCATAGGCAGCAGCCTTGTGAAGGCAGGAAAATGGATCAAAATTTTTCAGTTTAGCAGCCGCTTTAAAACTTCCCTTGCTTAAAGCAAAATATTCATATCCCTGAGAAAAGAACAAAACATAGAGAATGAGCAATTTCTGTTTCATCCATTTCAGATGTAAACAAATATCTATTCACACATGAGCATTAATATTTTAGCATAGCAAGCTCACTTGGAAACAAAGAGCAGCATCAATACTATGATTTTGTGCTCAGTATTTGTATGAAGCACTGCTATTATTCCCACAATTTGACATTCGCTATCGTTTGCTATCTTTTTTTCTTCAACAGTAGAGTGTGTGAGGTCACTGTTATTTCAGTGGCTTCTAACACTACCTAGTTACTTTTAGGAGTGAATAGGAAAAGATGGCTGCCTACATGGGAAAAGCTTGGGCAAATGATCCAGCTTCCATCACCTGCAGAGAGAGAGACTGAAAGGGGTTCTGTTCACTGGCGGTTAATGTGTTTCAGGGCATTAATCTTCACTTATAGTAGGAGCTTCAGTGCAATCCGATTGATCCTATTCTGATTCGTCATTCCTCGTAAATATAATCAAAGGATGATACATGACAGAAACATGCCCATTGGGGCACTAAGTCCACACTGATCATCAACCATCACTTCCGCTAATCCATTGTTTTATCTTCTCTTCATAGTCTCATGAATACTCCCCAGATCCTATCACTCACCTAACATCAGGGACAATTGACAGTGGTTGGTGAACCTACCAACTCACATATCTTTGTGATTTTGGAGGAAACCAGAGGACCCAGAAGAGCCCCACAAAGAGAGTGTGCATATGGGATTCGCCTTGGGATCACAGTCACTTTAATTTCTATTATCTAGCCCACATACTGTGTTGAAGCCACCATACTTTGTTCACCATAGTTCCCACAGTGTCATTGCCTTCAAACATCCTCCCCGATATCTTTGAAAAGAAAGTCCATTGTAAAATAAAAAATGCGAAAAAAAGGATGAGAAGGGTGATACTGAGGTTCTACTCTGATCTCCAGTGATGTGTGTGTGTGGAGTTGACGTGTTCTCCCTATGACTGTGCGGGCTTTCTCTGAACACTCTGGGTTTCTCCCACATTTCAAAAACGTGCGATAGGTAGGTTAATTAATCCAGGTGTGCAGATGAGTGAAGGCACCTGGATGGCGGGAACGAATAAAAATGTGGGGAGAATAAAATGGATTATAGTAGAATTAGAAAATTATCGTAAAATGGGTGCTTGCTATTCTGTTGTATCTATAAATGAAACTGTACATCACAGTATTATCGTTATTTATTTATTCTCATTTATATTCTGAGCAAGGGTTAATACACTTCAGTGATAGGTTTCACAGGTGGCCCTTTGCATAATAAAATATTTATGCCCAACATTAATATTTGCTCCATCTAATTCTGTTGATTTCTCACTGTGATTATTCAGTCTTGACAGAGCTGCATTTTGGTAGTCATACACATTGATGCAATTAGAAAGTGGAAAGATTAAACAGCAAAGATCTAATCATCGCACAACCATTACTACACGTTCATTACAACAGCATGCAATATATATTCCTCCATCGTTTCAGCATGGATAAAGGCCAGCCCGAAATATTGGGAACGTACAGTCTGACAATGCAACCATTTTTACAGAATGACTTAAACCACCTTCATTCCTCAAAAAATATTGGCAGAAGTACTACATTCCTAGCTATTTCCAACAATTTAGAATCATATTCTTTAACTAACATCAGGTTCATTGCCTTGGCGTTTTCCATTTATAAATTCTGATGATGTACCCAATTGTGTCATCGGTTCCTATTAAAAGCACAAAAATATTCCCACAATAAATTCAGTTGCTAGATCCAGATCTCAAGCTGGGCTCTGCAGGGAAGTTGGCTGGAGCAAGGCATCACTCTGCAGGGAAGGATAAATATCTGACTACAGTCTGACTTAGCTGGGCTGCATCTTGCACCTCAAAGTTTCTGCTACAAGAACTGCATGAACAGGAAAGCCTAGAGGCAGGTGACCAATCTGTTTTCTTTCAAAAGATTTGGATGAGCTGCCTACTGGACAGAAATTAATACAAAATTCTAAGTTTAGAGAGATTCAGGGAAGACTTGCAATTAGATAGCACCTTCACAGTCCCAGGATGGTCCAAGGTACTTCACAAAGCAAACTAGTATCTGAGCTGTGGTATTTCAGAAAATGCAAGAAGCAAGCAATTCCCACAAACTGTAATGAAGTACACAAAATGCTGGAGGATCTCAGCAGGTCAGGCAGCATCTATGGAGGGGAATAAGGAGTCTTTGGTTTGGACTGAGACCCTTCATCAGGACTGACCTAATGAGCTCCTCCAGCATTTTGTATGTGTTACTCTGGATTTCCAGGATCTCTTGAGTTTTGTTAATCACTTGACAACTTGCATGGGTGATGCTGATTGAGAGGATAAACATTCCCCAGGAATTCAAGATAACTGTCCTGCTCAACAGCATAACGTCTGATTTTTATCCGAGATAATAGACCATAACTTTGTTTAACATCTCATCTTAAAGTTGCACTTTCCTCAGAGCCTAAATTTTGTACCTAAGACTTTGGTGGGGGAGTTGGAGATAACCTGGAGGTGTGAGTATACCCTAACTCTGCCTAGAACTAAAACACTAGGCTGGAGGATGAGTGGCAGAAGGCAGTGAGGGGGTTAATTTTGATCGGAATCAGAATCAGGTTTATTATCATTGATATATGCCATGCAATTTGTTCTTTTTAGGCGGCAGTACAGAACAAAATATTACTATAAGTTACAATAAAATAATAAATAGTACAAAAGAGTAATAGTGAGATATTGTTCAAGGGTTCCTACGTCATTTAGAAATATAATGGCAAAAGGGAAGGAGCTGTTCAAGAGTTAAGTGTGGTTCTTCAGAGCAGAATTAGGCCATTCAGCCCATCGAGTCTGCTCCACCATTCCATTATGTCTGATCCTGGATCCCACTCAACCCCATACACCTGCCTTCTCACCATATCCATTGATGCCCTGACCAATCAGGAAACTATCGACTTCACCTTAAATATATCCACGGACTTGGCCTCCACTGCAGTCTGTGGCAGAGCATTCTACGGATTCACCATTCTCTGGTTAAAAAAAATTATTTCTTACCTCCATTCTAAAAGACAGCCTCTCAGTTTTGAGGCTGTGCCCTCTAGTTCTGGATACCTCCCCCATCACATAGGAAACATATTCTCCACATCCACTCTATCTAGTCGTTTCAACATTTGGTAGGTTTCAATGAGATCTCCACCGCTTTCTTCTAAATTCCAGTCAGTACAGGCCCAAAGCTGCCAAACGCTCCTCATATGTTAACCCTTTCATTCCTGGAAGCATCCTCGTGAACCTCTGTGGACTACCTCAAATGACAACACATCTTTTCTGAGGTCCATAACTGTGGACAATACTTCAAGTGCGGTCTGACGAGTGTCTCATCAGGGCTCAGCATTATCTCCTTGCTTTTATATTCTATTCCCCTTGAAATAAATGCCAGCATTGCATTTGCCTTCCTTACCACAGACTCAACCTGTAAATCATCCCTTTGGGAGTCTTGCCCAAGGACTCCTAAGTCCCCCTGCACCTCTGATGTTTGACCCTTCTCCCTATTTAAATAATAGTCTGCAATTTTGTTTCTTTTTCCAAAATGCATTATCATACATTTCCCAACCTGTATTCCATCTATCACTTTTTTGCCCATTCTTCCAATCTGTCTAAGTACTGCTACAATCGTGTTGCTTCCTCAGCACTAAATATGCCCCACACTTATCTTTGTGTCATCTGCAAATTTTGCCACAAAGCCTTCAATTCCATTATCTAAATCATTGACAAACAATGTGAAAAGTAGCGGTCCCAATACTGACCTCTGAGGAACACCACTAGTCACTGGCAGCCAACAAGGAAAAATTCCTTTTATTCCTACTCGCTGCCTTCTGCCTGTCAATCATTCCTCTATCCATGCCAGTATATTTCCTGTAACGGCATAAGATTTTATCTGGTGTAACAGCCTCATGTCTGGCACCTTATGTGTGGCCTTTTGAAAATCCAAGTAAATGACACCCATTGCCTCTCCTTTGTCCACCTTGCTTGTTATTTCTTCGAAGAACAGATTTGTCAGGCAAGATTTCCCTTCACAGAATCCGTGCTGACTTTTGCTTATTTTATTTTGAAATTTTCGTTATTTTTTTTCTCCAACGGCTTTCTGAGAGGTGGGACTGCGCAGGCGTGTGACGTCGGGCAGTGCAGCGCGGCAGATTTAAAAGGGCAGACATCCTGCTTCGGATTTGATTCGAAGAAGGAGTCTGAGAGTCTGAGTGGGAGTGCCGAGAAAGAGATTTTTGAAATTTTCGTTATTTTTTTTCTCCAACGGCTTTCTGAGAGGCGGGACTGCGCAGGCGTGTGACGTCGGGCAGTGCAGCGCGGCAGATTTAAAAGGAACAGAGCCTCAGAGAGCGGGCAGCGTAGTTTGCGGGCGGCGGAGTGAGCCGGGAGCAGAGTGAAGACTTAAGGGCTTCGGCTCAACGGGCTTAGGCGGAAGCGGGCGAGGCGAGGAAGGTTTGACATTCATTTTCTGTTGCTATTTGAGGAGAGGGGCATTATGACTGTGAGGGCAGTTTGCTGTTCTCGGTGTCGGATGTGGGAGGTCCTGGAGTCTCCAAGCCTCCCGGACGTCTACATCTGCGCCAAGTGCATCGAGATGCAGCTCCTAAGGGACCGCGTTACGGAACTGGAGCTGCAGCTCGATGACCTTCGTCTGGTCAGGGAGAGCGAGGAGGTGATAGAGAGGAGTGGAAGGCAGGTGGTCACGCCGGGGCCACGGGAGGCAGACAAGTGGGTCACGGTTAGGAGGGGGAAGGGGAAAAGGCAGGTGATGGGGAGTACCCCGGCGGCTGTGCCCCTTAACAACAGGTACTCCTGTTTGAGTACTGTTGGAGGGGACAGCTTACCCGGGGGAAGCGACAGTGGCCCTGCCTCCGGCACAGAGTCTGGCCCTGTAGCTCAGAAGGGTAGGGCAAGGAAGAGGAGGGCAGTTGTCATAGGGGACTCGATAGTAAGGGGGTCAGATAGGCGATTCTGTGGACGCAGTCCAGAGACTCGGATGGTAGTTTGCCTCCCTGGTGCTAGGGTCCGGGATATTTCTGATCGTGTCCAAGATATCCTGAAGTGGGAGGGTGAGGAGCCAGAGGTCCTGGTACATATAGGTACCAATGACATAGGTAGGAAAAGGGATGAGGTCCTGAAAGAAGAATATAGGGAGCTAGGAAGGGAGTTGAGAAAAAGGACCGCAAAGGTAGTAATCTCGGGATTACTGCCTGTGCCACGCGACAGTGAGAGTAGGAATGCGATGAGGTGGAGGATAAATGCGTGGCTGAGGGATTGGAGCAGGGGGCAGGGATTCAAGTTTTTGGATCATTGGGACCTCTTTTGGCGCAGGTGTGACCTGTACAAAAAGGACGGGTTACACTTAAATCCTAGGGGGACCAATATCCTGGCAGGGAGATTAGCTGGGGCTACTGAGGTGACTTTAAACTAGAATGGTTGGGGGGTGGGAATCAAATTAAAGAGGCTAGGTGTGAGGAGGTTAGTTCACAACAGAGGGATGGGAACCAGTGCAGAGAGACAGAGGGGTGTAAAGTGAGCGTAGAAGCAAAAAGTACAAAGGGGAAAAGTAAAAGTGGCAGGCCGACAAATCCAGGGCAAGCATTAAAAAGGGCTAAGAGAGTTGTAAAAGAGCGCCTGAAGGCTTTATGTGTCAATGCAAGGAGCATTCGTAATAAGGTGGATGAATTGAAAGTGCAGATTGTTATTAATGATTATGATATAGTTGGGATCACAGAGACATGGCTCCAGGGTGACCAGGGATGGGAGCTCAACGTTCAGGGATATTCAATATTCAGGAGGGATAGACATGAAGGAAGGGGAGGTGGGGTGGCGTTGCTGGTTAAAAAAGAGATTAACGCAATAGAAAGGAAGGACATAAGCCGGGAAGATGTGGAATCGATATGGGTAGAGCTGCGTAACACTAAGGGGCAGAAGACGCTGGTGGGAGTTGCGTACAGGCCACCTAACAGTAGTAGTGAGGTCGGAAATGGTATTAAACAGGAAATTAGAAATGTGTGCAATAAAGGAACAGCAGTTATAATGGGTGACTTCAATCTACATGTAGACTGGGTGAACCAAATTGGTAAAGGTGCTGAGGAAGAGGATTTCTTGGAATGTATGCGGGATGGTTTTTTGAACCAACATGTCGAGGAACCGACTAGAGAGCAGGCTATTCTGGACTGGGTTTTGAGCAATGAGGAAGGGTTAATTAGCGATC
Organism: Mobula hypostoma; assembly: GCF_963921235.1. Taxonomy (NCBI): domain Eukaryota; kingdom Metazoa; phylum Chordata; class Chondrichthyes; order Myliobatiformes; family Myliobatidae; genus Mobula; species Mobula hypostoma. Next base: position 49,992,524 of record NC_086110.1, read on the forward strand.
TTGTCGTGAGAGGCCCCTTGGGTAAGAGTGACCATAATATGGTGGAATTCTTCATTAACATGGAGAGTGACGTAGTTAATTCAGAAACAAAGGTTCTGAACTTAAAGAGGGGTAACTTTGAAGGTATGAGTCGTGAATTAGCTAAGATAGACTGGCAAATGACACTTAAGGATTGACGGTGGATATGCAATGGCAGGCATTTAAAGGTTGCATGGATGAACTACAACAATTGTTCATCCCAGTTTGGCAAAAGAATAAATCAAGGAAGGTAGTGCACCCGTGGCTGACAAGAGAAATTAGGGATAGTATCAATTCCAAAGAAGTAGCATACAAATTAGCCAGAGAAAGTGGCTCACCTGAGGACTGGGAGAAATTCAGAGTTCAGCAGAGGAGGACAAAGGGCTTAATTAGGAAGGGGAAAAAAGATTATGAGAGAAAACTGGCAGAGAACATAAAAACGGACTGTAAAAGCTTTTATAGATATGTAAAAAGGAAAAGACTGATAAAGACAAATGTAGGTCCCCTGCAAACAGAAACAGGTGAATTGATTATGGGGAGCAAGGACATGGCAGACCAATTGAATAATTACTTTGGTTCTGTCTTCACTAAGGAGGACATAAATAATCTTCCAGAAATAGTAAGGGACAGAGGGTCCAGTGAGATGGAGGAACTGAGCGAAATACATGTTAGTAGGGAAGTGGTGTTAGGTAAATTGAAGGGATTGAAGGCAGATAAATCCCCAGGGCCAGATGGTCTGCATCCCAGAGTGCTTAAGGAAGTAGCCCAAGAAATAGTGGATGCATTAGTGATAATTTTTCAAAACTCGTTAGATTCTGGACTAGTTCCTGAGGATTGGAGGGTGGCTAATGTAACCCCACTTTTTAAAAAAGGAGGGAGAGAGAAACCGGGGAATTATAGGCCGGTTAGCCTAACGTCGGTGGTGGGGAAACTGCCGGAGTCAGTTATCAAGGATGTGATAACAGCACATTTGGAAAGCGGTGAAATGATTGGACAAAGTCAGCATGGATTTGTGAAAGGAAAATCATGTCTGACGAATCTCATAGAATTTTTTGAGGATGTAACTAGTAGAGTGGATAGGGGAGAACCAGTGGATGTGGTATATTTGGATTTTCAAAAGGCTTTTGACAAGGTCCCACACAGGAGATTAGTGTGCAAACTTAAAGCACATGGTATTGGGGGTAAGGTATTGATGTGGATGGAGAATTGGTTAGCAGACAGGAAGCAAAGAGTGGGAATAAACGGGACCTTTTCAGAATGGCAGGCGGTGACTAGTGGGGTACCGCAAGGCTCAGTGCTGGGACCCCAGTTGTTTACAATATATATTAATGACTTGGATGAGGGAATTAAATGCAGCATCTCCAAGTTTGCGGATGACACGAAGCTGGGTGGCAGTGTTAGCAGTGAGGAGGATGCTAAGAGGATGCAGGGTGACTTGGATAGGTTGGGTGAGTGGGCAAACTCATGGCAGATGCAATTTAATGTGGATAAATGTGAGGTTATCCACTTTGGTGGCAAAAATAGGAAAACAGATTATTATCTGAATGGTGGCCGATTAGGAAAAGGGGAGGTGCAACGAGACCTGGGTGTCATTATACACCAGTCATTGAAAGTGGGCATGCAGGTACAGCAGGCGGTGAAAAAGGCGAACAGTATGCTGGCATTTATAGCGAGAGGATTCGAGTACAGGAGCAGGGAGGTACTACTGCAGTTGTACAAGGCCTTGGTGAGACCACACCTGGAGTATTGTGTGCAGTTTTGGTCCCCTAATCTGAGGAAAGACATCTTTGCCATAGAGGGAGTACAAAGAAGGTTCACCAGATTGATTCCTGGGATGGCAGGTCTTTCATATGAAGAAAGACTGGATGAACTGGGCTTGTACTCGTTGGAATTTAGAAGATTGAGGGGGGATCTGATTGAAACGTATAAGATCCTAAAGGGATTGGACAGGCTAGATGCGGGAAGATTGTTCCCGATGTTGGGGAGGTCCAGAACGAGGGGTCACAGTTTGAGGATAGAGGGGAAGCCTTTTAGGACCGAGATTAGGAAAAACTTCTTCACACAGAGAGTGGTGAATCTGTGGAATTCTCTGCCACAGCAAACTGTTGAGGCCAGTTCATTAGCTATGTTTAAAAGGAAGTTAGATATGGCCCTTGTGGCTACAGGGGTCAGGGGGTATGGAGGGAAGGCTGGGTTCTGAGTTGGATGATCAGCCATGATCATAATAAATGGTGGTGCAGGCTCGAAGGGCCGAATGGCCTACTCCTGCACCTATTTTCTATGTTTCTATGTTTCTATGTTATCATTTGTCTTCAAGTACTCCAAAACCTCATCCTTAATAATAGACTCCAACACTTTCCCAGTCACTGAGGTTAGGTCAACTGGCCTATAGTTTCCTTTCTTTTGCCATCCACGCTTCTTAAAGAGTGGAGTGACATTTGCAATCTTCTAGTCCTCTGGGACCATGCCAGAATCAAATGATTCTTGAAAGATCATGACCAATGCATCCATTATCTCTTCAGCAACCACTCTCAGGACTCTGGGATGTAGTCCATCTGACCCAGGTGACTTATTCACCTTAAGACCTTTCAGTTTGCCTAGCACCTTTCCCTTTGTAATAGCAATTCACTCCTGCGCCCTGACACTCTCAGACCTCTGGCACACTGGTGATGTCTTTCACAGTGAAGACTGATGCAAAATACTTATTAAGTTCATCTGCCATTTCTTTGTCCCCCAGTGCTACCTCACTAGCATCATTTTCCAGTGGTCCAATATCAACTCTCACCTCCCTTTCACTCTTTATGTAACTGAAAAAAAACTTCAGTTTTCTGCTTTGTTGTTGTCCAGTTTACTCTCATATTTCATCTTTTCTTTCTTATAGATTTTTAGTTGCCATTTGTTGGATTTTAAAAGCTTCCCAATCATCCAACTTCCCACTCACTTTTGTTACCTTATATGCCCTTTACTTGGCTTTTTAACTTCCCTTGTAAGCCATGGTTGCCTACCCCTGACTTTTGAGAACTTCTTTGACTTCTCCCTGATGATAGCAATGAGAAGAAGGTGTATCTGGGTGGTAAGGATTCTTAATGATGAATGCCACCTTCTTGAGACAATTCCTTTTGAAGGTGTCCTCGATCGTGGGGAGGCTTGTCTCCATGATAGACCTGGCTGAGTCTATAACCCTCTGCAGCCTCTTTCAGAGGTAGAAATGTAAAAGTTTTCTAGAGACTTAGGTGACATACCAAATCTCCTTAACCTCCTAATGAAATATAGCTGCTGGCATGCCTTTTTTGAGATTCCATGATTGTGTTGGGTCCAATATAGAGCCTCTAAGATATTGATGCCCAGGAACCTAAAAATGCTCACCCTTTCCACTGCTGACTCCTCTATGAGGATTGGTATGTGTTCTCCCAAATTTCCTTTCCTAAAGTCCACAATCAAGTCCTTGTGTGATTATATAAAATTTTCTATACTAATTCAGCCTCACACTGTTGAATTTTCATTCACACTGCTAGTTTTCATTTCTACAGAAGCCAGTGATAGGAAAGGAAAAAGATTTTGCAACTTCCACCATCTTGAATGGGACCTCCCACCAAACACACCTCTCCCCCCCACCAACCACTCTTCATTTACTACAGGGATCACATCATGTCCATTCATCCATCCCCACTAATCTGCCTTCTAGCATGTATCCCTGCAACTGACAGAAACGCTACACCTGCCCTTTAACCTCTTCCCTCACCTCTGTTCAGGGCCCCAAACAATCCTATCACGTGAGGCAATACTTCACCTGCAAATCTGCTGAGGTCATCTACCTCTTCCAGTGCTCCTGATGAGGTCTCCTCTACATTGCCGAAACACAAAGTAAATTGGGTTTCACCAATTTCAACGCTTTTTTGAGTACCTCCATAAGCAAAAATCGGAACTTACTGGTGGCCAACCAGTTATCTCCATTCCTGTTCTGACGTGTTGATCCAAGGCTTCCTCTTCTGCCCCAATGAGGCCACTCTCAGGATGGAGGAGCAACACCTCATATTCCGTTAACGTAGCCTCCAACCTGGTGGACCAATATTGATTTCTCCAACTTCCAGTAATTTCTTCTTTCACCTCCACCTTCTCTCTTCTTCCATTCCCACTCTGGCCTCTTGTCTCTTGTCTCTTCTCCTCTCTTGCTTATCACTTCCCCCTGCTGCCCCTCCTCCTTCCCTTTCTCCCTTGATCTACTCTCCTCTCCTATCAGATTCCTTCTTCTCCAGCCCTTTGCCTTTTCCACCTACTATCTCCCAGCTTCTTATGTCGCCCCTCTCACACCCACCTGGCTTCACCTATCACCTGCCAGCCTGTCTTCCTTCCCCTCCCCCCCACCTTCTTATTTGGCATCTTCCCCGTCCTTTCTGGTTCTGATGGAGGATTTCAGTTCAAAACATCAACTGTTTATTCATTTCTATTGATGCTACCTGGCCTACTGAGTTCCTCCAGCATTTTGTGTGTGTTGCTCTGAATCAATAGAACCTGATTTACATTATCAACTGGTTAGGGGATCCATTTTTGTTTTTCTTTTCTTCTGTCTTTCTAGCTTTTCTTTCTGGAAACAGTGCAGCCAAGGGGACTGGGCAAGGCAAGTAGGGGGAAGCCAGATTCTGGGTCACTAGCAACACCTGCTCTGTGTCCATTAGGACACACAATTGTGATCTAGAGGTGGGTCTTCCTATTGGAAGATATCTGGCTGGTCTCACACTGAAGCACAAAGGAGAGTGAGGGTTCAGTTGTATGCTGCATCAAAGCATTGTGCCAGCAATTCTATCACGTTCAATCAGTGTGTCAGCAAGTGAAAGTGAAAATTTGAATGGGTTGAATTCTGTATTAGTATTAAATGTGTACAAGAGCATGATCTGTTATGTACAAAAGCAATAAACAAATGAGATAGAAATTCACCTTCTCTGTGCACGAAGCAGCAATGTGTGTAACTTGAAATTTGTTTGTGAACTAGAGAAAATCTGCAGATGCTGGAAGTCCAAGCAACACACACAAAATGCTGGAGGAACTCAGCAGGCCAGGCAGCATCTATGTAAAAGAACACGGTCGACGTTTTGGGGTGAGACTCTTCAGCAGGACTGGAGAAAAAAAGCTGAGGAGTAAATTTAAAAGGTGAGGGGAGGGAAGAGAGAAACACAAGGTGATGGATGAAACCAGGAGGGAGAGTGATGAAGTAAAGAGCTGGGAAGTTGATTGGTGGAAGAGATACAGGGCTGGAGAAGGGAGAGTCTGATAGAAGAGGACAGAAGCCATGGAAGAAAGAAAACGGGGAGGAGCACCAGAGGTAGGCACACCAGAGGGAGGCAATGGGTGGGCAAGCAGATAAGGTGAGAGAGGGAAAAGGGGATGGGGAATGGTGATGGAGGTGGGGGGACATTACTGGAAATTCAAGAAATCGATGGTCATGCCATCAGTTTGGAGGCTACACAGACAGAAGGTAAGGTGTTATTCTTCCACAGTGAAGGAGGCCATGGATGGACATATCAGGATGGGAATGGGAATGGGAAGTGGAATTAAAGTGGGAGATCCTGCTTTTTCGGAGAAGTGGTTTCCCAATCTACATTGGGTATCACTGATAAACAGGAGGCCAATTTGCTTGTGAAATTGTGAAATTCAGTTAGAATTCAAGAATTAAAGTCAAGGGGACCATGTTTCAGAGGCAGAGTTCAACAAACACACTTATCCCAGATTTACTGAACAGGACAAAGGATGAATTTCTCTACCACAGGGCTTTAACCATGTTCGTGCAAATTCTGTCCCAAAAATATTTCTTGCTTAATCATGTGCGAACACTTATAAAAATAAATAATGCTGACTAAAAATCAAGTTGTTTAAGTCACATTGAGAATAAGGAATTATTGAAAAAAAAAGCTGGCAGCCGGCTTAAAAAGGTTTGGATATAATTAGTGTTTAGCACACAATATTTTGAAAAACCTGACACATGGTTAGGATGTATTGGAATGCTAGAATATATTTGATTTTCATTCCTTTCCAGAACAGAATAACCTCATTACAATGTAATATCATTCGGCCCTATACCACAAATGAGAATGTGTCTTATAGGTTGATCAGTGCATTCATGTGATAACAGCCTTAAAAGGGCCATTAGGATATTTTATCAAAGTGGATTGACCTGTTAGGAGGAACAACAGGAATAATTTTCATTTGCAGAATGTACAGACAGAGGAGATGAAACAATTGCAACAATTGTCTGAAAGCACTCATGAGGGGCCAGATCCATTTTCATGGTTTAGCATCCATTTGAATGAAATAAATACAGAAAATATTGGAAACACTCAACAGCTCGGGCAGTGGCTGTGGAGAAAGAAATGGAAATTGGTACTTCAGATTGATAAGCATTAATTAGAAGGTGAAATTTATGATGGAACGTCATCTATGTGAACCACGAACTGTTCCTTTTGGGAAAGATACTGCCTGACCTTCTGAATATTTTGTCGGATTTCCAGCCAGAGCTCGCTCCACTTTCTCTGAGCTCACCACCCCTCTCCTTCAGTGATTAGTCACTAAAAATGGTTCAGGAACTGTTACCACCTCTCAACCATCAGGCTCCTGAACCAGAGGGGATAACTTTTCTTGCCCCATCATTAAAACGTTCCCATGCCCAATGGACTCACTTTCAAGGACTTTGCATCGCATGTTTTTGATATTTATTGATTATTTATTTATTATTATTTTTTTTGTATTTGCACAGTTTGTTGTCTACCGCACTCCGTTGATTGCCCAAGTTGGGCAGTCTTTCATTGATTCTGTTATGGTTATTATTCTATAGATTTATTGAGTATGCCCAAAAGAAAATTAATCTCCGGGTTGTATATGGTGACGTATATGTACTTTGATAATAAACTTACTTTGAATAATTGGCCCATTAGGCAATTTACATGACGTGCTTTTTAAAAAGTAAAAAAAAATGTTTCTAAGTAAAAGTGATTTGACATAACTGGTCTTTTTTACACTCCCTAGATTTTCTGCTGCTTCATCTCATTATATTTGTGTCAGCAATACTTCTTCATGAGTTGATGTAGGTGGGTTCTTTCAAAATATTTAGATTCAATTAATTTGCAGAAGTACTAAGTTTAATCTTTGTAAGGGTTCTTGTCCATGAATTGTTCAGGTCATTTAGTTAAGGGACAATTTGTTTGTGAATGCAATTGATAATGTGTAAACAGTCATTTCATGATGAAAGTGTCCTTTATTTGATCCCTAGGTACAATGGAAGAAAGAGAAATTGCAGAGCTGGTAATACACCTTCCCCGATTAGCAGGTCTATAACTCAAATAACTTATGAAAATATTTCTGGTGCTATCTTCAAAATTCTAATTGTTAAAAGGAATATTCTGATATCATCTCACAAACTACAATAATATTCACAGCTAAAGAATATTATGCCACCACAGATACAGTGCTAACATTTGGATATAACAGGGAGCAATGTGAAAATATATTTAGAAAATTAACACAGGGTTCACAGATCAACTTCCAATAGGCTGGAGCTAGTCCACCCATCGTTCTCTGACACATGCCAACCTGTTTGATTTTCAGCTGAGCAACAAGGTCCTGATGAAGGTTCTTGGCCTGAAACGTCAAGTATTAACTCTTTTCCATAGTTTGAAAGTCTTTACATTTCTGTCTACCTCTAGGCACATTAGATTCATTTCTTTCCACCTTTCGGCTTCTATAACCCCCTTATCTTGAACCAAACTTTTGGCCATCCTTACTTTTCTTAGTTTCAAATTTCATTTGGTAATGTTCGATATTTTGCTTCCCTGAAGTAGCTGTGTAAGTACTAATAGTAGTAGCTACAAGCGTTATTTGAATACAGCCTGAAACTGTGGAATATTTCTGTATGCAAAATGAGTAAATATAATCAAAATTCCAATCATTAAACATGACAGGGTGATCATGCACTTCCTTCCTGGTTCTCTGTGTGTTTGGTGCACTTAACCATAGAGGCGTCTAGGTTGGAACCAAATAATGTCAACTGTCATGCAACACAGATTCTGCTGTCATTTGCATAAAATGCATTTGCTCCAGCTTGGCCCGAACTGTATGTGATCCTTGTACAGAGACAAGCCTTCACTAGACAGGTAAGTCCTTCTTCTATGTGACCTGTCTGGCCATGTTTGTGAAATGAAATGAAATATCTTTATTGTTATTGCATAGTACAATTTGTCATGCACCAATACAGCGAAAATGAGTTTGCAACTCTCATACTCAATGCTATAAAACAACAAATAAAATAAATAAACAATAAATAAAATTAAGTAACCAGCCAGTACAATCAATGTCCAGCAGTACAAAAGCACAACTCAGATGCATGACAGCCATAAAACCAGTATTAAACTAGCAATATAACAATTTATGGATGATGCTTGATCGATTGGTTCAGAGCAATTATAGCTCTGGGGAAAAAGCTACTTTTCAGTCTGCAAGTGCGAGCATAGAAAATCTTATAACGTCTGCCAGATGGAAGAAGTTCAAACAGATGATTGCATGGGTGTGTATTGTCCTTACAGATGCTTGTAGCTTTCCTTAGGCAGCGAGAGCTGTTGGTGTCCTCCGGGGCTGGGAGCTGTGTCCCGATGATCTTCTGTGCACTAGAGATGACCCACTGAAGTGCTTTCCTATAAGCTGCTGTACAACTGAGATACCATACAGAGATGCAATATGTTAAGATGCTCTCTATGGTGCAGTGGTAAATGGTCACCAGCATCTGTTCAGGTAGACCAACTTTCTTCAGCGTCCTGAGGAACAACAAGAGTTGCTGTGCTTTCTTAACTATTGTAGTGGTGTTAGTGGACCATGTAAGGTCTTCTGAGATATGCATTCCCAGAAACCTGAAACTAGACACTCTCTCCACTATGTCTCCGTTAATGTAGACTGGAGCATACTCGTCATCCTGTGACTTTCCAAAATTGGTAATGAAAATTGACGATGAGATCAAGAATATTGACCTTCATATTTATTTGCCCCCTTTTAAGACTTTCACTTGTTTTATGCCTCCCAGAATCCCTCATTGTTTAGGACATTTGGTCCCACACCACTAGATCCAGCTCAGTTACAACCCCGCACCTCCAAGAGGACCACATCTTGTTGTAGTGTTTGGAGGCTTGTGTGCTTCAATGACCTGGAGATCTATGTTGGCTGGAGTCAGGGCCTTGTGCTTTGGTTCTTGGTAGAGTCACCCATGCCAACTACGTCAAAGGGTAGAGTCCAGACTAAGAGTGATCCGCTGGTCCTCCAGGTTCAGCTCAGGGCTAACGACCCTGACTGGTCTAAAATCAATTATTACAGAAACAGCAATGAAGAATCCTAGACAGACAGAGATGGAAGACCTTCATTGCTACCCTAAACGCCAGTTGCGTAACAGGCAGTAAAAAGTGCCATCCCACAGTGATTGCACCTCCAATTCACAAGTGACTGATGTGATTCCTGTTTCCTCTTTTGCCTCTGATCAGGCATTGACTCTTACCTACACCCCACTCCCTCAGAACAGAAGACCTGACTTTCACTGCAAAACCTCATTGTCTTCACTCATCCATGTTCCCCTCACAGTATATGAGTTTACTAGCTTACTTTGGATTCAAAATTGCTTTGTGTTTGATTCTGCCATGACTACAATTATGAAGCAGAAACATAGGAGAACGTCCTTTATATAAACTATGTTTTTAATTTTACTAATCCACTCACTGTGGCAATTTAATTCATGAAGATGAGTGCACTGTAGCTTATATTCCCTTCAGTTAAATATATCCTTAAACAGAGACTGCCACAAACACAAACAACATATTTCTTGATTTAGCTGAGCCACAACAAAGTCCGAAGTTTCTACAGATGGACTTGGTCAAAGCTATTTGTTTCAGCAGAGGCCGGTGATGGAGTGTACTGTTGTGTAAAGGGACTGGTTACTGAGCTCCCAGCTGTGTGCCAACATTTTGGCAGCTGCAAGAAATTTAACCAGAGCTTTTCAGAGGCACTGTCTCTTTCTGAACAAGTGCTGTGTTATATGAGAAAGCCCGGAAACACCATTTTTCAAATAGTGCTCTTGAATTTCATGATCTCATTAGAGCTTTTTTAAAAGCTCTGTTGAGCAGACATGCAACAATGTTGTAACACTGGAAAATAAAATGACTTATACTAATTTCTTGTCCTTAATATTTACACATTGTATTGTAAATTGACCAGTTTCACCAAAGGCCAGTCTACAAGAGAATGGGTGTCAGAAATAGGTTGACCTCATTAATCTCTTTATCATGTTCAATTACCAGAATGCAGAAAGCACTTCACAATAGAGGGAAGAAACAAGAAGAGATGGACATTTTTTGACAAATAAATCCATCAAATAAAGGACCGAGTACAAAATTTCTAACTGGTAGTTTGCAATGCAGAAATAGGAAAAAGTTGCATGAGTTTTCCTGTTGATGGGATTATTTCAGTGAAGCGTATTCCCATTTGCAAGAAGTTTGCAAATTTATACCATAATTCAGTTAGGTAGGAAGAAAATTATTCTCAGTGATTCCTAGTACCCAAAGTTGATGATATATCCTGAAAGAAAGTTCAGAAATTATTTTTTTTATGTCATCAAGGCAAATGGCAAGTTTCTATGAACTACTGATAATGGCCATAAGGTAACGGCAGCACAAAAAATGTAATGGTAGGGTTGGTGGGAGTGCGGGTGGGTGGTTGACATGCTGGTATCACTGCAAGGTGGATTCTGCAGTCTGTGCTAGTGAAGGGGAAGGAAGAGTTCCAGTGTTAATAAATACTTGGCTTAGAACATGCTAATTACTTTCTTGAAATGGAACTTCTGGCCAATTTTAAAACATTCTAAAAATGCTGACTATGATTGTGTTCAATTAAAAAATGTTTTGAAGAAATGAAACAGTTTTTTTGCAGCAATAATCAAAACCCTTCTATATTTAAGATGGAATTTCAGGAAAACTATGGAACGGCCAAGTAGAAAGTTAGTCTCCTAATGAACTTAAATATCTCAGCGTCTCTTTAGAATGGAATAATGTTCTGTTTGAAATCCTTTTGATGGATGTTAACAGTAAAATCTATATAGTAAATATCTTTATTATATAAAGTGAGAACCAGCTTTTAATGCTTCAACAGTTTATGCTCATTAACACAAGCTACTGACAGAACACTATGTCTTTGGGTAATATTGATTTTAAATGTTTTCCTGGCATTACCATCTGTCACCACAGAGCAGTTAGAGGTCCACAGAGTAAACTTTTGGCATACAATTTTAGTGCTAACAAACCTGTGATTATTTTTGGCTGCTTCTGCCTGCAGTGTAGTTTCTAGAGCCATCAGGGCACATTAAGAATTTGACTGTTAGTCACTTGTTTTTACCATTTTAGGAAATGCTTTGATTAAATTCTAATGCAGTTAGGCTATGAAGAATATGGATATCTGATCTGCATACTTACTGACCCCTTTCCTAACCTACTGGTTAAGTGGCCCATTTACTTCACTGGTCAGAGAACCTGAAAAAGTTTTAGAATGTTTAACACTGCCTCACGTCTCTCTCTCTCTCTCTCTCTCTCTCTCTCTCTCTCTCTCTGTGCACGCGCGTGCACACACACACACACACACACACACACACACACACACACACACACACACAAACACACTCTGCAGTCTGCTTAGCTACGAATCTCCACACCTTTTCCCAGCTGGAAAACAGTATTAAAACAAATGATTAAAACCCATCCTGTGTTCTTGTTGCTTGCTTAATTAAGTTCCTCTGGGAACAGCATTTGAAAAATTATAGGTCTAATAAACACTTGACTCTTTCGTTTAAACACAAATAAAAATAAATCCTGTTTTATCCTGGAGAGGATGGAATTCTTTACTGTCAAGGACATGATTTGCTATCTAATACCCATTAACTATGTTTGGATTTGTAACCTGTGCATTGCAATCTAATCAGTAAACACTTTAATTCAAGTTTTCCTAAATATATATTGGAGATTAGGACTATTTCTGTGATTTTAATTCATACCCAGACACTTTGTTACTATGCAAGTGGTCCTTTAAACTAAACCACTAAATCACAGTTAATGGGGTAGAAATTGGTTATAGGCTGTCTACGGGCATAACCAGAAGTATGCCATTACATTACTTGGGCAAGTTGCCAGTACCAATCCTGCTTCCATTGGCAGCCTGCCCAGTTCAAGTTGATAAATAGAAGTTCTGCTTGCCTTGCCACCAGTACTGGGTAGGGAATTAAGGATTCTGAAGGGACGTACATGGGAGAGATAATGGCTAAAGCTGTGGGCTCACAGGAGGTATGGTTGTATCTTCCCCAGCTCCACTGTGAAAACCTACTGTATGGGAATAAGTTCCCTTCTAGCAATGATGTGGTTTGTCCGTTAGATTACAGTTTAGCAGAAAAGTCAGACCTCTCATTCACAAATAATTTGCCAGTCATGGTTGCCCAAATATTAGGACAAGCCAACATGAGGTCTTTTTTTTTCAGATACAGGACTCTCCTCCCCACAAGCGACCCTTCTTACACCTCTTATTCCCACAGCACGACTGCAATTAAGGCCACTTTGATTTTAGTTTTACATTCTCAGAATGTGGTCCATGTTGATGAGGCATGCGTTCGTCAGCCATTCCCTTGTGCACTTGAGAAGATGAGAAGTCTTCTTGAGCCACAGAAGTTCAACTGATCAGGATTTTCATAGTTTGACCTTTCCTAATGACAGAGCAGGAGGCCATTCAGCCCAGTGAGTCTATGCTGGCCAGTCCCCACACAATATTTCATTAGCGCCATATTTCATTAGGTTTTGGGGAGAGTTGGCAGGCCACCAAAGGCTCTTGCGAATTTCTATAGATGTGCTGTGGGGAGCATTCCAACTGGCTGCATCACCGTCTGGTATGGAGGGGCCACTGCACAGGATTGGAGATAGTTGCAGAAACGTGTAAACTCAGCCATCTCCATCATGGGCACTGGCCTCCCCAGCATTGAGGACACTTTTAAGAGATGATGCTTCAAAAAGCGGCATCCATCATTAAGGACCCTCATCACCCAGGACATTTCCTCTTCTCACTGCTACCATCAAGGAGGAGGTACAGGAGCCTGAAGGCACACACTCAATGATTCAGAAACAGCTTCTACCCCTCCACCATCAGATTTATGAATGGACAACAACTCATGACACTACATTTGTTTTTAAAAAAAGGATCTACTGCTTTCCCGGGTACATATGATGAATCAACTCTTCCCAGTCTTCCAGCTATGTATCGATTTTTACCGAGGTATTTATGACAAACTCTACCATCTTCATCAGGAATGGTGCCTGGGCATGTCTAATCTGGTGGTATTTATACACGCATTGTCTGGCCCTCCTGATTGCTTAGCCCTCATCCAATCAGTTTTCCGCTGTCCCACCTTGTTTACAATCGAATTCCAGTTTTTACTTAGAGCAAAACCTTTGTCTTTGTTAAGATTATTTTTCTCTAGTTTTACTTCAATGGCTTCCTTCACCAGGTGGTCCCAAAATCCATTGGTGTGGTACAGTAGTTTTGCGTCATCAAAGTCAATCCTGTGGCCATTGCGAATGAAATGTTCTACTACCGCCAAATTCTCCGGGTAACCCAAATGGATACACTTCCCGTGTTCCTTGATCCAGGTTTCCACCGTGTGCCCTGTCTGGCTGATAGACACTGTTCTGCATTCACAGAGAATCCTGTAAACACCAGCCATCTTGAGTTCCAGGTCATCTTTGACCTGCATAAGCTTGAGCTTAATCAAAGATGACCTTGGATGCAGGATGGCAGGTGCTTATAGGATTCCCTGTGAACGTGGTGCAGAGTATATGTGGTGTGCAAGGTGGGACAGTGGAATTCCGATTGGATGAGGACTAACCAATCAGGAGGGACAGACAACGGGCATACAAATACCATTGGAATAGACATGCCCAGGCATTATCCCTGATGAAAGTGGCAAAGTTTATCATTAAAATGTCAGTTAACATTGATACCTGGACCAGGCTGGAAGTCCAAGAAGAGCTTATTTGATTACCTCAGTATTCTTTTTGCTCACTTTTTGCACTAATATTTAAATTTCTAAATATTCTTCTTATTGTAATTTATTGCTTTTTTATTATTATGTATTGCAACGTACTACTGCAACAAATTTCATGACATATGACAGTGATATTATATCCGATTCTGATTTAAATTTTTCCCTGGAACCAGTTCTCCACCAATTCCGTCAGTTCTACTGTCCACCTCCTCCATGTAGCCACAAGACTGTTAGATAGGGTTAGACCAATGGTTGATGAAAGACTGGCCTGATGGATTGTGTATTAGAATTGATGGAACTCCCGTGCACCAGTTGTCTTTCATAGCTGCTGAGAATGTGAGCTGTTGAAGTGAAACCTACACATAGTCTGCTGTTACTGCCTTTCATTTCAAACTAAAGCTGTGTATAACTTACAAAACACCTTGATGTGTTCAAAGAAAAATTTTGTTAATTTTAGGAGAACTTTGCTCGAATTGAATTGCAAATTAACAGAGGAAAACTTAAAATTGCTGGCAGTGTAAAATTAGGTTTGTGATGACAATGTAGCTACCTTTTTGTAAGTATATCATGTCTGTTATTTGAAAACTGTATCTGAAGACTTTGAGATCCCGGGCAATTAAATTTTACATGGAACAATTGCCATCTGTATTGTTTTTAAGTAACAGACAATGGCTATCATCCGCTCAGGATTTCCAGCATGTGGAACAGGTGCAGTTCAATAAAAACCTGAACAAAATGTTCACTCTTTACAAGACAAATGAACAAATGTCATATTCAAGTGTTAATTTCAAATTATTAGAGTCTTAGTCTGCATTAACATTTTCTGTGTATTTAACTGTAGAGTTTAGACGAGAAAATGACAAGAAAACATCACACTATAAAAAAAGTCATTAAAATGTAACAGCATACTTTCGAAACATACTTTCTTTAGTTCCCAGCAGGTGTTGTTGCTTCCTTATTTAGGAGTAATTATGTTTAAATAGATGCGAGTTTGCACACTACTTAGAACATGTGTAGATCATGGCTTGTGATGATGAGCAAATCTACAGAGTTGGAAAGGCTGCTGCTGCTTCCTGCTTGTCTCTCTGCACTTGTGTGAGCAAACATCGACAGCATGTTTGTGGGCAGTTTGCCTTCTAAACCATCTGCAATAAATTAGCCATAAATAAAGCGGGTGTTATCTCGATTCATTGCCTGAAATGCTTCCCTACCTGTTGGGACAATAGGTTGATCAATAACAAGTAGCGCAGCTGTGCATGAGATTGTGGGGCTTTACAGAGTATTTAGTATCGATTAGGTTGCCCTCTGCCAATAGAAATATGGTGTGAATGACAAGTAATGGAAGGAAAGAAATCAGTAGCCAGTGGCAGCTTTGGAGCACGTTGGAGATATTGAATGGCTGTACAGAACCACGTAAAACAGTAATTCCCATACATTACAGGACTATAATCTGCTTATAAAACTGAGTTTGGCCATGGCTGTCATAACATTTAGGTTTTCCATTGATGTTCTTGACCTTCATTTGATATTATTAAAGCAGCTGCTGTTAAAAATGTGAAATCACATTCAAAAATCCCACAAGTTGTGGACTCTGAGTGAATGCTTTGGAAAATGAAAATCCTTCCTGACATTAATTTTAACTGTGTAGCAACCACATGTCTATATTGGATATTGTCCACCTGAACGAGTGATATATTTACCTCCAATGACTATCTTTGTGATTTGCACCGATGCAGATCTTTTCTTTGATTCTCTCTCTGAGAGTTACATACATTGAAACTTCTTTTATTTCACTCATATTAACAGCTTTCTCATTTATTCCTTGCGATGTTCATCAAAATGGAGTTTTGCTCCAGTGTGCAGATTCTATGTTATTTACTTCTTGAATATGACAATGTACAAACTCTTATATTTCATATATATTCCTATTTGTTTTCAGTGTCGCTGATTGTTATTTGTAAAGCCAGATTTTCAGAGTCCCTGGTTATTTGCCAATCATCTTAGTGTGGTTGCTGCTTTTAGAGCATGTTGTTGGTCACTGCACATTAAAAAAAAGTAACACTGAAACTGCATTTCTGAATGATTAACATAAGGATTTATAGTAAAGATAGCAATAAACATTATTTGCCATATTGCAGATTGACGTGCACAACAAAGTTTTATATCATTTTCTCCAATGGTTTTACTTAAAACAATAGCCTCAAACGTTTGACACATCAGTAAATTTCTTACTCTCTTCATCTGTGAGTGGTTTGATCAAATTTTTCAGTTTGAAAAATCAATGTAAACTTATATTTGCAGACATTCTTAATTCTTTGTTACATGTCTGTGCTATATTCCTACTATACAACAATAGCATTCTTACTTAAAAAATATAAAGTTTTTGCATTGCGCTTCTATGGTTGAAGAAGTATTTGTAGCATATTCACATGAAGGCTATTCTAAATGAAGTTAATATGAATAAATTTAAACTTTTAATTATACCAACTATGCATAAATACAAACAAATACACCTGTTTTATCTTTAGATTAAATAACAAGTAACAAACACCTCACCTTTGATGATCTGCATAGGGTTTAAAGAGTTTTAACAATGTAACACTTTATCGATTGATATCTTAAGGTTCTGAAGCAGTGAAGTGTGTGTTGAACATATTTCACTGTCAAGTGTTGACAGCACACTGCACAAACTCAGAGATGACATGTTTCAGTCAATACATCTGCGAACCCTCAGGAGGAGAGTAAACCCCTTCAACTTTCAAAATTTATAGGCACCTTCTATAATGTAACATCTGCCCAAATTATCTTGTGTAATGTTCTTAATTAAGGATTAAGGGATGACTGTCTATTCTGGTAGGCAGAAGCCAAGTATAGGCAGATCTCTGTCGGTTGAATCTTTCAATCTGCCTGCTTTTTGCAGTTCTCTGATAATGTACAGCTGGAATCCTTCAAACTATTCAATCAGCTTTGACTACTGCTGAGTTGAAAACTTTTGTTTGTCTAGTCCTTTACAACTAAGAGAAACAATTGACTGAGCCCAGCCATTAGCTGAGAACTCTGCATTTCCAGCCAGTCACACACAAGTATTTCATAAAGATTTTCACACTAGGCCACGACTGGTCAACTGAATCTAAACAAATTAGCCAATGCGCTGAATAAGTTTTATACAGGGAAATTCCAGACCAACAAACACACAATTTTCATTCATCTTTGCCTTCAATGTACTAGAATGTTGTAAGACACAGTAAGATACGGATTATAATTGACATCACAGTAGGTGATCCAAAACTTGGTCAAAGAGTTAGGTTTTAAGTGACACCTTAAAGAAGGTGAGGGAGCAAATTTTAATGAGACAGGGTTTCAGAACTTATGACCTGACAGCAGACGGCATGCGTCATCATGTGAAGGTGCAAGTTACAAGACTTCTTTTCTCTTACTTATGTCTTCACTGAAGACAGGCTAGAAACTATGGGGATAGATCTTCTAACAAAACGTCCTTGGACCTGTTAATAGATGATTTCATAACTAGGCCAGTTTTGAGCGTAAGCTGAATGTTGAATCTGGCTCTTTGTTCTGGTCTGGTTCAGGCCCTCTGGTTAACCTGGTAGAGTAATACCATTAAAATGGACATGTGAAATCTGGGTAGCTTCCAACCTGATGGCATGAACATTGAATTCTCTAACTTCCGTTAATGCCCCTCCTCCCCTTCTTACCCCATCCCTTTTATTTATTTATTTATTTATTTATTTGCTCTCTCTTTCCCTCTCACTATAACTCCTTGCCTGTTCTCCAACTTCCTCTGGAGCTCTCCTCCTCCTTTCTTTCTTCCAAGGCCTTCCGTCCCATGATACTCCCCCTTCTCCAGTCATGTATCCCTTCCAATCAACTTCCCAGCTCTTGGCTTCATCTCTCCCCTTCCTATCTCCTCCAATCATTTTGGATCTCCTGCCCCCCACCCCAACTTTCAAATCTCTTACTATCTCTTTTTCCCGTTAGTCCTGACGAAGGGTCTCGACCCGAAACGTCGACTGTACTTCTTCCTATAGATGCTGCCTGGCCTGCTGCGTTCACCAGCATTTTGTGTGTGTTGTTATGTGAAATCTGTCACCAGCAGAAAGAAAAATAGAGCTTTTCTACTGGTTTGAATCTTAAAGTTGTTATTACGCATGTTTCTTGAGTTAATCAAGGACACGACCCACCCAGCCAACACACTTTTTGTCCCTCTTCCCTCTGGGAGAAGGCTCAGGAGCTTGAAGACTCATATGGCCAGATTTGAGAATAGCTTCTTTTCAACTGTGGTAAGACTGCTGAACGGATCCTGACCCAGATCTGGGCCGTATCCTCCAAATATCCGGACCTGCCTCTCGGTTTTTTTGCACTACCTTACTTTTCCTCTTCTATTTTCTATTTATGATTTATAATTTAAATTTTATTATACTTACGAATGATTTGTACTCCAGGGAGTGCGAAGTGCAGAATCAAATATCACTGTGATGATTGTATGCTCTAGTATCAATTGTTTGGCGACAATAAAGTAATCAAGTAATAAAGTATTTAGTTTTTAAAAATTCTCTTAATATGAACTCTTTTTAAACAGTTTCCAAATTATTTTGAATATCCTTATATGTCAGACATTTACAAATCTTCAATATCAGCGACTGCCTGTCATTTTGGGAATGGGACAGCATGAACTGTCAAAGCTGTTCTGGCATTACTGCTGGACGACGGCAGTAAGAGATGTCCTGTGCTGGAACATGCTGATATACAGGGAGCTGGGCTCACGGTGGGAGACTGTGTCTTGGATTGCAGTCAAAGAAACAGGGTGGACTAAAGGCAAATGGGCAGCAATCTTTAATAAGTGATGGATCTGCACCATCATTTTAAACCATACAATCCCTGTTAATTCATAAACATGAAACTCAAAGGTCGCATGATGCATGCATTATGGTGCAAAAATTGTTGCTGCACAGGACAGAGGATCAATTTGTAAAGTAGAAAAAAATGAATCGTAACTGTAGTAAAATCTGTAAGTTGGGTAACCACAGTCTTGAGCAATATTGGCAATATGGATAGTTTGAAATATGAATTGAGATGTAATAAGTGATACAATAAATGATGAAAAATCTCTGCAAGGAACATCACTAGATACTAAGTTCTCTCTGCGTGTCTCCTTCCCTCTCCCTCTTCCTATTTTTCTCTCCATTCACTCATTAAACGTAACACTGAGGATGATCAACTTTAAGTCATGATCAATTCATTTACTTACTTAATGACTAAAAATCATCCAGAAACATATAGTCTAAGCCAATTATATCAAAATTTATTATCCAAATATAGCAGGAAACTAGTACCATGTCTAAGTCTGCAACAACTGATTTCCCTTTATTTTCAATTGTGTGATCATTTTCACTCTGAAAGCTCTCATTAAGGGGTTTTGAGACACCACTAGTATTTCTAGAATTACAAGATCAATTGATTAATTACACTCTTTATCCAAAGTTGAAGTCGTTCCTCTGCGGAGTTTCTCCCCATACGTCAGCCTGCAAAAGGACCTTGGTACTACAGCTGGATACAACAAGTTGACTCCCTGTCAGTGACTCGGAAGTGGTAGATTTGTCAAGTTAAAAAGCTGCCCCTGATCAATTCCACTACAAATCATTATTGGAAAACCAGTCCCCAAAGGGTTAATCCTGATAGGGCCAATAAAATAAGTCATTGCTTAGGTGTTATTGTTTTTGTCAGCATATGGCATTGTCATACACGGTTTAGATTTACTGCCGAGGTTTCTAGCCAGAGGTGGTGCATTGGTAAATTAGACTTACAGCCAAATTATTGACCACTGTATCAGTGGCACATTTAGGTCAGTGTCAGGGCTAAAGGTCACAGAGGAGCAGACTGATAATAGAGTGCTTGTGGACATTGTCAGATTGCTCTAGTGGAGTAGGCTGGGGCAGCTTGGGCCTCAGGGTATTCATTTTATTGGAAGACTGCCTATCTCATAGGTGATGCAAGTCTGATAGAACTAAATACCTTTTGATTGTAACTGTGAAATCAGTTCAGTGGTCACTAACAAATTGAAAGGCAGTTTATTGACTGGCTCAACAGAGGCAGTTATTAACTGCTGTGTTTTCCCAGCTGAGGAAGCACATGGTGTATGTGTACCAGCAGCTGAAATACGGCGATATGTAACCGAGCTTGCTTTAATGGAAAACTTAAGTAAGAGCTTTAAGTAAAAGTATTATACAACTGCCCCACACACATATCAATTAAACAGAATGGAAACTACGTGCCAACATTATATTCAGAGATTTCATGATTTCACGTCAGGCTGTAAGCTCGGCACAGTCACACTACAAGTCCAAATGCATCGTCAGCTTTTGCTTCCTGCCAGAGGACGATAAGAATCAGTTTATTACGGTGAAAGAATTACAAATCTAAATGGATTAGAGTTTTTCAAATGAGCTCAAACCAAGCAAATTCCTTTTCGATAATTGTGTTATCTGGTACCTAATGGGAGGCAGTAGTTTACTAGGATATAATTCTCTGGCTATCAGAAGACAAATCCATCTTGTTTATTAAAGAGTTAGTGCATAACTTGGAAGGTGATTTCTACTATCAAGCAATGCTTCTCTAGTTGCAGAGTGATTATACAACCCTACTCACCTGATGTTTTAGCCTAAATGCTTGTTTTAAAGACCTGTCAGCTGATAGTATCCTATTAACTTTCTGCACGAATGGAAAATTCATCTTCAGAATCAGAATCAGATTCAGATTTATTTATCACGTGTTCATTGAATCAGACAGTGAAATGCATCATTTGCATTAACAACCAACACACCCAAGGATGTGCTGGGGGGCAGCCCACAAGTGTCACCACACATTCTGGCACCAACGTAGCACACCCACAATGCTCAGCAGACCAACACATAATCACAGCAAAATGCTGCAAAGCATCAATGAAACATGCCCCTTTCCTCTCTCCCACCCACGCATACGGACAGTCCTCCGACTCCAGGACATACCACCGGGCCTCCTGTCTGCAGGCTTCAGCCATCAGGCCACGCTGGCAACTCTGCCGATGTCTGGAGTCACTGGAGTCAGCATTTCCTCTTTAGAGCAAGATGATCATTCCTCAAGCACCAGCCCTCGCAGCATGAGCAGACTGCCTGATCAAGGTGGGTGCCTCATTCAAACCTGATTGACCCTATTCCCTCCTGACGGCATGATAGCTTACCAACATGTGGCATTGAATAGATATTGAGAACAGGAAACCCACTCGGTTTTCTCTTTCCATAACACACACCTATCCTGGAATTTCTAAACAGACTAAGATCAACCAAAAGAGCGCTCCAGCCTTTCATCTCTTTCACCAATCAGCTTCCCAGCTCTTTATTTCACCCACTTCCCTTCTCCAAGTTTCACCTATTACCTGGCACCTTGTACTTCTTCCTCCCCACCCCCCCACCTTCTTACTCTGACTTCTCCCCTTCCTTTCCAGTCCTGATGAAGGGTCTTGGCCTGAAACGTCGACAGTTCCTCTTTCTCATAGATGCTGCCTGCTCTGCTGAGTTCCTCCAACATTTTGTTTGCGTTGCATTGAACCTGTTGTATTCCTGTTTCTATCCTTTAGAGCCAAGGAAGAGAAGGCTAAGGAATTAATGTGGGTAACTGGGATCGGAGTAGGTAGGTGCAAAGGGCAGCATAGATATGACGGGCAGAATGTCCTGTTTTGGTGCTGTATGACTCCACGACTTGAACACAATTTCACACAGAACTATTGATGGAGCTCCACAAAGTCCTTTTGAAGATGACGTCAAATGGCTTCAATTGCCAGTGCAATGACTATGAAAATAGTGAAAACAAGAGATCTTAGCAAACTGTTTCCATGTATAAACACCAGTTTTGGAAAGATTGTGTTTTGCAAAGCACATGGCAATGATAAGCATTGACAGAATAAAACAAAGATAAACCACTGGAATGACAGATGAGTTTTCAACCAAATTTGCAGTGTTATGCAAAATATCATCTAGAGTATAATCAGAGAATTCTTCAGTTCATTATGAGCAACTTAATTGTGCATCTGTTTGAACTTAAGATTTTGTTATATGTGGTGCATGTCAAAAATTTTCCTGAACATTTGGGATGGGCAGTCAAGATGTGTGCACACTTTAATGCAGAAAGCTATAATAATTTGAGAAGAATTGTTCATCCCCTATCATCTCTGATTCCCAAGTTTCCAAGTTTTGCCACGGTATCCTTTTTCTCATATTCCTTGCAAATAATATTCATGCTAGATCATCTCATGTCCCCTCACACCACAGATTTAGTTTAATCTAAAAAAACCTAAAAGGACGTCTTATCTTGAACTAAAAATGAACTTATTATTTTTTAAACATCCTTTGATTAAAAAATAAAAAGAATCATTTGTGTTTATAAAGCTGTCCAGAAGATTTAAACTTGCTTTTCTGACATGTTCTATTCTCTGATTAATCTATTTTTTTCTCTCCCTATGCCCTCCCTCCACACCCCAGATTAATTTTAGCATCTCTGGATTAATTTTAACATCAATTATTTTTCATTGTAGGTATGTTAATCCAAATTAAATCCATGTTATCATGTTGACAGTCCAGATGGTTTCTGCCATTCATTCTTAAGGCAAATAATTAAAAACAAAATCAGATAATAAAACAGAGAATGATGCCTTATAATGCTTGTAAAAAGAAATAAAATCAGATGTTTTATTAACTTGCAATATTCCATGAACCTGGCTGATATTATACTAAGTCATCAAGATCTTATCCGTATTAATGTTGTACTATAAGCATACTAATCCTAAATAAATCTGGATTAGTTTTACCCTACTCTATCCAGATGCAGTGTGTGATGCAAATGTTCTTATATTCTACATAATACTGCTGTTGGAAATTATTAATAAAGATAAACTTTCAAGTAATTTGATCAAGGTTTGGGACAGGCCCGGCTGCTAAACCAGAGCAATGGTCTAAATCTTCCACCATTTTAGTGGCCTACTCATGATTTCCACCTTTATACTAGAGTGGCTGGTCCAGTCAACTTGGGTTGGTTTTAGTATCATATTGAAATGTGTATTTGTTTTCTGTACAGTGGAACCAATTCTTAGATGCCTCGATCATTACTATCATGGACATGGTAGAGAAATTGCCACCAAGTTTTAGTTTTTGAGCAGGATTGGAGAACACGCCTGCATAACAACAGACTTACTTATTGACAAGTACTGCTAGTGACACAAATTTCTAAAAAAAGTCATCTGAATTTATTACTTTTAAATCCCATCTGAAATAATTTGATCACGTCCTGCACCTACATGCGGTCAAGAACATAATAATATTAGAAGCATCAGCTAAGCCATAGATCCTTTGAATATGCTTTGTCATTCAGTAAAATCTTGACTGGTTTTATATGGGGCCCAAACAGACTTTCCCAAAACCCTTTGTCTGGCTAAAAATTAGGTGATCTCAAACTTTAATTTATTGAGTTGATCCACAACTCTCTGAGATAGAGAAATCCAGAGATCTTCCACCCTTTGGGAGAAGTTGCTTCTCATCACTGCCTTACATAGGTGACCCCTTATTCTGAAGCTAAATGTCCTCAGAATGTGTCTGTTAAAATCAATGAAATCTGACAAAGAAGAGGGTAATTTTATAAGATTAGAAATAAAGAAATCAGCTAGCTCCATACCCAAGATGCGGAAAGAAGGAAATGTCTCTGGAGCTAAAATTATGGGTGCTACATTTGTATTTTCTGTGGTGTTGACACTCCACACTGCCTATTATAAATTCACAGTGCTGCATGTTAAGGTCAAAGTCTAGAGAATTTGAGTTCTTGTCCATAAATTGAACACTTATCACATGTTGGAGAATTCTCTGCTAAAATGTGACTAAGTGGTTTTGCCAAGAAGTTCAAACATCTTGTAGCTCTGTTTTGTGTCTGTTAATTCCAATGTTTTCTACCAATGTTGACAGTGATTTCAGAAAGTCAGATGGGAGGGAATGTGGCTTTAAATATTTACTTTAATTCCTGAAGTGCTGAATTCCCTTTGTACTTTGTAAAACAGATGTGATTGCCAATGAATTATATTTAAACATATCACTTCAAAGAAAATATGAATACTAAAGTTGACTTACTTTTTCCTTGAAATCTATTTTTTTCCATTTTATTTTTGTAGTTGAATTTAATGTGGACAAAATAAAATAATCACCATTGAAAAATGTTCAGAAATAAAATTAAACAGTTCACAAAGTATTCATTTTTACTCAAACAAGTGTCAATAGCTTTAAAAAAGGAAGTAATTCAATATTGCAGTTTTAAGGCTTCCTCATGCACTTTTTTTTTCATCTCATGCAGATAACTTGTAACACTGAGGTTACCAAGGTGCTACGAACTGAGAAACACTATGTTTTTTAGATTACATGGACACAATCAGTTTACAGGATAGGGTCTGGTCTGCATAAATGGGCGAGAACCTAATTAAAGATAAACTGAAAGTCCAGTTGTGATGATCAGAGCTATGACAAGAGCAGTCATAAACTGGACACTAGAATCCTAGTTCTACCAATCTTCAGCATTAAGGATCAAAGTTTTGGGATGTGTCACTTGCCTGAAATAGAGCTTTTATATATAGTGTGAAGGCCTTTGTTTATTACCAGTCTCTACTACAATAGAAATTAATGTACAACAGAAGACCATTCAGCTGCTTTTAAAATTTTTTGTGTGTGGATGCATTAGAATGGAATCTCAGCCATCCTGGTATGGAACATGAGTTGGATAAGTATCTTATTTGGATTCACAAGGACTTTTCAGTTCCAGGAATACTGTGCAGAGATGCTTTGTAAAATAAAGCACCATCTCATAACGTGCATCTTTCATGTAACACTAGACAGATGCTCTTAACAAAATAGGTCTTGCAAAAGAAGTGTATTTCATGCTTTGGCTGAAAGCATGATGTGAGGCAAAGTAGCAATTCATATTCAAATATCTGCAATAGCTACTCAAACTGAGTTTGAGAAGTCAAAAAATATTCCTTGTGATGGACATTAAGACATTATTTTAAATACTGACCAATTATGTTGGCTTTTAGAATGTGTCTGTTTCTTCACACAACTTTGCAAATATAATTTTCAGTAAGATTGCACATTCACAATGGGCTGAAGTAGTCTCTTTCTGCTTAAATGAACAGATATTACAGAAATGTGTTATTTATTTTCTTTGACATAGAAATAAAATATAATGATAATTTTAATGAAACCTGCTTGTTAGAACCAAGAATTACTTCAACGTGCAGAAGTTCACCCCAAGGTCTATACTATCCACTCTACTTTGTTACCAAAGCACAATTGAAAAGAGCTTCTCAGACAGACAATTCCTTAATTTGACAAGGCATTTGTCTTTTGCAATATGTTGATATGTGCAGAATGCAGCAATGTCCTTCAAAATTAACTACAGACTGAGAACATTTTCATGAGGTATAAAAGGAGTTTCCTCATTGTCCATAGCTGAATGGAACATTTAGGCATTATGTTTTGTTTAAGTGGCCGAACGTGCGGACATTTGTGCCACATGTAATTGCACCATGGGAAATCCTGCTAAGCTGAAATTGTTGGATAGTGGTACCACTTTGGCAATAGTTTTCATCTATATAATTTCAAATAAACTGTATAATTTATAGTGCTTGTCATAAATTTGGAATGCAGTGCCTAACTCCAATCAAGTTCTTTAGTAAAATTATTTATTTCTTGATCTGAGTTCCACTAGCACTTTATTTTGTGACTGGTGAACACAGACATTTAAAATATTTATGATGTTTGACTGGAAGGCTTGTACCATAATTTCACAGCAACGTAAGATCAGGAGGGGGCCATTCAAACTCACAAGACTCTTCAACTATTCAGGTATATCATGGCTGATCTGTCCTTCAACTTAACCTCCATATCCTTTGACATACAGTCGCTACCCAAGAAAACCCAAGGGTGGTACAGGAGCATGCTGGTTAGCACAATGCTTTACAGCACAGGTGGCCAGGGTTCAATTCCCAATGCTGTCTGTAAGGAGGTTGTACATTCTCCCCATCCTCCCTGTGGACTTCCCCTGGGTGCTCTACTTTCCTCTCAGTGTCCAAAGATGTACTGGTTGGTAGGTTAAGTGGTCATTGTAGATCTTCCCGTGATTAGGCTAAAGTTAAATCGGGGAATTGCTGGGCGGTGTGACTCAAAGGGCTGGAAAGGCCTATTCTGTGTTGTATCTCAATAAATAAACTTTAAAAATCTACTGCTTTTAGACTTTAGCTGTTGTAACATCCACAACATTTGGAAAAGAGAATTACCAGTGTTCCACTCTTTGTGTGAAAAAAATTGTACTTTATGATTTTTCCCCTAAATGTTTCTAATTTTTATATACTATCTCTTTGTTGTTAATTTCCTCATTGGAAGCGATTTGTCTCTGTCTAACCCATTGAATTCTTCAAACAGTTTAGAAAATCTTGATTAGTTAACTCTTCAAACTTCTCCATTCTTGAGTGTAAAAGTTTAAAGGCTGATTTGGTCGATGTGTTGTTTGAAAACTGACATTTCGGCATTGGTAACAGAATGTATATAATTAAAGAGAGAAAGAAAAGGATTTTATGTGGTTCGCCTTTTCTGTGGAATCATAGTGATGACACATAAAACATTTTTGAAGTTTCCAGCAGAATATAGAATGCCTTATTACGAGAGGTGGGGTGACAAGAGAAAAGGTCTTTTCTGAATAGGTGCTGCTTCATGCTCAAATAGAGGAACTCATATGAGTTAAGAAAGCCCATATTTTAATGCAACTCTTTTTGACTACTATTGATACACAGTGGCGAAGAGAGGCAGCTAAAATATATCTTGCCTCAGGGCAAGTTGACTTGGAGCAGACATTTGTAGTCTCTGACAGGAGAAGAAAGTGTTGATGGAAGTTGTTCTGCTGTCACTACACTTTACAGAGGAACTTATCCTGTTCCTTGTTGTGAGGGAAGTGCTAATTTCATACTCAGTTTACCAATAAACACCGGAATGATGTGATCTTTCTACAGTAACATGATTATTAAATAGAGGGGCCCAGAAATTCTGTCTAAATAACAGCCAGAGTTCTATGCAATGTCATTATATTGCTTCGTAAAACTGTTTAAGAACCTGTTAAAGAACCACGAAATTTGTTAGTACTGGTTTAAAAACATTGTAGTTGGCTCCCTGGTGGAATGTCACTGATTTGGGAAGAATGGGCTTCATTGGCTAAATTTATCATTGTTTTTAGCTCTTAGATATACAATGGACAGCTTATCAGCCAGCCGTAGTCACCAGATTCAGGAACAGTTATTACCTTACACCTATCAGACTCCTGAACTGTGCAGATAACTTCATTCACCACCATTCTGACCCATTCTATAACCTGCAGACTCTGTTTCCAGGTCTTTTTACAACTCATGTTCTCAATATTATTTTTATTTGTACAGTGTGTCCTCTTTTGCATGTTGGTGTTTGTTAATATTTGTATGTTTATGTATTGTTTTTTTTGTAAAATTCGATTGTATGTCTTTTTTCCTGTAAGTGCCTGCAAGAAAATGAATGTTAAGGTAGTACATGATAATATATATGTACTTTGATGATAAAATTACTTTGAACTTCAAATATTGGATCCATTACACTCACCTATTTAAGTGTCCATGTCAATGGCTCTTAAATGAAGTAGCTGTATCTGATTCCACCATTTTCTCTTTCAGCGTGTTCCAGTTAACAAGCAGTCTCTGTATAAAAACCTTGCCCTAAGATCCCAGTCAATACTCCTTCCTCTCACCATTAATGTATGTCCTCTTGTTTCTTACAATTAGTGGAAGAAGTGACAACCCTCACTACCACTCTGCATACTCATGATTTGCTCTGCAATGCTCACAATGACGATGGACCCTCCCTTATATCTTCAAGCACTTTTCTACAAATGCTTGCCTTCCAATATGCACCTTTCTAGACCTTAAATTCATCTTCCTAGAAGACAGGGGTATGGAAAGACACCAGGAACAGGCACCATTAGGTGTAAGGTCACCCTCACTCATACCTTCCTGGCTTCAAGAGCATTCCAAGTTTAAGTTCAGGTTGAAGTTTATTCTCATTCAACTGTACACATACACATGTATATCTCCAAATGAGACGACAATCCTCTGGACCAAGGTGCACAACACAGCACATATAACTCTCACAGGTAACACATGAATTAATATTACCACAAGTAAATTAACAAATAATAAGGTGCATATATGATGCAACTTAAAAAGTAAACAGTATAATGCTACTGACACTTTGTACGTTTTGAAAACTGGGTTCAGCAGTCTTACAGCCTGGGGAAAAAAGCTGTTTCCCATGCTAACAGTTCTTATCCTAAATCTATGGTACCTCTTGTCTGATGCTGGGGGGGAGGGGTCAAAGATTCTTGGACAGATGGGAGGGATCACTGGCATTTGGCCTGTCCCCTAAAACCCTCACTAATTTTTATAGATGCACCGTAGAAAGCATTCTTCTAGGGTGCATCACAACCTGGTATGGAAGTTGTCCTGTACAAGACCAGAAGAAGCTGCAGAAGATCGTGAACACAGTGCAGCACATCACACAAACCAATCTTCCATCCTTGGACTCACTTTACACCGCACGCTGTCGGAGCAGTGCTGCCAGGATAATCAAGGACACGACCCATCCAGCCAACACACTTTTCATCCCTCTTCCCTCCGGGAGAAGGCTCAGGAGCTTGAAGACTCGTACGGCCAGATTTGGAAACAGCTTCTTTCCAACTGTGATAAGACTGCTGTATGGATCCTGACCCAGATCTGGGCCTCCAAATATCTGGACCTGCCTCTCGGTTTGTTTGCACTACCTTACTTTGCCTTTTCTATTTGCTATTTATGATTTATAATTTAAATTTTTACTATATTTACTATCGATTTGTACTCCAGGGAGTGTGAAGCGCAGAATCAAATATCGCTGTGATGATTGTACGCTCTAGTATCAATTGTTTGGCGACAATAAAGTAAAGTGAAGTAATTGGTCTGAATACGCAGCAATCGTGATAAATACTGTATCTCTAAAGAGTGCAAGAGACCCATCCTAGAAATCCTTTGTTGGGACTTCTGGTCAGATGTCTCGCCATTCTTGCGCCAGCTGATGATGCATCTGGTCAGGACATACTCAATGGTGCCCCTGTAAAAATGGACTAAAATGGTGTTGGGGGTGGCGGGGACCCTATCTGGCTCAATCTCCTCAGGAAGTGGAAACACCATTGTGCTTTTTTTGACCAAAGAGATTACAAGGAGGGCTCAAGAGAGATCATCTGTTATGCACACTCCCAGAAACTTGGTGCTCATAACTGTCTCCATAGAGACCCTTGTATATGCAATGAGGAGTGGACTTCTGAAAGTCCACATTCATCCCTTTGGTCTAGTTGAGATTCAAGTTGTTGTGCCATATCTACCGGTCCTTCCATTTTAGTGCATTAGCGATGTTATTGATGCTTTTTACTCCTGAATTCACTACTTTCCCTTCAGCCAACCAAAGCAGGCAGACTGGGCTCAACGGGTGTGTTCCGGTAGCACATGCAATCTAAAGCGCAGGCATTCAGAGATTGCACTCGGCTCTTCAGACAGACCTCTCAGCAGCCTGCATGGATCACCTGACTGTAGTTCCATTCTACAATGCAGATTTCCCACCCCTGTGCTAAATCATTACTTTGTTTTTGAAATACAGTGGTGATGGTTCAAGTCTCCTGTTTGGAGAACATCCTTCATGCAGGTGATGTGATCCACTAGTCTCTGGAAATGTCAGTCAGTAACCCTAGAAACAATCTCCCTTGAATGCGAGTCCGTAGATTGTAGGATCATTTCAGCGTAGTGGCGAATGAAGATCCAGAAGCCTGATGGTTATAATAACTGTTCCTGAACCTGCTGGTATGGGACCCAGGGCTTCTGTTCTTCTTGCTTGATGGTGGTAGTGACAGGAAAACTATGGATTGGATGGTTTTGAAGGTGAATGCTGCCTTCTTGTGGTAGTATTCTTTGTAGATGTACTTAGTGGGGCAAATGGGATCAATGTAAACACAAAATACTTTGCAGATGCTGGGGTCAAAGCAACACTCACAACACGTTGGAGGAACTCAGCAGGTCGGGCAGCATCTGTGGAAATGAACTGTCAACGTTTCGGGCCGGAATTCTTTGCCCGAAACGTTGACTGATCATTTTCCACGGATGCTGCCTGACCTGCTGAGTTCCTCCAGTGTGTTGTGAGTGTTGCTGGGATCAATGCACATGGGCAAAAAGAAATGTCTGCCGATTTGACATTCATCCCAAATATTCTGCTGTGCAAACAGATCAAAAGCCAAAACAACTTGTTTCAATGTAAATAGATCAGATTGAACCAATAATGAAAATCTATACAGAAACACAGCCCCACAAGATACTGATGCCTTTGTAATAGTTAGTCCGATTGTCCAAGCTGATCCGGTCACTGGCAATAAGAAACTGTTTTTTCTACTCTGCAGCCTGTATATAATCCACATTTTATGGTTTTCTCATGGTTCTCCACCGTTCTACAGATCAAATATAAATTCCTGGTGCCATGACACAAAGGGAACAGGATATATTTCATAGCAGAAGGTTACTCACCTGCTTAGAGTGATTACTGCCCTAATTTAGAAAGACTGGATTATTAAGGATGAAGATTTGATATTGCTATATACTGTACTTCCTCTTGGCAGCAATGAAAAAACTGACCTCATTAAATCAAAGTAAATATATCATTGTTAACAGAGAAGTAATTTAAGGGGAATTATTTTAATGAAATAAACTTTTCTTGTCTTGCATAATACTTTTGACACCAGTACAATTTAAATCAATAGGTTCAATAGGTACATTTAATGTCAGAGAAATGTATACAACGTATATCCTGAAATTCCTTTTCTTCTCAAACATTCACAAAACAGAGGAGTACCCTAAAGAATGAATGACAGTTAAACGTTAGAACCCAAAGCCCCCCCAGCTCCCCCCTAACCCACGCACAAGCAGCAGCAAGGGAATGCCCACCCCCACCAGCAAAAAAGTATTATTGCCCCTTACCGAGCACTCAAGTGTGCAGCAAAACATCAATAAAGACACTGACTTGCAGTACCCCAAAGACTACACATTCACCCAGTATTCTCTCTCTCTCCCTAATAAGGGAAAAGAGGTGTCCCCGTTTCACAGCAAGAGGGGAGACATAACAAACAACTCGCTGATTTATGATATTAAAAGCCCGTCAAGGATTGTCAAAAGTTCCATACTTAAATTGGGATCAACACTTAACTTTCTTCTTCATGGGTGAGGAAGACTGAGCAAGTAGCTGCCAGTGGCATTGGCCTTGCTAAGCAGTTGCAATTGGCCCTCTGTTTACCCTCTCATTCAAGTGGTGGTGTTTGCTTGTGCAGTCAGTGTTTCAGTAATCTGTGCTGAGAGCTAAATGTGCTCTGAGGGATATCCTCTGTATATTAAACAAAGTGTCAGCATCTGCTTCCCCTGCCATAGAATAGTACTTCCTGTACAAGATCAGTCAACAAGGCAAGCTTACTGTTACCTACTGTTGCATTGTAACCATTCCTAACCTTCAGTTCTGAAAATGAAATTAAGAAATAGGTTATCTACAAAAGTTATGAAAGCAAATTGATTTACAACTTTGCTCAAGTGCTTGGCTTCTTTGTTAGTGGATTTTAAAAGATCAGTGGTATGGACATTGAAGCTCAAAAAACATTAGTTTTGTTTGTCACATGTACGTACATTGGAACATGAAAGCCTACAGTGAAACGTGTCACTTGTGTCATTTGTGACATGCCAGGGCAGCCCGCAAGTGTCGCCATGGTTCCGGCGCCAAAATAGCATGCACGCCGCTTACTAACCCTAACCCATAAGCCCTTTTTGAATGTGGAATGAAACTGGAGCACCCAAAGGGAACCCATGCATCGTGGGGAGAACATACAAACCCCTTACAGACAGGGGCAGTAATCGAATCCTGATCTTCTGATCGCGGGTACTGTGATAGCGTGACACTAACCACTACGTTACAGTGCCACCCTCTCATTACTAAGTTACGTCAGATTTTAATATGCTTCTGTTCTCTGATGATAAGTCTAAAACATTCTGAAACACAGCCTGGAATTTTGCCTTGGATATCTAGTTACCTTCGAATTGAGAGTAGAAGCAGTTGTTTTCAAACAAGCAGGTAAGTTTATCCTATTGTTGGGCCAAGCAGTGGTCAAGCCAAGTCTGACTGACAATGGGATAAGGATAAGGTTATCTCACCAATCACGATTCCACGGGGACCCTCATAGGACATTGAATCTGGAGATGGGTGAATAAATAATGGAGGTGGGCAGTGGTAGCGGATATTAAGATTAGTCATGGTGAAATAACTGACACATGGTATGATTGTTTCGCCTGACAGTATAATTCCTTGCAGAAATGCCTGTGTTGCTGCCTGTGATGCAGTCCAGCTCCCTATGGTGTACCCTTCAGGACCTCAGTGGTGGAGCTGGTGGAAGATGATGATACATCACAATGGCAGTGAAGGCTGAGGAAGGCTGCAGAGGTGAAGGGTCCCTAGTCACCTTGCCTTCCACGCCATGGGACCCTGACCCTGATCTGTCAATGATCATGCAGTGGCTGCCAAAGCATCAGCCTCCCTATGTTAAACAAGTCAAGCACAGGCACTCTCCATTAGGGCAATCCGTGATTAAGTCCCATGGTGACCCACCGATAGACAACCCCTTAGGAGAACATTATACTCGACACAAACGATCGCACAATTGCACAACCCTTTGTAGCCTTATGCAGCACAACAAAGGGAAAACAGCTACATTGGCATGAATTTCAGTTACTTATGAAGACTCACTCAAAGGTTGTTAATAAATGTTGTGGTAGCCATGACATTGTGATTCTTTGGCAATTTGACCTCCTGCCTGAGGAGACTATCACCAATTCTGGCACATCTGTCTGCTTCCCTCTGTAATATGACTTCACTGCTGGATACTATCATATCCTGGACTATCACTGATACCATCTCTAGTGGAAATCTTCCCAGCTTACCTTCCAGCCTCACACCCAACTCCTTCTCAGGATCCATAAACGCAGCTATCCTGGAAGACAACTTGTTTCAGTCTGTTCTTTTCTCACGGATCACAGATCAGTCTCTTATTTCTTTTGAACATCTATCTAGCACTATTTTGTGCCCCCTGGCTCATTTTGGGATGATTCAATATGATTGTTTGCTGGACCAGTTTGATGACATGCCACCTGTTGGAATCCAGGAATTCCATTGAACTTTGAATATTCTGTCGAACCTAGAAAGTACAGGACAGGAAGAGACTCTTTGGCCCACAATATGGTACCAAACTAATTTAACTAGTCATTAACTGTTTAGTTAAATGAATCCATTCTAACTACACAATGTCCACATCTCTCTCCATTCCCTGTACATTCATGACCTCTTAAATACCTCTGTTATTCTTGCTTCCACTGCCACCACTGACAGTGCTTTCCTGTGTGAAAACTTACCCTGCAATTCTTCTATGAGCTTCCCCTTTCTCAACTTAAAAGCATCTCTCTGGTATTAGTCATTTTGACCTTTGGGAAAAGATGCCAGCTGTCTACCCTTATCATATTTCTCATAATCTTATAAACTCCTGTCAGGCCTCTCCTTAGCCTCCAATGTTCCAGAGAAAGCAGCTATGTTTGTCCTTCCTCTCCTTATAGTATATACCCTCCAAACCAGGCAGCACCCTGGTAAACTTCTTTAAAGCCTCCAGATCCTTTCCATAATGGAGCTACCAGAATTGCACTTTTACTGATCCAGGATCATTTCTACTCCAGAGATAACCATATCTTTGTTGGGAGCTTTTTTTTCAGGGTTAGCGAAGAGTGTTCCTGCTTCGCCAATAATTCCAGACTCTTGGTCCTTGGACAATAACTAATGGTGGAGTTTGTTTCAGCTGAGTTGGCCTGATGTGCGACACACTAATTGGAATCAAATTGGAGATGAGATACCCTTTACTGACACTAATGAAAACCTAACGCCTCATGGAGATAGTTGGGGGGAAAAAAAACTGGCTGAACGAATTTCAAATTGAAGAATTTTTCATCTGTCCTTGGGAAGCAGAACATGGGACAAAGTAGGCTCAGCAAAGTCCCCTTTCTCTCCACAATTTTCTGTTCAGCATATAATGGTTCTATACATAACTGAAATGATGTAATGTTGGAAGCTCTTTTCCCTAGCAAATTTGAGTTTAAATTTATTTATTTGGACAGGTAATCTGAACTAAAATAAAAAGAAAAACAGATTTCAGTATTTAGTGTACTTAATCCTCATTTTAATAAGTCCAACTATATGCACGGAATATGGTTCCAATTACCCCACTGACCCTGAGAGGGAGTTGCCAACCCTAATATTTATTTCCAGGGTCTGCATTTTGTGCTCTGACAGTCAAAGGTTGCAGAATACAAATGCTGGAAATGCCAATAAAAACGAGCCTGAGTTTGATGATACAGTGTAAACAGTCCATCAGATATATTGCAATAACAATATTTGTCTTTACCAAAGTAGAACTTTATGATGATTGCAACCAGGCCTGGCCTTCTTTGCTTTTACCACCAGATTTCTTACCTGCTACATTCATCTTAGTTGATGAAACTACCTTGGTTTCAGTGTTCATTTTAATTTACATTTCCAACAATTTACTTTTTAACAATCTAATGTTGAAATTTAGCCAATCAGGATTGGGATTTTAAATTATTCCATCCAATGGATTATAATGTGGCCAGAGCTACAAAACCTGGCAGAGCAGGAACAAAGGGGAAACCAAAAGCCGAAAGACCCAGAAGATGGAAATGATGAAGAACAGAACATTAAGAAAATAGGCTCAAGTTAGAACAAAGGAACATGAAAAATAATCAAGGCAAGCAAGACAGAGAAAAGAAGCAATTAACTAATACTAAGTAACAATAGTGGAAACAAAGAATAATGGAGAAAATATATTTCTAATACTGTATATAATGTTGGTTGAAAGCTTGCCTTTATCTTCGCCAATGTTTTATTCTGAAGAAGAGCCCAAGTTAATGCCACACCAAATATTTAGGGCTTATTCTTTTCAAGATTTACTGAGGCAGATTAATCATCAATAGGCGATTTATGGAAGAAAACCATGTTTCAGGATGGTCTATATCATATTTTATCAGTCACTCTGTGGCCAGGCTGTGAGCAACAAAGTCATACTTCAGCTTGAACCAAATAGCATCAGGAATCTGGTTTGTCTTCTAAACCATTCAAATGGCTCAAAGGAATTTAGAAAATTATTATAAAAAAATTGTACAGAAAAGGAGGAAAAATAACTTGACATTCTTTCATACCTGCCTCATAACCAGCATGTAATTGAAATCTGTTGGATGATTAATACAAAGAAAGAGTAGTCAGACTATGTACTCAGGGTCAACATCAACTCTTTAAAAGTGAAATAAATTCTGTAATAATTTCAATGATGTGAAAAAGATGGTTACCTTGTCCAGCTGGAAACAATGAATAAAACCAATTAAATTACATATATTTGTAAATGTATGAGATTCATTCAAGAATTGTGCTCTCTTTAGGCTTCTCCTTAGTCTGACCATGAAATATTTCTGAAAAGAATTTGAAAAATCTGAGTGCAATACAATATTTTTCTTTGCTACTTCAAATCCTTCCTGAAAGTTCAAAACGTTTAAGTAAATTTCAATTACTGAGATGCGTGTTTCACTCTATGAAGCTGTTCTCATTAGGTATTTGTAAAGTCTGAACAATGTTGCCTTAGTTTCTCAAACATAGATAGGACCTTGAAGCTGGTGTTCATTAAAAGTCATTCAAGCCACCAACTTCCTTAAAAAATGCATATCTTATGATATTTATCAACAATTTCCCTTTTTACAAGAATATTTTCCAACAAGCACCAACATTTTTATATTAAAAATAAATTTTCAAGACCCTGTTAAAAAAGATTGCTTATAAAATCTTCTGACACCAATTGAAAATTGTTAATTACAAGAGTTTGACTATGAATGGGGTTCGTTATCCATGCACAATCCCTTAGAGCAGGGTTTCACAATCTGTTTTATGTCGTGGACCCCTACCATTAACCAAGGGGTCTATGGACTCCAGATTGGGAACCCTGCCTTAGGTCTTTCTGTAGCCTTTGACACAGATGGATTTTGCCATCATTCCCATTGTCTAGCTAAATGGAAATGGTTCCCATGTGGCTATGATATCATTTATAACCACATTTATGATATAATTTAACAGGTTGTAGCTAGTGCAATGGTTTCTGTCTCTTAATTCACACCTCTACAGCTGGGGGAAATACAAAGATCCTGCAGACTCTTCTTCTTCTTCTTGAGCTGCATGGTATGCCTTGGTCATATCATGTGGAGCTTCACTTCACCTCCCACCTATCTCTCTCTCTCGTGTCTCCTTTATTTTATCTTCGAAGGGATCTATGTGTCTTTATACACTTATCATTGAACGAGATCATGAGGGCACAGCTGCCAATGGGATGACAACTGATACAGGTCTTTATTGCAAGGAATTTGAGTGCAGGAGTACAGGTAACTTGCAAAAATTATGATAGGGCTCAGTAACACCAAATCTTGAGTATTGTGTACAAGTTTACTTTTTTCCACTTTATTTAGAGATGTAGCTGAGTAACAGGCCCTTCCAGCCCAGTGAGCCAGTGCTGTCTAGTTACACCCAAGTGACCAATTAGCTTAAAACCCGTACGTCTTTGGAATGCGGGATGGAACTGGAGCACCCAAAGGAAAGCCACACGGTCATGGGGTGAACGTTTTATTTCCTTACCTTAAAACATTAAAACAAAAAATAGTTTTGATTGACTGATTCCTGGCAGAGCACATCAGTCAAAAGAGGAGAGGTTGAGAAGACTAGGCTTCTATTTTCTGCTTTAGGAGAATGAGTGGTGACCTCATGAAACATACGAGACGCTTAGGAGGCTCAATCTGGTGTCTACAGGGAAGCTGTTTCCCCATGCTGATGAACCTACAACTGCGGCGGGGGTCATCATCCCAAAATAAGGATTAGACCTTTTCTGCAGATTCTGGAATGGTTCCTGAAATTGGAAGGTATTTCCTTTCAATGCACAGATGACATCTGAAGAATGCTATGAGACACATGCAGAGATTTATTCAGAAGGCAGCGCAGAAATTATTTACACGTTAAACCTCTACGCCACTGGCAAACGTTGATTGCTTGGAGACGAAGTTCCATCATTGCAAGGATAACACATGACTCTCACCAAATACTGTGTTTCATTCTCCCTCTCTGCAGGCTATGCTGTATTGATCTCTCTGCCTGCTCACATTAAGTGCTCTGCTGTCTTTCTTTCCAACTCTTTATCACATTCCACCCTGCTTCTGTTTCTCCCCACTCCTGTGTCAAGTGGCCAGAAGTTCAATGAGTAGAGATGGGTGGCTTCAAGACCCTTTCCACCTCTCTCAACCTTTCTCTTTCTTCAGGCCTGTCTTCTCAGAGAACACCAACACTGAGAGGAGGGCCATTTTCAAGTGTTAAAGTGTACTGTGTCCAACCAGCTGCAGCTGAATTTTGACGTGGTAGGCCAGCAACCAAATTATTTATTATTCCGACACACTAATCCCACTCCAATAGACCATAAGACCATATGGCAATGGAGCCTATTTTGACATTCAGAGCATTGAATTTGCTCTGCCATTTCATCATAGCTGATTCATTTCCCTCTCAACCCCCTTCTCCTGCCTTCTCTCCGTAACCTTTCATACCCTGACTAATCAAGAACTTATTAATCTCCACCTTAAAGGCACCCAGTAACCTTGCCTCCCCAACCACCAGTAGCAATGAATTCCACAGTTTTATCTTTTCTCCACCCTAAAAGGATGTCCCTCTATTCTGTGGCTGTACTCTCTGGTCCTAGACTCTCCCACCACAGGAAACATCTTCTCCACATCGACTCCATCTAGGCCTTTCAACATTTGATAGGTTTCAATGAGATATCCCCTCATTCTTCTAATTTCCAGTGAGTAAAGGCCCAGAGCCATTAATTGCTCCACATATAATAAGCTTTTCATTCCCAGAATAATTTTTCTGTCAGTACCTCCAGTTGAACATTGTCTTTTTGTGAGTTCTCCCCCAGTCTATGGTTTTGTATTACCATGTACTCGTTTGTCTCCATGCCCCATGTGCTCTTGTCCCCGCTCCTTCTCTACTCCGGTCCCTGTATTACTGAGTACCCTGCCTCTCACCTGTTTCTCATTATTACCTGTTTTGCTGCCACTTCTGTCTCATTGTGCTCCATCTATCATCTGCCTCTCTGTTTATTGCTCAGTGTATTTCACTAGATTGTAGCAGTGAATTTTTCTGAGTCTTTCCAGCATTTATATCTATACTCTACCTGTCTGAATATCAGCTCTGCCTGATTCTGACTTTTTGGATTTCTCTGGATGTTTTGATCTCTGCCTGAACTTTGATGCTGACTTTGTTTGTACTTTGGGATTTGTTACTCAATTAATATCACTGTGTGCACAGTACTGGGACTGTGACTGGATCCCTGCTCCAGCATCCTGACATCTTGGGAACCTCCTCTAAACCCTTTCCAATGTCAGCACATCCTTTCTTAAATAAAGGGCCCAAAACTGCTCACAATACTCCAAGTAAGTTTTCATTAGTGCCTTGTAAAATCTTGGCACTGCGTCCTCTTGAAATGAATGCAGACATTGTATTTGCCTTCCTCATCACTGACTCAACCTGCAAATTAACCTTTAGGGAATCCTACACAAGGACACCCAAGTCTTACTGTACCTCAAATTTTTGAAGTTTCTCTCCATTTTGAAAATAGTCTACACTTTTATTCCCCAAGGTGTATGACCATACACTTCCTGACACTGTATTCCATTTGCCACTTCTTTGCCCTGACACCCAATCAGCTGAAGCTCTTCTGCAGACTCCCTGCTTCCTCAACGCTACCTGTGTTCCACCTATCTTTGTATTGTCCGCAAACTTTGCAACAAAGCTGTCAATCCTGTCATCCAAATCATTGACTTGCAACGTAAAAAGCATTGGTCCCAACACTGACCCTTGTGGTACACCAGTAGTCATCAACAGCCAATCAGAAGAGAGTCCCTTCACTTCCATTCTTTTCCTCCTGCCAGTCAGCCAATGTTCTATCCATGCTAATCTTTCCTGTAATACTATGGGCTCTTATATTGTTATGGAGCCTCATGTCTGGCACCTTGCTCAAAGGCCTTCTGAAAATCCAAATACAACACATCCACTGATTCTCCTTTGTCTATCCTGCTTGTCATTTCCTCGAAGAATTCTAACAGATTTGTTAGGCAAGATTTCCCCTTAAGAATACCATGCTGACTTTAGCCTATTTACCATATGCCTCCTAGTACCCTGAAATTACATCCTTAGCAATTGACTCCAACATCTTCCCAACCACTGAGGTTAGGCTAATTGGCCTATTATTTTATTTCCTCTGCCTTCCTCCCTTCTTGAAGAGTGGAGTGACATTTGTAATTTTCCAGTCCTCGGGAAACGTTGCATAATCTAGTGATTTTTGAAAGATCATTAATAATCCCTTCTCAATCTCTTCAGCTACCTCTTTTATAACCCTGGGGTGTCGTCCACCTGGTCCAAGTGACTTATCTACCTTCAGACCTTTCAGTTTCTGAAGCGCCTTCTCCCTCGTCGGTAGCAACTGCGCTCACTTCTGCCCTCGAACAATCTTGAACTTCTGGCATACTGCTAGTGAAAACCGATGGAAAATACTTACAGACCATTTAGGTTGCACTTGAATTTCAAATTATTTAGTTGGTATTAAATCCATTTCCAGTAACATTTTTTTTCAAATTGCACTGAGATCCCACTCTGAAATATATCGAGGAACATATTCTATTTTTTAAAGACAATTTCCCCTGGAGTGTTGTCCATCTGTGGTAATTTGTGGCAGATTGGTTGATATACAAATGAGCTTGAGTGGAAATTTGAAAGAATAGTTTGTAAATAGATGCAATTTTGGGAGCGTTTTCTGAACATTGACAATTATGTTGAAAGCTGAAATTCAGTAGTGGCCTCAAATTTCAACATCTCACCAAGACTGCCATTTCTCTTTTCCTCTACCTTCGGGGTATTGTGACAGTTGTATGTATCCTTAAATTACTCTGCTCACTGACTCTTCAGATCCTCTTCCTTAAGGTTCACTTCTAAAAGTGGTAACTAAAATTGTCTCTTTCTGTTGGTCACAATCTCCTGCGAAGTGGCACTGGTTATTACTGATAAATAAAAGCTGTGTAAAATCAGAATCAGGTTTATTATCACCAGCAGGTGTTGTGAAATCTGTTAACTAGCTGCAGTAAGTTGAACGCTATACATGATAATATAAAAAGAATAAAAATAAATAAATAATTTGATTACTGTAAATATATACATATTGAATAGATTAAAAATAGCACAAAAACAGAAATAGTATATATTAAAAAAGTGAGTAGTGTTCATGGGTTCAATGTCCATTTAGGAATTGTCGGGCAGAGGGGAAGAAGCTGTTCCTGAATCTCTGAGTGTGTACCTTTAGGCTTCTGTATCTCCTACCTGATGGTAACAATGAGAAAAGGGCACACCCTGGGTGATGGGGATCCTTAATAATGGATGTCGCCTTTCTGAGGCACTGCTCCTTGAAGGTGCCTTGGGTATTACGGAGGGTAATACCCAAAATGGAGCTGACTAATTTTACAACTTTCTGTAGCTTCTTTTGGTCATGTGCAGTAGCCCCATCCCCAATACTAGACAGTGATTCAGCCTGTCAGAATGCTCTGTAGAAGTTTTCAAGTGTTTTAGTTGACAAACCTAATTTCTTCAAACTCAAAATGAAATATAGCTGTTGTCTTCTCTTCATTATAGCTGTGCTAATATGTTTTTCTTCCCCCTTACCCTTGCATATTGGTCATAGTTCAAGTTTCACAGTCATGTATTACAACTTGAACATACTGCCAACTATTCATCTGCGACAGACTCACTGCTTGACTCCCATTGGCACTTTATCTCTTGCCAGTTCGAATGGTGGAATGGTCATCCACAGCTGCACAATCCTACCTGGTGAAACAGTGCTTGGAGTGGCTGCAATTGTCCTCAAACCTAATTCTTCTGAGCATTATAGGCGAAACAGACCGTTGCCCCCGGCTGTCGGATATAAGTGCATCGAGGAGCTTTCAGAGCACAACTCCAGCTTTGCAGCCGATCTATCCGGCATTCCAGGGATTTGTGGTTTGCCCTTCCACGACAACAAACCTGTCATCACTGTGCTGCCACTCCACCAGTATTTCCTGTGAGCCAGCAAGGTCATCCATGATGAGATGGTGCCGTCTAAGCCAGACCATTTGGGCCCAGTCCTGTTCAAAGTTGACCTTCATCACCTTCTTACCCTCCTACCAGGCTTTTCAGCTCCCATCCAACCTTTCCACATAAGAAATTGCAGGCATCAATTTTGCTAACTAAGATCCCAAAACATCAGCAGACACTGGAACTATGAAATATAGTAGGAAGCCCTGGAAACTCAGTAGGTCAGGTACAAGGCAACTTAGAAAATTGGGTCAGCTTGAAGTGAACACGTGTTTTCGCTTTTCTAATCTCCAAGCTGAAATGTTAACTCTATGTAGATGCTACCTGACTTGCTGAGCATTTGCAACATTGTATTGTCTGTTTTGATATCTCCTTTTAATTGCCACAACACTTTTAAAAACAGAAACCAACACTGTTTGTGATACTTTCTATACGGTCTCACCAATGCCCTATATACCGGAGCATAATCTCCCTAACATTCTGTTCAATTTCACCCACAGTATATAGAAACATTCTATTAGCTTCTTCATAACACAAACACACAAAATACCCGAAGAGTTCAGCAGATCAGGCAGCACCTAAGGAGAGGAACAAGCAATTGATGTTTTGGGCCAAGACCCCCAGTTCGCTTCATAATCACTTCTTGGACCTGCTACTAGACTTCTCTGAATCCTACAGGAGGATTCATAGATCCTAGAACTCTTTCATCTCTCAGCATGTGGATAATACGTATTTTGTACAGAATTTCCTGTCAAAATGGAAAATTTTACATTTCCCCACATTTTCATAACCAGTGACCACATGCACACCACTTTACATGTTAAGGTTAATGAGCACACTGACACTATTGTGTACAGGAAGGCATTTCCAAAGCAGTTTATAAGTGGAAAAAAATCATTCAGCCTACCCATAGACTGTCTATTGTACTTCATGCTTGAATCTATTTACATTGGCCTTGTGTAGAGGGGCTCGATTCAATTATTAACCGCCTTGGTGTTCACACAGAATGTTTGCAGCCGGAAAATACCTTGGATTGGCTTGAATTGCTTAAATGCAGAATGAAGGTAGTAGCTGCTGGGAGGATGCCTGGAGGTAACTCATATGAGATGGCCATGGTACAGGCCTCACAGTAGCGTAGCGGTTAGTGCGACCCTGTTGCAGTTGGAGTTTGGAGTCAATTCTAGCGTCACCTGTAAGGAGTCTGTATGTCCTTCCTGTGGAATGCATGGGCCTTCCCACAGTCCAAAGATGTACTGGGTAGGTTAATTCGTCAATGTAAGGTGTCCTGTTATTAGGTTAGGGTTAAGTTGGGATTGTTGGAGGTTGCGGGGTGGTGCAGCTCAAAGGGGCAGAAGGGCCTGCCCCATGCTGTATTTCTAAATAAATAAATAACCGGAAAGAGTGTAGGTT
The DNA here is from genome assembly GCF_963921235.1 of Mobula hypostoma. Taxonomy (NCBI): domain Eukaryota; kingdom Metazoa; phylum Chordata; class Chondrichthyes; order Myliobatiformes; family Myliobatidae; genus Mobula; species Mobula hypostoma. The sequence continues at coordinate 50,035,511 of NC_086110.1, forward strand.
ATGGTAGATCCAGAGCTAACGTGCAAGTGTGATGTCCCTGGATGTCCAGCCCTGATGAGGGGTCTGCCCAAAAAGCCAACTTTATTCCTTTTTGTGGATGTTGCTATTCAGCTGAGTTCCTTCAGCATTTTGTGAGTCTTACTCTTGATGTGCAAACTGATGTACATATGGCCGTTGGGGCCCTGCGCCACGGGGAAACCTATAATTCTCACAAAGCCGCAAAGTTGCAGTCAGCCCACTTTGATTAGTCAGTCAGTGGCAAACTGCGAGTTGCTGCAAATCTCTCAGGTTCCTTTCAGCCTGGAAGCAGCCAAAAGCATAATCAGTAAAGGTCATGGTTACCCTGAAAGCACTGGGTCTTTTGGATTTGAACCAGTGCCCAGTGTACTCAATATTGCAATGCAGAAGTTGAAGATCTCTATCATTAGAGATTTACACAAGAATAAAAAAAATGTACTTTAATATGCATGTTGTAAAAGCTGAGGAGCTACCTGCTACAGGTGACATCATGTTATTGCCAGAATTGATTGCATCATCAGATCTTAGCTCCCTACATTGTAATCTTTGCATTGATACAAACACTACAAAATGAAACATAAACATCAATAACACAGTCTATGGAAAGAGATATGGCTGGTTATTTCCCTCAACAAAATTGGCTGTGGGTCAGTGAGAAGTCCTATTTAGCATACAGTGTTGGATCAAACTGTAAGTACAACACAAATAAGTAAATGGAATATAGAAGCTACAATAAGAATCAATACATCATTTTCACATAATACTTGGCTCGAATGCAGCCAGCCTGTTCATATTGCCTCTACATTTATGACTCACTGAAACAGTGCCTTAAAAAAGCAGACAAGACAGGCAGAGTTTAATCTATCTGTTATAGACAAATTGAAAACGGAAGATACAGAGGGTTTGGACAGTTAAATCTGACTAGTTTTTAGTTCTGGAAGATTGCGCATCTTTAGGAATTAATGAAACAAGGTTAGAACTTCCTAAAGTTCTGCTTCAGGAATTACTTTCACTTCTGTGAATCAACGCTCTCCTAGTATCAGCTGCTCAAAGTGGTATTTCTAATATAGTGAACTAGCAACTGTTTAAATGAGGCTGCTAAGATGGACGTGAATTTAATTCTCTGTCACATTCCCATTCTGACCCCACTGAGTGCGAACTGTTCCAACAAGATCCAACACAAACTTAGGCAACTGAATCAAAATCAGATTTATTAACACTGATATGTGTCATGAACTTTGTTGCTTTGGGGCAGCAGAACTGTGCAAGACATAAAAAAGTTACTATGAGTTACAATTAAAAGAAAGTGCAAAAGACGAATAGTGTGGAAATGTTCATGGACCGTTCAGAAATCTGATGGCAGAGGGAAAGAAACTGTTCCTAAAGCACTGAGTGAGCCTCTTCAGGCTCATGTAGCTCCTCCCTGAAAGCAGGAATGAGAATAGTGCGTCGTGTCCCATCTTGGCACACTACACCCCCCAGGACACCACAGTGAACTCAACAATTTCAGATCACCAAGTTACCACTGTTATGTTTTGTAACTTCCAACTATTAAATTAATTCAAAAGAAACACAGACTCCGAAAATGTGGGTGTAACTTTGTCTTTGCTTTAAGCGAGGCGCGTGTGTATCATGTGGTAGCGTGATGATGTATGCAATTAATGTATTTTTACATATAACCTGTAATGAATTATTTAAATGAAAAGGTATGCTTAATCAACCAGTATATAAATGTTACTTAAATATTAAATACAGAAAAAAAAATTATATCAGAACTGTTGCAATTGTAAGTCCATTTTAGAACCATAGAATCATAGAACATTACAGCACAGCAACAGGCCTTTTGGCCCTTCTTGGCTGTGCTGAACCATTTTTCTGCCTCGTCCCACTGACCTGCACCTGGACCATTTCCCTCCATACACCTCCCATCCATGTACCTGTCCAAGTTTTTCTTAAATGTTAAAAGTGAGCCCGCATTTACCACTTCATCTGGCAGCTCATTCCACACTCCCACCACTCTCTGTGTGAAGAAGCCCCCAGTAATGTTCCCTTTAAACTTTTCCCCCTTCACCCTTAAGCCATATTCTCTGGTTTCTTCTCCCCCAGCCTCAGTGGAAAAAGCCTGCTTGCATTCACTCTATCTATACCCATCATCATTTTATATACCTCTATCAAATCTCCCCTCATTCTTCTATGCTCCAGGGAATAAAGTCCTAACCTATTCAACCTTTCTCTGTAACTGAGTTTCTCAAGTCCCGGCAGCATCCTCGTAAACCTTCTCCGCGGAGACTGCCGAGCTGCTGAAGAATTTCTGGTTGCTCCTTTTAATTCCACAGCAGTTGCTATGCTCTGTATTTCACTGCTCCAGCTCTGCTATTTTGTTCTCTTCATTCCTGTTCCACTAATTACACCTTTCCCCACCCCACCCAAGACAGATCAGCAATGATTAATAAGCCTCTCTCAGCTCACACCAACATCACTGGAGTCATTCAGTGTCCCTTGGTCGCCACCCTATCACAAATACTTCTCTCCACGCCTCTCCCTTCTCTGCGATTTGGATCTCAAGTTACAAGTTTAAGTTTATTGTCACGGGCATCCATCCTCATGAAAATTAGTTAGCACTATACATTACACACAAGGCAAACATGAATTACATAAACCCAGATTAACATAAATTACACATAACTTACATGACAAAATGAACAAAATTGAGCTTAAAGACATTAGTGTAAATGGAGTGGAATATAGTCCAAGGTAGATTAGAGCAGCAGGGAAGAAGCTGTTGTGGAACTTTAAGGTGTGGGTCTTCGGGCTCTTGTACCTGCTGTCTGATGGCAGTGCCAGCAAAAGGGCATGACCCAGATGGTTGGCTCCTTGGTATGGAATGTAACCTTCCTGGGACATAGCCTCTTTGAGATGTTCTCTGAAGTAAAGAGTGCTATACCCATAATAGGAATTGCTTTTTGTTTATCTTTTCCTGGTTCTGATGACGGATCCTCAGCCCGAACTGTTGACTTTCGTTTTCTCCCTACACAGGTGATGACTGACCTGCTGAGTACTTTCATCAGTTTAAACGCAAACAACAGGAATTCTGCAGATGCTGGAAATTCAAGCAACACACATCAAAGTTGCTGGTGAATGCAGCAGGCCAGGCAGCATCTATAGGAAGAGGTACAGTCGACGTTTCAGGCCGAGACCCTTCGTCAGGACTAACTGAAGGAAGAGTGAGTAAGGGATTTGAAAGCTGGAGGGGGAGGGGGAGATGCAAAATGATAGGAGAAGACAGGAGGGGGAGGGATAGAGCCGAGAGCTGGACAGGTGATAGGCAAAAGGGGATACGAGAGGATCATGGGACAGGAGGTCCGGGAAGAAAGACGGGGGGGGGGTGACCCAGAGGATGGGCAAGAGGTATATTCAGAGGGACAGAGGGAGAAAAAGGAGAGTGAGAGAAAGAATGTGTGAGACCGACGCAGACTGGGAGACCGCTTTGCTGAACATCTACGCTCTGTCCGCCAGAGAAAGCAGGATCTCCCAGTGGCCACACATTTTAATTCCACATCCCATTCCCATTCTGACATGTCTATCCACGGCCTCCTCTACTGTAAAGATGAAGCCACACTCAGGTTGGAGGAACAACACCTTATATTCCGTCTGGGTAGCCTCCAACCTGATGGCATGAACATTGACTTCTCTAACTTCCGCTAGGCCCCACCTCCCCCTTGTACCCCATCTGTTACTCATTTTTATGCACACATTCTTTCTCTCACTCTCCTTTTTCTCCCTCTGTCCCTCTGAATATACCTCTTGCCCATCCTCTGGGTCACCCCCCCCCCGTCTTTCTTCCCGGACCTCCTGTCCCATGATCCTCTCGTATCCCCTTTTGCCTATCACCTGTCCAACTCTCGGCTCTATCCCTCCCCCTCCTGTCTTCTCCTATCATTTTGCATCTCCCCCTCCCCCTCCAACTTTCAAATCCCTTACTCACTCTTCCTTCAGTTAGTCCTGACGAAGGGTCTCGGCCTGAAACGTCGACTGCGCCTCTTCCTATAGATGCTGCTTGGCCTGCTGCGTTCACCAGCAACTTTGATGTGTGTTACTTTCATCAGTTTCTGTTTTTGTTGGTGAATTTATTTCACGGACAAGTTGCCCTCACCATGCAGTGGGTTAAAAACTCAGTACAGTACACTTTAGCTGTGTGGAAGAAGATTGCTTTTAAAATTCAAGTTTCTTTCTTCATGCCTTGCTTTTGATTTATATATAGCATTTTTAGAGTTGTAGGCACTACTGACGATCCTTCTGCTCCTTTCTGGCCATTTGCACATCCCCTGTTTTAATTGCATTTGTACCGATGGTAAGATCTACACCTTCCAAGGCTCTAAATTCTGGATTCTTAACTCTTTTTAAAACCATACTCCTAGACTTAATACTGGTCAACTTCCCTAATGCATGATGCAGCTCAATGCTGAATTGGAATAGCCTTTTTCTGTGTTATAATGACACCAAAATTCTGTGATATTCCTGGGAAGTAACTTGGGAAGGTTTATTAAGTTACACTTCTTGCATTTCATGGTACCACAATTTATTAATATTAGTCCATGATATTAGCTCTCTGATTGTAAAGGAGCCTTGACTCATGTCTTGGTCAGGCTAGTGTAATGATTACTTGGAGGAAATGGTGTTTCTCCTCCTTAATCATCAGGCCTTGTAAATAGAAATCTGGACCAAATGATTAAGAAAATTCATCTATTTAGATGATAATTGGTTCCTCTTCCAAAGACATTGGTTTTAATTATTCTGAATGTGTAACATAGCTGTGGTGAAGTACAACAGGTATGGGCTGGTTGCCTTCTTCTATTACCGGGACATGGTATTTTGCCCCATCCTTTGTTCCTTTAAATAACTGAAGGTAACTCAGTGAATTTCAGGAAAACTATTACAGCTATCTTGATGGGAATTCCAACAGCTTGAGCAATTGTAACCATGAAATCATTTTCCAGAAGAATTGAATTCCTTCACTTTCTCATTGATCTGTAGGTATCCCTGTGGCTGCTGTAAAGTTCTAACAAAACGCTTATGTTCTCTTTAATCAACATTCGTGTTTCCTGACACTGCAGCAGTTTAATCTGACACTGGATGACCTTGCTTTTACACTCAGAATAGCCAGACAGACAATTGTATTTGGGTTCCAATTATTTCACTGGATATCCAAATCTAATCTGATCAATCTGACTATTCACACATCCGCTGCCAATGCATGAGATCTGATTATTCACACACCCACACCAGGTTAAGTTATTGAAGAACATAAAGTCTGTTTCACTTAGGTTTAGCAGCTGTCAGTGGATTTTCTGTGGGATCAGCAGCTGATTAGCTTCACTAACATTAGGTTTATCCTGTACTGCAGTCAGAGAGCCAGTGCTGCCTTTTGATCCTTTCACGAGTGAGATTTCAGTTTGCCAATATTTGGGCCTATTGGGCCTCACGTTTTACCAACGTGTTTTAAATCTCCTTCAGATTAGAGCTGCTGCCAAAATGGTTCTACTGGGGTGCTGATAGGAAAGGATTATGTGTGGCCTTTGCCAGCGGTGTGGGTCGCTCTTGGTTGAAAATGCCATGTACTGTTTTCAATGGGAATGGAACAGAAGGCCAGTTTTAAAATGTGGATTGCTGTCCATGTAATTTTTAAAAAACTTTCATTAACAAATTTGGGGTTTGAAATTGGTCCCAGATGTACCTGTTTTACAGTCATAAGGGAAGGAAAGCAGGAATTAATCTTCAGGTGACTGTAGGTCTAGGTGTGTATGTGGTAGACAATATCTTAGACCGTGAAGAAGTATTGGAAAAAATTGAATTGGTTCTTTTCAGGCATTCTGAATAGCCACCTAAAGGAGCATTAGGCCCCTGGTACATAATACTCATTGCTATTAAACTTTTCCAGAAAGTGGGATGCCTCAAATATAATTATTTAATTTTCTGAATGGGGTTATGCCCAACACTGAAAAGGCAGATGCTTCAATTTTAAACTGGAGTGAGAATTCTTCAGCCATTCCTGACAGATGCAATCAGACCTCTCCCTCAGTCCTTCCAGGACTTACCCAAAGAGCCATGCCAGAGGGGAGTCTAGCTTGAAACCAAAGCATTCCCTTAGCCAGTGGAGACTGGACAAGTGTTAACAGCTCATCCAAATATGCAACCAAGGCTGATATTCTCTTAAGCTTTGAGTGTTCAGTCTGTTCCCACTGATCTTGGTCTAAAAGCGGGGTCAGAATAAAGATTTCCCTCTGAAAACTGGAAGAGTTAATCTCCTCTTTAAAAAAAAACACAAATGTGACCCGATCAGGTTGCTCTCACTTGAATTATGTAATAGAAACTTAACTGCACAAAAGCACACTCCGTGAATTGATTTTAACAGTCTGAAGCAACCATCTGCTAGAGATAGAGGTGCAGCAGCATCTATGGGAGGAAAGGAATTGTTGATGTTATGGGTTGAAACTCTGCATCAAGTTAATCCGATCTGACTAGGTACATTAAGCTGAAGAGGAATGATAGAATTATAGAATAGTACAGCACAGAAACGGTTCCTTATGCCTTATCTCTTCCATGCTGACCGTTGTGCCCATTTGCTTGTCTATTTTCCTGCATTAGGCCTTTGTCCCTCTATACCTTTCTTATCTGTCCAGATACCTTTAAAATCTGATCTGACTCCATCACCTACTATGGCAGCTCTTTTCAGATATTCACCACCCTCTGTGAGACAAACTCACCCTTCACATCTCCCTTAAACTTTCCCCCTCTTACTCTAAACCTGTGCCTTCTAGTTCTAGACTGCAACTAGAAGTTCCCTGGAAACTTCATGAAACCATGCCCTGGAAGATTACTTTATTTATGTGATATTTATCTTTGATAATTTTGTAAACCTCCTACATTCCAGTGAGAATAAACCTATCAGATCCAGTCTTTCTTTATAATTAGAGTCCTCCTCTCCAGACAGCAACATTGTGAATCTCTTCTAGACTCCCTCTTTCGCTACCTAATTTTCTTTAGTGTCACAACTGAAATTGTAACTTTAAGTGCAATTTAATCTAATTTTGTACAGTTGCTATTTGACATCCCAACTCGAAGCCTTGTCCTATGAAGGTAAGCATACCAGATGCTTGTCTCACTCTCCTAGTCATCTTCGAGGTCCCTTTTAGCATCAATGCTCCTGAGAGCCCTGCCTTTTAATCTAATGTCCTACAAGAATTTGACTGTGCTAAGTATATTAACACAATGTAAGTATGTAAGTAAATTAATTAAATATAATATTTCAGGTCAAACTCATTGGAATTGGAAAGATTGTTTGAAAGTTTTTTCTGACTTCTTAGTTGCTGATTTCTAACAATCTGAATTTTGCCCATGAATCAGACATCTAAACAAGAAGTTTTGGTTTGGCTCCTGTTTGAAGCATGCATTGTTTTAATCTTTCTCCCTTGTTTGTATCTGACATATTACCATGATCAGGCCTTTACCCTGACTGGGCACCAGACAAACTGTGGCACTGTGTCAATGTGATTAGATAAGACTTGTTAAAAATGCAGCCTGTGTTTAGCTCATCTGAAATGGCATGGGGAGTTCAAATTTCATTACGGCTGTTGCAGTTTTTTCCATGTTTCTCGGCCTCGACTCTGCTCAGCAAGGTGAGGGCACCGGAGCTAAGGTGATTTATTACAGAACAGGCTTTCCCTGATATTGCCCTGAAAATACTCCCTGACCCTGACCTAAGCAAAACCCCTCTTCTAATCTCACCCGTGCAAAATACTCACATCTCACAAGCACCATAGGCGCCAATGAATTACACAGCTCTTTCAGGGGATCAGAGGGACAGCCCTAACTCAGCCATCCAGTCTGAAGTCCTTGATTAGCACACAGTAATTTTTCTCTTACTTTCAGGAAGGAATGCATGTTATATTGCAGTTATCACATTCTCCTTCCAAATGTGTAAAATAAGGTTTGAGCTTTGACATTGTCTCTGTACCTTGAAAATAAACTGAGTACATAGTATATATCCTTTGTTGTGTACATTGCTAATTAGAAAGTACTGATTTCCTGTTGCAATAAAGGGAAACATAAACTCTTCCATCAGCTTGCTCACCTGTGTGAAAGCAGAATTCCTTCCAGGTGTTAGCAGCAACAAACAGTGGCAAGGTGGCAGCAGATGCAATAAAAATATGGCCAGCTATATTTTTTGTAATACCATTTTCATCTGTTATTTCTCCTTAAAGGACAGGGCAATACAACTCTTCGACAATATCACAGATTCCAGATACATAAACTGCCTCTAATCAGATAACAAATGCCACTTGATAAAGAGGAACTTGATGGTTTTAGTGCAAAGGCCCTTAATAAATATTGCACCATCAAAAGCACCTCAGTCAATTCCCAGGCATGTTAACTTGGTGAACGTAGTTCTTAAATTCAGTCCCTCTGAAGGTCAAGTCATTCGCAACACATTAAACTAACTTTCTTTCACTACAGCACACAAAGAGCACACCTAAAACCGATGTAATTTATAGAGTAGAATTGGACATATTTAAATTCAGTAGTTTGTCCATATGTGTGGCACTTGGAGATTTAATAAGATATTTAGTACTTGTGTAGGAGCCCAAGTGGGAACTCGCTCACTTAAGGTTCTTTGCTCACTTAATGTAACAGTGATAGAAAAATTATAAAGACTTAAATGAACAACAAACATTGAACTTCTGCTACGGTGGGGGGCCACTCCTTGGTATTGAGTGTCTTAGAATTCATTTCAAATTCACAGCCTACCAACTGGAAATGAGATCTCTCCACAGATACCTTCCAGATACTACAGCATTTCTTGTTTCATATTCACATAATTTTGCTATTGAAACTAGAGATGCAAGGATTCTTCTTTTTCCTTCCAATGGCTTATTTTCCAGAAGAATAAACTCAAATCATTACCATTTATGTCTTCAATTAAGATTAAAGTGAGTTCAAGATTTTATAGTAAATTTTGAGGGAGAATAGTTTAGGCCAAAAGCATTAAAACGTAATGGGGTAGAGCTACTTCCACTAAATTGTTAACTCAAGATCCTCAAAAGACTAGAAAACAAGGGTTAACGGGACTTTTTATTTTCTATGTGTATTTCTTTTGACAGCTTTTAAAGATTGGCAACTTAAGACAATATGATTATAGTGTAGAGCTTTGTCAGGTCAGTCTGTTGAGTGTGTGGTACAGGTGAATATAATTTATCTTATGTCGTTGGTGTTTTGGTTGGCCTGGAGAAAAGAAAGCTGTGGGGCAAAATTCCCCTACTGACAACATACCAGAATAGGTTTCTCATGAACGGCAGGTCTTTCACACATCTCCCCCTCCGTTCTTCAGAGTAATGGATAATTCTAAAGGGACAAATTATTTTGTGGACTGCGTTTTTGAGAAACTGATGAAATCTATGTCTAAACTTGCCAGTTAGTACTGACGTTCGGAACCTGTCCCTAGACAACACATTGTGCTGTCCATAATTGGTTATTGAACAGGTATGCAGTATTAATATTATCCGTTATGTGGGCAACCATTAGCATGCACCAATTGCTTCTTGATCAAGTAATCAAGGTGCTGAAATTCTGCCACAGGGCATTTGGGCACAGGCAGCTTGTTGACTGACGGTTTCCCTCTCCAGGCATTGAACTGCATTGTTATTTCAGCTGAGAGAGGCTCACCAAGCCAAAGCATTAAACATTTGTATACTAGAATCCCACAGTGTTACTTCGGGGCTGTTTTTTAATAAAATGAAGGGAACTCTGGAAGGATTGATGCGATGACAAACCAGCAGAGCCACACTCAAATAGTAAGTAATCTCATTTTACTTATATCCTGTAGTACATGATATAAGCCAAGTACTTTTATTGTCATCTACCCAAACACCACTCACAATATAAGACCACCTCTCTTAAAGCTGAAGGAAACCTCTCATCACTACAGTTGGTTGCTCGCCTCCACAGCTGCTTTACAGGGAACAACGGACCATGACTTGCATGCGTGTGCTACTCTGAACTGACTTATCTCATAGGACAGTGATCAATGAATTATTAATAGGACAGTAGTGCCCCCATCTACAGGAAGGGAAAACATGTCGAGTTTGTACCCAGAGTCCTTATCCCAGGTAGCCCGCCCCCTCATCACCAGTCCCCCTCGGGTGAAAGTGTCTGCATTATTTGGCATATGGACCATCTTGATTTAGTCTGAACGCAGTAAGATCTCATGGCTGTAAAGTTTACAGCAGGAACTGAATAAGAAACATTTGATAAAAGCTTGCCAGACGCATACCAAAAATAAAAGTTATACAGAGCAGAGGCTGTGTTATGACGGTTCTAAATCTACCATAATCCCTAGAGGAACTTGCCAAATTAAATGCCCCGGCATCCTTCTTCCTTGTGTCAGTTGTTCCTTCCCATGCTTTATAAGGAGCTGTTTCATCTGATGGATCAAAAACAATGTACAAAACTTTCCCATGCCACTATCCCTTGGAATATGTGCACAGTGCAATGTTTACAGTGGACAGCACTAATGGCAGATTTGTTTTAATTTCCACTGCTTTGTGTTTAAAATTAACCATCACCCACAGGCAGTCTTTTCATGCCTTATTGTCTGGGTGTGTTGGATCCATTCACAGGAAGATGCGTACACACAGATTCACAAAGCGTCTTAAATGTTTACTATTCTATAAAGCAGCTCTAAAGAGAGCTTCAGTAAGTAGACTGAACAATGAGAAACAAGGCAGGCAGCGTGCCAGCATGGGCCTCCTGCCAAGCCACATATCATTAGCCCAGGCTTGCTATAAGCAAGGAAATGAAAAACACATGTTGGGGAGCTGGGGTGAGCCATACAGGACTCCGGGTCACTGACAGTCGTCCTAAAGCTTTCCCTTCCCCTGCCTCTGCCCATTGATGTCAAATGTCAATGTGATTGTCTAAAGTTCTCAGGGAATTTTTTTAAAGTGACTCTTGAGTTATGATTTTCACAGTTATGGGAAAATAACAACCTTGTTCTCTGTTATGCTTTATAAATTCCTCGCCACTCCTTCGAATAACATGTGTAAGTGAGGTTGGAATGCTTGAGAGGGCCTTGGTTTCTTATGTGAGGCGTTCTGTACTTTTTAAATATAATCAGCTCTGCCTCATCATTAAGTTACACAGTAGGCTCTTTTTCCTTGCACTGTGTTTTGTACAGGCCACAACATGCGTAAGCATGCAGTTTTGCTTTTTTTTTTGTGTGTGTTAATTTTGGCCTGCCTGAATACAGTCAGCAAAGATGTATCTAATAACAGTGCTTGCTTTATTTCCTTCTAAAGCTGGATTCTATTGACATTTGACCTTTCAAGCATTCCATAGATAGTGCAAGAACATGATAATTACTGACTGGTGGTGAGAAAATCAAACGGAAAGGACCCAGCTTTCCACTAACTGTTCTAAATATCCCATTAAGCACGGAGATATAAATCACTGAACATATTTAACAATAACACGGTTTTTGCATTGAGCAGCCTTCCCTTCATGTGTATCCATGATCAGCATATTAATAATGTCCTGACCAACAAACATTACTTTGAAGTCTGAGCCATTTTTGGCATGACTAAATCCACACTAGGAATGCACAAGAAAAAAAGATTCGAATAACCAGAGGAGGAGGGATTCAGAGCGAAAGTGCTATTTTTTTTATCCTCTCCACCCCCTCCCATCTTATTATTTTGATCAAATATATTTTGAATAAATCTCATTTCTATACCAGAAGACAAAATTTAATTTTAATCTAAAAGAAAAGTGGGTTATCTTATACTTAACTCTGACTGGAGCCATGTCTCTCTTCAACAACCTGCATTGGCAGCTTTATTTCTACTGCATGGTTAAAGCAATTACACTTGGTAGGAAAATCCTAGTAAAGTCAATATTACTTTCACAAACATCTATTAACACAATAGAAACTTATTTCCCTGTCTATTCTGATCGTGTTCATTCGGCTCAGTTGTATTTAAGGCACAATGTCCATTTTCCCCCCTCTTTTCTTGTTCAAAAACAGTTCGTTACTTCAGTAAGTAACTGTGAATATGGTCTGAACACCTGTCCCTATTAACACGCAGTATGATATCTGTAGATTGCTTAGCCGAATGTCCTCTCCCGCCTCTTTAAAGGCCAAGCTTCAGGTAATTGGTCATGCGTCATGAAATGGATACTTTGATAGCAAAGTGTGAAGATACCAGGCTTTGTGCAGAAATTACAAATAAGCTATTGTTCTTCTACATTTGATTATTTCCTTTATTTCTCTCACGTTGAAATACAGATAGTCATTATGAAATCCTGACTGGAATGCTGGGTAAAGCAATGATTTATGATGATTTTGTAACTAAGTGGATAAAGATGACTCTATTTGTCAGGTTGACGTGTTTAGTGCACCATCTAGTCTGAATCAAATTGATTCAGTTAAACATGATAGTCTGTGGGGACTGGGTGGTGCAGTGGGTTACTTTGCAGCACGTTCAGTTCTGGGGCTTGGTTTCAAATCCAGCAGAGACTAATAGGATAAAAGTGTCACTTCTCTGATGGTTTTAGAAGAGCAAGGCGAGGTGCATTTAGACACACTCCGCTTCCTGTGGAAGATGGCCTGCAGAACAAAGCTCTCCAGATCAGCTGGTGTGGGGAATGGAAGGAAAAGGACCCATTGTTCAACATTTAGCTACCCAAGCTGAAAAGTACAGAGTACACATGTTAGGTTAAGACTGGGGTCAGCTTAGTTGTAATGGGCTTCTCCCACATCCAAGCAGTTGTTGCATTAATGCATTCATGAAAGGTTGCATTTGGGACAGTCGATGATGGTATCCAAGGAAATATTCTCACCTATAAATTACTGACTTGAAATAGAAGAAAATGGCATTAATAACCTACTTTGCACTGGAATACAATATGACAGGTTTCACAATTGGAAGGCTGGAACCAAAAACCAAGAACAACTAACAAATCAAAGAGATTATTCTCCACTTTCAGATGTGCAGAAGTTTGCTGGAATATTATTTGCATTTCAGTAGAGGTTTTCACCTTCTGAGGAACTGCCAAAAGATTTCAGTAATGAATAAAGACGAGAAAATCTGCAGCTGCTGGAAATCCAAGCAACACACACACACATACAAACACACACACACACACACACAAAATGCTGGAGAAACTCAGCAGACCTGGTGCATCTATGGAAGTGAATAAACAGTCGATGTTTTGGGCCGAGACCCTCTTCTTCAGGGCTGAGAAGGGTCTTGGCTCGAAACATCGACTGCATCCTCTTTTCCATAAAGTAGATGCTGCCTGGCCTGCTGAGTTCCTCCAATATTTTGTGTGTGTTGCTTCAGTAATGAATAAATCATTTTGAAGTGACGATGCTGTTGCTGACTTTTGAATGTTCGCAAATTATCTTTGTTGTTTGCATTACCTCAGTCAGTTACAGCCTCTTCTCTCAATACAGAGAGAACCTCCATCTACATTCACTCAGTCAATATTGGTAAGAAACTCCACTGGACCAATCACATTAACACCATGCCACCGAGAACAGATCAAAGGCTTGTTGTCCTGTGATTGGTCGACTCACCTGTTAATTCCCCAAAGACTTTCTGTCATCTGCAATGTTCAAGTCAGTAGTACGGTAAAATATTCCACAATTACCTGATTGTGTGCATTGCTGACACCACCCACATCATTCAGAACAAAGCACCTGATGAGGGGTACTTGTCCATCGGCCTAAAAATTAATTTCTTTTCATTGTGGCTCTAGTGTCTACAGAATGCATGGTGTTAACTCAACAAGGCTACTTTGATAGCATTTTCTAAAACTATGAATTCAACCACAAAGAAAGACAAAAGCAGTGGGCGAGATCTTCATCTGCTAGTTTCTGTTCTATTCATGCTGTCTCCTGGATATATTCTGTGCGTTCCACGTTGAGCTGAAATTCTGGAACTCACCTATCCAGTAAGATTGGACAATAAATACTGAGCTCGCAGAGATAGCTACAACCCAACAATGAATTAGTAATAAGTACATTTGTAGATTGGGACCAGGTACCTGTCAGTGCTATACTATAATTGACCACTAGGTGGTGCAGGAAAGTGGCCAATAGCATTACTGAGGCGGTCACACCTAGAGTGCAGGATTCAGATAGTAGATGGGTGACCATCAAGAGAAGTGAGGGGAGTAAGCAGTTAGTGCAGGGTTCCCCTGAGGCTATTCCCCTTAGCAACATATATCCATTTGGATTCTGCTGGGGCCCCCTCCCAATCAGGGCACAGCAGCAGCAGCCAGGCCAGTGGCAACGTGGCTCAGCAAAGAGGGGTAATGTAAGGTAGTGTGATAGTGATGGAAGACTCGACAGGGGAACGGACAGGAGATTCTGTGGCCGTGTGAAAGCTGACAAGATGGTGCGTTGTCTCCCAGTGCCAGGGTGAAGGATGTCTCAGAGTGGCTGTAGAATATTCTCAAGAGGAAGGCTGAGCTGCCAGAAGTGGTGAACCTTGGCACCAATGACAGAGGTAGAAAAGGGTAAGAGATCCTGTATAGTGAGTATAGGGAGTTACGGAAGGTTGAAGAGCAGGACCTCCAAAATTGTAATCTCTGGATTACTCCCAGTACCATGTGCTAGTCAGGGAAGGAACAGGATGAATGATCGGACAAGGAAATGGTGCAGGGTGCTGGGATTTCTCTATCATTGGAATCTTTTCTGGGGAAGATATGACCTGTACAATAAAGATGGATTACATCTGAACCCAAGGGGCACCAATATCCTTGCGAGTTATACTGGAGCTGTTGGGGAAGATTTAAACTAATTTAGCATGGAATAGAAACCAGAATGACAGGGCTGAAGATGCGGCAGATAGTATACAAGTAGATGCAGTGTGTAGTGAGACTGTGAGGAAGGACAGTCAGATGATAAGGCAAAACCGCAGTCTGTGGGATCAGTTCAAGTATAACATGGGGACAAAATCGAAAAGGATGATGAATACAGGACTGAAGGTGTTATATTGGAATGTACACAGTGTATGGAATCAGGTAGATGATCTTGTAGTGCCATTAGAAATTGATGGGTATGACATTGTGGGCATCACTGAGTCATGACTGAAAAAAGATCATAGTTATGAGCTTAAATCTAAGGATATCATTGTATTGAAAGAACGGGAAGGTAGGCAGAGAGGGTGGGTTGGCTTTGTTGGTAAAAAATGAAATCAAATCCTTAGAAGGAGGTAATATAGGGCTGAAAGACATAGAATCCTTGTGGGTAGAATTAAGAAACTCCAAAGGTAAAAAACTCTAATCGGAGTTATACTCAGGCCTCCGAAGAGCAGCCAGGATGTGGGACGCAGCTTACAACGTGAGATAGAAAAGACAAATAAAAAGGGCAATGTTACGATAGTCATGGGAGATTTAGATATGCAGGTAAATTGGGAAAATCTGGTTGGTGCTGGATCTCAAGAGATAAAATTTGTGGAATAGCTGTGAGATGGCTTTTTAGAGCAGCTTGTGGTTGAGCCCACTAGGGGAAAGATTGCATTGGGTGCTGTGTAATGAACTGTGTAATGGTTAGGGAGTTGAAGGTAAGGAACCTTTTAGAGGCATTGATCATAATATGATAGAATTCACCCTGCAATTTGAGAAGGAGAAGCTAAAGTCATATGTATCAGTAATGCAGTGGAGTAAAGGGAAATACAGAGACATGAGCGAGAAGCTGGCCAAAGTTGATTGGAAGAGGACACTAGCAGGTATGACAGCAGAACAGTAATGGCTGGTGTTTCTGGGGGCAATTTGGAAGGCACAGGATATATACATTTCAAAGATGAAAAATTATTCTGAAGGGAGGATGAGGCAACCATAGCTGACAAGGGAAGTCAAAGACAGCATAAAAGCAAAAGGGAGGGTATATAATATAGCAAAAATTAATGGGAAGGTAGAGAATTGCAAAGCTTTTAAAAACCAGCTGAAGGCAACCAAAAAATGAGTGGCAGATGGAATGTAATGTAGGAAAGTGTACCGTCATGCACTTTAGTAGAATCAATAAATGGGGAGAAAATTTTCTCCCCATATTTTCTAAATGTGGAGAAAATTTTAAAATTAGAAGTGCGAAGGGATTTGTGAGACCTATTGCAGGATTCCCTGCAGATTAACCTGTAGTTTGAGTTGGTTGTAAGGAAGCCAAATGCAATGTTAGCATTCATTTTGAGAGGACTAGAACGTAAGAGCAAGGATGTGATGCTGAGACTTTATAAGGCATTAAAACCACACTTGGAGTATTGTGACCAGTTTTGGGACCCTTATATAAGAAAAGGTGTGTTGGCATTGGAGAGGGTCCAGAGGAGTATATGAGAATGGTTATGGGAATTAAAGGGTCAATATAAAATGAGCATTTGATGGCTCTGGGCCTGTACTCATTAGAGTATAGAAGAATGGGGGACGTTGATCTCACTGAAAGCTGTCGAATATTGAAAGGCCTATACTGAGTGGCTGAGGAGAGGCTGTTTCCTACAATGGGTGAGTCTAGGACCAAAAGGCACAGACTCAGAATAGAGGGATGTCCATTTAGAACAGAGATGAGGGGCAATTAATTTATTCAGAGGGTAGTGAATTGGAGCAATTCCTTTCTACAGATGGCTGCGGAGGCTAAGTCATTGGGTATATTTAAAGCGGAAGTTGGAAGTTTCTTAATTAGTCAGGGCATCAATTGGTGCAGAGAGAAGACAGGAGAATGGAGTTGAGAGGGATAATAAATCAGCCATGATGGAGTAGCACAGCAGACTCGATGCGCAGATTCATTTAATTCTACTTCTTTGTCTTATGGTCTTATGGCATCTGAACTTTGGCTTTGTGATCAAGATTGGGGGAGAATGTTACCTGGATGGAACATGGTTGAATGGATCAGTTGAAGTCATAGATGCTTTGCCTGGTGAAGTTAAGATTTCCATTCAGCCTATTTTTTCACCAGATTTTTCCAATTCCAGAAGCCACTGATTGGTAGTTACACAACAACACTGTGTGCTTTTAAAACAAAATATGTTGTGACATGGTCTGTTTTATAATATTTAAAACTTCACCATATAATTTTAAAAAGAAGTCAATTCAAAGCAGCTTGCTCAAGGAACTCAGTGGGTTAGGCAGCATCTCCATAGAGAAATGGACAGTCAACCTTTGGGCTGAGACCCTACATGGAGCACTGTGCAGAAAAGCAGCATCCGTCATCAAGGATCCCCACCAGCCAGGCCATGCTCTCTTCTTGCTTTTGCCATCAGGAAGAACATATAGGAGTTTCAGACCCCACACCACCAGGATCAGGAACATTTACTATCCCTCAACCATCAGGCTCTTGAACCAGCGGGGATAACTTCACTTACCCCATCACTGAACTATTCCCACAACCTATGGACTTATTTTCATGGACTCTTCATCTCATGTTCTTAATATTCATTGCTTATTTATGTTTTATTATTATTATTTATGTTTTCTTAGCTCGAGCTGGTAAAACCTGAGGTACGAGCATAGCCAAGTATGCTCATTTGTCAATTGTTAGGAACTTTTAGACTATTCTAGTGGTGTTTAGTATTGTGGCTTTCTGAAGATCTACATGGGTCTAACTGTGTAGGCCAAATTGTTTAATACTATTGTGTAGTGACTTTGGGATGATACCAGCTGCAGATATTACTATCGGGATGATGTATACTTTGTTCATGTTCCAAAGTCTTTCAATTTCCACTTTTAATTCAGCATATTTTTGGTGTTTTTCACTTACTGATTTTTGTAAGTCATATGTGTTTGAAATGGCTATATCTATGAAATAAATTTTCTTCCTTGTGTATCCTGTATTAGTGTATCTGGATGATTATTATGGATTGTCCTATTTGTAATGACTGATTGGTCATAATGTGATTTGATATAATGTATTATTTTATTATTTTCTTTTTGCATTTGCATAGTTTATTGTCATTTGCACATCAGTTGTTTGTCCATCCTATTGGGTGCAGTCTTTTATTGATTCTATTGTGTTTCTTGCATTTACTATGAATGCCCATAAGAGAATGAATCTCAGGGTTGTATATGGTAACATGTAGATACCTTGAACTTTGAACTTCATCTGGGCTTCTTGGGTTGGAACTCTTACAGGAATCTAGGTTGAGTGGGTCAAGATCCTTAATCTGAGTTCAGATGAAAGTTTTGACCTGAAATGTTGACTATCCATTTCCCTCCATAACTGCTCTCAGGTCTGCTGCGTTCCTCCAATATCTTGTGTGTTGCTCCAGGCTCCAGCATCTGCAGTCCCTTGTGTCTCCAAAATTGTTAGCAGATACTTTTGTATGACAGACAGTTGGTATCTTTGCATTTAAGAGGTTTTCCACCTCAAATACCACATTGAAAATCTGAGAATTTTGAGCCAGATCAAGAAAATTACCATGAATGCGCAACAAATGTTTCTTGAGGGAACTGTCATCCACCTCTCCCAGGACTGATCTATATGTGAGACCACTACATAGTTGGGTAATTATTGGTCAGTTTTATCAGGTGAGGGTGACTGAATTCTCATTGTCCATTCCCAATGCAATAGGTACTGACAGACCAAAGTTCAAATTTCAAAGTACATATATGTCACCATATACTACCCTGAGATTCATTTTCATAAGACCAGGCTTATTGTGAAGGGAGGCCAAGAAATATCAGCTGCTGAGCACAAATTTTAAGGTAGAACCCTTTAAAGCAGGTTTTTTGATTCTGTATGTCCCAAATTTGGATGAGACAGTTCACAAGGGATTCCTAAAGAAATAGTTTATACATCAGCTACTAAGAAAAAAATATTTTCTTTGAAAGGAACTTTCTGGCTTATGCCTGACTGTTGTCTTATAGGAAGGTTTATTTCCTTCAATAGTAGTTTCAGCTGCTATTTTGAGAGAAGGTGGGTGCTTCCTGCAGTGACTACACAGACTGGCTTTAATATACAATCCCTGCCACTGCATTGATGAATTTGACAAAACCTGGAATTTAGGAAAAGGAGTTCTTGATATATTTTCCTTAATTATATAAAATACTAAGATTGGCATTGAGATTACATCAGGCTTCAAATGTGAATAAGTGAAACGAAACAGTGTCAAGAAATCAAAATGTTCTAAAGGAGCCCGGCTGCACGGAAAATGAATTTAATTCTTGCTCAATCTATCTATCTTCTTCAGTAACTTTTGAACAATAATGCTATTGACAGTGGCTTTGTATACTGTAATTAAAAACAGATAAACACTGATACATCCACAGGTTGGTTAACAAGTGCATATACCATACCTCAGTCCTGGAGTGTTGTCTCTTTTCCATAGATGCTGCCTGACCTGCTGAGTTTCTCCAGTATTTTGTGGGTGTTGCATTGAAACTTCTTGCCTCACTCTCTTCACATGACATGATAACATCTGTGAGGTTTGTAATATAGTTCAGTGTCTTGATAAAAATTATATAATGTGATCAGCTGCTGCCTACATTGTTCAATATTGTTTGTTGAGGAACTTGCGAGAGAATCTGTTTGCTTTTGCAGAGAAAGCCGCAGTAAGAAGCTTTGATACTGAAAGCTTTTCATTATTTAACAGAGCATCCTATTTGCTAGTTTGAATCAGCAATCACTGTTCGGTATCTTAGAGAGAGAAAGATACTGAAAAAAATGTGTCAGAAATGCAGACTAATGAATTTAGATGGCATGCCTGAAATGGAATACTGAATACTTTGTATGAATCTTCCAAACTGAGATAGCATGTAGATGTGCATCAAGACACAGTGAACTATGTGATTTACTTTTACACAATAGAGTAAGAAAACTGCCTGAGGTACTTGATTTCTAGATATATTACTTTTAGCCAGAGAGTGGTGAATCTGTGGAATTTTTTTGCTACAGGCAGCTGTGGAGGCCAAGTCTTTAAGGCAGAGGCTGAGAGATTCTTGATTGGTCAGTGTATGAAGGGACACAGGAGGAAGGCAGGAGATTGGGGCTGAGAGAAAAAATGGATCAGTCATGATGAAATGGTGGAACAGCCTTGATAGGGCAAATGGCCTAATTCTGCTCCTATATCTTATGGTCTAGAGACCAGAGAGAGGAAAGAGCAGAGGAAAAAAATTGCAACATATATTGTCTAGAGAGATAGACTAAATGATGATGCAGAGATATTGTAAGCCACCAAGAAATTAAAAATATAGACAGGTACTGTTTATTTACACAGCTGTAAGAGCAGGGAGAATATTTTAATGCTTTCTTAATGGATCTTTTGTAATATTGTTTCACTGTACACACTAAACAAATCAGGGGAGAAAACACACCCTTGTCTAACGCCTCTCTTGATTTTTGTAAACTGACTCACTTCTCCATCTATCCTTACAGCGGCAGTTTGTTCCCAGTACAGATTTCCAATTAGGCAGAGGTCTTTCGAATCTAGATCTAGAGTTTCCTGTAATATTTCAAATAACTTATTGTGCCTCACTTTAAAATAAGAGACATCTTGGGAATCAAATTTGGTGGTGAAAACATTAATAATTTTAGATATGCGGATGACACTGTGCTAATTGCAAGTACGGAGGAAAAACTACAAAACTTAATTGATATAGTTGTTGAAGAAATTGCAAAAATGGGTCTATCTATCAAATACAAAAAGACAGAATGTATGGTGATATCCAAAAAAAAGGAGAATCCTATCTGCAGGCTGAGAATAAATGGGGAAGACATAAAACAAGTACAGAACTGTTGCTACTTAGGAAGCTGGGTGACTTCAGATGGCAGGTGCAACATGGACATCAAAAGGAGAATAGAGATGGCAAAAGACATCTTTACAAGAATGAAGAATATACTGACCAACACTAAACTAAGCATGACAACCCATCTCAGAATACTGAAATGTTACGTTTATCCAGTTATGTTATATGGCTCAGAATGTTGGACAATATCTAGTAACATGAGGAAATGAATTGAAGCAGCAGAGATGTGGTTTATGAGGAGGATGCAAAGAATATCATGGACGAAACGAATATCTAACGAGGATGTCATGAACAGAGCAAGCACAAAAAGAGAAATAATGTATGAGATCATGAAAAGGCAACGTAATTTCATTGGACATGTGATTAGGAAAGAGGAGTTAGAATGTATGGTAATTATGGGAAAGATTGAAGGGAAGAAAGCAAGAGGAAGGCAAAGGTAAATGCTGATGGAGACAACAGCCAGAGAACTGGTAATGAATACCAATGAATTGACCCACTTGACCCAAAACAGGAGTGTGTGGGCCATGGCAGTCAAAGCTCAAACTGGGCATGGCACCTGATGATGATGAATGGATCTTTTAGATAATAACTGTGGTTATGCAGCATTGAAGGACTCAGACATTAGAGATGGGATTATTTGTAGAATCCAGGAGACCAACCTGAGAAAATAACTACTATATGAGACAGAGTTAACTCTACAAATGTATATAAGTTTCTGCGCTATCCAGTGGCTGGACAGGAAGAACTGGTTATCAAAAGACCACTAGCAAATGAAAGGAGCTGTACAGGGAAGCGGGGAGCATCAGATTTAGAATACCTATTGGAAACAATGTTCTTAGAACATAGAACATAGAAATTTACAGCACATTACAGACCCTTCGGCCCACAATGCTGTGCTGACCATGTAACCTACTCTAGAAACTGCCTCGAATTTCCCTACCGCATAGCCCTCTATTTTTCTAAGCTCCATAGAGCCAAACAAAGTTTAATTATGTGGACAGGGCACTTACTAGCTGAAACTATGTCATAACAATAATGCCAGGACACCCAGTGATATTTCATCTTGACCAGGGAGGGCAACATGTGATGTTCTCCTAAGCAAACCAACTGTCTCTACATGATACTGTTAAAACCTCTGCCACATTTCTGTCAGTGTACAAGAAGACAGTAAAAGAAAGCATCCTCTGAACATGGTGAGCCCAAAGAAACAGAATTTTATTTGTATAGTAGCGGACCAGAAAGATGTCTCATCTGTAATTAGAAGATGTACTTCTACCTACAGCAGATGGCACTGATAATTTACACTATGACAGGATCACGGCAATCGATTTAATGCAAGCAATCACTCAGCCGTGCAGCACACAAATGAATATTCAAATGTTTTCCACAGAAGAGAGAAAATAAAATACAAGTACCAACTGTTTCTAGGTGAGAGGCAGTTACCAGTATTACGCTCACCAGTAGGTCTCAAGATGAACTTGAAGCTGAATTGGTGAGACTGAGCAGGTCAGAGATAGTAGTCCTTGTAGACATGCCTTCCCCTGGGATATTCAGCCTGACTAATGTTGAAAATCAAGTGGTAATGATCTGCTTAGGCCCAGAAGACATTTGTGGAGCCATGACTCTACGAAGAAGGCAAGATAGTTTTCAGAGCATTGAATGGAAAGAATGAAACTTTGATGAGGAGAGTTGACGCCTATTTCAAAGAACATTCATGAAATATTGAGTCGTCAATTTGGACTGAGACCCTTCATCAGGACTCAGTCTGAAAGAGGCTTTCAGATCTTTAAAAAGGAACCAGCTGATAAAAATACCTCAGTTTTATTAAGTCCAATTTGAGTTTTTGGAAAATTCAAATTAGTTCTGTTCTACTTAGAGGGGAATATGTATCTGGTGATAGCTTATTATTCTTCATAGCTTTGCAGGAAAAACTCTGTAGAGACCAATTATTCCTTGACAGCCATTTGCAAACCCAAAGTACTGTTTGTCAGAAATGGCAACTTTGAGTCACTGATCTTACATGATGGGCTTTAGGTCACAACAGACAACATTGTAAGTTTTTCAAAAAGGTGGATACACAGGTAACATTTTGCGGAGAATGAAGAAAATGTGGCTAATAAATTGCTGAGCAGAGCCAAATTATAATTGTCAGATATCTGCTTGAACATCTAGCCTTCTGTGGTAACCAAACCACAGGGGTGATAAGCAGATCCATATTGAATCTTACGATCAGTCTAACCACGACTCTGTTCCCAAAAACAGAAAGGCTGCTGGGACTTAAAGGGAAGAACAATGTAGGAGAAAAAGTCAGCCAAAAAAAGACAAGCACGCTTCTAAACCAGACACTGTCAAGAGGCAGGGACACATGGACAGAGGCTGTGATAGAGGACAATGGTGGCTTGACATGTCAAACAACAGATCAGACAGGAAGAAGTTCCAGATCAGAGCAACAATGTAGAATCCATCAGAAGGTCTATCTTTCAGGGAGGAAGCCATTGTAAGGACAATACTGCCTCGCCTTTTTATCTCTTTTATCCTGTTGTTAGTATGAACTTTTATTTTTCAGGATCTTGATGAGAGAGAAAGTGACACTGCTCACTGCTCTGTAGATGTTCAACAATAGAACATTAAAAACGGAGAACACTAGAAATGCTCAGCAATTCTGGTATCATTTAATTCTACAGGTGCTGCTTGACCTGCTAAGTATTTGGTTGGTATGCATTGAAGGGTTGTTTCCAAGCAGTAGCTCCCAATGATGTCATAGACATGTCTCTGAAACAAAAAAAAATTAACAAGTTGATGTTTTGTGCTACTGTCCCTCTAACGCTAATTGTGTTCATGACTGTCACTGAACAAACTGCGCAGTAGTTTCTGGAGTGGAAAAGTTAAATATGGAAATGTAAAAGTCACAGGCTGACTATTCCTGCTTTTCTACAAGCCAGTGCCTCACTAATAGATTCAACTTTCAAATCAGTGTATGAGTGATAAATTGGTATCTGAGGTACTCATTAAACTTGTTAGAAAATTGAAGGATGGTCTACAGTACTTAGGAAATTTTAACAGTGAGATAAGTCTTAATTACTGCTGAACTACTAACCCTGAAATATTAACTTTACAAATATGGAGTCTCATTCCTTAAGGATCCTTCATTATTATTAGATTTTAAAAAAGGAAAAAATCATTAATATTTTACATTTTCTGTTTGTTTCATTAATCTTCAAACCTTTCTCTTTTTATATTTTTGAGTATAATGTTACAATAAGTTACGCATTCTAATTCATACTTGCTGCTTTAGACTCTGGCAGAGCTCAGCGAAGGTTTTTCAATACAATTCACAAAAGCAGCTCCCCATCACCCTGTTCCTTGACACAATTGAATTCCTTCTAGAGCAGGGATTCCCAATCCTTTTTATGCCATGGACCAATACCAATAAGCAAGGGGTCCGTGGACCCCAGATTGAGAACCCCCGTTCCAGGTGGTTCTGTGTTGGAAAGAATTTTTGCACTAAGACTGGCACAAAGTCTGTGGGCAGCAGTAAGTACAATGAATGATGAGCAGCATTCGTTACTTTTGAATATAAGATCTGGATGTTTGGGTACAATCAAGAAAATACACATTTTTTCAATGTAGTGCTACCAAACAGAAAAGGTGCAGCCCAAGATTTCATTAGATTGAACCTAGTGAAAGGTTAAGGACTATGTCTGTTCCAAAGTGCTCCAATGTCTGGAGAGTCATAGTATCTGAGAGAAAGAAGAAAACTGTTTCTCTCCCCATCATAACCTCCAACTTTTAACCTTAGCTTTCACTCAATGATAACACCCATTTCTGTGTAATAGGATCATGGCTTCAATACACAAGCCAGCTATTTTAGTGCATCAGTCCTCATGCAGGGTTTCAATTGGAAACATCATCAATTCCTTTCCTTCCACAGATGTGATTTGACCCATTGATTGTTTGTTGCATTGGATTGGTTTGTTTGCTTGTGTCTTTTCCATTCATTTACTGATCTGTATAACCATGGTTGCATGGAAGGGTTTTATGTAATTGAAGATTTCCAACAGAAGGACAAACATGTGGCAAAGTTTATCAAAGGAGCGATTGAATCTTTTAAATTTGCCCAATCTGCTGTCCCCTTAGAGTTTAGCTGGCAAGTGAGATTGTATGACAAATGATGAAGCATTTTCTTAGGAGAGGGAGGAGAGGACGTGGGGAATTGTGTAAGTACAATGAAGCATTTTTTCCATGTGACGAGGTGCTCTGGACTGGCTTCTGAATTACCCTTTGCCATCACCAGCAGATTCTTTGATCAATGTAAGATGCCTGTGATGAGTTTGTCACCATAGAGTGACGTTTCAGGGGGTTCGCTGGCTAATTATGACTCTTAACACATGCCTTTTGGAGGCAAGAAGAGTTTCTGGTTTGATGAGACCCAATATCACTGTCCACTTGATGAGTATGAGTGCAACAAAAGTCGCACTCTTCATCGTCTTGTGATTGAATTTTGCAATGACACAGCAGCTCAATTTGTATAAAGAATTGGATAGTGACAGTGCAAAAACCCTCTTGCGTAATCTATTGAATATGCATAGCAGAAGCATCAATGACTGAGTCAACCCTTCATCCCCAAGCCACACCAACACCAGTGTTATAGTCAGAAGCGGAAAATCATGCTGATGATTTAAAAAAAATTGGAAGTAGAATCGTAATTGCCTTTTTGTTACGTAAAAGTGGCTATTTAATATTCTGTAAGTGCAAAACATACACTTGCACCACATATAATGTTTAGAGCTATTGACTGAGAATGAGTTTCTAGGCAGCCATAGTTGTGGGAAATGTAGTAAAATTCATAAGGCAGGATTTAGCCTACTGATGTTGAGGGATTTATGTGTTTGATTCAAACATTTAACGCAAAAAAATTCTGTCTGAGTTAAGCTCATCACCAGCCTGCCTGTCAAAGCTCATATGGTCCCATCTGCACCCAAGGAGTGTTGGTTACTGTGGAGAATAACAAGCATCTCTGTTCGATTCGTATGGGAGCAAGATGGCAATGACTTCCTGACTCAAGCTTTGGACAAAGAACCGAAGTACAAAATTTAGGCTGCAATCTGATGGGTGCTGCACACCTTAGGTTTTCAGTCAAATCTTTGAAATAAAGCCTCATCAGCCTTCCTGTGTAGACATAAGGATCTCTTGTAGCGCTTCGAAGAAAAGCAGGGTTTTCTTCTTTGATATCCTTATCCCTCTGCCAACAGTGATAAAACAGATATGTCTGGAGAATCAATTACATAATACTTCTATGGTGTTACTCAATTGAAAATACTTTTTATTTTTCTGAAGTGTAATGAAATTGTGATCATTTCCAGGTGTTGTTTTGCTGCTCTGGAAAATCGATTTGGCTTCTCCTGGTGCACATCACCTTTGCAACCCTGAAATGATTTCAGCCTTGGTCTGGAAACCATGATGTCATTTCCTGTGCAAAGCTTGAGTATGACAGGAGAATATGGACCATGTTGCCCTGCATTGTGTAGTTACAAAACTCCTTGAGGTTGAACAGTACTGCACTGGACTGGAATGGTTAGCAAGTAAGAAAATTCCTTGTGTAATTCCTCAGCACCCCTCACCCATACTCATGGAACTACCCACCATTCACATACCCTACTCTTCAGGTTTCTCCCCATCCACTGCCCTCATTCTTTCCACTTGTGCATCCTACCCTGGCACTGAGGACCTCTGATCCTCAACCTCAAAGAACAAATGTTGCTTCCAACTCTTGTCAGCCCAGGCAACATGTTGGTTCTGATTACCAAACCATGTCCCACTCTTCCCCAGCCACTGTAATGTGCTTCACACTCCCAACACGGACTTTCCCTGCAGCACCATTGGGATTTTTGGCCACAGGCCATCGTGAAACAAGCCTTGGAATGGTGCACTGGACAACACATTTTGAATTCTGATGCATGTGCAATGAGCCATAGAGTCATAGAGAACTACAGCACAGAATCAGGCCCTTTGGCCTATCTAGTCAATGCTGAAACTATTTAAGCTGCCTACTCCTATTGACCTGCACCAGGAACATAGCCCTCCATATCACTACTATCCATGCACCTATCCAAACTTCTCTTAAACGTTGACATCAAGCTCACATGCACCACTTGTGCTAGCAGCTCATTCCACATTCTCATGATGCTCTGAGTGAAGAAGTTTCCCTCATGTTCCCCTTAAACATTTTACCTTTCACCCTTAACTCATGACCTCTGGTTGTAGTCCCACTCAACCTCAGTGGAAAAAGCCTGCTTACATTTATCCTATCTACATCTCTCATAATTTTGTATACCTCTATCAAATCTCCTCTCAATCTTCTATGTAGAATGCAGTCCTAACCTATCCAATCTTTCCTTAAAACTCAGGTCCATCAGACCCAGCAACATCCTTGCAAATTTTCTCTGCACTCTTTCAAATTTGTTTACATCTTTCCTGTACGTAGGTGACCAAAACTGCACGCAGTTCTCCAAATTAGGCCTCACTGACATCTTATACAATTTTGACATAACATCCCATTGATTCAGGAAAGCCAATATGCCAAAAACTTTCTTCACAACCTTGCACTTTTCTGCATTAAAATCCATCTGCCATTTCTAAGCCTATTTTTCCAGCTGATGCAGATCCCTCTGCAAGCCATGACAGCCTTCCTCACTGTCCACTACATCCCTAATCTTGGTGTCACCTGCAGATATGCTGATCCAGTTAACCACATTATCATCCGGATCATCGGTATAGATGACAAACAACAAAGGACCCAGCACCAATCTCTATGGCACACTAGTCACAGGTCTTCAGTCAGAGAGACAACCGTCTATTACCACTCTCTGGCTTTTTCCACAAAGCCAACGTCTAATCCAATTTACTACCTCATTCTGAATGCCAAGCGTCTGAACCTTCTTGACCAGCCTCCCATGCAGGAGCTTGTCAAATGCTTCACTAGAGTCCATGTAGACAACATCCACTGCCTTGTCTTCATGCACTTTCCTGGTAACTTTCTCAAAAAACTCGATAAGAGTTATCAATGAGCTGTCTAAGAGCTATCAACACCAATGACTGCTGTACACAGCCACTAGGGTGCACCAGAATTTCCGGATGATTATCTGGTCATTATCTCATAACCATTTGTAGAACTTCTTTTGTACTTTTGCTTTCTGTGTTTTCTACATTGCAACATAATTACAATTCAAAGTACATCATTATGTGTATGGAACTTGGGGAAGCTGTGAGATCCTCAAATAATGCCATATAAATGGACGTTTTTATTTTTCTTTTCAAACCATCACCTTTGTGATTTATCCTCCCATTATTGATTGTGGTAGTGTTGTAAAGTGACGACCAATTATTCTAAAAAGCAGGAAAATATTAATTATAACATTCCAGGGAGAAGTGGCCTGTTTCCAAATGCAAAGGTTGGTCAGAACCAGTTCTCAACGTAAACCATAAACTTTTAATATGAAAAGAAACTTCCATGATAGCAGCTAATTTTCAAACCAGTTCACATATGGTGTATGTTACTGAGTGAATTTTCACTTTTGAACCCACAAACAGCTTTAGGGCTAAAGGTTGTCAGCTCAGCTCAGACGGATAAATTATGCTTAACACATATTCCATTATGAACCCTTTATTTACACAGTTATTGGACTTTTGCATCAGTTTTTTTTTTGCCAAGATTTATCCTGTTACTGGCTCATGGCATTTGTTAACGAAGTCTTTGCACTGATTCAGGAAGGATGAATGAACACTTTGGATGTATCTTGTTCCTATAATCAGGAAATAGTTTTATTTGTGGTTTCAGATATTTTAGCCTCAACATTTCTGTTGCATAGGGCAACATATTCTTGTGTGCTACGTGAAAGAATTTAATCAAAAACCCAATCACAGTGAAAATCCAGTTGACCCAGAATTGTCCAATAACAGTTGCTTGCAGGATAACGTGGAATATTTTTTCCCACAATTCTCCAAAAGACATCACTTGTGTTGTATGTGGTGTGGGGAGTTCTTCAGCTGTCTGAGTGATTCCAGCAGTGAAGAGCCCAGTCTGCTGTTGGGACTGTATGAAATGATGTGGAAATGTTTCAAATTGTGGTGAGTGCATTTTCAGTCTTGCAGAGGTGAGGAAAATGGAACTAGTCAACCAAATTTCTAAACTGATGAGTGAGGCCTCTGCTGTTAAATTCAGTTGGACTTTTGTGTTGCCACCACAGGGGCAGGCCTTGCTCTCTTTCAGGCTTGCTATAAATAGCAGAACTAACACTTCTTGAGAATGAAAATTTGTTTACAAAAATTGCTTGGCAATTGCGCGTAATAAGTGCTTTTGGCTGTTCAGCAGCTCAGGCCTGAATTTAGTCGAGGCTCGGCTGCAGACAAGGGTAACTGCTTAAATATCTGAAGAGTTGGGGATATAACTGAACATTGCTTATTACAAATTCCTCCAATTTTGACTTTTTGAAGTTGATTTAAGAAGCATTTCAGGGTGACTTAGATCCAGCTAGCTGAGGAACATCTTCAGTGTCGTCTTGGGGCTGAGCTGTTCAAGTATTTAGGTTTGAATCTGGCCAATTAGGAAGAAAGCACAGCAGTGCCTCTATTTTCTTCGAAGTTTGCAAAGATTTGGCACGACATCTGAAACGTGGACAAACTTCTATAGATAAGTGGTAGAGAGTATGTTGAACAGATACATCATGGCCTGGTATGGAAACACAAAAGCCCATGAATGGAAATTCCTTGAAAAAGTAGTGGATATGGCTTAGTAAATCACAGGTAAAGCCCTCCCCACCATTGAGCACATCAACATGGAGTGCTGTCACAAGAAAGCTGCATCCATTATCAAGGACCTCCACCAACCAGGCCATGCTTTTTTCTCGGTGTTGCTACCAGGAAGAAGGTACAGGAGCCTCAGGACCCATACCACCAGGTTCAGGAACAGTTTTTATCCCTCAACCATCTGGCACTTGAACCAGTGAGGACAACTTCATTCACCCTATCACTGAACTGTTCCCACTATCTATGGATTCATTTTCAAGGACTCTTAATTTCAAGTTCTCGATATTTATTGCTTATTTATTATTATTATTTCTTTTTTTCTTTGTACTTGCAAAGCACGTTGTCTTTGCACATTGCTTGTTATCTGTCCTGTTGGGTGTGGTCTTTCAATTCTATTGTGTTTCTTGCATTTACTGAGTATGCCCAGAAGAAAAGAGATCTCAGGGTTGTATATGGTGACATATATGTACTTAAATAATAAATTTACTTTGAACTTTGGCTTGTAGATTCTTCTCTTCAGCCCTCGTGGCGCAATAAAACCCATCTGTTCCCTGTGACTGAATAATGTTTACTTATATCATATAAAAGATTTTAATCACTATTGTATTGCTATTTGTGGGAGTTTTCTTTGTGCAAATATGATTTTGCACTTCTTGCAATACAGCAGCAGGTATGCTCTCCTGATTGCCATTGGCAATGTTGGCATTTTATTTCAGATTTACTTAATTATTCAACTGTATTTGAATTTCGCAAGTACATTGGTGTCTACAGATGCTTAGTTAAAGCCTCTGTTGGGTTACCAGTCCAATTACATAATCAATATGCTTCTGTTTCATTTATCTTTGATTTAGTCTTATTCACCTGTGATCCATTTCTTCATTGGCTGGCACTTAAAAAAAAACTAAGCTGTCATGCTGACATTAAACAATCCTCCATTTGGGTTTCAGAGAGCCATCTGCATGTGATTCTAGTTAACATATTATAGTAAAGATGCGATAGGTGAAAGTATTAGGAAGAATACAGATGGAAGCTTTATTTTCTTTCCAGAAGGGAAGAATTTTATTTGAATGGAATATTGCTTATGCTATGATGGAGGACTTTGAGGGGAGTTAATTGAGGTGCATAAACATTTTGAGAATTTTATATTGCAATAATTTTTTTCCTTTTTGATGTGTCAATAAATATTAATCAGAGATTTAAAGTAATTGTTGGAATGATTGGAAAGAAGATTATTTTTTTTCCATACAGCTGAAGCTCAGTCTACAAATTTGCCTGAAAGGATAGAAGAGGCGGAAGTCCTCATCACATCCAAAAAGTATTTGATAGAAACCTATAGCCCCATAACCCTTAACTCTTAACATGGACAAAGAACTAGAAGATGAGATTAGAATATATGTCTTTAGCCGGGCTGAATGAGAATGATTGATTAAATGGCCCCTGCCTTTACTGTAACTTCCATATTATTTAATGGGCCTCAGGTGAACCTAGTGAGCCTCCCCATCAATGGAGTATCTGAGATCTTTCTGTTCTGTATTGTGAACTTATCTCCACATGGATCCAAGCAGAGGTACAGGGTCAAGTGTCTTCCTAATAGAGCACTAAGTTAGGAGATTTGGCATCAGTCTAGCCGCCAGCAAGGACATGTATGTATACAGAAAGGTGTTGAGAAACAGCTAGCAATATCATGAAGGTTCATACCCACCCTGCTCATGGACTATTTGTCTCACTCTCCGTTATGAGGAAGCAGGTCAACAGGTTTGGTGAGACAAAAAACATGATTACGAATAAGCACATTAATCATTAATTTACAGACAAACAATAAAACATTTAACCAAACATCTAAGCCACCCTAAGTTACACAAAACTATGATACCAAATATTCACCAAACAGATACAGCTAAATGTGCGAGTGGGCCCTCCTATATCTGCAGCACAGTTTCCCAGTGGTTCTTCAGCACTGGCCACGACCTCAGAGTGAAGATAAGTGCTCTGAAGACAAAGGAAGGTGCCTGAAACTGAACAGCAGTCCGGTGGCACACAAGGCAACCAATGCTGCATCTTTCAAACAGGCCAAACAATGACCAGCATGGTAGAAGCAGTTTTTGATCATCGAGTAAACTAATCCTTTTCAGTACACACACACTAAGGAAGATGCTGCACAGCATCCACACCAGGACCACGAGATTCAAAAACAGTTATATGCCCGAAGCTGACAGGTTGATCAACAACTCCACCCATTAACCCACAACCACTACTTTATCATTTCCTGCCAGAGTTACCTTACATAAGATAATCCTGTACCCAGTGTAGCTTTATGTAAATGCAATCAGTCTATGTATATAAGCTAATCTTATCTATTTACATTTATTATATTTCTTTATTATGTTCTGCATGCTTATTATGTTTTTTTTTATGCTGCACTGGATCATTTTACTCATCTTTACACTTGTGCATTGAAGAATGACAATGAACAATCTAACCTGATCCCACAAAACTTCCTCTCTACTCAAGACACAGCAGTGCCTACAATTTCTGAGGAGATTGAGGTCTGCTAGGCTCCCTGCCCCCATTCTAACATCTTTCTACAGGAGCACCATTGAGAGTGTCCTGTGTGTCTGCATCATAGTGTGCTGCAGAAGGTGCAAGACCTTACAGATGATAGTAAAGTCTGCTGAGATATCATCAGGGTCTCCCTCCACTCTGCTTGTGATGTTTACTGGGAGTGTTGCAGAAAAAGAGCCCAAAGCATTGTTGAGGATCCCTACCACCTATTCCACAATCTCTTTGACCCACTACCGTCAGGAAGGAGGTATAAAAGTGTCAGGATTAGGACTGCCAAACTGGGTAACAGCTTCTTCCTTCAGGCTATGAGACTAATAAATACCCTGCTACCACCGGGGTCTTGTCACTAGGATAGCGAGCTGTTTACTGTTTACCAGTGCTGCACTTTACTAAATGTATTTTCAAATCTAATTTAATAACTTACTTATTGTGTAATATTTTGGTTTATGTGCTGTGCATGATGTATGTTGTGTGGGTGCACCGTAGTACAGAGGAACATTGTTTCCTTTGGTTGTATATGTACAGTCAGATGACAATAATCTTCAACTTGAACTTGAACTTAAACAATCCTGAATCTTGATGTTGTTATGGTAATATACTTGGAAACTCACCCATGTTAACTTGTCCCAATAGCAATTGTTTGAGAAAAACTATTCCTATTTTTCCCATGTAGTTTTGCATAAATATTCCTACGTTATCTTTTTGTAAAATGTTGTTGAAACAGTCTTTAAAAACTAAGTCCTATGTGCAATCTAGGTATTATTAATCTAGTTTCATTGCTGATTCCAATGACCTATCAACCATCTCTATCATGATTTAAAAGAAAATGATTTTTTTCTCTCGTTCATGCACCTTATGCCTTCGTGCTGAATGGATGTTCACCTGGAAATCCTTCCAGCATGATAATTGATCTCATTTCCCAGCCAGCCATCCTATCTCCTCCCCTTTATAGTTGGGGTATCTACTGGTGGCAGAAAGCCTTGGTCCTCAACCTTTATGATTAGCTCCTCAAATTAAGCAATGAGATTTAATTGTTTATTCTCAGCTTCCACACACAAGATTTCTGTCTTAGAAATTTTGCTCAACAATTCTGCAATGTTGAAATAGAAGCTCATACAAATTTGTTTCTATCTTTAGACACTGAAGTGTCATTCAAGTTACAAAATTTGCTTCACAACAAGGCTGTTTGACAAGTCAATAACAAAATAGTGTCATTGCAAATTGCCAAGCTATTCAGTTATCTTCACCTCAGATCTTTTCATCATCAACAACTCATTTCTGTGCAGTTCCTTTAATGTAGGAAATGCCCCAAAACAGAGAGTTATTAGGAAAAAAAATGATACTAGCCTACCTGAAGCAGGTGATTGAAGACTAAAGACAAAGAGTTAGGTTAGGTAGCATCAAAAAAGAAGGAAAGAGGGATGGAGAAGTTGGGGGGAATTCCAGAGGTATAGGCCTGGAAAACTGAAGTTACAGTTGTGAATGGTAGGAATATAGATATTCGGATGGGCCAGTAAGAAGTATCAGGGGAACACAGAGGAGTTTGTTTACAAGTATTAGATCTCTAAAACATTTTATTACAGAATTCCTGCAAATAGAGGCCACATGCTCCTGTGCTTTCATAAGAATGATTTTGGGGGGAACAGGAGCAGCGAAAAATGCCAGCATATGACAGGCCACCACAAGGCCATCATTCATCTAAATAAAAGCAAGACATGTGTGCACCAGTACCAGTCCTAAACACAGCACTGAATTGTTTTGGTGTCATGCCAACTTATAACCTAGAGGTGTGCTAGCTCCTGAAGACCATTTATGAAATGGAACATCCTCGACTGTGAGCGAATGATGGCTGCTATTGGTATTAAGGAAAGAACAGCCATGGTATAAGAAAGAAAATCAATTACAATAGAGTGAGCTACTTATACTGGTGGCTCAATAACAGAAGGTTGAAGGTTCAGTAATATGATTCTCCTCAAAGGTGTTATTTTGATCTTTTGCATTTCCACTGCATTCTGGTGCTGAGGCTTCACAGTATAATGGCATTAAACTGCTCTATAAAAGTGAGGAGATGTAAAATTTGCCGGGTATTATATTTCACATTTAAATTGAAGTGGATACAATTGAAATTGTGTTCAGAAGCTAGTAAACTTTGATGATAATTTTTGAAGTTAAACAAAAGTGATTTGAACTCCAATTAACAGGTCAACGTGGAACCTAATCACTAAGTCACAACTTATCATTTAATGAATGAACTGTTTCACTTATGTACTTTTAAAAAACAAACACACAGTGCCAAATCTTTTAGTGAAATGCATCCAGAATTAAAGGATGGATTTTAACGAAGGCAGTTAAATATTGTTACAGTTAAGTAATTATTATAGAAGATTATCATTGGAAGGTTTAGCATTTAAACACATTGATGGGTTACATGCTGCCGCTTATATACTGTATTGTGATATGCATTACTGGGATAGATATAGAAACTATTTTTATTTTAGTTATTGAAACAAATAGTTCTGAAATCTCCAAAATACATTTACTATCTAGCATGCGATGTGATAAAGGTGTATAATATTCCTGACTCTTGATTTAATTTGCTGTGTTCTTATGATGGTCAAATTTTTATTGCATGTTTTGCATTTATTTTTCTGAGGCAGCCTGAAAAAAAGAATAGACAAGGCTGTTTCTACACTATTCACTGTTCCTTGTGATTTGCTGTAAGATTATTTAAAGAACAGCTGACTTGATGAAAGAGCTCTTAACATTCTAACAGCAACTATCAGAGACAATTCCGAAGCTAGTGAGTTGGGCCGAACACTCAACGGTCTTCTCTACTCTATGTACAAATTGTGCTTGAGACTATTGTCCACTCCCCACTTTTGCTGATGTGATGCTAAGATTACATTGTTGCCAGCAGGGAGAATGTCCACCAGTCTGGCCTCAGAGACACAACTGGCTACAGGAGGTCGCCAGAGGCTTGCTACTGAGTGCACCAATTATCTCCAAGCTGCTTTGAAGAGGCTGTCAGCTTCTCATATTACCGCAAACTTAAAAAGGGCATCATTATTGATCAGAGCTGGGAATCAAGTGGGTTCAAATAATCCTAAAACTGAGTAAACTCTTTTTTTCTCTATTTGCCTTGGTGCTTATCAAGAACAAGCCACAGCAGTAAGCTACAGCAGAAGGAGAAGTGAGAGGTCTGACTGAATATTGTTAATAGTAACACACTGTGCAGGATGCTGAACAATTGTTTAATATATGAAAAGGTCTTCTTTACAGGCTTCACAAAGGTGTTTTATTCCAACTGCATCAAAGCACAGCCTGCTATGACTCTACTAAATGCCTGACTTTGAATATCAAGAAGTGAATCTAAACCGTACTTCCAGCACTGAAGTATGACTTGGGCTGATAAGAGCTTTGGGGGATGAATCTAAACATTTCGCTTATCTGGCATAATGTCTTTGACATATTCCTGCCAACCTCAGCTTTAGAAACCTATATGTACATTTTGTACAATTACTTCAGTCATATTTACATGAGGCTCCCTTTGTTTGAATTTTAACTCAACCATGGCTAAGGATACTTGTTAGAAAAAAAATCAGCTATGTTAACTGCTGCATAAATTGAATCCATTGAATGATTGAATTCCCAAAAGACTCCACAGCCAAAAAAATGGAGGTATGTTAACTGCTGCAAAATTGAATCCATATAGTGAGTTCAGTTCCCAAAAGACATCACAGCCTGCAAGCGGATGGCTAACAGAAAACAGCTAGGATATGATAAGGATTATATTTGTCATAAGATGATTCTTTCACAGAATAGAGTGACCTCAAAATTTGTATCTGCTGATTTGCACTAGCTTTTGCGAATGCTGTGTTCTATAGGGTCAGTAGAAGGCCATTTCTTTTGTTTGGGGCTTGCCAGGCCTTAACACCAACATTTGGCAAGGTTTGTGCGTATTGTAATGCCCATTGTTCATTGGAGGATTTGCATTATAAGTGCAAGAAGTCTCCGCCTGAACAATTCTGCTCCTGGGACATCGTTTGCTTATCCCTTTAATCACACTGCCTTATTTATTTATATAAAATTCAATGTTAGTCTGTTTGGGACCTTGATGCAGATAAAATTCATGGCAACAAATGGCTGATAAAATTACGGTCATCTCCATGGCTTCTAACACTGAAGTGGGAAAGTAGTCTTTCATTTGTATAGAGCCTTATCCACTGTCATGCTCAGTTTTCTGGATCATTTGACATGGGTTATTTGACTAATTTCATGGCTTTGAGGCTTAAATCAAGATGGCAAATTGTATAAACATGGCTTTTAATATTGAATTTAGTACAGGAGTGAGACAGGCAAGCCAGCACCATGCTGAAGGTTGTTGGAGTCTCGAAACGGGACCTGAATTTTCTATTTGCCGTTACAAGTTTCTTCAATGTGTAGAGTTCATGGACTCATCTCTTAGGTTCTGTAATGCCTTTGCTGATGTGCTGTCCTAACCACAGGTACACCTGGAGTCATGTTAGGCTTGGGTTGATTCTTCCAGCACCCTGCTGGCCAGCCTCTTATCTGCCACCCCTAAAAATGGTCATTTTCAAATTCTAACTTGCACAACAGACTTCTGATGCCGGAGTCTGGAGCAATAATCAATCTGCTGGAGAAGCACAGTGGTTCGAACAGCATCTGTGAGACGAAACAGAGTTGGCGATGCATCAGGACTGGGTGTGGAGAGGGAAAATAGCCAGTTAGAACAAGAAAAGGTGAGATAGAGGTCAGTAGGTGATTGGTGGATTAAGGAAGGGTGAAGGAGGCGAGTTGATGGAGCTGGGTGTGAAGAAGAGAGTGTGAAGATGGAGGGAACCTAAAGGCTACCAGTGTTGGAATCTGATCAGCAAGAAAGACGCTGATGGGAACCATCTTCAGATAGACAGATTGAACCAGTTAACCAATAGTGGGATAAGATTCGGTAGATGAAATTTATATGTGTGGTGGCGGGGGGGGGAGTTGAGTGGCTGAAAATGGGGATCATGCAGGAGCAGAGGAGGAATATGGGACAGGGAATAAAAATGGGAGGGCTGATGGTAGGTTGGACAGGGGCGGGGGGAGTCTGTCTTTGTTTCCCAACTCCACCCCACTCCTTCCATCTGCTGCCCATTTTTCACTCCTCCTCAGTTCATCAATAACCTCTGGCCATGTCTCACCCCCTCCCCTGTCCTCTTTACACCTCTCTATACTCAGTCCTGATGCAGGATCTTAACCCAAAACATTGACAATTCCCTCTCCCCCACACAGATGTTGTGCAGTCATTATGTTCTTCTGGCGTTCATTTGATTGGAGAAATACACAACGATGCCATTTAGTTCTGAAACCAGGAAACATCTTTTCCACAGGAAGGCAGGGGAATTCTGGAATTCCTCAATCAAAAATATAGTGAAGTTTTCAGCACCGAGCTCATTATATTTTTTATTATGTTATTCTATCAAAGGATATTGATCCAGTCCAATTAGTAGATTTGGATTGGCTGAGATCAAATCCAAAGATATAATAGCTTCATTCATTCCGAATTTCCTATACGCTTATACTGAGTGCAGAGCTGAATTTAAAATCTAAAAAACCGCTGTAAGTTGTGAGAATGTCAGATATTCACTAATAGTGCAATTTGGGTTTAGTCAGGTTCTTTTTTTTTTTGAAAAATAGCAGCGTGTTTATCCAGAGATAAAATGTGCATATGCAATATGATTTTTTTGCCTTGCACAACATTTCAAAGTGCTTTGACAAATCTCAGCAGATAAAATTGTAGTGAACTATTTTGCTATGTGTTTAAGAACAAAAAAAAAATCCTACCTTATGGTTGTGGAAACTGTGCAGGCAGTGGCTGGTAGGTTTTGTAACTGAGGATGAATCCAATTCCTTAAAAGAAAGAGATACCTTTATGCTCAATGATTTTTTTTATCACCCTCAACTCAATCATACAGCAGATAATGTACAATCTATGCTAATCCAGACCTATCTGTACACTTGATAAGTTGAATGCCTGAGCTTAGTTCATCATAACCAAGAAGAGAGTGGCATACGCTTATTCTCTTAGTAAAGGCGTATTGTCAAGTAAGTGTTTTACATTTGGCATCTTGCAAAAGTCCTCACTTCCATTTGAATAATTAATCATTACTTTGAAGCTCACCTGAATTTTAGTCCACAAGCATGAAATTTTATCTCTAAATGGTTACATCAGAAAGATTCAGCATCACAGAAGTCAACAAACATATTTCTCGTCACAGAAACTTTCGGCTCAATTTATAGGAAAGACTGTGTTGCAAGTGCCTAATTTTCCAGAAGGTGATGGGCGTTTTGAATCTGCTTTAGTCTGCATGGCCTTTCACCTAGAGAAGTTAAGACAATGCGTGATCTGGGAAGTGTGTGGCGTGTGACAAACGGGGTTGGGGATGCATGGGTAGAATGAGGGAATGTAAGAGAAAAAGAACAGAAGGAAGGAGGGAAAGAGAGATACATGGAGAGATAGATTGAGGGAGAGGGAGAAAGAGGAAGAAAACTAAGACCAAGGAAGAAAGGAATAAAGAGAGAAATACAGAGAAGCAGATTTTCTCAAGAAACAAAATCACTAATGTAGAGTAAATAGGGAAAGAAGTATTTAGAGGAAGTAATAGTAGCAAGGAGGTTGAAGGGGAAGGAAGGCAAAGAAACAGTCACTCATAAATATTGTAAGTTGAACAAGCTTTCATTTGATTAACTCTAATTAGGGCCTCAGTGAAGTTACTTACTTTGCATAAAAAGTGCACCTTTGTGTTGCAATCTGTATGTTACTTGAATGATAAATAGAATTTTATTAAATTATGATGAGATTTGTTTTGGAGCCATGATATAAAATTTATCTTATGAAATTTTCTACCGAGCATTAAGATCTAATTTGTACTTGTGTACTGGAATGGAACATGATTTTTCCAAACCTCTATAATAAATAGATCTTAGACAAAAGATAATTGTACTTTATTTTATATCTGTAGCATTATACTTTTTCAGGCCTTTGTAGATGTGTAGTATTTTGTTTATGATATTCTTTCCTGGAAAAGAACACCAAACTCAGTCTAAAGGAATAACTCGGCTGCAAAGATGTGTGCTAAAGCTACAGCTTAGGAAATTGTATGCTTGTGAAGTCCTGTAGCCAGGTGTTATTCAAAGTCATGTACCCTTACCAAATGACTTCAAGAGGTTATTAATATGGGGAATTGGTACAGGGAACCAATGGAAATGCAATGAATTCAGCTTTGAATGAACAATTTCAGTTATGTTTATTTCCATACTAAGCCTTCTGGTGGAATGCTATTAACGTTTCATACTGTGGATGAATATGTATGTTGTATGTAGCTACAGATGACATAAAGCACACTAAATGTACCATCATTATCAGCACCATTCTTACATGTGACAAGTATCAAACGAATAATTTAGGAATGGCATGCCCAATGTGTCACAAGTCTTTAGAACAATATGTCACGTTTGACAATTAAAATTACATTTTTAGGTACAAATGCATAGTTTTGCATTTTGTTCACTTCAGACCTGCCAGCTTTCCCTGTATTTCTACTGCTTATCCTCAAATTTCCAAATTCAAGGATGATATACTAATGATCCTGTCCTGAGTTTCAGGGAATGTAAAGGTCAGAGTTATTTTGGTGGGCCATATGTAACCCCACAAAACACTCAGGAAATCTTTCAGTATGAAGAACGTTATCAAGTACTGTATTAAATTTCAAAGGGAACATTGAAACAACAGATCAGTTAGCTTTATTCCTAATTTCTGGAAGGATTCATACAATTATGCAAGAATTTTATACACATAAAAATCATCTTACACCATTGCAGTACAGAGTAATTGTATATGACTTACAAAAGCAACTTTACACGAAGCCAATGCATGATAAACCCAGACATTTCCTTTGG
The DNA here is from genome assembly GCF_963921235.1 of Mobula hypostoma. NCBI lineage: Eukaryota > Metazoa > Chordata > Chondrichthyes > Myliobatiformes > Myliobatidae > Mobula > Mobula hypostoma. The sequence continues at coordinate 50,075,645 of NC_086110.1, forward strand.
AATTATTTTTGAAATTTCATTATAAAACTTTATGAAAATCTCTACAACCTGCTAAATGAAACCTTCACAGGATTCAGACTGTACTCATGGGGTTAAATATGAAATTTATTTTTTCAAGAAGACCTTTCTTATCGTGTAACTGTCAGCTCAAAAATGACATTTTCCTGATCTGATTCTGAAGAGATAGCTCTGGGATTTTATTAGCTGTGCAGATAGTGACTGCTGATCAACCTATGGAGACCCATCAAGGACTGTTTTCAATCATAATCCCTGACCCTCAGTAACTTCCTTTTACCATCTATTGACATTGACCTTAAAATGCAGTAAGATAAGATAACAGATCCTGTTGTGTTTAAGAAATATGTGGTCTCATAGAGTTTGAAGAACCAGTGCCACATTGTCTAAAATCTCCATTAAAAGTATGTTCTAGTGAATGTGACTTATACAAAATGAATGGGGAAATGGCAGATTTTGACTGCTACATTTCCATAACTAAAAGTTTGTAACGTTTTTAGGTAATAGGGAGGAGGATGTCACTGCCGCGTTCTCTGCTGCATTTTCCAAATTCCAGTCCCCATGCAGATTACAGATAATCTGCTGTGGAGGTGCAAAGGCTTTGAAACATTTTCACTTGTTTATTACTGCTTCGCTGACTTTCCAGAGATTGTACGGCAATGACATTAGCTCAGTGTTGCATTGAAGTAAATGAATAGGTGGAGTCAGACATCATCCTGCACCCAGTTTGCTAAATCACAGATAACACACTTGCTGTGCTTTCTGTGGAACTGGGGGGAACATGTACTTGGAAAGGCCAGAACTAATGAATAGATTAACTCCCATGAGGGCTTCTCCTTGAAGAAGTGGAGTTTCTCATTTCTATTTTCTCGAAGGATTTATTTTTAGAAGCCACTTTCCTTGACGCAAAATGTCTTCCAAATCCCTAAAACGAACAGCAAATCATATGATTGAGTAATTACTTGTGCTCGATTGTATTTCAAAAGGCTTGATTAAACCATGCTTTATATTTTCCTTTCTCTTTTATTTACCATGATTAAATGAATTTAAGTATCTCAGGTTCAAACTACTTCAGTTTTTCTCGAAATAAAACACTTGCTGGTTTTCTTTTTTTTCAGTGTAACTTATGACTTGAGATTTTAGATCATTTGCCAGGCAGTTTCAAAGGCAACAATTGGCATATACAATACTATAAAGCATGTCCTCAGCATACTGCAAGGAATTTATCTATCTCTTTAAGAATTTTAGAATCAGAGCACTTACTGATAGCCGTCAATTTAATACAATCAACATATTACAATGGCCTGTGTTTAAAGAGATGGCAGTGACACAGAACTTCTGATAAGAGAAGGAGTTTTTTAAAGTTGAAAGGTTTGTAAAAATGGAGGGAACTGAATATTGCTTCTTGGATTTTGCTCACTTATCAAGATGATGATATATCAGCTTAAATGAAGTACCAAGCACTTTCTACATTCATCACTTAGAAGTTATTTGTTTATATTTGCGCATGAAGGATGTCAGGGTGTTGGCAGCATGTGTCAATATGGTTGAGTGTTGGCACATTTTCATCCCTCAATGAACAGCTCAACAACAGATTGATTGGTTGAGTAACTCATTTGTAGATTCACACAACACACACATTGACCGTTTCATCTGTTCCACCAAAACAATGCTGTTTACTCTTTTAAATTAACTCATGGATAAGAGAAGCACTTCAGAATGCTGCTCACATTTATATTTCTTCAAGCACACGTGCAAATATTTGGTGAAAATTCTCTGAGGAAATCTCCGTGTTCCTATTGAATCCTGCTGAATCTTTTAATCTGTTTGTGAAGTATATCTGAGATTTCTTTGGCTGGTACCTCTGAGGAGAATGCAAACTTATTTATTTCTTTATGATGTTGCTGCCATAGTAATCAAAAAAAAAATTCCACTGCCCAGGATGAACTAATTGGCTTCATTGTTGAAAAACCTAAAGAGTCTGGGAGGGCTTTTGCCGTAGAAAATGGATTTCATACCCATCATAGGTTGTCCTGGCTGGTCAATGTGACATGTTTTGTTCCTTGAGGATCTGGATCGGGGTCTTGGTTTTTTATCACTTATAACAATGAGAGCAGAAGAATCCAGACTTATGTATCCAAGTTTGGCAGTGTTGTAAAGGACTATTGAGAAATTAACTGTGAAGGTAAAACGATGACCAATGGAGTTTAGTTTAGGAAAGTTTCAGTTCACCCATTTTAGATAAACGAACTTGAGTAATTGGGGATCGTGAAGAAGCAAAAAGGTTCAGAGGAATTAGAAAAGGCTACGCTACTGTTCCAAAACAGTAAGCATTAAAGCCAAAGGAATGTTGTTAATTTTTTCAGACTGCTCAGAGCGAGATATATCAGCGAGCTGAGTGATGTCACAGCAACAATCTTGTATTCAATTTCAGGATGACCAAAGAACTGACTATGGACTCCGGAAAGGGTAATTCGAGGGAACACACACCAGTTCTCATAGAGGGATCAGTAGTGGAAAGGGTGAGCAATTTCAAGTTCCTGGGTGTCAACATCTCCGACAATCTAACCTGGGCTCAATGTATTGATGCAGTGGCTATATTTCATTAGTAGTTTGAGGAGATTTGGTATGCCATCAGAGACGCTCGCAAGTTTCTGCAGATGTACCGTGGAGAGCATTCTAACTGGCTGCATCACTGTCTGGTATGGGGGGGGGGGGCGTGGATTGTCACTACACAGGACTGATATAAGTTGCAGAGAGTTGTAAACTTAGTCAGCTCCATCATGGGCACTAGTCTCCATAGTATCCGGGACATCTACAAGGTGTGGTGTCTCAAAAAGACGGCATCCATCAGTAAGGACAACATCACCCAGGACATGCCCTGTTCTCATTGCTACCATCAGGAAGGAGGTACAGGAGCCTGAAGACACACACGCAATAATTCAGGACCAGCTTGTTCCCATCTGCCTTTAGCTTTCTGAATTGACATTGAGCCCATGAACACTATCTCACAACTTATTTTGCACTACTTGTTTAATTTAACTATTTAATATGTATATACTTAATGTAAATCACAGTTTTTATTATTACATATTGCATTGTACTACTGTCACAAAAACAACTCATTTCATGACACACAGCAGTGATATGAGACCTGATTCTGATTCTAAAAAAATAGTGTTAGGTTGGTCAAATCCCATTGAGATCTTTGACTTGCTTTGAACTCCAAACCTTAGGAAAGATATGCTTGGAAGATTATGATGCAAATTTGTGCGAATGACGTTAGAACATGATGAGTTAAAGCCATACACAACACACACAAAATGCTGGAGGAACTCAGCAAGTCAAGCATCGTCAATGGAGGAGAAAAAAGTCGGCATTGCGACTGAGATCATTCGTCAGGATTGGAAAGGAAGGGGGCAGAAGCCAGAATAAGAGGGTGGGGAGCTGAAAAGGAGTACAAGCTGGCAGGTGAAACCAAGTATGGGGAATGTGGGGTGGTGGGGGAGGAGGATGACGTAAAAAGCTGGATGGTGATAGGTGGAACACGCACACAAGATTCCAGAGGAACTCAGCAGTGCAGGCAGCATCTATGGAAAAGAATGCAGTTGACGTTTCAGCCCAAAGCCCTTCGGCAGGACACTGGCTGTCCTTCTGAAGAGTTTCAGCCTGAAACATCGACTGGACTCTTTTTCCACAGGTGCTGCCTGCCCTGCTGAGTTCCTCAAGCATTTTGTGTGTGCTGCTCTGATTTCCAGCATCTGCAGAATTTCTCTGTCAGGTGATAGGTGGAAGAGGTAAAGGGCTGAAGAAGAAGGAATCTAATAAGAGAGGACAGTGGACAATAGAGTAAAGGAAGGAGGTGGGGAACCAGAGGGAGGGGTGATTAGCAGATCATGATCGTGGGGGTGGGGGGGGGGAGAGGAGAAGAAAATAATAAGGATTGGTCGTCTAAGATGACTTGAATTCCCTAGAATTTGAAAGGCTATCTGGCAATCTAACTGTGGCAATTAGAATGAAAAAAAATGTTTGATAGGATTGACACAGAGAAGGTATTGGATCTGGAATTGGTTTATTATTGTCACATGTACTGAGATACAGTGAAAAGCTTGTCTTGCATGCTGTTCATGCAGATCATATCATTACACTGTGCATTGAGGTGGTATAAGGTAAAATAACAACTGAATGCAGTATAAAATGTAACAGTTGCAGCGAAAGTACAGTGCAGGTAAACAGTAAGATGCAAGATCATAATGAAGCAGTCTGTGAAGAAAGAAGGCCATCATATTGTACCAGGGCTATACAAAACAGTGGTGTAGAAGTCGCCCCGGGGCTTGGTTGTACATGGTTTCAGGCTTTTGTATCTTCTGCCTGATGGAAGAGGGGAGAAGGGAGAATATCTGGATTGAATGGGGTCTCGGGTTATGTAGGCTACCTTACTGAGGTAGTCAGAAGTACAGAGTCCACAGAGGAGAAGCTAGTTTTCCTGACGTGCTAAGCTGTGTCCTCAACCCTCTGCAGTTTCTTGCGGTCGTGTGAAGAGCAGTTGCCATACCAAGCCATTATGCACCAGTGATAAAAATTGGTAAGGGGTGATGGGGACATGTCAAAGTTCTTTACCCTCCTGAGGTATTTTCTGTAAGTAGATTTAAAGGTTCATATGTATATCAATGAAATACTATACATAGTTTGTGTCAACAAACAACACAGTCTAAGATTGTGCTGGGGTCAGCCCACAAGTGTCACCATGCTTCCAGCATGCCCATAACTTACTAACCCTTACTAATCTGTACATCTTTTGAACGTGGGAGAAAACCAGAGTATGGAGAGGAAAACCCATGTGGTCAGGAGAACTTTCCTTACTAACAGTGGTGGCAATTGAACTCTGATATTCCGATCACTGGCACTGTGATAGCGTGACACTAACCACCACGTTACAGTGCCACCCCTATTACTAAGTTATGTCAAATTGTAATATGCAGCAGGACTTGAACCGCGATTTGTGGGGCGGTAAAGAGTTACGCTACTCCCTGCTAGAGAATCCAAAACATGAATGCATCATCCTACAAATTAGAGCCTCTTAAATGGGAAAGCAAGAAAGAATTTTTCATTCAGTGACTCCCCAAGAAACTATTGGTGTTGGGTCAATTGAAATATTCAAAACTGAAATGGGCAGGGTTTTTTGCTTGGTAATGACATCAAGCAATATGAATCATAAGTGATAAACAGAGTGCAGGTCCAGAACAGTCAAGATCTACACAGTGGAATGATTTGAGGAGATAAGTGGCCTAGTTATGCTCTTTATTCCTGTATTCCTACTAGAAAACTGTACCTATCCCCTGACTTATTTTGTATTGATTTACTAATATAGTATTCTGTTCTTTTAATTGATTGGTACTCTATAATTGCTTCAATGCTAATTAATGCTTGTTTCAAGTGCTGTGCCATAATGCCTGATGAGTGTTACTCTTCAGGATTGATCTGAGCAAAATGAATATCTTTCATTTGACATAACTGCTTATCCCAAATTTTAATGACAATGATGAGTAGTCATTGAGTTCTCAAGTAAATGATTCAGAGATTTTAGCAGGGACTTCCTGCTTCGATCCACTTAGGATGAAAACAGTTCAATATCTTTACTCTTTTTATTTATTCAATGCGACTGAAAATTTCTTAAGGGGTTTAAATGTTAGTGCGCATGGTGGATCGTGTAGTTGGTCATATAAAGTGATTCCAGGATTAGTTTCCACTGTCTAACTGCTGAGCCTGTGGTTGCAAGGAAGAAACCTGTATTTCCAGCAGACAGCAGAATCATTTCATTATACGTAAAACCCGTGGATTTCAATTTCATACCAGTAAGAAAATGTGTATTTAAGGACAATGTTTATGTTGTTAAGAGGTACACATTTCTGAGTGGAATTAAAATTTATAATCACCATACATCTTTGACCTTAATCCATCTTTGTACTTTTGGAAGTAATTGGTACTTTTTTGGTTATTTCTGACAACCTAATACCTAAAATTGGTAAGAGTCTACTTTAGCAACATGACTGATGTAAGCTTTTGTACTTCGTGAAAAAATAGCCTGAACTGGGAGGACTGGATGAGTGTTTTCTGGAAGTGCTCCCTCTATGGGAAATGTTTTACATTAGACTGCTACCAATTGGTCTCCAAAGTCCAATTCCAGGAGAGATTGTGACCTTCATGGTAATCATGCTGGTGTCAGAATTTAGTTGTACAGATAATTTTCAGGTTTGAACAAAAAAAATTACTTAAGTATTCATATTGCTGGTTAAAAGGGGACTATAAGCACATAGAGTGCTCTGGAATGAGGAATTCAAAACAAGTTCTTTATTGCCATAATCCTGAGATACATTGACTACATCAGGTTCAAAAGTAACCTTTATAATGAATCTTAATTGAAGTAATAGAAAGAAAACTGAAATAAGTTTCAAAACCTTGTCCTTGTTCAGACATCTCAGAAGGAAGGCTAAAGAACGACGGAGCCTCACTTCCTCTTAATACAATGATTCAAAGTGAAAAATTTTGTGGAGCGCTCCCTCCCCATCGAGGTAAGTGAAAAAGAATCTAGTGCTTTCCCAGTGTGTATGATGAATGAATGCTTCTCAAGCATCCAGCTGAGTACAGGTATCGATTTTAACCAAAGTTTCAAAAATGTACTCAAATACTTGTCATTGCAAAGAGCTTTGAGAAGTGTCTAGAAATTGTCTCTCTCAAAATTCTATTACTTTATAGATGCTAATAGCTAATTTATTAGTACTTTGTAGTTTTGTGTGGATCTTTGAATAAAATATACTTTGTTAATGTGTAAGTTGAACAGTGCTCACTCTTTACAAGAATCAGTAATTATGAAACCCCAGAGAATGAATTTGGAAAGAGTTAATTGCCGGACCTGCTATATCAAATTCAGGTTTACATTGAGAATGATTTAGTAGCTGAAAATGTGCAGAACAGTATTGTATTTGATAGAAGAGTAGGACGTGGAAGCTTGAGCATCAAAGGTGTGGGTTATGGATTCTCATGTGGGCTGCTCCTGCAAACTTACTGAGGCGTTATTGACACACCGATTACAAAGTCTGCGATGGTACTGAATTCTTGGGAAACAAGCTAGAAGAGGTGGTACAAGAAGTTTCTTGCCAGCCTCATCGCAACATAATCACATACATTGACAAGCCATGTAATGCTGGATTTTGAGTCATTACGTGGAGTAGCTACCTTAAAACAGAATAGTACGTTATAGAAAGAGGCCAAAGCACACATCAGCTTTGTGTTATCTCTTTCAACAAGCAGTTGATTGGCCCCAGTACCCTGCTCTTTCATCATATCTCTTCCTTCTTGATGAATGTATTTGAAGGGTGCTATTGAATCTGCACCAACAACCCTTTCAAGCATTCTCTGCCAAATCCTAATCACTTGCTCAGTGATGTCTTTGGCTATGTTGGCAAACACCCTAAATCAATGTGTTGGAATCAATTTTTATTCAGTATTTCTGTCTAAAACCTTCCCGATTTTATCAACTCATTGTTTGATCTTCTCCACTCTATTGCAAACAATCACAATTTCTCCAGTCTATTCACACTATAACTTATCATTGTGATAAATTAGATTTTTATTTAATTGTTCATTATTTGGAAAGTAAATGATGGTGGTAGGGCCTAGGGCAAAATGTTCTGAATCCAGGGCCACTGAAGTTGTCCATTTTGAACAGCACAAAGGAAAGGGAACATTAGAGAGTGATTGGCCCCCACAGAACAATGGTGTTATTTATAGAGGCTGATGGTAAATAGATTTTTGTTATTAATTTTCAGGACCATCGCTCATATGTCCTGGCATTAGTGGCCCATCCATATTTGCCTTATCCATAAGATGATTGTGGTCCAATATTTTTGAGCCTTTGCAGTCCTTCTGACGAAGATGTTCCCACAATACAGTACTGGTGGGAGTTCCAGGATTTAGACTCAGTAATCATGAAGGTCGAGATATATATATTTCCAATTTAGAATGGTGTACGACTTGAATGTAAAACTACAATTGACAATGTTTCTGGGGTCTTGCTGCTCTGGTCCTTCTTGTTGATGGAGGGTCATGAATTTGGAAGTATTGTTGGGTAGCCTAGGTAAATAAACGCAGTGCTTTTTCCAGATGATGCACACTGCCGTTATGTTACTTTGGTAATGAATGTCTAGGGTTACTTTTCTCGATATGATGTTGGGCCTCTTAAAAAGATGAGCTTTACTTGTCCTATGTACACTGAAACATCAAAATATATCGGGAAATGTGTTTTGCATCAATGACCAACTTGGTCAGAAGATTTGCTGGGGGCAGCCTGCAAGTGCTGCCGTGCTTCCTGCACCAATGTAGCATGCCCACAGGTTACAGATTGTAACCCATATGTCTTTTAACCAAGCACCTGGAGGAAAACCATTTGGTCAAGGGGAGAATGTATAAACTCCTTACAGACACTGGTGTGAAATGAACTCCAGTCTTCTGAACGTTGGCCCTCTGAAATGTCATGCTAACCGCTACACTATTGGGCTGCCCTTCCAGCTCTTGAATAGTATTGGAATGGCTCTCATCCATGTAAGTGCCTGTAAAAAGTGTTCACACACTCCACCCCCAGAAGCTTTTCAGTTTTATTCTTTTACAACATTGAATCACAGTGGGTTTAATTTGGCTTTTTTGACACTGATCAACAGAAAAAGACTTCGTGTCAAAGTGAAATCAGATCTCCACAAAGTGATCTAAATTAATTACAGTATAAAACACAAAATAATTGATTGCAGAAGTATACACCCCCCCCCCTTACTATGATACACCAAATCATCACTGGTGCAGCCAATTAGTTTTAGAAGTCACATAATTAGTTAAATGGAGATTTGTTTTTGGAGACGTGTGTACAGTCTATGTCTTTCAATTGATTGTAGTAAAAATACACCTGTATCCAGAAGGTCCACCTGCTGGTGAGCCAGTATCCTGGCAAAAACTTGAACACTCCAGAAAAAGGTTATTGAAAAGCACAAGTCAGGAAATGGATATAAGAAAATTTCCAAGTCCCTGAATATCCCTTGGAGTAGAGTTAAGTCAATCATCAAGAAATGGAAAGAATATGGCACAGCTGTAAATCTGCCTAGAGCAGGATGTCCTCAAAAACTGAGTGTCTGTGCAAGAAGGGACTAGTGAGGGAGACCACCAAGAGATCCATGACAACTCTGGAGGAGTAAAGAAGAATGGGGAAAAATTGTAGAGCCCAGATGTGCAAAGCTGATAGAGACCTATCCACACAGACTCAAGGCTGTACTTGCTGCCAAAGGTGCATCTACTAAATACTGACTTGAGGGGGGCTGAATACTTACACAATCAATTATTTTGTGTTTTATATTTGTAATTAATTTAGATCACTTTGTAGAGATTTGTTTTCACTTTGACACAAAAGAGTCTTTTTCTGTTGATCAGTGTCAAGAATCCAAATTAAATCCACTGTGATTCAATGTTGTAAAACAAATAAACATAAAAACTTCCGCGTTTGGGGGGGCGTTGATTTTAATACCTAGTGAATACCTTTCATAGACACTGTATGTAGAGATTATTTCATCATCCTCCTGACTTTTGCCTTGTTGGTGATGTTAATACTTTGGGGTGTTCGGAGAAGAGTTAACTACCATGGAATATACAAGCTCTCACCAGTTCTTGTAGCCACAATATACATTTGGTTGGTCCAAGAGTTTTCAGTGATGACGTACAGAGGGCTGAAGCACTTTGCATGTGAATATCCCTGAGTATGAAGAGTAAGTGGTTAAATTGTCCCTTGCTGGAAATAGTCATTGCCTGCATAAATGTTGGTTACCATTTATCAGTCACTGCCCGAATGCTGTCGAGGTCTTACTACGTGCAGGCATTGTCTACTTAACTTGCTGAGGAATTATGCAATCACCAGTAAACATCCTCATTTCTGACCTTATGATGGAAAGCAGGTCATTGATAAAGCAGCTGGAGGTGGGAGGTTATATTTGCGTACCGTAGGTTATATTAATGAAAATGGAAATTACAGAAACCTAACAGAGCTAGTTATGGTCACAAAAAGTAGAGCAACAGATATAAGCTTGTTTAATTCTGCAGTCCTGTTATCATCCCCCTCGATAAACTTCAGAGAAACAGCCAAGTTCCCTTTCAAAATAGTATGGATACATTGGAGAAACTTAGCAGCTGCATTACGGGAGGCACATGTAACTTAAATTAGATCATTCTTAAATGGCAAGCATAAGTATTATGATATATTTATTTTATCAATAGCCATTAATCTTCCTCAAAGTATTCTGTATGTGCATATACTTGAAACTTAAAGTCAATATCAGCGAGAATGTGAACATTATTCACAAACGTTTCTCCACAGCAGATAGTAATTACAAACGTAAGAACCAAAACAATGCATATTTGTTCCAGTCAACCCCTGCTGCATCTGTAGTAGTCAGTAATCTCCATGGGGATAAGCTTTCACTTTGATGTCTGTGTTGTACTTTTTTTTTGCTGGATTCCAATATCCAGTAAAGGCCAACAGACAGACTACAGGCAGTGCAGGCCTAGCTGGTAACAACTGGGCTGTAGAATAGCCTGAGGCAGTGCTTCAAGACCACAAACCTCTTCATTGATTTTTGTTCTGATCTTTCCATCTCTTTCAATGCAGGCAGTGCTATTTCTATTACCATTGCTGGTTACATAGTCTCTCCTCATCTAGATGGAATAATCCTTGAACACCATATTTCCAGTGACAAGAACATAGGTTTCTTTTAATAAAAAACACCCAGTAGACTATGGCAAATATACACCTTGTTTTTTTTTCTGATTTCACACTTGAAACTGTTGTATATGTTTTGTTTATACTTTTAGCAGTTCTCAACAGAAGTCCATTAACCCAGTGGGTGCTGGTTGGTACAGTGAGTTCCTTGCACAACTTGGGTTAAGCTATTTCAGAAGTTTCCATGTTCTGCCATAACACCAAATCAAATAGTTATATTATGACTTAAAACCAAACAAAATTTAAAAACACTTTACTCCTACTTTTATTCTTCCTCTCCGTTTATTTTATTTCCTCTGACTATTCCTTCTAAATTTAAATTGAACTGTTATTACCAATCTTGCCCTTACAATAACTTACTATAATTCTCTAGCAAAAGCAAAGTCAGCTCAAAAATGCTTAACAATATTTCCTCTTTTATCTTTCACCTTTCTTTCCTAGTGTTGGAATTGAAAGAAATATCAGACTTAACAGAAATTCTGAAGCAATAAAATTATTATTATTACCAATATTCCTGGAAACACTGGTTAGTTACTCTGTAACACAAATATATTGCCATCTCATCACTTAATGATAAAATGTGTTCTGTTGTGTTTGGTTTCCAAATACTATCTTTCCCTTGACGTGAGTCCAACTGGTTTCTTCTAGCCATCATATCCAGCATAAAATAAAAGGTTTCAGGCAAAGTGAAGCCAATGTACATCTTCAGGCAAGTGGTAGGTAGTTTGCATTTTACAGAGAAAATTATACTCTCTGCTCTCATCCAATGTAAAGTGCTTTAATGAAGTTAAATGCTGGGCAATCACATTCTTCATGCAGTGAACATATTTAACATGCCAAATTACATGCTAATGATGCCTAGACTTATTTGAATTTTCATTAGATTAAAATGCTGCAAAAACTCCCAATGAAAGTGATAGTATGAATAGAGCAATATCCTGGCAAATAGCATGAAACCTGGCATCAAATGGAGAAAGTTGCTATTTCAGCAGATGAAGGTTAACTTAAAAGAACAAAGTTTTCTTCATAAATGCTCCTCCCTCAGATGGGAATGGTTGGGATTAGGAAATATGTTCTAGTGTCATTTACAGTGGTTATGGTGAGGGGCTCACTTCAGGTGAAGGGCCTTGAGGGAAATGAGGATTAATCAGCCTGTCGTAATTTTACCCCGATGCTTCTCATAACAGTACGACATCTATTTCTCTCACCATTGCACCCTCTGGGACACTGAGATGCAGCAGTGGTCACTCGAAAGAGGAGAATATCATATTACTCATGTTTTACATTAATGCCAGTCGCTAATTGTTCCCAAACAGATGTGATCTAATCTATGAATGTACAAAAGGAAAACGTGCAAAAAAACTGTTCTATACAGGGCACAATGTAATCAGTTATGCTTTCTCTAATGCAATTAGTGACACAACTAAGATTGGATTTATATTAAAATGTGGAAAAGGGAAATTTAATCAAAACCAATGAAGACAACAATAGACACCAAACAAATACTGGAAACCTCATCATCTGAGGTAATTAGATACTATTGATGCTTTCATTGTCTATTACCTCAGGCAATTCTGAATTAAAAATAACCAGAGCACAAATACCAGCATGAAAAGATATTATGGGAACAAAGCTGCCACAGATCACATGTGTTTTCTTCCCATAAATCAACTGTTTCATTCATAAGGTACAAGTAAAGCTAGAATAATTTCCATCCCCAACAAGTCTGAAAAAGTAATTTGGTAACTCTTACCTGTCTTTAGATTGCAGACATCCCAACAGCAAATGTGTAGCTTTCAGATCTGTGCGCATTGTCATTTGTCTACTTATCGAAGCAAACAACTGCAAATGGATTGAAATAGTTGTGGCACTTAAGTACTGAATTTTTCCTGGCTAAATGTAACATAACCCTGAAGCACATATTTCTCTGCCACTGTACACAGTACCTTTACCTTACTAGATCAGCGGCGTATGCATTTGTCATTGTTGTTGTCTTCCATAATTTTCCAAGTAACGGTAGCACCATATTATGGGAAGTCTTATAGTAGGAACTTATAGTCCAGGGAACTATTCCTGCCATCACTAATTACTTGAGGAACACATCCAAAAGTTGACACTTAATTAGGACTATATTTGTAACATGCTTAAATGTGAGCCGCATGTGTGAATTTGACGCTATGTTGTGTATATCATGTATACATTTGCCTATCTTGGCAATCCACCACAACGTTTACTTGGTAAAACCACCAAGGTTTTTATAGATTAACACTGATAAACTCAAGAGACTTGTAAACTTGTTTTGTGGTATTATAGAAGGCTGCTTTAAAACACACCTCAGCAGCTGCAGATTGGGTCTCTGGTAAAGCCCCGCATTCCAACATTCCTACCAGTCACGTAAGTAATACATTTCATCCGTTTCCAGCAAGTGAGGGCTGTTGAAAACATAGACACCAGCTCCCTGCTGGGATTCCAGCTCACCCAAAGCCACCTTCAGGCACGCACAGCTCCCTCGGAGACTGGCATTCACGCCGACAGATCAACTAGATCAGCTGTGAGGCAGGGGATGAAAGGCCGAGAAGGGAGGGATCTAGAAACAGGGTTAAAAAAACAAGGAAACTCTCTTGTTTAAACAGTTTAACATTAGAAGGCCAGCAGAATGTAGCCTGGAGTATAAAGGAAAGAGCACTGGAACCTTCAATTCTCTGTATTATTAAACTTTCACCTTCTGATAGAGGTCAAGAGAATGCTTTCTTGGCTGTTTCCTCCTTGGAATGTGTTTTTGTGTCATACCAAATGGCAGCGAGCATTTTCAATACACAGGAAACAATAAGTGTCAGTCACCAAGTATTCATCTAGTCGTAGTTTTTTCACATATACACACGTAACTGAACAAGTTACAAAAGCATTCTATATATGCAAGTAAATATAAAACCATTGTTTTCATTATATGAATATATTTTCCTTCACTTTCAATTGCTGTTGTTGAGATCATGAAGTGTAAGGAAACTTTGTAAAGTACCTTCATCAGCTTTTCAGTTTATATTATCACTTGACCAAAATATACACACAATAATTTTAGGAAATTTCTGCTTTAGCTTCAAAATAGTGGAAAGAAATGTTTGATGTTCACTACAATTTCAAAATATGTGATACCTCATAGAATTTCAATGTGTATTTTTCTTTTCCTCAGCTCACTTCATGCCCTCTCAAACCTCTCAGTTTAATTGGAATTCATGATTAATATAATGAGTAATCCTCCCATGATGTAGGCAAGTTCTAATAATGGAAAATGATTAGTAGAATGGCAAAAATTCACAAAATCAACAATTAATTTTCCATTCGGGTTTCTTTTTGGAATCTCCTTTTCCTTCTGGTTTTAAGTGACAGTGGGTACAAATATGAACTTGCAATAAATAGTGTGATTTAATTGTTTAGATATTTTGCCATTATATAATATTCCACCTTAATAATTTGTGTAGATTTTAATTCTAATCATAAATGTAAGAAGGTCCAGTAGAAGACTAGCAGATCCCCAAAAGAGATGAACAGCACTAAAATTTACTTATGTCCATGTGCAATCATAATACTATTGAGAGAAAATGTCACAGCAGCCAGTTCGCAAACCATTTTGAAATATGTTGGCTGTGGTTTCGTTGGTTGCACTCTTGAGTCAGAATGGGAAGGTTGTGGTTTCAAGTCCCACTCCAGAGAATTATGCATAAGATTTTAGTCTGAACTGCAGTGTGTGCACTGAGGGAATGTTTAACTCTTGAAGGTCATCTTTTAGATAATAAAATCCATTTGGTTATTAAGCTATGCATAAAAATCATATGATACTATTTTAAGATGATTTTAGGGACTTATTTATCTGATACCCTGGCAATACTTTTACTGCACAAAAAGTCCAGTATTTTATGGGGAAACATCACCTGTTCCCATTGTTACTCCTGATATTTCTCTGTGTATTTATAAAATTTGTATTTTCTGATTTGCATCAAATAACAAAAAATGGACAGAAAGTTTCCATAATGTATAATGGTACAATTTGCAAATCTGCAGATGTCACAGAATTTGGAAGTACAGTGAACAGAGGACAGTAATAGACTTCAAAGAGTTATAAACAGGTCTGTAGGACTGGTACGATCCACGGAAGAACAGATGCCGAGAAATTAGGAAGA
This sequence comes from Mobula hypostoma, assembly GCF_963921235.1. NCBI lineage: Eukaryota > Metazoa > Chordata > Chondrichthyes > Myliobatiformes > Myliobatidae > Mobula > Mobula hypostoma. The sequence goes on from NC_086110.1 coordinate 50,090,651, forward strand.
ATGAGAAGAGACAACGAATATTCGAGGAAGCATTTCGAACAGGACTACAAGAAAAGATAGATCTGGAGGTAACCATACAAATTTTCACTGGGTTGAATGTCATGAACTATGTCTGACTCTTTTTTCTGAAGTTATCATCAAATTGTGAGCCATTATCCAGTCTTATCACATGGGTATTTCTTGGACCTTGTATGTGTCAATTGCTTTTGTGTTTTCTATACTGCATTAGTAAATATGCTGAAAGAATAATTAATTGGCTGTAAGAAAATTTGGGAGATAATGAAATAGATGAGAAGTTAATATATAAACGAAAGTTTTTCTTTAAAGTTCCGCAATGATGCCAGACTGGAATTGTATTACTGTGGCTCTAAATGTTTTTAAGCCAAGTACTTGAAAAGCCCTGGCAAAATGTTTATACAGAAGGCTAGACAATTCCATTACTGAAACCTGAATGATCGTTACCTGGTGAATAAACTTTACTGATGTCAAAATATTTTTAGTTAGCAAATCGCTGATGACAATTTTAGGGGCTTCCTTTACTTCTGCAATCTTTGCCTGATTCTCTTCGAGTGCCTCTGCCATTAATTTTCTAATGATTAATTTGGGTTGTGGAATAAACCTGCCAAATCAAGATCGATGGTGCTGAGGAAAGGGAAGGTGGAGAACAAGTTCCAGTTCAGCATCGCAGGCACAGCCATCCCAACCATCACAGAAAAGCCAGTCAAGAGCTTAGGCAAAGTTTTTGACAGCTCTTTCAGGGACACAACATCCATTCAGGCAACCTGCACTGAATTAGATGGCTGGCTGAAATCTGTGGACAAGTCTGGCCTACCTGGGAAGTTTAAAGCCTGGGTGTATCAGCATGGCATTCTTCCCAGAATCCTGTGGCCCCTCCTCGTCTATGCAGTTCCGATCTCGCCAGTTGAAACCTTAGAGAGGAGGGTTAGCAACCACCTCAGGAGATGGCTGGGGCTGCCAAAGAGCCTGAGCAGCATCGCACTCTATGGACACCACAACAAACTGTAACTGCCCTTCAAATCCTTGGAGGAAGAATTCAAGGTAACAAGAGCCAGAGAAGTGCTACAGTATAGGGACTCAAGTGACCCGAAGGTGGCTAGAGCAGGGATCCAAGTAAGTACTGGCAGGAAGTGGAGGGCAGAGGAAGCTGTTCAGGAGGCAGAGGCGAGGCTGTGTCACAGGAGGCTGCTGGGAGTGGTCACACGAGGCTGAGCTGGGCTAGGATCCTTTCCAACTCCCCAAATGGACACCAGAGGGAAGGAAAGGCGTCGTCTAGTTCAGGAGGAGGTGAGAGCAGTAGTGGAGGAGATGAGAGCCTGCAAGGCAGTGGGAATGAAGCAACAGGGAGCTTGGACAAGATGGGAGAATGCGATTGAGAGGAAAGTGACCTGGGCTGATCTTTGGAAAGCCGAACCACACCGCATCCAATTTCTCATCCAGGCAGTGTACGATGTGGTTCCAAGCCCATCAAACCTGCACACGTGGGGCAAGGCAGAGTCATCTGCGTGCCCACTGTACTCCAAGCGAGGAACCCTGGAGCACATCCTCAGTGGCTGCGCAAGGGCACTTGGTGAGGGACGGTACAGATGGAGGCATGATCAGGTCCTGAAGACCATTGCTGAAGCCGCCAGCGCAGGAGTTGAGTGGGCGAAGCGGTCCCGACCCTCCAAGCAGACCATTGCCTTTGTCAGAGCTGGGGAGCACCCAATACCTGCCAAAAGAACATCTGCAGGCATTCTGACCTCTGCAAGGGACTGGCAGCTGTTGGTGGACCTCGAAGGGCAGCTGAAGTTCCCCAAACATATCGCAGCCACCACCCTGCGACCAGACATTGTCCTAATTTCTGAGTCGACTAAGCAAGTGGTGCTGCTGGAGTTGACAGTCCCATGGGAAGATAGCTTGGAGGAGGCCTTTGAAAGGAAGCTCTCCAAGTACGCAGGACTGGTCAGCAACTGTCAGCAGGCTGGATGGAGAGTGAGGTGTCTCCCAGTGGAGGTTGGTTGTAGGGGATTCGTAGCCCGTTCTTTAGCTAGAGCCTTCAGCATTTTGGGCATCGAGGGAGAGAGGAAGAGGAGAGCCATCCGCAGTACCACCGATGCGGCAGAGAGGGCCTCAAGATGGCTGTGGCTCAAAAGAGGGGAGCCATGGAGTCATAAGTAGCTAGCCATCTGGACACAAGCTGGGGTCTGATCAGCCCCGGGTGGGTCACCTGGAGGAGGTTGTATGATGTTGAAAGACCCGAAACACCCGATGATTCCAGGAACATCACTGAAGATGTGTCCAGAAACATCAATAGATGTATGTACACAGCAGGGGTGTGGAATTATAGGAATGCCAAGGTGGCTAATTCCTGTTTCTATATAAATGCCAACTGGGGAGCCCTTTTAACTCGGACTCAAAGGTTGTGAGTTCAACTATCAGTTCAGAGATCCGTGCACAAAATCTATCCTGGCTTTCAGATGTGACACTGATGGATTACTGTGGAACTGGAGATTTCATCTTTCAGGTGAGATGATAAACGCAAGTCCTACCTTCACTCTAAGGCAGACTTTATTTTGAAAAACAACAGGTAAATTTTCCAGCTGTGTTGATTATTGCTCTATCAACATCACCAAAGATTAATTATTAGCATAGTGCCCTTCAGCGGGATTTGGACTTTGTGGTATATCCAAGTGTTGACAATGGTTGAAAACAGGAAAGTAGCAAATGAGGAATAGATAAGAGATCTCAACCAAACCAACTTGACCACATTACTTGTAAATAGACAAAAGCAATGCAATCAGAGGAAGAACATCAAACAATCTGCAGATGCTGGGAATTTGAAACGAAAACAGCAAAAGGCTGGAAACACTCAACAGGTCAGGCAGAATCTGTGAAAAGAGAAACAGTTGACATTTCAGTTCTGCTACATTTCATCAGAAAAGTCTTCATGACTTCCTGAGTGTTTCCAAAATTTCCTGTTTCTATTTCAAACAGAGGAAGCAACAAGCTCGATAGGTTGTGGGCATCGATCTCAGATGTCACAATTCAACTTTGGAACTGGTGCATTGTGGCATTTAGATTTCCGGGCACTTGGTTTGATTGATAGATATTAGATGAAATCAACATACATTCACTTAAAGCAAAATGTTCTCTCTTCAGTTACATTTACTTAGCATTTCTTTTGAATGGGTCCCATCTTCTACATTGATTCCTAAAGAAAGCCTATGTGACCCATAATCAATTAACTTATTTTGTTACAGGTGGCAGAGCTGACAAAATCTGATTAGTTTTGATTTTTCCCAATACAAGGGAAATACTGGGAGATCTACCATTCTGTAATATTGTTATAAAATGCTGATGCCCCAGCTACAAAGTTGCACCATCCAAATTAGCAAGACTCCTTTAAGTTTTTAAAATGTGCTATCAACCACAGGAAATCGGAAGAAACAAATAATCTGCTAGCGGAACCCAGCCAGGTGCTGATATTTGGTTTTGACCTGAAATATCAAAAAAATCCTTTTCCCTTCACAGATTAGGCTCAGCCCATTGAGTTCCTCCCGCAAATTTTTGTAGCTCCAGATTTCAGAATCTGTAAGTCCACAGGAAATTAGAAACTGCTTGGCCCTCCAGTCTTTCTTCAGAAAATTTATTTTCGTGTGAGCTGTTCTAAATGAAAATTAATGTAGACATTTCTTCTTTCAAGCACATACAGAATTATTTTTGAAGAGTAGGCTCTCCATCAATCCAAATGGATTGATGCAATTGATGTATATTGGGAACAACCAAATAGGGAGTCTCTTTTCTACCAACTTCTTGGGAGAAATTTCATCATGAATTCTTGTATCAGTATTTGTTCAGTAGGATTTTGGACACCACTGAACATTGTACTGTTTAGAAAAGCATACTTGAGATTTTCAATGGGAAATATTTGAGAGGAAATGAACTTGCTTAGCAAGAAAGTCATTAGAATTGATGTTACTCATTCATAGCAATAGCCAAGTCCATATTGCAATTTATGAGGATCATTGAATGCATGTGAATTCTGAAGATTTAACTCCTATATAGATGATTAAACACACAGATTGTTGCTCATTAAGGTGGAGACATGATGGCTGCTTCTTTATTGCCCCATGTTAGTTATCCCCTTGCTCAAAATCACACAGAGTTTTCTTAAAAAGGAAATAGAAATAATGTTCTCAAAGTGAATAATAATACAAGCTTTTCACAGAGAATTACCAGATAAAGATATTATTTACAATCCATTATTTAGAAGAAATTCTGAAAAGAATGGGTTTGGTGTTACTAACATTAGTAGGTTTTGGGCATATGTCAGATTTAAGGATCCTTAAAAATTCAAGTGCAAATTTTTAAAAACAGTGACTGGTCTCAAGGTTCCTGAGGTAGGGTAGCTTTTATTGTACTTGGTCTAAGTACAATGGTTTTATACACTATTGGTTTAATTGTAAATGTAGTGCGATTATCCTATTTTACAACATTGCAAATATCCCAGTATTTTCCCTTAAATAAATGTCATTGCCCTGAACACAAAGAAATCTACAATTGGAGGTAACAAAATATGAGAATATTAAGTAGTTCGAGAGCAAGTTTGGAATGAAAAGCAGATCTGAATGGAAGTATTGACAATTAAAACAGTGCCAGGAGGTTTAATCACAAAGTGGTACTTAGCAAGGCTAAAAGGGAGAATAAAAACATGAAAATGCACAAGAGAAATACTATATATATCTGAGGTTGATGCTGGACAAAAACACAAAGAGAAACAGAGATAACGGATTTTATTCTTGCATTTCTATAAATAACCTGACCTATTATCCACTAACACCTACAATTTGAATATAAGCTGACTAGAACAGTAGATTTAGGTGGAAGTTAGCAGTGTTCTAGTAACTCAAAGTAATTTCTACCATCAAAGATCAAATGTACCATTCCAACTGGAGAGAATGATGACCTTAATGTTGCCAGTAGCTGAAGATTAAAAAAAAATGTTGTCACATTTTTGGAACATATTATAAAGCAGGTCTACAATGGTATTTTTTAATAATTTATATCAAGGACAGATTCCAAGGTCAGGTCTTCATTCTCCATGAACTGAACACAGTATTTCTCACAATATTTAAAAGGTATCTAGACAAGTACTTGAATCACCAAGGCACAGAAGGCTATGGACCAAGTACTGGATTGGTACAGTTGGGTACTTGATGACCAACAAAGGGCAAAGAGAATAAAGGGTTTGTATTCTGCACTATAGTACTTTTTTGACTCAAAGAAGTAGGATCCCATGGATTTTGTTGTGATGTAGGGTCTGAAGCATTATTCATCATAAAACAGAAAGAAGTCAATTCAAGGAGAATTGGTATGTTCTCTCCCTGGCAAATATTTGAGAAGCAATCATTTTTTAAAAACAACAAATTTGGCAGTGTCCAATTCTGATGCAGACTGTATTATTCAGTTATACTGCAGGCAGTGGAGGATGGGGCCTGAGTTGTAAGGAAAGGTCTTCAAACTCAGAATTAAACGCATTGAAGGTGATCTTCCAGAAATAAATGGGATTGATGAGGATACTCTGAAAGACAACCTGGGCTGTTACTTCAAATTAAATTGTGAAAATGGAACCATGTGAAAATGTTGCATATGGCAGAAGTTAATTTTAAAACTGGCGGCCGGGAGTTTTCTACATGCAAAGCGTTCTCCATGTGCAGAACAACCTCACATATAATGTGCAAAATTCCTGAACTAAATTTAAGAAGAACAGACCTTTTCTACGAGATGTGCGACAACCGTTTCTGATCATATTGGATGCATGAATAAAATAAGTCAATTGACATACTTTTCTCAAAATTACCTTTTAAATCCAACTTCCCAGTTCCACTAATCTACATTTCACAGAATCATAGCCCTTTGTGCAGAAATTTGATCAAGTTTCTTGCTAAAAATTGGCAATTAAGCTTCTTATACTGTTAATACGTTATCTCTGGATTCTTTCAACTGATAGACGAAAAATATTATGATTATTTCAGCTAATAACAGTGGATCAATTAATCACGGAATAAAATCAAAAGGAGAAAAAAATAATAGCAGAAAAGATGTCACTGTGGATTAACTAGTGCAAAAATGCTGTACAACAAAAAGATCACAAAAACTCAATCAATCCGAAAACTTGGAATGTACACCTCTCAGGAACAAAGATTCCACTGAAATCAGGTATTCATAGAATTCTGATTCATTCCAGCTTGGCAAGGCAAAGATCCACCAAATAAATCTTGATACAAAGCATCCAATTGGCAAGAAGAAAGAGGCAGAAATTACGTTCAAATAAGAAAATGAAGGGTCAGCTCACCCTGGAAGCAGTCTGCTGTCTGGACTCAGTTTAAGTGGTGTCTGCCCTCCTACAGTTGCCTATTTTAGATCCAGAGGACTGAACAAGCTGAATCTCCCTACTTCAGTACCCAGGAAGTGTCCCGTGAGGCAGAGTCAAGCATGCCTCAGGCAGAGCAAACGTGTAAAATAGCCTGAGAATCTCTGATGGCTCACCACAGTCAAGGGTTTTGTTTAAATGAGAAGGATCTAATATTCCAGCAGAGTTACAGAATTTAAAAATATAATAAAAGATAATCAAAAATAGATTACAGCAACATAAAATACTAATAACTGATATATAAAATGAAACAAAATAATTTGAAAACTTACATTTACCCTTTTAACAACCCCATTTAAATGAATGTTATCATCTGTATGTTGCCCTCACTGTGTAAAGCTGAGGATGATTGCATAGTCCACCTGGACTCTGTCCAGTTCACATTGAGTCTATGGCAGAACAGGAAGTCAGTAAATTCACCTTTCACTTGCCAGTTATTACTCGACCCATTCCCCTCGCCTCTTTATGCTGGTTATCTCCACTCTATCTTTCAGGGGCTCAACCCAAGACATCGACTGTCCACAGATGCTGCCTGACTCACTGAGTTGTTCCAGTATTTTGTTAGTTGTGCCAGTTTTCCAGCATCTGCAGTCTCCAGCACTGACACCTGACATCTTTCTCATTTTGTAGGCGTTTGTCGAGCAGATACAGAAGTCTGAAGTAAGCTGATGTGAGTGGCTGATGAGCTGTCAATTGGTTTGGTTCAGCCTGGAGGCCCAACAGATCTGGAGTTCTTTACACAAAGCTGGAGGCCTGATGCCTAAACCCTCTCTTGACTGATTCTCGCACCATCAACTTCCTCCACCCCACTCACTGGCTGCAGTCTGATTTGTTCTGATGAACTGCAATGCTTTGAGTCCTGATGAAATGTATATTCCTAAACCCACTGCCCAGCTTAACTGGCCATAAAGGCTATATGTGAACTTTAATCCTTATCAATGTTTCATCACAAGTATTCAAAAACATTCAACAGCTAATGGACTAGATCTGTCCATTCAGACTTGCCACCTTCGTTAGTCCCACAATGTGATTAAGTTCCAGGTCTTACTGTCCAGGTTGTCCCATGATGCAGAGCAGGGGAGGAAATGGTCAGTATGAAGGCATGCTGGCCTTCATAACAAGGGGAGTTGGGTATAGGAGCAAAGAGGTCCTTCTGCAGTTGTACAAGGCCCTGGTGAGACCCCACCTGGAGTACTGTGTGCAGTTTTGGTCTCCAAATTTGAGGAAGGACATTCTTGCCATTGAGGGAGTGCAGTGTAGGTTCACGAGGTTAATTCCCGGGATGGCGGGACTGTCATATGTTGAAAGATCGGAGCGACTGGGCTTGTATACACTGGAATTTAGAAGGATGAGGGGGGATCTGATTGAAACATACAAAATTATTAAGGGATTGGACACGCTAGAGGCAGGAAACATGTTCCCGATGTTGGGGGAGTCCAGAACCAGAGGTCACAGTTTAAGAATAAGGGGTAGACCATTTAGAACGGAGTTGAGGAAAAACTTTTTCACTCAGAGAGTTGTGGATCTGTGGAATGCTCTGCCTCAGAAGGCAGTGGAGGCCAATTCTCTGGATTCTTTCAAGAAAGAGTTAGATAGATCTCTTAAAGATAGCGGAGTCAAGGGATATGGGGAGAAGGCAGGAACGGGGTACTGATTGTGGGTGATCAGCCATGATCACAATGAATGGCGGTGCTGGCACAAAGTGCCGAATGGCCTTCTCCTGCACCTATTGTCTAATGTCTATTGTTTCAGGTAGCAGACTTCAAGAAAATACCTTTGTACTGCCATGATGACAGCTTACTACATCCAAGGGCCATTGGATTCCTTTTAAATCAGAACATTTAAAAAAGACTTCAGAATGTCCCAATAATTAGAACATATGGCAATTAAAATAAAGAACAAAAATTTTAAGTAAGGTTATCATGGTATAAATTATTACAAACATAATGATAAAGTAGTGTCAAGGAAAGGAGCTTGTAATTAGTTTTTGTTGATAGATTGGTGACCCCAGTAAAATGAATGGGACCTTGCTGCATCTACCTCCCACACCTGGCTCCTCAGCTCAGGATATTTGTGCTCCACCCCTGCACTCAGCCGATAACAGAGGTGTGCTGACACAGGAAGATCACCTCACCAATGGTTCTCCAAGGAACTGCCAGCAAAAGGTAAGCATGTTTCAGGCCATTAAAATTAAACATAATATTAAGTTCTGCCAGGAATCTGCCAGCTTTATTTGCTGACAATTCAGACCATTGTCATGTTGATTTTAAACAGGGCTGTCAAGCAATTAAAAAAATTAATCATGATTAATCACGCTAGGGAATTCACACAAGATAAATGTAGACTTAGCAAGTAAGTCTGCAATGAGTATGAGCAGTTGGCCACGGACCGGAAAATTCAAATGGATTTTTTTTTGTGTGTATGTAATCAATGAATGAAAAAATTAACTCTTCAACTTGAGCAACCCACACAAAATTCTGTCAGGACTCAGCAAGTTAGGCAGCATCCACGGAGGGGGATAGTCAACACTTGGAAAGGAAGGGAGCAGAAGGCAGAATGAGTAGGTGGGGGTTGAGGGGTGGGTGGGGGGGGGTGGGGTGGAAGGAGGGAAGGGGAAGGAGAAGGTGAAGGGGAAGGAGGGTGAGAGGACAGACAGTAGACCAGGAAGAAAAGGAAGGAGGAAGGAAACAAGTTCTAAGTAAGTTTATAATCAATTTACTGTACATATATGTCCCCATATACAATCCTGAGATTTGTTTTCTTGTGGGCATGCACAGTAAATCTAAGAAACACAATAGAATAAATGAAACGCCCCAGACAACAGAACGGACAGACAACCAGCATGCAAAAGACAACAAACTGTGCAAATTCAAAAGAGAGAAAAAAAAGCAATACATATTGAGAACGTGAGATGGCGTCCTTGAAAGCGAATCCATAGTTTGTGGGAACAGTTTAATGATGGGGAGAGTGAATTTGAGATGAAGTTATCCCCTTTGGTTTAAGGTACTGATAGCTGAGAGATAATAGCTGTTCCTGATCCTAGTGGTGTGGGTTCTGAAGCTCCTGTACCTTCGTCCTGATTGCCACAGGGAGAAGAATGCATGGCCTGGATGACAGGGGTTCTTCGTGATGGATGCTGCTTTCCTGCGACAGTGCTCTGTGTAAATGTGTTCAATGGTGGATGGGCTGGGTTGTATCTACTAGCTTTTGTAGGATTTTCTATTCAAGAGCATTGGTGTTTCCATACCAGGCCGCATCACAACCCATCAATATACTCTCCACCATACAGCTATAGAAGTTTGTCAAAGATTTAGAGGTCCTGCTGAATCTTCACAAACTTCTAAAGAAGTAGAGGTGCTGCCATGATTTCTTCATAATTGCACTATCATTTTAGATCTTCTGAAAAGGTAACACTGAGGAATTTAGAGTTGCTGACCCTCTCCACCTCTGATTTCTCCAATGTGGATGGGTTCAACAACCCCCGATTTCTTCCTCCTGAAGTCAATAACCAGATTTTTGGTCTTGTTGACATTAAATGAGAAGTTGTTGTTGTGGCACCACTGAGCCAGATTTCCAATCTCCCTCCTAAATGCTGATTTGTCATTACCTTTGATTCAGCCTTGATTACGCTCTGCATCAAGCTACCAGAGATCATGACAAGCTTGATTTTACCATAAAACCAGGGTGAACCAAAAGGGTCAGACCAGTTACACTCACAGATCTCGATTTTGCAGATGACATAGTCCTGCTCTCTGACCAGATGGAGGAAGCACAGCAGCTACTGACAAAAGTGGAAATAGAATGCAATAAAGTTGGACTTCATCTAAACGCTAAAAAGACAGAGTACATGGCGTTTAACTGTGACGAAGGTACTCTCAAGACCGTAGAGAATGATACCATTAAGAAAGTCTTTGACTACAAGTACCCCGGGTCAAGAACGATGAGTTCGGAGAAGGACTTAAAAATACGGAAGGTGCTGGCGTGGGGGGCTATGAACGACATGAAGGAAATCTGGAAGTCGAGCCAGACCAGAGGGCTTAAAAAGAGGATTTTCATAGCAGTCACAGAGTCCATTCTCACATATGGATACGAGACGTGGACACTCACCAAGATGATGCGAAAGTCTCTAGATGGTTGCTATACACGAATGCTCCGGATGGCTCTTGATGTGAGTTGGCAAGAGCACATGACGAACGTTGAGCTCTATATCAACCTACTGATGCTTTCCACTAAAATCGAGGTGAGGAGACTGCAACTAGCGGGGCACTGTCTACGCCACCCCGAGCTACCTGCCAGCCTAGTCATCATATGGGAGCCCAAGCACAGGAGGATGAACCTGGGCACCCTCCCAAGACTATGGTCAACACGCTCCTAGAAGACAGCGGTGCGGCTAATGTAGAGGAACTGAACACACTGATGAGGCAGAGGGAGAAGTGGAGAGTCTGTCGTCGTGCCCAATGCCAGCCCCCTAGGCCTGAGTCGACGTAGTAGTAGTTGATTCGGTCAATGATGGTGGTGGTGCCAGCAAACTTAAATATGGCATTGGATCTGTGCTTGGCCTCACAGTCATAAGTACAGAGTGAGTAAAGCAAGGGGCTAAGCACATAGCAATGAGGTGCACTTGTGCTAATGGAGATTGTGGAGGAGATAATGCCAATGTGAACTGATTGGGGTCTGCAAGTGAAGAAATTGAGTGTCCACTTGCACAAGGAGGTATTGAAGCTACGGTGTTGAAGCTAATTGATTAGTTTTGAGGGAATGATACTATTGAATATTGAGCTGCAGTCGATGGAGAGTATCCTGATATACACATCTTTGCTGTCTAGCTGTTCCAGGATTGATTGAAGAGCCAGTGAAATGGCATTTGCTGTGGATCTATTCTACCAGCAAGCAAATTGGAATGGATCCAAGTTGCTTCTCAGGCAGGAGTTGATTTGTTTCATCACCAACCTCTCAAAGCACTTCATAATTTTGGATGTTAATGCTACTGGATGATAGTCCTTGAGATGACTTATCATGTTCTTCATATGCACTGGTATAATTGAAGCCAACTTGAATCAGATGGGTACCCTAGAGTGCTGAAGCAGGAGGTTAAAGATGTTGGTGAACATTCCAGCCAGTTGATCAGCACAGGTCTTTAGTACTCCTCCAGGTATCCCATCTGGGCTGATGTTTTTCATGGGTTCACCTTCCTGAAGGATGATCTCATGTTGGCCTCAGAGACTGAAATCACAGGGTCACCATGGGTTGTGTGAGTTCGTGAAGGTGCCTCCATGTTTTGATGGTAGAAGTAATAGAAGGCATTGAGCTCATCTGGGAATGAAGCATTGTTGCTACCTATGTCACTTGGTTTCACTTTGTAAGGGGTAATAGCATTCAAGCCTTCTCACTACTATTGAGCATCCTTCAGTGATTCAAGTTTGGTCCAGAACTGCCACTTTGCACATAATGGCTTTCCAGAGATCATACCTACTCTTCTTGTATCTTATTGGTCACCAGACCTGAATGCTACTCATTTGGTCCTCAGCAGGTTGCAGATCTCTTGGCTCATCCAGGGTTCCTGGTTGGCGGAGACTCTGAATGATTTTGTGGGGACCCACTTGTCTACAATGTGTTTATCAGTTCTGCAGTGTTTTCATTCAGATCCTCTGATGAGTCCTTGAACACGGCCCAGTCTGCTGACTCAAAGCAATCTTGTAGTCGCTCCTCTGCCATTCATGATGAACTCTTTGTTGTCCTTATCTTTGGAGCCTTGCTCTTTAGCCTCTGCCTGTATGCAGGTAGAGGAAGGGCAGCCAAATAATCAGGTTTCCCGAAATGCAGTCTTGGGATCAAGCGGTTGTAGTTGCATATTGTAGTATAGCAATGGTTCAGTGTTTTGCGACCCCTGGTGCTGCAGGTTATAAGTTCATAATAAATGGGCAGAGGTTTCTTCAAATATGCCTGATTGAAATTCTCGACTATGATTTGAAATGTGTCAGGGTGGGCTGTTTCTTGTTTGGAGATGGCAGCACTCAATATCTTGAATGTGTGATTAATGTGGGCTTTCGGTCGTATATAAACTGTGGAAAAGGTCATGGAGGAGAACTCTCTTGATAAATAGAATGATAAGGACTAAATCATTAGATGTTCCAGATTGGGGGAACATTTGTTTGACAAAACTGCCACATCCAAGCACCTCAAAGGGTTTATCATGAAGCACAGTGCCCCAACTTTGCCTTCTCCGAATCAGCAGTCTGCTTCATTCTGTGCATCGAATGAAGCCTTGGAATCTTACCACTGTATCCATCATGTCTGGGGTGAGCCATGTTTCTATGTGAACACAGAACACAGCAATTCCTCATTTCCCTCTGATACAGCAATCTTGCCCTTAGGTCCTGAATCTTGTACTCCAGCAAATGGTCACTTTTGCTAACAAAATGCTGGGGAGAGGAACTTTCATTGCTTGGCATTTCAGTCTGGCTTGGAGTTCTCCACTATTCCCTACCTTCCATCCATGGCAAAGTACCCTGATCTGCTGAAAGGTAATGTACCTGCATGCCTGAGACTTTAGCCTGCCGAGTCCTTCAGAAGATCGTGAATTTTCTAGTTCATTGAGATAGTTTAGAAGCATGTGGTTTAAAGGGAAATTACAGGCTATAGATAGCAGTGTGGGTAAATCAGAAGAGATATTTTTAGAAGTGTTGTAAGCAGCCTACAACATGTCATTGTGGTTCACCAGTGCCACCTCTTGTGCTCTGGTGATGGACAAAGGAAGGGAAGACTCTTAGCTTATCTTTGTGTTAACAGTGGCCATTACTGATGAATAATTGAGAGCCTCAGACTGAACCTTGCAGCTCTTTTGTCCACCCAGACCAAAAGATGTGAATGGTAGAATCTCATTAATGGAGTACTGATCAGCTTCCCCATTAAAGATTGGAAGCAAGGAGTTGGCAGCTATTTGGCCATTAAAATCTGATGACTAAGGAGGGAACCATGCTGAATGCAGCAGTTAGGACTCAGAAGAAACTTCTAAAGAGAATTGTGGTTGTGGGAGTAAAGCCCCCGGCACAAAATCAGGTTGGCTGCATGGGGAATAAATGCACTGTGCAGGAGAGGCTCAGGTAGAATAAGCATTCTGCTCTGCCCAGCCTTCAACAATTATAAATAACTCTTTTTGTGCATTCTTGCCTGATAGATTCAACCTTTCATCGATAACTAGGGTGGGCTTACAGTTGCTGTTGGAATCTTGCTGGCAAATTAAAATTAGTGCCGGCCTCCCACTGCTCTCCAACAATGGAAAAGAGTACAGTCGACGTTTCGGGCTGAGACCCTTCAGCAGTTCTGCAGAAGGATGAAAGCCCGAAACATCGAGCGTACTCTTTTCCGTAGATTCTGCCTAGCCTGCTACGTTCCTCCAGCATTTTGTGCATGTTGCTAGGATTTCCAGTTTCTGCAGATTTTCTCTTGTTTGTGACTCTCCTACAATACCTCAAAATTTGGGCATTCCTCATTGCCCACAATTTAAAATGCAGTTGGCTGGAACAGTACGGAATCTTAGGACTTATTTATTTTATCGGTTTCCGTCAGAGGAGGGGAGGAGTTAAAAGTCGCATTTTGTCAATCAAAAGTGAGATTTACAGGCACCCCATCCCCGCCTTTCCATCACCCCACTGTGGACAGACAATCTTAAATTAGTTCTGTCTCCTTCTTGTTGCTGGGTCGTAATATTAAGTGTTTCTGTCACACATGTGCCTTTTAAGGTAGTCCACCTCCACAGAGCTGACTCATCCATCCTTTGGAGTGACATTAACACACGATACAATAAAATGTGTTCCAGCTGCACACATGGTCCCTGCCTCTCCAGCAAGAAGTAAATAAATGAAAGTGGCCACCAGCTAGGCAGCTACTAAAATTCCATCAAGAAATATTAACAATATGGAGCCTTTCATGATTAAAAATAAGACATCTCATCCATCAAATTCCTATCCTATGAATCTAGGTTTGTTAGTTCACTTCAATGATGCAAGATTTCACAAAAAGGTACTGTTCAACAGGGGCAGACTCATTTCCAAAAATCTTTTCTTTTGATTGCGCTCATTTTGGGGCTGCGATTTCATGACCATTGGGTTTGGCTTTGATCTGTGAAGACTCTTTTAATGGGCTGGACGTGCTGTCTGCCGGGTTGGGCTCTCTACGGCAGCATCTTCTTGTTTAAAAAGGGTCACTGGATAACAATGGAAATAAAGGCCACCATGCAGTTTACAGTACTCTTACTTGTGGCTTTACTTTGCAAAACATGATGACAAGGAAAGTATATCATAGGGCGCTTTCCGCACTCTAATTTTCCACAAAGTTTGATCCATTCTTTGTATGAAACCAATAATTTCCTTTAGCCACCTCGAGCAGGTTGTGCAGGGGATGCTCAACATCACCATCTGTTTTGCTTTATTCCAGCTGCCCCCGAGTTTGTGCCAATACAGTAGATGCAAATCAGGCCAAGGCATTTTATTCAAAGTTCCGAGTAAATTTATTATCAAAGTACATATATGTCACCTTATACAACCCTGAGATTCATCTCCTTGTGGGCATACTCAAAAAATCGATAATGGAATAATAACCATAATCAAACCAATAAAAGACCACTTCAACTTGGGCATTCAATCAGTGTGCAAAAGACAACAAATTGCGCAAATACAAAGAAGAAAGAAATAGTAATAATAATAATAATAATAATAATAATAAATAAATAAACAATAAATATCAATAACATGATGTGAAGAGTCCTTGAAAGTGTGTCCATAGGCTGAGGGAACATTTCAATAATGGGGCAAGTGAAGTTGAGTGAGGTTATCCCCTTTGGAATTTCTGCCAATAGATGCAAATCAGGCCAAGGCATTTTTGTAAATCTATACTTCCTACTGTGTGCTGGCATTGTGTAATTTGTACTCAAGAGTGGTGCTGTGGAGAACAAGGTTCTGTCATGTCTGTATTCAAGTCTTTCTGATGGGAGCAGGTCATGTCTTTTCTGTTGAAGCACTCTGTTATCAAAGGAGTGAACACAGACCAAAACAACAGTATTGAATCCACTTGATCATAAATCAATGGGGTCACTTACTGCCTTGATAAATTTTTGTTTAAAGGCATTTGGGTGTGAGAACAAGTACTTCCTCAGTTGCCAAGCTATAGAAAGCTGAAGGATGCAATAATTAAAGTTATGCAGAGCAACAAATTACGGCAAACACTCCAGCAAACCCTTTACTGCTGTCAGTATAAAAGGATTAGACACAAAGCAGTAGCAAGGTACTTCGATCCATTTGATGTTCTCTATCTCAGCACAGAACCCAAACACTCAAACATTTATCGATTGGTTTGTGAAATGTGGATGCAAGTGTTCAATCAACGACTAAAATACGAGACTTAGTCAGGGCTGGACAGCAAATTTTAATAAATGACCTACTGTACTTCAATAAAAAATAATGTATTTTAACTAATTGTTTTGCAAATCAGTTCACTTTGTAAATTATGCAGAAGAGGGTACTCTTAAATTACCTGTTGAATGGTAGAAGTGAATTTAAAGAAGAGATTGATGGCAGAAAAAAAATTAGAGTCACTGCTACAGGCCAGTGAACAAGGGTTTACGATTAGCACTAGGAAGATATAGTTTGTAACTGTTATTGACTGTGAAGGAGGTAATTGAAACATACCTGATTCTGTTTTAAAATATGGGGGATAAATTGGAGGCTCCTCTCCATAGTCTCAGAGAGTATGATCTATATTTAAGCGTTGATTACAATTAAACGGCATAACTTTGTGCTGGCTGTACATTAGAACAATTTCTGTATGCAGTCACTGCCAAAGGGATCACATTTACAAAGGCTCCATATGCTTAAAGCCAGCCTGCAGTGTTTAAGGGGCATTGCATTATAGCTGGAAGTTAGGCACAAAATTAATTAGACCCAGGGAAACATATTATGGGACATTGGTGGAGTACCTGATTAAAAACCCCGATTAGCTGTGGAGTTCAAGATCAGGTATCCAATCCAAACCGTGGGCAGTGGCACAAGAACTGCAAGAACCTCAACTGAGTGGTCAAGATAATTGAATACAGTTTTGAATGCCGCAATCAGTCAATCGTGTTACTCGTCTCAGTTACTAATCAATTGACCAGACCCCCAGCATTCACTGCCAACAATCCTTATCAACGAAGACATAGAGCTAATAATTAACTTGCTTCACTTTGCCCACTCCTCTTCACTAAACGCCTATCATTGCCTTGTCATCATATCAAGCATCACAATCTCACCCCCTCTCCCCAGGTTAGTGTATGACAGTTACAGCCAAACCTCCTCCCTTGATGTACAGCAGAGAATACTGTGCAGTCTGCCAGTGCTGTCCATCACTGTCCCACTGCAGAAGGGGTTAACATCCCACTTTTTTCTGCTCCCCTTCCCACACCCTTACCCTTGTGCCCTTCTCCTTCCAAACACCAGAGAACTGTGACCATTTGGAGTGCAGAGGATCGGCATTGGGTCACTGATAATGAAGGGTGCACCAGCAACCATCTACGAGCCTTCAGCTCAGGGGTGTTCTTGTGTGTTAATCAAAGGCAAACCTAGAGGGCAGATCTGAGAGGGGACACTAAGCGGGAGCAGCTGCAGAGAAGCCGGCGGCCAAGGATAGCCTAGAACCATAGAACACTACAGCACAGAAAACAGGCCATTCGACCCCTCTAGTCTGTGCTGAAACATTATTCCGCTCGTCCCATTGACCTGCATCCTGTTCATAACCCTCCAGACTTCTCCCATCCATGTATCTATTCAATTTATTCTTAAAACTTAAGAGTAAGCCCGTATTTACCACATAAGATGGCAGCTCGATCCACACTCCCACCACTCTCTGAGTGAAGAAGTTCCCCCTAATGTTCCCTCTAAACTTTTCCCCATTCACCCTAAAGCCATGTCTTCTCGTATTTATCTCTCCTAATCTAAGTGGAAAGAGCCTATTCACAATTACTCTGTCTCTACACCTCATGATTTTGTAAACCTCTATCAAATCTCCCTTCATTCTTCTACGCTCCAAGGAATAAAGTCTTAACCTGTTCAATCTTTCCCTGTATCTCAACTCCTGAAGACCCGGAAACATCCTAGTAAATTTTCTCTGCACTCTTTCAATCTTACTGATATCCTTCCGATAGTTAGGTGACCAGACCTGTACACAATACTCCAAATCTGGCCTCAACAATGTCTTATACAACCTCCCCATAACATCCCAACTCCTATACTCAATACTTTGATTTATGAATGGCAGGATGCCAAAAGCCTTCTTTACAACCCTGTCTACCTGTGGCACCACTTTCAGGGAATTATGTATCTGAACTCCCAGATCCCTTTGTTCCTCCAAACTCCTCAATGCCCTACCATTTACTGTGTACGTCCTACCTTGATTAATCTTTCCAAAATGCAACACCTCACACTTGTCTGAATTAAATTCCATCTGCCATTTTCTGGCCCATTTTACCAGTTGGTCCAGATCCCTCTGCAAGCTTTGAAAGCCTTCCTCGCTGTCCACAACGCCTCCAATCTTAGTGTCATCAGCAAACTTGCTGATCCAATTTACGACATTATCATCTACAAATGTAGATCATTGATATAGACAACAAACAACAATGGTCCCAGCACAGATCCTTGAGGCACACCACTAGTCACAGGCCTCCAGTTTGATAAGCAATCATTCACTACCGCTCTCTGTCTTCTCCCACACAGCTAATTTCGAATTCAGTTTACAACCTCTCCATGGATACCTAGTGTCTGAACTTTCTGAACTAACCTCCCATGTGGGACCTTGTCAAAGGCCTAACTAAAGTCCACGTAAACAACATCCACAGCCTTTCCTTCGTCTACTTTCTTGGTAATCTCCTCGAAAAAACTTGAGGATCCAAACACAGATGCAACAGGTGTCATTGAAGGTAGTTGTCTTATACTGCAGTGCCAACAGCAATCACCCAAGTGCTGAAATGCAAGACCAACTTCTGCTGCCATGGAAGCTTGTGCTCTCGCCATGATGGCTCTGGATTGCTGGTGCTGCCAAGTTGGTGCTCCAACAACCCATCCTCCAACATTTCCTGGGTTACCAAGGGACCTGGCTTCTTGGAGCAAATCTCCATTCAGTCCAGCTACTCAGCCTGTGCCACTTGCCGTCAGCCAGCCAGTACAGACTGCTGCCACCCAAGGCAAAACAGTCCATAGTGCAAAGTTTCCAAGCCCACTGCTGTGCATGCTGGAACTCAAGGGTAACCAGATCCTTAGTATTCTTTTACTTGTCCAGGTACTCCTTGCAATGTTGCCCCAGCCTGCTGACTTCCATGAGAGGTCTCACTAAAACCCTGCTCAATTGCTTTCCTTGTCTAAAATCTGGATCTTCTTGTTTCGACATTGTGATACAAGTTTGCAAAAAAAAGTTAGAAACTCATGATGGTTTGCACAAAGTCTATAGTTTTTGTTCCTGACTCTCCGTTTCTCTGAAATATTAGAGGACGGAATTTTATCATGTGCATGTTATATGGCAAACAACCAGATACCATTTCTGATCAATCCAGCAATTCTGTTGTCATCTTTATCAATGATTAGACCTTTTGCGTTCATAACTGAACTTAAATTTTACAGCTAGCATGGTGAGGTTTAATGTCTAGTTTCCAGATTTTTAATCCATCCTCTGGGTTACTACTTTGCTAATTTACTTTAACAGGGTCTATATTATGGAATGAATGTGTATTCAGTACATTTTCACATTCACATGCATTTCTGTCGCTGGGTACTATTTATGAGGGGTGATTGATAAGTTTGTGGCCTAAGGTAGAAGGAGTCAATTTTAGAAAACCTAGCACATTTATTTTTTAGCATAGCCCCCTCCTACATTTACACACTTAGTCCAGCAGTCGTGGAGCATACGGATCCCTTCTTCATGAAAGTTGGCCTCTTGGACCTCCAGAAAGTGCTCCACAGCAGGGGTAATTGATAAGTTTGTGGCCTAAGGTAGAAGGAGATGAGCTATTAACTTCAAACTTTCTGCATAATCACTCAAAGAGTTGAACCACATATGCATGTAACGAGAGCTGTACAGTATTCATCTCCTATACCTTATATAATATAGGAGCCTCGTATACATTTACTATAATTCACAGTTTCCTTTTCTCTCTCTATTATGTAATGATTACATAATAGAGAGAGAAAAGAAAATGGTGAATTATGCTACTGTAAGTGTATACATTGTAATGCATTGTACTGCTGCCGCAAAGTTAACCAATTTCACGAGATATTGTATGCCGGCGATATTAAACCTGATTCTGATTCTGATTGTAAATTAAAACATCAGAGATGCTGATAGCTCCACCAAACAGTTTGAACATTCTGTATTTTATTGTAGATTTTTTTGCAATTGCAGCTTTGCTTTGGTTTTCGGGTATGTTTGTTGTAAGCAGTGCTGAGGATATATGATTCTTCACTATCGTTTATTTTTTATGTGTTTGAAGACAACAAGCATCTTTCCCACTTGTTACAATACAACTTAATTCAGGCAGGCTAGTTAAGGTTGCTTTAAGAGGGAGCTGGTTTGGGGGAACTGATCCTCATCTAGCTCTACATTCAGACTAGCAATTGTGAGAAATACACCAAAGCTTTCTGAGGTGCAGCTGTTCCAATAAGTTAATAAAGGCAATAGGTTCCTCATTCCAATGTTAAGTCCCATTATGTTGTATATGCACAGGGTCTACCGCCTTTTTCAGTCACAGATCCTCTCTGGATGGCTATTTTTATTTTGTCCATCAACATGGTGCTGTGTATACTTGTGCATGCTTCCTATTCTCTGTATTGTGGTGGAGTAGACCAGTTGAATCTGAAAAATGAATGATTTATCATTGTCGTAGAGTCATAGAAAAATACAGAACAGAAACATGTCCTTTGGTCCATCTAGTCTGAGCCGAACCATTTAAACTGCCCACTCTCATCAACCTGCGCCCAGAACATAGCTCTCCATATCCCTACCATCCATGTTCCTATCAAAACTTCCCTTAAAAGTTGAAGTTGAGCTTGCATGCACCATTTGAACTGGCAGCTTGTTCCGCACTCTCACAACCCTGAGTGAAGAAGTTTCCCCCCATGTTCTCCTTAAACTTATCACCTTTCACCCTTAATCCACAACCTCTAGTTGTAATCCCATCCGAACTCAGTGGAAAAAGTCTGTGTACATTTACTCTTTCTATCCCTCTCATAATTTTGTGTACCTCTATCAAATCACCCCTACTCTTATACGTTCCAAGGAAAACGTGCTAACCTATTCAATCTTTCCTTGTATCTCAGGTCCTCCAGTCCTAGCAACATCCTTATAATTTTTCTCTGTACTCTTTCAAACTTATTTACATCATTCCTGTAGGTAGGTTAGCAAAACTGCATACAGTACTACTAATTTAGGCTCCACCAATGCCTTATACAGCATTAAAAGAACATCCCATCTCCTGTACTCAGTACTTTGATTTATGAAGGCCAAAGTGACAAAAGCTTTCTTTATGACCTTATTTACCTGTGCCACCACTTTCAATGAATTATGGACCTGCATTCCCAGATGCCCTTTTTCCACCACATTCCTCAGTTTGGTACCACTCACTGTGTAAAACCTACGCTGGCTGGTTTGACTGAAGTGGAACACCTCACACTTGTCTGCATTAAATTCCATCTGCCCTTTTTTCAGCCCGTTTTTCCAGCCGGTCCAGATCCTGCCACAAGCTCTGATCAACTTCCTTGCTGTCCACTGCACGCCCAATCTCGGTGTCATCCACAAACATGCTGATGCAGTTAATAACATTATCATCCAGATTATTGATATAGATGACAAACAACAACGGTCCCAGCACCCATCCCTGCATCACTCCACTAGTCATGGGCCTCCAGTCAGAGAGACAACCATATACCACCACTCTTCAGCTTCTCCCTGAAAGCCAATGTCTAATCCAATTTACTACCTCATCTTGAATGCTGAGCAACTGAGCCTCCTTAACCATCCTCCCATGCGGGACCTTGTTAAGTGCTGTGCTAAAGTCCATGTAGGCAGCAACCACTGCCTTGCCTTCATCAACTTTCTCACAAATCTCTATAAGATTGGTTCGACACAATTTACCACGCATAAAGCCATGTTGACTATCCTTAATCAGTCCATGTCTATCCATATATCTGATCTCTTAGAATACCTTCCAATAACTTTCCCACTACTGATATCAGGCTCACCAGCCTATAATTTCCTGGATTATTTTTAGAGTCTGTTTTAAACAACAGAACAATATTAGCTATCCTCTAATCTTCCCGTACCTCTCCTGTCACTAAGAATGACTTAAATATCTCTGCTTGGGCCCCTGAAGTTACTGCATTTGCCTCCCACAGGGTGCGTGGAGACACCTTGTTAGGCCCTGGGGAATTATCCACCCTAAATTGCCTCAAGACATCAAACACCTCCTCCTCTGTAATCTGTACAGGGTCCATGACCTCACTGCTGCTTTGTCTCAATTCTATAGACTCTGTGTCCATCTCCTGAGTAAATACAGATGCAAGAAATTCATTTAAGATCTCCCCCATCTCTTTTGGCTCCATGCATAGATTACCATTCTTATCTTCTAGAGGACTAATTTTGTCTCTTACAATCCTTTTGCTCTTAACGAATCTGTAGAATCTTTAGGGTTCTCCTTCACCTTGCCTGCTAGGGTGACCTCATGCATTCTTTTAGCTTTCCTGATTTCTTTCTTAAGTGTACTCTTGCATTTCGTACACTCCTTAAGTACCTTATTTGTTTCTACCTGCTATACTCTTTTTTTTCTTAACCAAGGTCTCAATATCTTTTGAAAACCAAGGTTCCCTAAAACTGTTACCTTTACCTTTTATTCTGACAGACATATGTATGCTTTGTACTCTCTTAATTTCACGTTTGAAGGCCTCCCACCTACCAAATGTACTTTTGCTAGAAAATGGCCTGCTCCAATCCACATTTACCAGATCCTTTCTGATACCATCCAAATTGGTTTTTCTCCAATTTAGAATCTCAGCCTGTGGACCAGACCTATCCTTTTCCATATCAACTTTGAAACTAATGGCATTATGATTACTAGATGCAAAGTGTTAACCTACACAAACTTCTGTCACCTGCACTGTTTCATTCCCTAATAGAGATCAAGTCTTGCACACTCTCTCATTGGGACCTCTTAGGGTACTTGGTAGTGTGGAGGAGCAGAGGGATCTGGGGGTACATGTCCACAGATCCCTGAAAGTTGCCTCACAGGTGGATAGGGTAGTTAAGAAAGCTTATGGGGTGTTAGCTTTCGTAAGTCGTGGGACAGAGTTTAAGAGTTGCGATGTAATGATGCAGCTCTATAAAACTCTTGTTAAGCCACACTTGGAGTACTGTGTCCAGTTCTAGTCACTTCACTATAGGAAGGATGTGGAAGCATTGGAAAGGGTACAGAGGAGATTTATCAGGATGCTGCCTGGTTTGGAGAGTATGGATTATGATCAGAGATTAAGGGAGCTAGGGCTTCACTCTTTGGAGAGAAGGAGGATGAGAGAAGACATGATAGAGGTATACAAGATAATAAGAGGAATAGATTGAGTGGATAGCCAGCGCCTCTTCCCCAGGGCACCACCGCTCAATGCAAGAGGACATGGCTTTAAGGTCAGGGGTGGGAAGTTCAAGGGGGATATTAGAGGAAGGTTTTTTACTCAGAGAGTGGTTGGTACGTGGAATGCACTGTCTGAGTCAGTGGTGGAGGCAGATACACTAGTGAAGTTTGAGAGACTACTAGACAGGTATATGGAGGAATTTAAGATGGGGGCTTATATGGGAGGCAGGGTTTGAGGGTCGGCACAACATTGTGGGCCGAAGGGCCGGTAATGTGCTGTACTGTTCTATGTTCTATGTTCTATGTACTAAGGAAACTTTCTGGAACAGTTTGGACAAACTCTATCCCATCTAATCCTTTTATGGCATGGGAGTACCAGTCAGTATGTGGAGAGTGAAGATCTCTCCTGACTAAGTACTGCTGTGATATTTTCCCTAATCAGTAATGCCACCCCTTCTCCTTTAATCTCTCCCAGTCTGTCACATCTGAACCAGCAGAATCCTGGAATATTGGGCTCCCAGTCCTGTTCCCGCTGCAACCAAATCTCACTAATAGCTACAATATTATAATTCCAAGTGTTGATCATGCCTTGAGCTCATCTGCCTTTCATACAATAATTCTTGCATTGAAATATATGCAGCTCAGGACTTCAGTCATACTATTCTCAACCTTTTATTTCTTGACTTTGTCTGAGGTCTTACCAAAATCTGTCTCCACAACCTCTTTACTAACTCTTCTGGCACTCTGGTTCCCAACCCCATGCAACTCTAATTTAAAGCCCACCATGCAGAATTAACAAACCTTCCTGCTAGGATATTAGTCCCTCTCTAGTTGAGGTGGAAACTGTCCCTTCTGTACAGGCCCCACCTTCCCTGGAAGAGAGCTCAATGATCCGAAAATCTTATGCCCTCCCTCCTACACCAACTCCTTAGCCACATGTTAACTGATATGAACTCACTTTGCAGAACCTCATCATTCTTCCAACCCATGTCATTGGTACCTACATGGACCACAACCTCTGGCTGCTCACCCTCCCACCTGAGAGTGCTGAGGGCTCTATCCAAGTTGTCCTGGACCCTGGCACGCGGGAGGCAACATAGCATGTGAAAGCTCAATCTCGTCCACAGAGCATCCTTTCTGTTCCCCTAACAAATGAATCCCCTATCACCACAGCTCGCCTCCTCCCTCCTTCCCTTCTGAGTCACAGAGCCGGACTCAGTGCCAGAGACCTGACCACCGTGACCTTCCTCTGCAAGGTCATTCCAACAGTATCCAAAGTGGTATACCTATTGTTAAGGGGAAAAGCTACAGGGGTACTCACACTGGCTGTTTAATCCCTTTCCTCATTCCTGACTGTCACTCAGTCTCCTGTTTCCTTCACCTTGGTGCATTTATAAGCCGATTTGTCGCAGTTACGAGCCCATTTATTCAGTTTTCATCAGCTTGCATTTAGGTATCTTTGAATCACAGCAGCATACAGTAGAGAACCAGGCCTTTATAGACCACTATGTCCATGCCAATTGTGATGCCAATCTACACTCATCCCCTTTGTCTGCATTAGGCCCATATCCCTCTTATACCTTTTCTATTTAAATTCCTGTTCAAGTACTATTAATTGTTTCTGTAAAATTATTTTAATAGAACATAGAACATAGAATTGTACCACTCAGTAGAGGCTCTTCAGCCCACAATGTTGTGCCAACCCTTAAGCCCTACCTCCCATATAAACCCCCACCTTAAATTCCTCCATATACCTGTCTAGTAGTCTCTTAAATTTCACTAGTGTATTTGCCTCCACCACTGACTCAGGCAGTGCATTCCACTCACCAACCATTCTCTGAGTAAAAAGCTTCCCTCTAATATCCCCGTTGAGCTTCCCACTCCTTACCTTAAAGCCATGTCCTCTTGTATTGAGCAGTGGTGCCCTGGGGAAGAGGCGCTGGCTGTCCACTCTATCTATTCCTATCTAATACAGTTAAATATCCCAGTCACGTAAGAAACTTGATATAGGGAGATGCTGAGACATAAAGAGATTAAAAAGTAGCTTTATTTGACACTACATTGAAACACGCAGTAAGATGTGTTGTTTCCATCAATGATCAACACAGACCGAGGATGTGCAGGGGCAGCCCACAAGTGTCACAGTGCTTCCAGCACCAACACAGCATGCCCACAATTTACTAACCCTTATAAAAAAGGGGAACACAAGTTCATAAGAAATAGATCACACCAGCATTTTTGTGTCTGATCTGTCATTCATCAACATTGTGGCTGATATTTCACCTCAGCAACACATTTCTGCATTAGACCCTTAAACTATAAAAATCTACAGATCTCTCTGTTGAATGAACATAAAGACTGTATTTACATAGTGTGGGGAATTCCAAAGGAAAAACAAAATTAAAAAAAACAGAACTCTATAATTTCTTTCCTCAATATTTTTGTTTCTCTTGAAGAGACAAAAACACATCTGTAGACATTGGAAATCAAAACTAAAAACAGAAAAAGCTGGAAATACTCAGCAAGTCAAGCAGCATCTGAAGAGAGAGCAAGAAAGAGTTAACATTTCAGACCATGACCTTTCACCAGTTCCGACGACCTGAAATGCTTCTCCCTTTGTAAATGCTACCTGACCTGCTGTCAATGTACTGTATTATGAATTCTTGCTGTTAATTCGTCAGTCAATGTTTTCTGTCCAGCTCAGTCAGACCTCTTCTGGTTGCCCCCCTTTTTATCTTGGACATACCTCAAGGCCTCTGTTGCTGTTGACAAATAATTCCATTTTCTTGAGGTAGACGATTGTAATAATGATAACTTTATAAATATGGAATAGACTATTAATGCTGAAAGCCAAATATAAAAGTAAATGGAAGACACGCATTTATTCACTGGCAAGCAAATAGTTTTACTCTTCACTCAGCATACTTGCAGTACATGTCTAAATCACAGGCCAGTGATATAGTGGTGGTTAATTCTACATTTAACATAAGTACGCATTAGTTAATGTTAGTTTGCAATAAAGGAATCAGTGTATGTTTTGAAGCATTCCCTGTCACCTTGAGTTCCTTGCTACATTTCTCACTTGGTCCATTATTATGCCATCACCTCACAACACCCAAACAACTGGTGATAAGCAGTGCTAGAGAATGCCAAATTGTGATGGAACATTGAAGATCAACATCATCAACCTGTGAAGCTTATCTCTCCGAACTCAACAACTACCAGAGCCTGCTGGGACCTTAATTGGAAATGGCTGGGCTGGCACACTGAGAGTGCAAGCTTGGGTTTCAGGCTGCAAGAATTATTGTGAAGTAAAAAGACAAGATCAATAATGGGAGATTCATCATATGTGAACCAAACTTAGCAAAGAGAAACCTTGAGTGCAGTGGCCCCACTCTTAAGGTGAGAATGAGGATGGAAATGGCCACTCAAACAGAGTGTACAATCAGGCAGATGAATTCATGACATAGTTGGATGGAATGGAATCTTTTATTATGTCTAATATTATTATAGATGTTGAGGATTTTATGGAAAATCGAGAGGTACAGAATATTGTCACTGGAGAACATAAGAAGGCTATTTTATTGACATAGGTCATCTTTGAGACCTGGTACACTCCTATTAATCAAATTGCACCTCAGAAAGCTATTGATAATGTTTTCCTGGAGATAATGCAGACATTGGAGGATTACCTCAATTTACAGTTGTTTGAAATAACATCATAGTTAAAAGTTTGACAAGAAGAATTAAAGAGCTGCGGAAAATGTCAATGGCTATTTTTGTTGCCTTAAAAGATTTATTGAGTCATTGCAACTTTTGTGAATTCTTAAATCATACACTCAGGGATAGATTTGTGTGTGGCCTGGGAAGTGAATGGATAGAGTGTTAGTTGTTAAGCATGTAGAGTCTTATGGTTGACCTGACTTACAACATCATAAATTCCATGCAAGTGACAATGTAAAGTACCACATAACTTCATCTATTACCAGGTATAATCATGACAGTAGTTTATAGTTAGTGGGCAACAACTATTGCTCCGTTCCCAAAACAAGCATGCACCACATAGATGCAAACACCCCAGATTTTGGCTAATGAGGCAACTACAGCTTTTCCATCAGCTTCCTGTTCCCCTAAGGCAGCAAAGTACAATACCTGTCAAAAAAAACGGACCCAAAGCAAAGACATGTGAGACTAAGCCTGCAAGAGTTAACCAGACCAAAGTGACTTATGCAATCCTATCACACAGAGAAGGTGCTTCCAGTCAGAAAATAGGGGGAGGGTATCTCTGTAACCTGAAGTGGAAATGAACTGAGTAATGCTAGAGCTATGTAAACTCTACAACATCAATGCAAATGACGGGATGCAATGAAATATTAAAGTAACTTTTCAGATTTCTGTTCAACCCACAGTAAACTCAATTGTTCCAACTGCAGAGAGATACCTACAGATCTGGTTCTGTCTACCTGTGACTAGGAGCATAATTAGAGAACACACAGAAACAGGCCATTCAGCTCAACTTAGTCCATGCTGATCAAGATGCCAATCTAAGTTAGTCCTATTTGACTGCATTTGACCCATATCCCTCTAAACCTTTCCTATCCATGCTCTGTCCAAATGTCACTCATGATTTTATACGCCTCTATAAACTCCAAGGAATAAAATCATAGCCTGTCCAGCCTCTCCCTTGAGTCATGATAACGTTCTTGTAAAATTTTTCTGCAATCCTTTTGGCTTAATCACATCTATCCTACAACAGGGTGGCCAAAACGGGACACAATGCTCCAATGTCTTGTACAGTTGCAACACAATATCTCAACTTCTATACTTAGTGCCCCGACTGGCAAAGGCCAGTATACCAAAAGTTAGGGCTTGAGGATCTGAGTTTTAGGGAAAAGTTTAATAAGTTAGAACTTTATTTCCTGGGGTGCAGGAAGACTTGATAGGGTTATACAAAATTATGAGATGTATATATAAGGAAAATGCAAGCAGGCTTTTTACACTGAGGTTGTGTGAGACTAGAACTAGAGGTCATATGTTAAGGGTGGAAAGGTGAAATACTTAAGGGAAACTTCTTCACTCATAAGGTGGTGTGAGTGTGGATTGAGCTGCCAATGGAAGTGGTAGATGTGGGGGTTGATTAAAGAGAGGTTTGGATATGTACATAGACGGGAGGAGTATGGGGAGCTGTGGTCCAGGTGCAGGTTGATGGGTCTAGGCAGAATAACTGTTTGACGTGGATTATAGGGGTCAGAGGGCCTGTTTCTGTGCTGTAGTGCTCTGTGACCCTATTAAAGCCTTTCTCACTACCCTGTCTGTAATGCCACTTCCAGGAAACTATGTACTTGTATTCCTCGGTTTCTCTGTTCTACGACACTCCCCAGGGCCCTACCATTCACATTTAGAATCAAAACATATTCTGATGAACTACTAAACATACTGAATCAAATCAACTGCACACAATCATTGATTAAAGCTGCCAGAAGTTGAAGCCAACTACGTAAAGGAATCAACAGCAGTAGGCAAAGTATGTCAAAGCAAAATAAAAACCAATTGGAAAGGTGTGTTTTGTGCCCATGCATGTTCTCTGAAATTATTTTTGGAGACGTAATTTCACAACTATGCAGTCGTACTCAAGGACTCTGACACTGCCCTTACTGCGTAAACGTAATGCATACATTAGGATAATGTCAACTTTGAGTAAAGTGTATCTCAACCAGTAGCAGATTCGCTAAAGAGTCAAATGGAAAAAGAATTAGTGAAACGAGCAAAGGATGGAATCCAAGGAAAACACACTAAGTAAACTGGCAATACTACAATACTATTGTAGCATTCAAGGCTGCCAAACAGAGTACAAAGTAAACCTCAACAAGGACAATCAATAATGAACAATATTTTTCACTGACATTATAAATACTTTATGCAAAACTGGGAGTAGTCAAGCTCTTCACAATGTGAACTTGACATGTGCACATTCAATTAAATTTAGACAAAAGTGCCAAGCTTTTTCAAACAAATTGCAAAATCGACGCCAAAATCCTCCACTGTTGTTGGACAATCAGCTTACAGGAATGAAATAGGTCACCTGATGGAGTGGTGCCACAAAACAACCTCTCACGCAGCATCAGCAAAGCTGAGGAGTTGATTGTTGACTTCAGAAAGGGGAAGGAGGGCACATGTTCACTCGTCCATATTGGAGGATCAACGGTGGATGGGGTCAACAGCTTTCAATTCCTGGGTGTTAATGTATCAGATGACCTGTCTTGGGTTCGGCACATAGATGCAATCATGAGGAAAGCATGCCAGCAGGAGGTTAAGAAGGTTTGGCTTGTCACCAAATGCTCAACAATTGAAAGTATCCTTGCTTGTTGTATCACGGCCTGGTATGGCAATTCAAACATGCGGGAATGTAAAAACTGCAAAAAGTAGTGGACTCTCCTCAATATATCATGGGCACATTCTTCCCCACCACGAGTAATATGTACAGAAGGTGCTACCTCAAGAAAGCAACATGCATCATCAAAGATCCCACCATCTGGAGCATGCCATCTTTTTCTAGCTACCATTGGGCAGGAGGTACAGAACCTTCCACCATTCGTTCTTGATCCATCCAGCAAAATGTTAATCTCAACTGTTTAGCAACCCTATGAACACTCTGAACTCTGCCAGGAATGGTCCCAAGCCTGGCTGTGAAAGGAGGAGGGTTGGGCATGTGGTTAATAACCCCATCCCAGAAAAAAAAATGCCTAAGGCTACAGAAACACCAGCAGAAGCTCCAAAGACCTCATCCCTGGGAGAGGAGGGATCTTAACTGGACTATGCCTGGGAACAATTTGAAAGAGTGACCCAGGAGAGAGGACTCTGGTGAACTGCAGTCGGTGCCTTATGTCCAAAGTAGGGCTGATGGGCTTAAGAAGAAGGTGGTGAACTCTTTGACTATTTTGCATTAAGGTGGATTTCTGGTCCTAATTGTACTGTAAAAATGTGTATAATTCATACTTAATTTATGTTTTCTTGTGACTGCTACTTATATGAAGCCCGTGATGCTGTTGCATTAAATTATTCATTCCACCTATACATACACGTTCTTATGCATACATGCAGACAATAAACTCAACTTTGGTAATGTGAAAGAAAAATTAAGCAAACACTTCTTTGTTTCACCTGAAGTTGTCAATTTGGGATAGAAATTGGATGCCTTTGACTTACAACCTGTCAAGAACAAAATTGAAGTATTGCAAAAGTTAAGAAACTGGAAAATGTGGCAGGGCTAAGATCCTTTTTGAGTAGGATCCAGTATTACTTGAGATGCTTTCCAAATGGCGATGGTATTGACAATCAGAAGATACAGCTTGTAAACAGGGACATTTTTGCCAGAACCTTTGTATATTGGGCAGGTGCTGATATGAAGGTGGCTTTCACAACAATTTCAGAGTCTAATTTAGCTACTGTCAGAAGAGCAACAACATTTTCTAATCGTATCTGTGCACACTCAAACTGGACTGAAGCTTGACATGTGTGATTGTGAAAGACAGCAAAATGTATAAATGAGGCACTGAGATCAATTGTTGTGACACTTGTAGTACTGTAGGAAGTGATGTGAGACAACTGACCTTAATTTACCACTTATCTGTTTGAATCCTTCATAATGAGGATCAATATCAAACACACCTTTCCTCCCAGAACATTTCAGCCTTTAATAGGGCAGCTGAAAGCTCTGCTGTTTACTGAGCAAAGTTTTAAAGAGGCAACTGTTCCAAGGATTTTCCTATTTAACTATGAATGATCACTTACAAAAGTTCTGTTCAAGGATTGACTAATGTAACACTCCACTACAGATCCATCCCAGCAGAGCTGCTTATGCATCATCAACCTAAACACACAAGTCTAGAACAACTTTGGGAGCAGAGAGCTAGAGATTGAAATGAAAGTAAACTTTTGATTCAAAGCATGACAATTGCTTGAGAGGGGACAGAACAAGGCACTTCAATTGATACAACACATTATGAGTCCTGAGAACAGCAGACCAATATAATGAACACAAGAGAGTCTGTAGATGCTGGAAATCCAGAGCAACCAACACAAAAATGCTTGAGGAAGTCAACAGGTCAGACAGCACCTATAGAGGGAAATAAGCAGTTGACGATTTGGGCTGAGACCCTTCACCAGAACTGAAAAGGAAGAGGGAAGAAGCCAGAATTATGCTTTGGATAGGGGAATTTTGGTGAGACAATAAGTCTAAAATGGTACCTAGTATAAATCGGAGGAAAGATCCGAAGTATCCATTAAAAGAAATGACGGAAGTGAGAGAATGTTTGCAAGGTATCAGAGAACTCTTCCAGGATTTACTCTAGAAGTGGACGAAGAACCGAGCATGGAGGAGGGGATGCATTTCAACTCTCAGTTGAATTAAGAAGTTAGTGTCTTCAGATCATAACACAACTGCATGTCGGGGATCAAACCACAGTTTAAACACTACTCAAAGGGAAATCATTGCACTATATTTATGTGTATAGATGTAAAAGAGTCCACTATGTATGATATACTAATGTAATTCTGCATAAGATTTAATCATATTTTTAGATTACATTTCAGGAATCAATACCAATTCCGAAGAATTTGATGTCTCTCAGAGCTACTTACAGAAGTTCTCAGTATTGTGGTGTCTAACCACCTAATAAAACAACATAATGAATGAGTGACAGGGGCAGGGGAAGGGGGACAGAGGAGAATGTTCCCTGAGGGTGTGAGAAATAGAGAAGGATGGAAGACGTAGGTAGGAATTGAACTCTGTTGGAGACAGATTGCTCTGCAGAGTAAAATAGAATATTTACTTATCACTTAGGCCCTGCTTTACTGCCACTTACAATGAAGCTTTGTACTGGATGGCTGAGAGATCAGTCTGAGTCAAGCAATCAACAGTCTGAAATTCATGTCACACACAGTATGCTAACTCTATTGTGATTGTTGTTTGGACAAAGCAGGCAGTGTCAATGTGCTTGGTGGCCTGATGTTGCAATGCCATGCCTCTAATGAGATGTATTTTACCAAGTTCGAGCCACAAGAATGATATAACCCAGCGCTTGCACTGTCAGGCACCAAGAAGTTCTAATTTACCCCAACCATTTATAACTAGAACAGTGTAAGTGCCCATGTAAAAGGGTAGAGAGCAAATTCCGAAATATCCTTAAAACTACAGGAACTGAAGATTAGTATGGACTTACCTGAACTTTTTTATTGACTTTTACAGTTCTAGCAGGACTAATCAGACAAGATGAAGGGAGCATGTTCCTGATAGCTCAGGGATTCAGAAACATGAGTCACAGCTTTTAGAATGGAATATGCCATTTAGAATCAAGATCATGGATTCTTAGTGAACCTGATAGAAATAATTGAGGCAAAGTCACTAAATATATTCAAGAAAAAGGCTGATATATTTCCTAATGCCAAAGAAGTCAAGGGATATGGGGAGTAAACAGGAATAGGATACTGAAGTGAATAATCAACCACAATCAAATTGGAAGGATTCCTATTTTCTGTGCTTCGGTGTGTACATGGGAATTCCTAGACCATATACTTTCACATTTTCTCTGCTATCTTCTCATCTTCTACCTGCTTGGTGCAGGGTGGGTTTCATTGTATGAACCCACCTGTGCCGGGTGCAACTCCTCTCCTTGTGGCTTGTACCATGATGTTTATTCTGTTCAAATGTGTTTTCCTGCATTTTTGCTTCCAAGTTGAATGAGTGATGGCTAACCTGTCCACTACCAGGACTGCATCCTGGAGTAAGGTGTTGTTCTAAAACTTAGAAGAGTTGATAATTGATGATTCATAGTGAAGTTTAATTGATCTTCCATGACTTGCCTCTTCAATGCCTCCTTCACTGTGCGAAATGACTTCACATCCTCACTGAAGCTGGGTTTGAAATTTGAACTTTGAACCGAAGGTAGTTTGTAACAAGAAGTGATGTTTTATTCCATTACTTTTCATGATTTGATTAAATGGAAATGATCTTTACTCTGGGTCTTCATCTGAAATGCCTCCTTTGGGAATTCTGTGCTTGACAAAAATAGATATCAGTTCTTCCACAGTGCATCCTGTAGTGATGCAGGATCCTACTTTTAACTATTTCCAATGGCTGTTGTTTAATAAATCACTTGCTTTTACATTAAGGAACATCAGTCTTTTTTGCAATTGAACATTATGCTGAAACATGTAAGTCTTGAGACATGTATTTGGGGTGTTGTTTGTCAACCATTGTAATAATAACGGCCACTATAATTTCCACAGAGCCAGACTCAGCATTGGGTACCACCACAATGGTTGTTGTCCAAGCATTCTCTGCCATTTTCACTAATACCTCATGTTTCTCTATTCTATTGTTTTCTTCTGCTTGAACTTTCTGTTGATAACCCATCAGTCTTGATTGGTTTGACATTTGGTTTGATAATTTAATGAGCTTAGAGCCCTTTAATGCCAGGTGTAAAGCTTTTATACCTCTCACGCAGTGTCAGTCAGGCCAAGGAACTGATTGTAGACTTCAGGAGAGGGAAACCAGAGGTCCATGAGCCAGTAATTACCGGAGGATCAAAAGTGGAGAGCATCAGTAATTTTAATTTCCTGTGTGTCACTATCTCAGGGGACCTGTCTTGGAACCGTCATATAAATATAATTGTGAAGAAAGCACAACAGCACCTCTACTTCCTCAGGAGTCTGCATAGATTCGCATGAGGGGGAATTTCTTTAGCCAGAGAGTGATGGATCTGTGGAGTTTTTTTTGCCACAGGCAGCTCTGGAGGCCAAGTTTTTATGTATATTTAAGGCAGAGGTCGATAGATTCAGGGCATGAGGGGATACAGGGAGAGGGCAGGAGTTTGGGTCAGAGAGGAATACTGGATTAGCCTTGATGAAATGGCAGAGCAGACTTGATGGGCCAAATGGCCCAATTCTACTCCAGTGTGTTATGCTCTTACAGTTTATTACTGTGCCATGATTTAGAATTTCAAAAGGGATTTTGTCTGTAGGTGGTTTGATCTCTTACAGGTTTGTGGTAGGCACCAATGAACGCACACAGCATCTCAGGCCTGGTTCATTATTTGCCCAGCCAACCAACTGACCCCATCCCATCTCCTTAGTACCCCACATAGGGTCACTTTGACCTGTTCCAATCTGTTTGCTGATATTAGGAAGAATTTTCTGTGGTTCTGTTGAATGATCAGCCTTGAAGATCTGAAGTTTTGTCTTGTTTGTAAATCATTCCAGTCATCAGATTTAAATTCTGTTTTACGTAAAATAGGACAAATTCAGTCATGTTCTGAAATGATGAGTTAAAAGGAATTCTTCAAAATCTATGAAGCCATAAAGCCCCCACCTTGGTGTGGTGCATTCTTTCTCATTATAATAAGATTTTATGAGTAACTTTGTCATCTTGTTAACTTAGAAACTATTCATGTCATAAAAATAAGCATGAAAGGTTGCTTTGAAGGGATAAGCCCTGAAATGCCCAGAAGTGAAATGCAAGGTTCAAGTTGGTTTACTCAAGCGGAACTAATGACAAGGTGATTGTAACAATGTAATCAACATGTGATCATGGTACACCTGGAAAGACGAAATATCAGCTCCAAGCTTCCACCAGAGCTGCGCTAATGAACTGAAGTTATAAACAAATCAGCAGAACATTAGCACTAAAGGTTCTTTGCTGGCAGAGTTTTCACACTCCTTCACTCTTGTACTTGAAAAAACTCAGAATTACATTATCCAGAGCAAATGTTTTATTTTGCTCTTGTTCCACAGCAGTAACTGAAATGACTTTCTTTTAAAGAGAAAGTAAAACACCATTTCAAGGGGAGGGGATTAGAAACAGAGATAGGTTGGGTTGTAAATTATAGGCACTTTCCTATTACCTACTAACAAGCCTGAGGGAGAATCTGACTTCATTGAAAACATTAAGCAAAATTTCTCTGTCTCAACAACTGTAAAAAGCGCTCTGCATGAATAGATTGTAGGAGCATGCGCAGCAATTTAAATTTGAATTTGAAAGAACATACAAAACAGGAATATACCATGCAGGTACAAGCATTGATGTGTGGCTTTACTGATTATTGGTTGAATGGAGTGATAGTGCTGGGACCATCAGGCAGTAATTTGTGAAAGCTGTAAATTAACACCTGAGGCCCCAGGTAGAACGATATAGTCTCACTGTAACATGAGGACAAGAGAAACAGAACTGTAAGTAGGAGTTCTTACCTCCTGGAGTGCCGGAGGCTGAGGGATGATCTTATAGAGGGTTAAAATCTTTCGAGGGCCATGGACAAGATGAATGGCACAGTCATTTACCCAGGGTAGTGGACTCTGTAACTAGATACAAAAACTTAATAGTGAGTAGGGTAAGATTTAAAAAGAGATCTGGGGGGAAATGTTTTCACACACTGGTGATAAGTGCATGGAACGAGCTACCAGTAGAAGTAGTAAAGGCAAGTATGATTATGCTTAAATGATATTTAGGCAGGTACATGGATGAGAAAGGTTTAAAGGTGAATGGGCCAAATGTAGTGTCATGGAATTAGCTCAAGTAGACAAGTTGGCTGGCATGGACATCTTAGGCCAAAGGGCTTGTTTCTGTATTGTAAAACTCTATGCCTCTGGTCCATTCAGTCCTTTGAGTCACAGGCACCTTTTAACAAGTTATTGACGGCCCCTTGACTTCAACGCTATTTTCTTGCACTCATCTCACTATCTTCAATCCCTCAATTGCCTTAATTTCTCAAAAACTAAATCTTTTGAATTAATTCAATAATCAAACTTTCATGGCTCTGTGGATATCGGATTCTGAAGATTCATTACCTTCTCCATAATGAAATTATCGCTTTTCTGTGACTGTGACTCCTGGTTTTCAATTTCTCTGCCAGGGAATCACCCTCCATGCAGCAGCCTCTTGACTCCCATGTGAATTTTAAGCTTCGTGAGATCAGCTCTTATTCTTCTATAATCTGAAGAATACAGTCCAATCTTTCTCCATACAACTTAGTGAGTTTAATGAGTCTTTGCTACACTCACATGAGGGAATGGACATTTTTCTACACA
The DNA here is from genome assembly GCF_963921235.1 of Mobula hypostoma. Taxonomy (NCBI): domain Eukaryota; kingdom Metazoa; phylum Chordata; class Chondrichthyes; order Myliobatiformes; family Myliobatidae; genus Mobula; species Mobula hypostoma. The sequence goes on from NC_086110.1 coordinate 50,126,800, forward strand.
AAGGGATCAAAAATACATACAATATTTCACATGCAGTCTCACTAAGTTCATTTCAATTGCAGTAAGACATAATTATTCAAAGCTCCTTCTAATAAAGGTCAAGGTACCATTTGCTTTCTTAACTACTTGCCATACCTTCATATTGCTACACCACATCTGTGTCCAAGGACGCCTAGGTCCCTTTCAACATCAATACTATTCAATATCTTACCACTTAAAATTACTCTTTAGTATTTAATTTGAACATTTGATATTTTTCCACAACCTTCATCTGCCACACTCTTCCACAATATTCAGCTTGACGATATCTTCTTGAAGTCTTCTCCTCCTCCTCCCACCTAGTGTTGATATAAGTTGTAAATAACTAATCAGCAAATGCACTGGTATTCCCCCTTTTACAGCCTGCCACATTTTGCTGTCTACCAGACAGCCAAATCGCAACCCATGCTAGTGTATTACTCCCAATTCCCCATTCTTTCCTTTGTTGGCTGAATTCCTCTGTGAGTCTTCATTGAAAGACTTCAGAAAATTCATAATTCACTAGGTTCCCCTTAGCTACTCTATTTGTCATATCGTCAAAAACTTCATGGATTAGTTCAATGTCATTTTTCTTTTGTTAATCCAACCTGAATCTGCTTAATCCTATTATTCTGAATCTACATATTTCATTACATATACTAGCATTTTACTACAACTGATGTTGGGCTAACAGATTGGTAGTTTCCTTTCTTAATGAAACTCCTTTCTTAAATAGAACAAATGTATTTGTTTGCTGCAATAGACCAGTCTTTGGTGTGGACCAATAGATTACGCCAAATGTAAGATCCATTGCCAGCAGTCTACATCCAAAGAATAATCACTGCTATTTTTGGATATCTTTGCTTGAAGTGGGCACAGCATGGAGAATCAACCTTGCATACTGTGGTTTGGACTCCCATCATACTCTCAGTCACGTTCTCTTCATTAGTTCTCCTTGCCAAGCGTGCAGCATCCTTGAGTACATTGTCTCCAGCACATATTGAAGTCATGTATTAATTGTTAAGAGCCAACACTTTTCTGTCTGCTGTGATAGTTTCAAACAAGTCAAATGCAGCACTCTATATTAATGTCAGGATCCTTGGGATAGATCTCGACAGTGATACTGAATAGTTGCCCATTTTATATCCCAGCTCATTAAAATCAACATAGATGAAAAGCAGTGGGGATATAAGTGAACACACTATCCTTTGTGAGGATTTCACAATTTTGCACAAAGCCAAGGTGTACATTCTGACATCGGGAAAAAAATCATTTCAATACTGTTCATGCATGGATTCTTTACAAATAGTGGCATAAATGTCATACTCTCTGAAGGATCTTGTCTAGAAATGGAATACAGTAGGTGAAAATGTGTTTTTAAGAATAGACTGTAGCCACAATGTTGTGTGGGTAAATCAACTATTACAAAAAAAGTTGCAACATACAGAATTTTTGTGGCAACGTGCTTGCATTATATGATCCATCTTTCCAGAAGGACATTAAGTTAATGAAGCCACAATTCCCAAAGAATTTCTGGACTCCAGTTTAAAAATGTATGCTCTGAAGTGATTTAGACAGTGTTCAATGGCTCACGTAACCACTGGGAAGGGAAAATACCACCATTTATTTTGCATCATTTGCTATATTATCTGAAAAATCCTGATTTAAAAAAAACTGCCCAATTTGAAATGTTCACTTTTTTTTCTGCTGACTACAAAATATCATGGCATGAATTTTCTCCTCAACATGAGAGGTCTGGATGAGTTAGTCATCTTGCAGATGTATTCATATGATTTCTGTATGCATTCTGCACTATCATCTTTATCAGAAAGAGAAAAAAGATCACAAGTACCCTCGGCAGTGGCTAATGAATCTGTCATAACATAAGATCGTAATACCATAAGATTTAGGAGGAAAATTGAGCCATCCAGCCCATCAAGACAGCACCACTATTTCATTTTGCTGATCTATTTCTCTCTCAATCACATTCTCCTTCCTTTTCCCCACAAGTTTCACACCTTGACTAATCAATAACCTATCAATCTCCACCTTAAATGATTTGCCCTCCACAGCTGCTTGTGGCAAAGAATTTCACAGATTCACCACCCTCTGGCTATATAAATTCCTTCTCATTTCATTCTAAATGAATGTCTGTCTATCCTGACACTGTGCCCTCTGGTCTTAGACTCCCCAACTATAGGGAACATTCTCTACGCATCCACTCAATCTACGCCTTTCAATATTCCATAGGTTTCAGTGATATCACCTCACTCTTCTAAACTCCAGTGAGTACAGGTTCAGAGTCATCAAATGCTCCACATATTTCAATTCTTTCCTTCCCAGAATCATATTCTCATAAGCCTCCTCTAGACCCACTGCAATGCCAACATGATAATGACCACCCTTCAAAAAAGGAAGGGAAGAACCTCCTCTGAATCCTCTCTAATGTCAGCACATCCTTTTTTAGATAAGAGGCCCAAAACAGCTCACAATAAAGTGAAGCCTCAATAGTGCTTATAAAGCATGAGCATTACATCCTTGCTTTTACATTCTAGTCCTCTTGAAAAGAATGCTAACATTACAATTACCTTCCTCACCACGAATCTTTAGAGAAACCTGCACAAGGACTCCCAATTCCCTTTGCACCTTGTATTTTTGAATTTTCTTCCCATTTAGAAAATAGCTTACACTTTTATTCCTTCCACCAAAGTGCATGACCAATCACTTCCCGACACTGTTTTCCAATTATCACTTATTTTTCCATTCTTCTAATCTGTCTAAGTCATTCTACAGCCACCCTGCTTCCTCAACAATAATTAGCCTCCACCTATCTTTGTATCATCTGCAAACCTGGCCACAAAGCCATCAATTTCATCATCCAAATTATTGGCATATAATGTAAAAGAAGTGGTCCCAACATCAACCCCTGCGGAACATCATGTGTCACTGGCAGCTCATCAGATAAGACTCCCTTTATTGGCACACTTTTCCTCATGTGCATGCACAAACTTTAATTTTTAACACCACTGACATGTTAACAAGTTGTGAAGATATAACACACTGTTAACTGTTCTCTAACAATTGTGCACTTTTTCTCATGCAGTTGAATAGCTGTCTAATAAGTAAGTACCACTACAAACACTTCATGCATTTTGGTGACATATTGGTTCGACACCTTCAGGACAGGTCTAGTATTTCGGACTGCAACTTCCCCACTGTCCCATCTTACTGCACACATACAGTTTCTGATTTACTCATTGGAACACTGATGTCTGCATTACTATAACTGGAAAATCTGGACCTTAAGATAAAGTTTAAGAATTAAATTCTATTAATAATGTAATTTGCAAAATTCCTACTGGGCTTGTATCAATACTGGGTGGGCCTTCAAAACTTGTCACTCTATTGTTATATAGTGTGCATGTGAGGAAGAGGTGAGCCCAGTGAAGGATATCAACATACTTGGAGAATGACTCACCAGAAAATAAATTGTCACTATTTTAATCATTGGCAAATTGACATATTTATAGTTCTTTTATCCTTGAAGTGTTCCTTATGTTTTTTGCACCTCCAGTAAAATGTATCAGATTTTGACCTTGAAGAAGAATCTGTCCTAAAATGTGAGACTTCAAACTAAAAACAAATTAGTTGGCCTCCTTTTAGCATCAGGAAGGCAATCACCAAATTCCAACTCTGAATCTATTGTCAACCAGTAAAAAAATTGCTGTGAGAATTTATGTGAATTCTTGCACTCTGGCGTGACCTTTCGCTAGCTTCTTTTATTATCATTTATTGTTACTGGTAGGATGATTGCAAACTGCTATCTATACAGTTCTATTTAACACTGTCAAAGATACACTCAAAGGTTATTGGACAATCGTAGAGTGAAGATAATGACGTGTATTTATTTTACATATTTGTGGAGAAAACAAGGATTAACATTGTCTGAGTTAATGCTTTGCATAATGTACACAAATGCAAATTGCAAGAAAATCTGTCAGTTACATACAGACTCTCTTTTTTCGTGTGTTAAGTATATGCTGTGTATAGTGCTAGCATCCAATCATATTTGTGAAATTGATAAGAAATACATTATAAAAAGAACCATTCCTTTCCCACACAGAATCATTTGATAAGACAGGACATGCATGCTAAGAACAGGGGCGTGACACTGTTTTACATACTTTGCTCTACGCACTGATGATAGCACTTAAAAAATACACTCTCTACGACAGCCAATAATGACTGCTGTGGAAAAGAGAAAGACTGCAGGTGAGGTGCGGGGAGAACCACAGTGTTAATTGAAATCCTGGTGGCAAAGGACGACAGGACGGAGGTCCTGTGCGCGAAAATGGCCAAAAGATTTGTCAAGACCATCAATAGAAGAGCTGTGGTTGTCTCCTCCATGTATGAGAACGGGATAAGTCCAGAAGAAATTTAATTCTTACAAGATATGACATTGAACTGCAGATCAACAGAAGCATTGCTCTTTCACTGCGATGGTTTTACATTCATACGCGCACACGCGCACACGCACACACACACACACATACACATGTGTATACACACACACACACACATACACACGTGTACACACACACATACACACGTGTACACACACACACGCGCACACACACATACACATGTGTACACAAACACACAATCACACACATACACATGGGTACACACGTGTACACACACACAGACACATAATCACACACATACACATGTGTACACACACACACACACACACAAAGACACACACACACACAAAGACACACACACACCCTCAACCATACCTCACCCTCTTCTACACCTTCTCATCCCTCAGAATCAGAATACGGTTTATTATCACTGACATACGTCATGAAATTAATTGCTTTGTGGCATAGTACAATACAGAAAAACATTATTATGGATTACAATAAGAAAAGCTACAATGTATAAATAAATAAATAAATAGGGTAAAAGGAGCAAAATATTGAGGTAAATTTCATGGACGGTTCAGAACTTTGAAGAAGAAGTTGTTTCTGAAACATTCATTATATGTCTTCAGGCTCCTCTCCCTCCAGCCTGATGGTAGTAATGAGAAGTGGGTATGTCCTGAATGGTGAAGGAACTTAATGATGAAGCTGCCTTCCTGAGGCAAGATATTCCCAGCACTGCCAACAGATAGGTTGAGTCTCCTGGCATAGATCAATAAAAGTGAGTACTCAATGTTCTTTGTCTCCTCCATTTAGCAGGGAGGCCACAGATACGGGCTGTAGTCGGCCTGGTTTCTCACCTGTGTGGAGGAGCCTATCATGTAATTTACATACAGAGACAGCTACATCCCAGAACCACTCTCCCCAATCTGCCACATTTGCTCCCTACATCCCTTTTGATTCACTCGCAAGTCAGCACCTCATGTCTATCTCTGCTGCTGCATCATCACAAGGGGGCTTTAACCTGAAGCAGTGGATCTGTTTTACTTTCTACAGATGTTGAGACTTACCAGCGTTTCTGCTTTTAATTCAGAGTTCAATATCCCCAGTTTGTTTTTATTTTCATCTGGGAAGGTTTTTTTTCTTGAATCTTGAAATGCAAGGATGTTCTGCAGGATATTGGGAAAGGCTGTAGAAGACGAGGAGTAGAAGCTCCAAAAGGGAATACTGGAAGGAGCGGAGGAATAGGGGAGTGGTGACGGTGGTGCTGATAATGATCGTGCTGAAGACCATCATCATTGTGGCTGACATCATACTGCAGTGCCTCAGAGACCAGCTCCACTAAGCATGGGCACGTAAGGTTGCGGACATATCGCTAGTGCCTGCAGCCTGGCACTAAACCTATGGAATCTGGTGCAGGAACTCCTTGGAGAGAGGCTCCACACATACCTTACTGGATTCTGATGAGGGCTTTGACAGAGATGCTCATATGTTCAAAGGTCAAAGTAAAATTTATTATCGGAGTACATACATGTCACTGCATACAACCTTGAGATTCTTTTCCTGTGGGCATACACAGTAACTGTAAACAGAATTAATGAACAGCAAACTGTGCAAATGTCAATATAAATAAATAGCAATAAAAATGAGCATGAAATAAAAGAGTACTTAAATGAATGTAGTTATCTCCTTTTGTTCAAGAGCCTGATAGTTGAGGGATAATAACTTTTCTTGAACCTGGTTGTGCGAGTCCTGAGGCTCCTGTACCTTTTACCTGATGGCAGCCATGAGAAAAGAGCATGGACTGGCTGGTGAGGACCTTTGATAATGGATGCTGCTTTCCTATGGCAACGTTTCATGCTGATGTGCTCAATGGCTGCAAGAGTTTTACCCATGATATACTGGGCCAAATCCACCACCTTTTGTAGGATTTTATGCTCAAAGGCATTGGTGTTCCCACAGCAGGCCGTAATTATGTGAGGTTAATGTTGTTGCATAGCAGGATGGTTAGTGAGCTGTCAGTCTTGTTTGCATGGAGCAAAGTCCCACAGGAGAATCTGCAGAGCCAGGAGATCATGACCTTTCTGTCGGCAATGTGTACTTCACCGCTGGTGATTGCCAGCAATCCTCTCACAAAGAGCCTAGGAGTTTCAGGTGACAACTGTTGTGTAGATGAAACCTGGTTACCACTATGTAATTAACGTTCTAGTCTCTCCCATGGTCTTAATGGCTCGGTGACCAGTCGTCAATGTGGGTGTCAGAAGTGTGGGAGATGAATACACTTAGTAAGCTGAGAGATGGTACTGGTGAGCAGATAGTTGCTCGCCATGGACATAGAAATACCGCTCACAAGCAGTTGAGCATCATCCTGGAGCTAAGGTATACATTGTATGCGCCACTTGCTTTCAGCCATGGGCAGGGATGTGCTCCATATCAGCAGATGGCTCCCTGCATGAGCACAGAGATGCATGTGGAATTGGTCTCTCTGCTGATGGCATGAGGAGATGCCAATCATAAACACAGGAGACTCTGCAAATGCTGGAAATTCAGAGCAATGCACAAAATGCTGGAGGAACTCAGCAAGTCAGGCAGCCTCTATGGACGGTCATAGAGTCATACAGTCATCAAGAAGAACAGCACAGAAATAGGCCCTTTTGCCCATCTAGTCAATGCTGAAACTATTTAAACTGCCTACTCCCATCAACCTGCACCGAGACCTTAGCCCGCCATATCCCTACCAACAATGTACCTTTCCAAGCCTTTTAAACGTTGAGGTTGAGCTTGCATACACCATTTGTGTGCTGGCAGCACATTCCACGCTCTCACGACCCTCTGAATGAAGAAGTTTCCCCTTATGTTCCCCTTAAATGTCTCACTTTTCACTCCTCACCCATTACCTCTGGTTGCAGTCCCACCCAATCTCAGTGGAAAAAGCATGCTTGTCTTTACGCTATCTATACCCCTCATAATTTTGTACACCTCCATCAAATCTCCTTTCAATCTTCTACATTCTAAAGAATAAGGTCCTAACCTATTCAACCTTACCTTATAACTCAGGTCCTCCAGACCCAGAAACATCCTTGTAAATTTTCTCTGCACTATTTAAACCTTGTTTACTTCTTTCCTGTAGGTAGGTGAGCAAAACTGCACACAATACTACAAATAAGGCCTCACCAACATCTTATACAACTTCAACATTACATCCCAACTTCTGTACTCAGTACATTGATTTATGAAGGCCAATGTGCCGAAAGCTCTATTTATGACCCTCTCTATCTGTGATGCCACTCTCAACGAATTATGTAACTGTGTTCCCAGATCCTTATGTTATATCACACTCCTCAGTGTCCCACAGTTCACTGTGTGAGACCTATGCTGTTTGGTTCTATGAAGTGCAAAATCTCTCACTTGTCTGCATGAAATTCCATCTGTCATTTTTCAGTCCATTTTTCCAGCTGATGTAAATCCCTCTGTAAGCACTGATAGTCTTCCTCGCTGTCCACTACACCCCCATTCTTGGTGTCATCCACAAATTTGCTGATCCAGTTCACCACATTATCATCCAGATCATTGATATAGATGACAAACAACAATGGAACACAGGTCTGCAGTCAGAGAGGGAACCATCTATTACTCCTCTCTGGCTTCTCCCACAAAGCCAATGTGTAATCCAATTTGCTACCTCATTCTGAATGCTGAGCAACTGAACCTTCTTGATCAGCCTCCCATGCTGAACCTTGTCAAATGCCCTACTAAGGTCCATGTAGACAACATCCACTGCCTCACCTTCATCTACTTTCCTGGTAACTTCCTCAAAAAGATTAGTTAGACATGTCCTATCATGCACAAAACTATGCTGACTATCCATAATCAGTCCATGTTATCCAAATACTTGTACACCCGGTCCCTTAGAATACCTGTACCTTTCAATAACTATCCCACAACTGATGTCAGACTCACCGACCTATAATTTCCTGTTTCTGTTTACAGGTTTTTTTTCAAACAGCAGAATATTGGCCATCCTCCAATCCTTTGATATCTTCTTGTCTTTAAGGATGTTTTAAATACTTCTGCTAGACAATCTCTAAATATTCCTGTTTTAAATATCCCTGGCAATTTCTGCACTTGCCTCCCGTAGGGTGCGAGGAAACACCATGTCAGGCCCTGGAGAATAAACCAAGTCCTGATGAAGGGTCAAGGCCCAAAATGTCATCTGTTTATTCCTCTCCACAGATGCTTCCTGGCCTGCTGAATTTGTCGAGCATTTTGTGTGTTGCGCTGGGAGATGCCTCCGTGTGATCAAATCGCTCTCTTTAGGAGCAGTGACATGGCAGGCAAGACCATTTTCTCTTCTGCAAGGATATGGTGCTCATGCCGTTACCATTCCCCCATCACTAACCCCATTCAAACAATTCTTCATCATGTGCAGCGTGCTGTTCAGAAGGTGCAGAGTACTGACTCTAAAGGGCAGGACAGGAGGGGACGACTCAGCTGTGGTTGTGTCAACTGAGTCAAATCCCGGTCTCAAGGATGAAGGTATGCTGGAGCATTCAGAGTACCAGACTGTTTGCAAAGTTCATTCCTGCCCAGTCCCTTGAGAGGTCATCTGGTGTGCAGGTTCAGGGTATTGAAACTTCCTCTCAACAGCCTCTCATGTAGAGAACTCACCCAGAACAAGCCAGAACAGTTTGATCTTTCATTTGGCACTGGGTAGCAGTCTGAAGTCAAAACATACAAAGCAAAAGGTTCTGCATCAGATTAGCTTTATTGGCCACGCCTACATCAAAACATACCCTGAAAAGGATCAAGAGCCAACACAGTCCGAGCATTGTGATGGGGGTGGTATACACACGTCAAAATGCTTCTGGTGCCAGAATTGCATGCCCACAACTTATGAACACTAACTGTACATCTTTGGAATGTGGGAGGAAACTGGAGCACCCAGAGGAAACCCATATGGTTACGGGGAGCACATACAAATTACTAACAGACAGTGGTAGGAACTGAACTCTGATTAGTGAATGCTGACACTGTAAAATGATTGCACTAACTTCTATGCTACCGTGTTGCCTGTCATCTAGGACAAACATATGGAGAACATTGTGAACTATTGCCAAGATAGTGATATCAACAGATTAGGTACTGAAATAGGAAAGGTGCTAAAGTGTGTAAATTTACTAACAAAAATTATTTGCAAAATTGAGATGAAATCTTATTTAGCAGAAATCAAATCTTTCAATGTGCAGAGATAAATAACTTTGATGTGGCAGCTGCTTGCATTGCTGCAGGCCCTTCCATGTCTCAGCTGGAGAGATTTTTGATAGATTATTGCCAGGATTATCACCACAGAGACATGGATTTCAGAAACTAAATACTGAAAGTAGTACTTCTTGTTAATCAAATTAAATACACCTAGTCTGACAAAGTAATGTGTTTCTGGCTGTAAAGTCAATGTTCAACAAAGGTTGCAAGTTGCTTCCAAAAGCCTCAGTTTATGTTGTCAAGAGAAGAGTTGTGCAGAACTGTGGCACCAGTAGGTGTTTGAATAACACTAGGAAATGTCAAATGCATTATGGTGAATTGCATTCAGAAATACCCAGGCCAATTTCCCAGCAGGCTCAACTTTATCCAGAAATGATACTAGCACAATCTCTTGGTAATACTGTTATTATGCATGATCTGCACATTAAAAATAGTTGCTGTTGCATTCAGTTACTAGAACACAGATCTTTAATTGATTACTACCTCCTACATTCAAATCTCAGCCTAAATATGAGTTTGTTACTGACGTCCTTAACAAAAAGATTCAAATATTCATTAAAATCAGATGAATATAAAGGACTGGGGCAATTTTGACTTTGCTTGATGGCATAAACCAGATGGTAGTGATTTACCTCTTTTTGTGCACCACTTGATTTTTATTTCCATTGACCACTATCAGACAAACTGTGTCTTCTTTCATCTGATAAACTCTGCTACAGCAACAATGAATCATAGAATGGAAGCAGTGAATTGCTGTGATACAGAAGGTGGCCATCTGGCATATGGAGTCTATGCTGGCTCTTTGTAGAACAATCTAGGCAATTCCACTCTTTCCCCCAAGCCCAGCAAATTATTTTCCCTCGAGTCCAATTCCCTTTGGAAACATTCATTTCACTCTCTTTAGAGGGAATGATTTCCACATCTGAATTACTATCTTCACAGAGGAGTTTTCTCTTCACATCCTTCCTGTGCTTTCTGCCCATCACTTTAAATTTGCACCCCCGGCCTTTGAAATCTTTGATAATAGGAACCCGAATAAAACCTGCTGTGGTCTTGAATACTTCTGTCAAACCTTCTCCCAATATTCTTTACTCTAAAAGTCACTTTGTAGATGAAATCCTTTATCCTTGGAAGTCAGTCATTTTTTTCTGCCCTCCTCTCAAAGGCACTCACAGTTTTGCTTAGCTGTGGACTAACCAGTTTTTGTTCTGGTTCAATATAACTTTTTTGCTTCTGTAATCAATTTCTTACCTTGGTCAAAGATGAACAAATATACAGCATTTTCTATATTGTTCTAATTTCGTATGACCATTCAACCTTTCCAATCCGTGCCTGCTCTTAGACTGTTCCCATCATTCCCACTCCCTGAAACTGATTCTCTCTCCCATGTACATCAATCATCTCCTGATTCTCCTGCCATCCACCAACTCTAATGTTTAAAGTCTGGAGTCATGAGCTTAACCATCTACAACATGGTTTCTTCCTTACAGAAGTAGGAAAACCAGCACTGGAGGAACACAGCAAGCCAGGCAGCATCCGCGGAGGGAATAAACAGTGGCCGGTTTGGACTGAGACCAAGGGGTGACACGGTAATGTAGCGGTTAGCGTAATGCTTTACAATGCCAGCGACCAGGATTCAATTTCTGCCAACGTCTGCAGGGAGTTTCAATATTCTCTCTGTGACTGTGTGGATTTCCTCCGAGTGTTCCAATTCCCTCCCGCATACCAAAGACGTAGAGGCTAGTAGGTTAATTGGTCACATTGGTGCAGTTGGGTGGCGCACTCTCCTTAGCTGGAAGGGCCTGTCACCATCACAAAATGCCGAAGGATCTCAGAAGGCCAAGCAGCATCTATGGAAAAGCGTATAGTCGATGTTTTGGGCCAGGACCTTTCATTAGGACTGGAAAAAAGCAAGGTGAGGAGTGGGGGAGGGGAGGAAGCAGCATGAGGTGATAGGTGAAACTGGGAGGGGGGAGGGGTGAAGGACAGAGCTGGGAAATTGATTGGTGAAAGAGATACAAGGCTGAAGAAGGAGGATTCTGATAGGAGAGGACAAATGGCCATGGAAGGGAAAAAAGAGCACCAGAGGGAGGTGATGGGCATGTAAGGAAATAAAGTGAGAGAGGGAAATGGGAATGGGGAATGGTGAAGGGGAGAGAGCATTACCAGAAGTTCATGCAATCAGATTGGAGGCTAGCCAGGTGGAATATAAGGTGTTGCTCCTCCAACCTGAGTGTGGCTTCATTGCAACAGTAGAGGAGGCCGTGAACTGACATGTCAGAATGGGAATGGGAAGTGGAATTAAAATAGGTGGCCACTGGAGGAATCTCACTTTTTCTGGCAGATGGAGCGTAGGTGCTCGGCAAAACGGTCCCCCAACCTATGGCGGGTCTCACTGACATACAGGAGGCCACAGTGGGAGCACTGGATATAGCAGATGACCCCAACAGACTCACAGGTGAAGTGTTGCCTCACCTGGATTGGGGCCTTGAATGGTAGTGAGGGAGGAGGTGTAGGGGCAGGGATAGCGTTTGTTCCGCTTGCAAGGATAAGTGCTGGGGGGAGATCAGTGGGGAGGGATGAATAGACAAGGGAGTCATATAGGGAACAATCCCTGTGGGAAACAGAAATTTGAGGTGATGGACAGATGTGCTTAGTGGTGGGGTCCTATAGGATTAGGCAGAAGTTATGGAAAATTATGTGCTGGACATGAAGACTGGTGGGGTGGTAGGTGAGGACAAGAGGAACCCTTTCCCAGGTAGGATGGCAGGAGGATGGGGTGAGGGCAAATGTGTGCAAAATGGAAGAGATGCAGTTGAGGGCAGCGTTGATGCTGGAAGAAGGGAAGCTTCTTTCTTTGAAGAAGGAGGATATCCCCCTGGTTCTGGAATGAAAAACCTCATCCTGCAAGCAGATGCGGAGGAGATAGATGAATTGAAAGAAGCTGATGGCATTTTTACAAGTAACAGGTTGGGAAGATGTATAGGCCAGGTAACCGTGAGAGTGAGTGGGTTTATAATAGACATCAGTAGATAATCTGTCTCCAGAGAGGTCGAGATGGGGAGGGAGGTGTTGGAAATGGACCAGGTAAATTTGAGGGCAGGGTGGAAGTTAGAGGTAAAGTTGATGACGTTGACAAGCTCTGCATGGGTGCAAAAGGCAGCACCAATGTAGCATCAGATGTAGCGTAGTGAAAGTTGGGGAGTGATATCTCTGTAGACCTGGAACATAGACTGTTCCACGTATCTGACAAAAAGGCAGGCATAGCAGGGATCCACGCAAGTGCCCATGCCCACACCTTTTGTCTGAAGGAAAAGGGAGGAGCCAAAGGAGAAATTATTGAGAGTGAGGACAAGTTCTGCCAAACTGAGGAGAGTGGTGGAGGAGGGGAACTGGTTACATCTGGTGTCCAGAAAGAAACAGAGAGATTTAAGGCCTTCCTGTAGGGGAACGGAGGTACATAGGAACAGGATATCTGTAGTGAAAATAAAATGATCAGGGTCAGGGAACTTAAAATCATTAAAAAGATCAAGAGGGTGTGTAGGTAAGAAGGGGCTTAACCAGGGGGGATAAAACTGAGTTGAGGTATGCAGATATAAGTTCAGTGGGGCAGGAACAAGGAGAAACAATGGGTCTACCTGGTCAGGCAGGTTTGTGGAGCTTGGGTAGGAAGTAGAAATGAAAGGTCTGAGGTGATGGAACTATGCGGTTGGTGGCAGTGGATGGCAGATCCCCAGAGTTTATAAGGTTAGTGATGGTGTGGGAGACAATGGCCTGGTGTTCCTTAGTGGGGTCCTGTTTGAGGGGTAGGTAAGTGGAGGTGTCTGGGAGTTGTCGCTGGGCCTCAACAAGGTAGAGGTCAGTCTGCCAGTCTACCACAGCAACCCCCCCCCCCCCAACTTATCTGCGGATTTGATGGTGAAGTTAGGATTAGTGCAGAGAGAGTGGAGAACAGTGTGTTTGGAAGGAGAGAGGTTGGAATTGGAAACCTGATGGGATGAACATTGATTTCTTGAACTTCCGGTGGTGCCCCCCCGCTTCACCATTCCTATCCCATTTCCCTCTCTCACCTTATCTCCTTACCTCTTCATCACCTCCGTCTGGTGCTCCTCCCCCTTCCCTTTCTTCCACAGTCTGCTACCCTCTCCTACCAAATTTCCCCTTCTCCAGTCCTGTATCTCTTTCACTAATCAACTTCCCAGCTCTTTACTTCACCCCTTCCCCCTCCCAGTTTCACCTATCACCTCATGTTGCTTCCTCCCCTCTGCCAACCTTCTTACTCTGGCTCCTTGTCTTTTTTTTCTCCAGTCCTGATGAAGGGTCTCAACCCGAAAAGTCGACTGTACTGTTTTCCATAGATGCTGCCTGGTCTGCTGAGTTCCTCCAGCATTTTGTGTGTGTTGCTTGGATTTCCAGCATCCGCAGATTTTCTCTTGTTTGTAGTAGGGCCTGTTACCATGCTGTACTTCTAAGTACAATAAATAGCCTTCCTGAAACATTGATTGTATATTCTTCTTTATAGATGCTGCCTAACTTGATGCATTTTTCCTGCACTTTGTGTGTGTTGCTCAAGATTTCCAGCACTTGCAATATTTCTCATGTTTACTGTCGCAGTGAATCTTTTCTACATCTACTCAATTCTCTTGATGTCTTTCCTAAAGTAATTTTGTTTAATGTATTTCTTACAAGACACATGTGACTAATTGGGAATCCAAGTATGGCAAATTGCTTTCCAGATTCGGAAAAGGAAAATTAGTGGTGAAGGTTTTTAAATATGTATTCTCAGAACTCAAACGGACACTGAATATATGTTCCCTTAAACATTTTAATAAATTATTAAGATGGAAACCTATGTGTGATTATGAGTACTGCATAATTCCTTGCATACTGAATTGTGATAGTTATAAGCAAATTCCTGATCCACTTTTGTTCAACTGATGATGGAGTGCTCTTCATTAAAACTAGTGCAGATAGCCAAAGCAGTGTTGCTGTAGCCACAAAGGTGCTTACCTAGTTATTTCTAGAGGGCAAAACTAAGCAAAAATAAAAGATAAACTTTGTGAACATGCCAGTTGCAATACTACATTCTAACTAAAGCAGGCCGAGGTACAGGAGCCCTTGATCTCACACCACTAGGTTCAAGAACAGTTATTACCCTTCAACCATCATGCTCCTGAACCAATGTCACTCATCTCAAAACTGAACTGATTCCACAATGAATGGACTCCTTTTCAAGGACTCTGCAACTCATGTTCTCAACCTTATTTATTATTGCTAATTTATATTTGCGCAGTGTTTCTTCTTTTGCACAACGGTTGTTTGTCGGTCTTTGTGTGTAGTTTTTATTGACCCTTTGTGTTTCTTTGATCTAATGTGAATGGCAGCAACAAAATGAATCTCAGAGTAGTATATGGTGACATATACTGTATGTACTATGATAATAAATTTACTTTAAACTTTGAACTTCAAGTGCTCCAACCAAGTCCATGTTTAGATTTCAAATCGATTAAATTTAGCCACAACAAATGTTATTATTTGTACATTTCCCGTATCATTTACACTTTGATACATTTCTACACTGTTGTGTCTCTTCACGTCCCTTTTTAAGTAATAATCCATTTGCCTTTTTGAGTGTGGTTCATTTCTGTTAAATCAGATTACATAAACTGTGACCATTGTATTTACTTTGGATTTCCTGAGTTACACCTGACAGTGCACCGTGTTGAAACATTGCGGAATTCTAACCAAATCATCAGTAACATGAGATGGTACAATGCAGCAGCCTTACACACTACTGAACAACTCCCAAACTGAAACATAAACACTTCATCATCAGAAAGTCATTATGCTGCTGCAGGAGTGCCTGATCTGAAAAAAAAAACACTACAAATATTGTGATGGTCCTCACGTATCCTTCAAAGGAAATGCTGTGAGATAATGGAAGTTTCTTTTTAAAGACTTGAATTCACAATAAAAGATGCAAGCTACTGAGGAAATGTGCCAGTTAAAAAAAGAACATGTATACCCCTTTCTAGCAACTGTAGATTTGTCTTGAGCAGGATTCAAAACACCAGTCCAAGAGAAAGTTAAAAAAAAGGGGGAATATTAACTTAAGGATTCCATGACTTCATCCAAAAGCCAGTTAATATGCAACAATTTAATGGTCACATCTCCTGAGGATTAACTTTTTAATTGGTTCAATTATTTGGGGTTTGATTGTCTAAATGCTGCTTCTTCCTTGGCAGTTTCAACCGCATAGACTCTGCTGATCTGGTTTCTTGATGGTTTTATACTCCAATACAAAATATGAATTTTGAGCTTGTTTCCTTCATTTAATTATTAAAAGGGTGGAGCCTTTGCCACAATTAAAAATGTACTTATTGTATTGTGTCTCATCTCATGCATCAGGAATGTTCCAAATTACCTCATGTACAATGAATCAGTTTGAACTGCGGTAACTATATTGGCAAAGATTTTCCACATAAATTCCTACTGATATCTTATTGGTGGCTTTGGTTGCCTGGTGAATTTTCTCTTCCTATTGAACTGGCAGAATGGAAGATTGCTTAGGAGGGAAGCATTTTGACAAAGTAACAGTCTCTTAAACTCGAAGGCCAAACTGAAATAGGTATTTACACCTTGAGTCTACAAATTCTGACACAAAAGTAGAACAAAATCCACAAAGTACTGCAACATACGCTCCTTAAAAAAAACAACGTTTCTATTTTAACAGTTTATGTTATTCCCTCTAGTACAAGCAATGCTTCCTTGTGATAATCAGCCATCAATGTTCTAATTTGTTTTCTAACAACGTTTCTGCATCTAAACATATTGTTTGCTACATCAATTTCCCCTAAGTCTCTCAGACCTGGCACCACTGAGATTATGATTTCTGGATGAGTCTTTTACATGGACCAAATGGCGGCTAGCCACTTCAGTCATGACAGCGTATGTCAGCTGTCAACAATCACAGCTTATTGAAAGGAGGTCAATGGATAATGAGCAGGAGCACACACCACAGCTAACACTACAAACGTCTCAGCTAACACAATGATGGAATTCATCACTGCCTTCAATGCACCTTTAACCAATGAGGGAAAGGGTATTTTAAAATACAGAGCTCACACCTCTCACTGTGTTCAATATCTTTCTGAGACTTGGACTACTACAGCCGGTACCTCAAAGTATCTGCTGCCTTTCAAAATACTTCACTGGAAGGATCAGTGCACCAAGGTCAATGTCCCCTCCAAGGCAACATCCTCAGGATTAAGGGCCTAATCACACTGTGCAGACCAGGTAACTCACATGCCAGGTACCTGTCACCTGAAACTGATTTTCTATTCTGAGCTCTGTCATGGGAAGGGATTACCAGGAAGATGGACAAAACGATTCAAGGACATGCTCAAAGTCTCCTTGAGGAAATCTAACACTGACTCTAGTCTATGACATTTCAAAGAGAAAAAGTGCATTTGAGGTGGTACAGAGAACCTCAGGGCCATGCCTTTGAAGCACTCTAAAGCATTGCATCTGGAGCAGAAGGAACGAAGAAGAAGAAAAACAACAAGTAGAAAGAAAATAGCAAACATCTGACAAAGAGCAAAGCACTTAGCATGGATTGGAGATTGAACCTGTGATATTATATGAGCTCCAGTTATTCATTTTGTGCATCACTGGTAAATGCATTGATGCTTATTTGAAGCATTCTCTATGTTGGATAAGGTCAAGCTGGATTTTCTTTGCAACCGGAAGTTACTGCATGCTGGACCCGATTACTCAACCATCTGAAGAAGCCAAAATGAGTTCACACCAGCTTAGAAAACAATTTTTTCTGCCAGATAGGAAGAAGAAGGAATAATAACTTCAAAGAGCTGTTCCTGTTCAGCCAAAATTAAAGTCCTTGGAATGATGAATTTTAATTGTAGGCATATTTATATATTTCCTGTACGCTAAACATATCTTTTGACAGTGAAGGACTTTATTTTTTTTGAACAAAATCCATCTTGTTGCGCATAAAAAATTTGTTTTTTTTACATACTTGAGGAATTCTTGAAGGTTAAGTATAGCTTCAATCTGACCATATTAATCCAAGTGGATAAAGTCTCAGAAAGGTAGGAAGATTCTGTGCAGTTTGTGTCGTCTAGTTGATATAGACTGGATTAGTAAACTAAGAGGTTGCCAGTGGGAATAAGGTAGAATGGGAAAGACCTTATTATGGGGTGATACAGTGGTGCAGTCAGTAGAGCTGTTCTTCACAGCTCTAGTGACCTGGATTCCATCCTGACATTGAGTGCTTTCTGTGAGGAGTTTGCCTGCCCTTTTTGTAATGACATGGTTTATACAATTTCCTCCCATACAGTTAGGACATGAGGGTGGGATCATTTTCATGTGAAAAGCATAGAAGGTATGAAACTTTTAAAGCACTTCCAAGAGAGCCAATGGAAGAAAGGGTGCTGGGGGATTGACACAGGAAGTACACAGAGAGTCGTAGGTGCGTGGAATACCCTACCAGGGCTGGTGGTAGAGGCAGTTACACTAGAGACGTTTAAGAAACTCTTAAATGTTTGAGATTACTTAAATGATTAAACTCATCCAAGAAAATGAGGATTATGTGAGCGGGAAGGATTAGATTGATCTTGGAGTAGGAAGAAAGGTCAGCACAACGTTGTGGGCTGAAGGGCCTGTAAGGTGCTGTGCTATTCTGTATGTTTTATGTTCTATATGATAGGATCTGGCAGAAGTAGATTGGGAGCTACAGCTTACAGTGGGCAAGTGGAATTGTGTGAGTTCAGAGTTCATAATGGTAAAGGATATGGACAGGAGATCTCGGAAGTCTGTACGTCTAGGTGATGTTGAGGAGTGGGTGAAGATAAAAGGGAAGGGTATGGCATGAAAAGTGAGATGAAAACAGAGGAGTATAGAGTCATAGAGCACTACAGACCATTTAACCCATCTAATCCATGCTGGCATGGTTTCCTACCTCCCAATCGTAGCCCTCCATACCCCTCTTGTCTATGTACCCATCCAAACTTCCCTTAAGTATTACATTGAACTTACCTCTACCACTTGCTGGCATCTCATTCCGCAATCGTATCTCCCTCTGACTGAAAATATACCTGCTTAGATTCTTCTGAAATATTTCACCTTTCACTCTGAACCAAGACCTCTAGTTCAAGTCTCACCCATCCTGAAGGGAAAAAGCCTGCATGCAGTATAAGTAGTTGGCATCAGATATCATTGGTGGAAAGATTAGGGAAGCCCCCCTGAGTCTGATACAAGTCTTCAAGGTGAGTAACGTAACCAGGGAAATAATGGGAATACTACAGTTCAAAAACAGCAATCTGAGCACTCAGCCAGAGACAATAGGGGAGATCCTAAATGGATGCCCCCAACCTGCATTCACCAAGGCGAAGGATGTTGAAGCTACAGAATTAACTACAAGGGATATTGAAATTCTAGAACACGTGATCATTAAAAAAGAGAAGGTATTTAGTGTGTCAGAGGACTTAAAGGTGGATAAATCCCTAGGGCCTGATGAAATATCCCAGGCTGCTATGTGAGGCAAAGGAGGAGACAGCTGAGTCTTTGATGGAGAATTTTAAATCTTCCGTGGCCAAGGTTGAGAGGCCTAATGACTGGGGGACAACAAATGTAAACCTCTTTGTTAAGAAGGACAGCAGGAATAATGTCAGGTAATCATAGGGCTGTGAATCCAGAGTGGGGAAGTTATTGGGAAAAACATCTGTGAATCAGGATTAATCTACACCTGGAAAGACAGAGGTTAATTAGTGACACTCAATATGGACAAGAGAAAATCTGCAGATGCCAGAAATCCAAGCAACATACACAAAATTCCGGGGCTCAACATTTTGTGTGTGACACTCAACATGGTTTTGTTAATTTTTGATCAATCTGATTGAAAATTTTTGAAGAGGTAACATAACGTATTGAGAATGGCAGTGTATTTAATATAGTGTACCTGATATGGCAGCAGGGTTGGCATCCCTTATCATGAACAATCTACCTTCTTGTCCATTACTACTCTGAGAATTTATTTGGCACAGTCCTGTAACTTTAACCATATCTTATCCAGCTTATTGCTATTCAATGCAGTTATGAAGGATCACCTGACAATATCCATGTCTCAAATTATCTGGGTGATGTGGTAGTGTAGTGGTTAGCACAGTGCAGGAGGCCTGGGTTCAATTCCCACCACTGCCTGTAAAGTGTTTGTATGTTCTCACCGTGACCACGTGGGTTTCCTCCGGGTGCTCTGGTTTCCTTCTACAGTTCAGAGGTGTACCAGTCGGTACGTTATTTTGTCATTGTGAATTGTCCCATGATTAGGCTAGGATTAAATCGGGGGTTGCTGGGCAACATGGCTTGAAGGACCGGAAGGGCCTATTCCGCGCTGTATCTCAGTAAATAAAAGTTGGTTTAAAACTTCTTTCAGCTTTCTTCTTCCTTACAATGATTTCATCTGCTCACACTGGTACAGCTGGCCGTTTAAGTAAATCATGTGGAGGAAGCACAATAGGCCAACCTTTCCTGACCTGCATCCAGAGGAATTAGGAGAAATTGCCATTCACACACCAGACATTCTGCTTTCTGGTCTTTCAATACCTATCTTTATTCCATTTATCAGTTTTCACTTCAAGAACTAATGAAAGCAGAAAAATATTTATTAATGATTTTGCAGAGAGTATTTGGATCACATAATTAAAATTTATGTAGTATTATCAAGCTTTCTAATACATAACTGAATAAATCAATTCTTTGATCATTTACATTGGAAATACAGTTTTGCACTTCATGAGTGGTTAGTGCTTTTGTGAGCAGTTGGTATGAATTTTGATAGGACTATTTCAGTTTTGTCGATTATAACATAATGGAATGACTAATTGCACAGAAACAGATTGAAGTTGCCCTGGTTCAAATTTAAATTACCAGTGATACCATGAGTGCTACCATTCATGGCAAAATGGGAAATTGGTTTACAAGTGTGACCATCTTTAAATTCAAAATGCTCTTAAAGTCATTAGATTACATGTAAAATTTCTGATAACTCAAGCCTTTGGCATCTAACTCAATGAAATTCTTCACCCACAATCAAGTCCTGCAGCCTAGTACTGCTGGTAACTTCATGAGGAGTTGAGTAATAATTGAACACAACAGCACTGAAATTCAGCAGAGATTCTGCTGGAAGATAGACCCAAAACTGAACTATTCATGAGTAGAAAATGTAGTGCATGCTTCTATTTAGCAGACTGCCAGCCACAGCTTTCCTGTGTATATTCCTCACTTAGTACTGTTGCCCCTTAAAATGAGGGGAAAGGCCGACTTCTGGGAAAACCATAAACAGAGCAAATACAAACGAGAAAATCTGCGGTTGCTGGAAATCTGAGCAACACACACAAAATGCTGGAGGGACTCAGCAGGCCAGGCAGCATCGAGGAAAAGAGTACAGTCGACATTTTGGGCTGAAACACCTCGGTAGGACTTGCCTGCTGAAGGGTTTCAACCTGAAATGTCAACCATACTCTTTTCCTAGATGCTGCCTGGCCTGCTGAGCTCCCCTGGTATTTTGTGTGTGTTGAACAGAGCAAATATTAAGTTTTACAAAACTAACTAAAACTTTTTAAATTGTGTTTAAGTGCACTGGGCGAGTTTTTGGTCACAATTTTATTCTTTTAGTAATTAAAAATTTTGTTAGGCTTTTTCAGTAGCTCCCACATGATTTTTAAACAGAGGTTAAATGGCAGCTTTGACAGCTGAACATACATTGGAGGGGCTTTGTGTTGTCTGGTAGCATTCTGGGCCTTGCTGGTGAGCTGTGTTCCAGTTTTACGATATTTGAAATGTAGTTTTTAGGCAGACTAATCCTGACATTGTAATTAGATTTTCATTATATAACCCAGCATGTTCAAGCTGGAAAGCTGACAAATACTGGTAAAGAGCAAGTGAAAATCTGTGATCACTATAGGCTTATTTGCATGTACTGAAGCTGTGACAGAGTATTGCTTCACTTACTCCTGGGAATTGTAAACCACTTGCAGGTCAATTATCTACCATTATATTTCATCTGTATATTCTTTCTCATTGATATGAATAGGCTTAAAACTGAGTTAATTTTGCATTCCAAAATTTTGCCTTCATATCTTGTGAACAATGAAATGTGAAAGAGCCATGTGGACTGGTTCGGTAAAGAAGCCATTAACTATTAATACCTAGTCTTAAATAGGAAACTCTGAATTTCAAGTTAAAGGGGTGAAAATCCCAAATTCTTTGGGTTAAAATAGATTAAAATATAACATAATCTATACCATTGGAAATGAAACCAAACAGCATGCTTGCACCCTAACGTGATACCAAAATAAGAAACATTCTTAGCATCAAAAGTGACAACAGGGAGTTGAGAATCTAAGTCACTGCTATACTGGGCATGAACTCTTAAATATAAGTACAGCAGGCATATTATAGCATAAGGTTGAGAGACAGGCTTTTTGAACAAAGGTATAAAATGTCATAGAATAGAGCTAAGCACATGAGATTAAGCTGTAGAATAGCCATTAAATAATGGGGAAAGGGTTATGGGATTGTACAGTCTACTCTGTTCATAAATCCTTTAAAAAATAAAATGTAATTGTTCATTCCCACATTCTGGAATTCAAACTGGAACAAAAGGAGAGACTGCACATCCACCCCGTGGAATGTGTTGTTTCCCAGGATGCACCAGTTACCTCTCACAGTACAACGACATACCGGGTGGGTTAACTGGTCGTTGTAAGTTGTCCCGTGATTAGGCGAGGGTTAAATCGGGGTTGTCGAGGGGTTGCTCGGGCAGTGCTGCTTGAAGGGTTGGAAGAGAGAGCTCTTAGCTGTATCACTAAATAATAATAAGTCAATTACACAAACATTGCTAGCAGCATTTTGTTTTACAAGTTACACCAACTCTGGTTCTATATTCAGAAACTATCCTGCATCACTCAGCTTGTATGTTTTTAAGATGCTGGTGCTGTTGACCTATCAATTCTGAAGCACCACGTTCAGGATACAGAATCCGCTTTTACGAAAAGTGTTGTAATATTGCTCTTGCTGGTACTGGACACAACTGCCCCTTTGTCTCCAGATCATCTCTGCACCACTCCTTCTCAGAACAAATTGCTTTAGCATCCAGAGATGAAAAGTAGCCCTATCATTTAGTGTAATTATTGCCATTCAATCTTGCTGTTCATAATAGAGACACAAGGGCTGGCATATTGTTCATGGCGTAACTCTGTCCTCTCTGGCTGAAAACAGGCTTGTTGTCTGAGAATATTCAGGTCAAGTGGGATGAGATAATTGAACTGGGACCATCTTGACCCTAAGAAGCAATACAGAATGAATATAATCTCAGGTGAAATCACATATATTGTGTTGCTGCACGTCTGGTTTGGTCCATTTAATTTAATGTTAAAATACAGAGTAAAGACTGGTGCAATTGCAAGAGCTACGATGTACATTATTGTTTTTATTCTCCTAGTTTAGTGATTTCAAAAAAACAAAGCATTAATTTAAATTAAAATCCATTACATCAAACAAATATTCAATTCTCTCAGATGCAGATAATAGAAAGGCATCAAAATTACTCAAGAGTACAACCACAAGCTGGTCCAAAAGGTAATGAGAACTGATTGAACTTCAATATTAAAAGGGAAAAATATTGATGAGGAACATAGGATTAGGAGTAAAGGTTATGACTCCTGAAACAAAGGGGAGTGTCATTGGCATATAAAGTGATCATATGAAAGATGGCAAGTTATAAAGAGGTCACAATGTCACAGTGTGAATAAGGTCCAATGCGTAAAGACCTGATAGCATTTATTAAATTAAAATGGATGATAGACTTGTCCTGTTTTGCACCTTTGGGTTTGCAGGAAAATATTTATCGTGCTAATAATCTGTGAAATCTTACTGCTCTTCATTCTGTGATATTGATAACAGACACAAAGAATGTGAACCAATAAAATCATTAAACCCAAGGCAATAGTTGACCGCTCAATCTCGTTGTGGCAGATTCTTATTAATGGGGATTAAGAATTCAGAGTTTCAGAAAATGGATGGTTCTTTATTCTAGCTTCAAATTGAGAACCAAATTACTAACATTAAAATCCAACCAAACCAATAGTTTACATGGTTTGTCCCAACTTTTAAAAGAAAATCCTGAGTTACACATGCTTTTTCCCAACTACAAAAGAAAATTCTATTTTCTAGAGGTTCACCTTAATGAAACCAACATCTGCGTTTGCTGGATGACCAACACATTTTAATTCCACGTCCCATTCCCATTCTGATATGTCTATCCACGGCCTCCTCTACTGTAAAGATGAAGCCACACTCAAGCTGGAGGAACAACACCTTATATTCTGTCTGGGTAGCCTCCAACCTGATGGCATGAACATTGACTTCTCAAACTTCCGCTAATGCCCCACCTCCCCCTCGTACCCCATCCGTTATTTATTTATATACACACATTCTTTTACTCTCTCTCCTTTTTCTCCCTCTGTCCTTCTCACTATACCCCTTGCCCATCCTCTGGGCTTCCCCCCTCCCCCTTTTCTTTCTCCCTAGGCCTCCTGTCCCATGATCCTCTCATATCCCTTTTGCTAATCAACTGTCCAGCTCTTGGCTCCATCCCTCCCCCTCCTGTCTTCTCCTATTATTTCGGATCTCCCCCTCCCCCTCCCACTTTCAAATCTCTTACTAGCTCTTCCTTCAGTTAGTCCTGACAAAGGGTCTCGACCCGAAACGTCGACTGTACCTCTTCCTAGAGATGCTGCCTGGCCTGCTGCGTTCACCAGCAACTTTCATGTGTGTTGTTTAGAATATTGTATTCAGTTCTGGTTACCCAATATAGAAAGGATGTGGAACCTTTAGAGAGGGTGCAGAGGACATTTACCAGGATGCAACTGGATTGGAGTGCATGTCTTATGAAGATACATAGAGTGAGCTAGTGCTTTTCTCCTGGAGGATGAGAAGCAACTTGATAGTGGTATATAATATTATGAGAAGCAAGATAGTGTGGGCAGCCAGTACCTTTTCCTTGGGCAGTAATGGCCCATACTGGAGAACATCTGTTTAAGGTGAGTGAAGGAATGTTAAGGGTGAGCTTGTCAGAGGTAGGTCTTTTTTACAGAGATTGGTGGAGGCCTGGAGTTTACTGCTAGGGGTGGTGGTAGAGACGGACAGAATACAGACTCTTAGGTAGACACATGAATGTAAGAAAAATTGAGGGTTATGGAGGAAGCGTTAGATTGATTATGGTGTGCATTTATATATGTTGACACAACATTTTGGGGCTGTATTGTTCTATGTTCTATATAATATAAATGGAGCAATGTGGCTTGTATTGAGGATGGGAGCATTAGAATGTAGCAGGTTACATCTGTGCAAATGTTACGAACAAGGTTTATTTTTGTTGAAAAATGTTTTGTCGTTTGCTGACTCTCAAAGTGAGCAAGTAAAGTGAGTTTGTTACCTTATATAATGCATAAGGAAAAGGAACAAGGGAAGGCTATGGGCACAGTGAGCTTGCTCCATCACTAATTGAGCTCATGGCTGACCCTACAGAGAATCTCAACACCATTTTCCAGCACTACCCCCCATCACTTGTTTCTCTTTAATACCTAGGAATTCATCACTGTTTTGAATGAACTAGTCACTACAGAGAATAGTGCAATCAAACTTCTCAAACTCAATGTTGCTCAATAGACATAGGTTGGTCTGGCACGTCCAGAGACATAAGCTTTGAAATCAAATGTGTCCACGTGAACCATGGGTTAATTTTAACCCTTTGGTGCAGATTGTATGGGCTGGACATCTGATCATGCTGGTGGGAGCCTCACTTTAAGGGCTGTGCTTCACTACCATAATACCAGAGAAAGGGGCCACTGAACTCATCAAGTACATGTCGGATTTCTATAGATCCATTCCTCTTCCTACATCCCCACTCCCACCCCACACTCTACCCCTGTGACCCTGTAAGTTTATTTCCAGAAAGTGCAGCAGAATGTGAACATGTTGTTTTTCTTTTCTCTCACTGGATGCAGGGGTTCCCAACTTGGGGTCCATGGACCTCTTGCTTAATGGTGTTGTTCCAAGGCATAAAAAAGGTTGGAACCCCTATAGCACTGCAGGGGATCTGTTGCAGCTCGTCAGTTTTGAGGCAGTCAAGTGCCACATGTTTTGGATATCAATCCAGATGCCATTTAGGCTGGTCTGGAGAGGGAGCGGGTCATCGCAAGGAGTGGAGGCGGTTACCACCCACGTCCTTGTGAAGTTTGGAATGGCACTTTTGCACCTCCCACCCCTACAAAAATTAGAGTGCACTTTTTTTGGCTCCTCTACCTCACCACAGACACATTGTTTCTACACATTTTACCACAAAATTGGTCAGTGTGGTATATCAAAGGACTGTAGTTTGCATACAGCAATGAGGTGCCTGTCTAAATTTAGTGAGTGGTTTGGCCTCCTGTGGACGAACCCAATAAACAATGAGGACTGACTGGTATGCCTACCACAGCTATTTTATCACTGCTGTTCCAGCTGTTCTGTGAGGCAGCATAATTGAAATCAGTGTGAAGCTTTCACTACCATTGCCTCAGCACCTTTCTAAAGTGAAATTTAAAATTTATCAGCTCACTGTTCCGCAGCAGAAAGACGGTAAAAGCGTCATCTTTAAGAAAAAAAGTGATACACTCTCGAGAGTTTATGGGATTTACACAAAATGGTGGTGCATTTGGCAGCATAGTTTTTGGCTTTGCCGATCTTCACAACCGCTGTGGCACATATTTCACCCACCCCCCCACAACCCCGAGTTGTCTTGCGGTAGCATGTTGGGGAGTTTTCAGGACAAGCTGTTTTTGGCTGACCTGGGAAGTGAAATTGTTCGAAAGGATCTCCAACAAGGTGATGAGCAGCCACTTAATTGGACTGCTATTTCAATGGCAGACTTGATATACTTACAGAATAAAGGGTGGGAGAATTATCTAAGAACTGAGGTAGATGGAGAGTTTAGGTAATTCATACCAAGTGAACATTGGGACATTAGTGCCTGTCACTCACCACCACAGACACATGTTACAAAAGAGCTGTCAAAATTAAACCATTACATACATTTTAAAATGTTGCCATGCAAGTGCTTTACACCTGTGGTGCCAGAGAAGTAAGAAAGACATCAGCTGAAAAATACACAAATGATTTCAAAATTGGTGTATAATTTAAACTGGCAAGCTGCAGTTCTTTTGCAGTCGTAATAAAAACAGCTATTTCTTTATTATTTAATCAATCTATGCTCAATGTAGGCAAGCAGCCACTAGCTACAATCCCAGCTGCATCTGGTTTATGCTAAATGACCACATGTTGAAACTAACCCAGTGTTGACTGTTCGTAAGACTTTATGACTCTGATTTACACTGAGAGCACTGTGACCACAATGACTGATGTGCAGATGCTGCCAAGAAAGATCCAGAATATTCTGTGTAACAAATATTGATGAATCTTACAGACTTAATTAAAATCAAGCTACAGCTAGTTTTCCCCTCTCGCTGTTTGTTCGGAGCTTGGGCGGCAGGTTATAAAGGCCATTATGGGTCTGTATCTTATTTTCTTTGTCTAGCCACATTGTTCATTAATGATAGATACTTTTGTGTTTGCTTTAATGGAAAGAATCTGAACCTGTGACCAAGACAGCATCATCTCTTTTCATTATGGTTTCCATCAATAACATTCATAATTAATGAATTGCAGGTTCAGACTTGGCAGAATTAAGTTTATTCATGGCTCTTAATCAATATTATCTGACCATATGTGTTTCATTATTGATAGTACAAAGCCAGGTTTTGTCCCTTTGGTTAAGTTAGTGAAAAGCAGTTGACTATCCCCTGTCCCAACAAAGGCTTTGCTACAGCTCCTTGGCTAAGCTGTTTTGGTGTCATATATCTGGTACTAGCTCATATTGCAACAGCTTTTTACTGAAGTATTAATAACATCTTTAAGCTATATGATGTAGAATAATTAATATGGTCTGTTATAAACAGCTGCACTCCCTTATATAAACCGACTAAAAAGAAACTTGGAAACTCAGGGAAGACTACCTTAAACCCCATGGGAACTTTTTCTGCAGTTCGCTGACTATTCCATTACTTGTCAAGATTTAGCTTTCTTTTCATACAGAACATGTGCTTTGTTATTAGATTATTAAAATACATAAACCTAAATGATTTATGATCTATTGTTTAATTTAGTCCTGATCCCAGATTTTCATGACAGTCTGCGGTATTAGATAGGGATTTCTCAGGTCCGATCCATTTATCACACTTTGGCTGAAGCATCAATTGAAGTGGGTCCTATTAAAGGGTGGACTTGCTGTTACTACTCCAAAGTAGCATTTCTCTTTGTGGCCACTTGATCACAGAGCCACCAATTATGCTGTTCCTCATGTGTTGGATGTTGCTTCAATGCATTTTACAGTAATGGCAGAAAAATACAAAAAGCTGAAGCAAAAGTGGGGGAACAGTGAGGATTACGGTCCGGAGAATCTCTTTAGACTATTGAGTCAACTTACATAGTCCTTAGTGTTTTCTTTAGTGAAAATGGGTGCTTGATGGTCAGTGCAGACCTGATGGGCTGAAAGGACTGCTTTTATCCTCTGAAAAAACAACATTTTAAAAAACTGGTATTTTCATACATTAATTTTAAGTTTTTTTTTCAAAACAAGTGATCTAATTGTTGAGATTAATTCCAAACTGAAGAGTAGTCTTTGGTCATATTTCAGTGGTTTCATTCTGACTGGGAGAAGGGATATGTTTACTCTAACCCTCTCCAGCCCATTACCTACACACCCCAGCCTTTCCCAAACTAATCACCCTGAAGGGGATATAGGCTTGACTATTCCTTCTTGAAATCCATAAAGGCTATTTTTTAACTCGAGAAAATGATTGGTAAATTAACTGGGTTGTGGATGATGAAGGGGAAAGCAGGAGGATTCACAGACTGGTCAGGGAGGCAGATGAGTGACAAGCACAACTCAATTCACAGAAGTGAGACATCATGCGCTTGGGAAGGGCAAACAAAGCACAACAAATGGTTGAACTCTGAGAAGTGTAGAGGAGCCAAGTGACCTTTAAATGTCTACAGATCCACCAATAATTTGAAGGCAACAGGGAATGTAGAAATGGCAGTTGAGAGTGTAATTGAATTGAATTGAATTGACTCTTTTACTTACATCCTTCACATACATGAGGAGTAAAAATCTTTATGCAAAGGCAAGTGTTTCTTACCTTTGTGGGGAGAGGAGAGGCCAAAGTATATGAGTAGGGAAGTTTGGGACAAAATTGGCTTTGCACCAATCACTGTATAGAGAAACATTTCATCAAAGGAAATAAGTGACAGTACCAGAAAGGATACAAGGGAGGTTCAGGGGAATGTCTTCGGGACAGTATCATTTTAATTATGAGAAAAGATTGGTTTCACCTATCATCTTGTGCTCTTCTATCCTCCACCATTTAAATCTACTCTTCATCTTTTCTTTCCCAGTCCTACCAAAGGGTCTCGGCCTGAAACATTGACTGTACTTTTTTCCATAGACACTGCCTGACCTGCTGAGTTCTTCAAGCATATATTGTGTTGCATGGATTTCAAGCACGTGCTGATTTTCTCTTGTTTGTGGTTAATGGGTTGTTTTCTATAAAGTCAGAGGGCGATTAAATTAAGGTATATAAAAAGGTAAATGGGAAGGATTTAATTCCCCCAAAGAGATGAATAACTAGAAGACACTGATTTTAAGGTAACAGGTAGAATGAATGGAGCAAACCTGAGCAAAGGTCTGTTCACTGAGACTTGTGGGAATTGGCCACTTGAAAGGATGTGGAGGCAAGAACTTTCATCACAATGAGAAACTTCTGGGTGGACTCTTTAAATGCAGTAACTTCAAAAGGTGAAAAGGAGATTAGGCTTGAGCTGCATGGATATGGTGGACCAAGTGCCTTACCCTGAGCTGTGAACCTGCAGGCTTTTAAGACTCACCTCTACTCTTAATCTAATTCACATATTTCCTCACACAATGTCTGATGCAATTATTGACTTCATTCCCCTGCAGCCCCTGCTGTATCTCCAGATAATTTTATTCAACTATTTGAATATCTTCTCAGCAGTAGATGTAAGGCGTCTATATTTTGATGACTTATTTGTTCCTTCCATTAGACATTAGACACAGGAAGCAGAAAACACGGTGAGAAGGATGGATACTTCAGCGGCTTCTTGCAGCATATGAGAAGGAACAGGACTCACAGTCTCCGAAGTGTGGGGTTGAATTTGTGTTCATATACAAGGATGCAAGAAAGAAATGGGAACTAAATGGAAAATCCAAGCTAAGAGCTAGTATAGCTACGATGGGCTGAGTGGCACCTTTTGCCTGATGGAGGAGAGGGAAAATACAAAGAGCAGCTTAATGTTGCAAAAGCCCCAGTGAACTGAATGAGACAACCAAGGCTGGAAGAGATTAGGTCATGGAGTGATGGTGATAGTATTGGCAGGATAATAGGAGTCAAATTACACGGGGAGCCAGTGGAGCTTGTGGACGATGTAACTGACGACAGTTTAAGGTTTTGTAAGGGTGAATTTTAAGCAGGTTTAAATGAGTGGATGCTTCAGATGTTAAGGTTTCATTAGGGGAGCAGGAGCCTTCCAGGTGCTGAAAGCATTGACAAGGGTTCCCAGAGCAGAATGGGAAAAAAAATGCCTCAATTAAAAATTGCCGACTTGAGGGTGAAATTTGAGCTTCACGTGGTGTGCCAACCTAAAGGGGGACTTTCAAGTTACCCATGAGGCCTCTCCTAGCTCATGATCTGTCTCCTTATACAGTGGCAACCAGTGACACATTCCCTGTTCAGGCACCAGCAGTCCTGGAGATAAAGGGCTCGGATTCCCTATTATGGATGTCTTATCAAAACTGCAACTTAATATCAGGATATGGTAGGGTTCAAGTTATCAGATCAAGCAGGAGGACATTTATAATCAGAGACCAATGCAAATGAATGGAACTATTAAAATCGTTTGTCATTCTTGGGCCTTTGGGGTCAGGTTGCTTATTTGCTGGAGGAGGGTTCATATTGAAAAATATTGGAAAGGAATTGTTTAGAGAATGGCACCGGACTGGTTTCAGGTTGGGTTCCACTATGATGAAGCAAAGCACAGAAGTGCAAATGTAAACATGTATGCATGGGTCTGATTACTGGCTTACGACTTCTGGTGAAAAATGTCAACAGTCAGCTATGTAGCGATAATAGTTGCAGAGGGACTGGCGTGAAGGTGAAATGGGGTGAGACTTCTTCCTCCAGGCAGTCTTATGTTGCCTCAGAAAGTGAGTTACTCGCAGTTCGTTAACTGGAATTTCGCTGCTCTTATTACATCTATATTGCCTGACACAGTTCATACAGTTGAACTATCCCTAAAGATATATGGCACCATTTAATTATTGGATCGCAAGACCACACAGCGTCTTCTCACCAGCGCTTGTTTTCACAGTGCAGCCGAATGTCTACAGGATTTTTATTACCCTGTTGTGTCATTCTTAACCTGATTTGGGCTGGTGTGGGTGGGCCTGGCAGCAGCCCTACACACTTGAGCTAATGGGCCTGTCCAGTCGTTAGGGGCAGAAGGCGGGCCAAAGGAGTGAGTCTCAGCAACAGACCTCCTCTGAATATTGTGGGGGTCAGCCGGGCGGGGTAAAGGTGGGGAGGCAGTAGTTTGCGGAGTAGAGATGAGGAGACAGGATCACGGTAGATGATGAAAGGTTCCTTTCCCCGGCCAGAAGCAGCACTATTGCCCCACCTGCCGTCTGAAGAATTTTGAAATTCAGCTTACTTGGAGTCCTTTGGCGATGTTGGTGCCTGGCAGCAATTGTTTTTTTTTGTTCTTGTAGCTTTGATGCTCTGCGGGCCCGCGGTGACTCTAAGCTAAAAATGTTCCTTGACGCCGCGTCAGTGATGTCACTTGACCGTGACTTCCACATTTTAATCAGGTCTCCACCTCTTTCTGGCCTGCGGTGCCCATGCTGTCACACTTCTTGCAGTTAAAATGTCAGAACGAACACACAATCCCCCAACTGTCATTTTAACCCCTGTTTGTCGCAAACAGGCAAGGTTAAAATCAGATCTTTCATGCCCAAAGGTATTTTGCTATTTAGCTTTTTCGGTTGTTGGCTGCAAACTGCTGTTGTAGAAATGGAAGTTTGCTAGCAATGACAGCAGAAAGCAAGGACAAGGACACCCTATATGTACCATTGCACCATTTCTGATCTCCAGACTTCATAATCCTCTGGTCTCCCAGTAGAGCAGCAGCATTAAGTTAGTGTAAATTGCTGCAGAATTCAGGGCAAATGTTATGCAGTGGACTTGCCTACTGGGAACTGGATCGAGACTGCCAGAACTCATTTTACTCTGACCCTTGCCAGCCACCAGAGAGAGAAGAATTTCTTCTCTGCTTTCTGGGCTTGAGTCATACTCAAACCCCCGAGGTACAGATTCCACTTTTTAATTTTAGAAATATGTATGGTTTCTATTAAAAGTGACAAACAAAAACTACTGTTTTATTCGACTTGGAATGTTTAAGCAAGGCCTAGGAGAACAGGAATATAACATTGGCTGAAAGATATAATATTCTGAAGCACAGAGGTAGAAAAATGATGCATGCGGTTTGACGCAGCATTATAATTCAACTGCCAAACTTGAAACATGAGCAACTATGATACTCAACATTTTCCAAGGAAAAAAACAGACATAAAATACCTTCGGCATTATGAATAATTAATGTCTGTGCCCCTACATGGACCCGGTTTGGCACATTTAGTCTGATTATACACATAACTACAATATGTTAGTAACTTCAACATCATGACAAGCTTAAGTGCACTCAAAATGTAGCTTCAGAAATGTGAGCCATCAGGAAATGTTCGCAGGCTGATGAGAATGACCACGACATACGCTTCAAATTCAGGAAGGTGTGCTCTGGTTTAATCCCTGATACAGGGAATAAATTTGACTTTAATGGAAAACTACATGTATTTGTGAATGAATGGTGTTAGGATAAAATATGTTTTTTGCTATGCACCGTTGATCCTGACACAAAGTCAGATGGATTTAGGGTTCTGGCCCTCATTACGCCACTGCATTAAATCTTCCAGACAGCAGAGGGGATGTGACCCTTGGGCAGGATGGTTTTCTCAGCCATGCCACAGCGAATGTTACTGCTACCAGAGTGGATGGTCTTTTCACTGATCTCTTACTGCAATATCCATATTAAGCCTGGTGCAGCCTTATGATGGATATGATAGTGGCATTCAGGAGGCTTTTGTATAGGCAGGTGAACAGGTAGGATTACACGCAGATGGATGGGATTAGTTTCATTAGGCATCATGCTTGGGACAGATATCATGGGCAGAACCTGTTCCTGTGCTGTATTTTTCCATGTTCTATCGGACAACATGTGACATAGAACCATAGAACCATAGAACATTACAGCACAGAAACAGGCCTTTTGGCCCTTCTAATCTGTGCTGAACCAGTTTTCTGTCTAGTCCCACTGACCTGCACCTGGACCATATCTCTCCATATACCTCTCATCCATGTACCTGTCCAAGTTTTTCTTAAATGTTAAAAGTGAGCTAGCATTTACCACTTCATCTGGCAGCTCATTCCACACTCCCACCACTCTCTGTGTGAACAGCCCCCTCCCCCAATGTTCCCTTTAAACTTTTCCCCCTTCACCCTTAACCCATGTCCTGTGATGTTTTTCTCCCCTAGCCTCAGTGGAAAAAGCCTGCTTGCATTCACTCTATCTATACCCATCATACTTTTATATACCTCTATTAAATCTCCCCTCATTCTTCTACGCTCCAGAGAATAAAGTCCTAACCTATTTAAACTTACTCTGTAACTTAGTTTCTCAAGTCCTGGCAACATTCTTGTAAACCTTCTCTGCACTCTTTCAACCTTATTAATATCCTTCCTATAATTTGGTGACCAAAACTGTACACAATACTCCAAATTCGGCCTCACCAATGCCTTATACAACCTCACCATAACATTCCAACTCTTATGCTCAATACTTTGATTTATAAGGGCCAGTGTACCAAAAGCCCGTTGTCTCGATATTTAAGTATTAAGAAAGAAAGCAATGATTCCCTCATCATAAAGGTGGTTCGGGGTAGAAATTTGTTTTGTGTTGAATGAGCTGAATGTGTGATGTGGACTGAGCAGAGCTTCTGAAATTTGGTTCCATTGAATCATGGGGTTAAACTTGAAATATCGATTTCCTTGTGGAAAGTTTACTATCTGACGTGCTTAGCATATATACCTGAGGGATGAGTTTCTGTTCTATTGTTTTCAGTCCTTTCTATAGCCTTTCTTTAAAGAACTATATTGTTTCCTTTTTAAGGTTATTGACAGAGTTATGTGTAGATTATCACCTACAGTCACATTTGCTTCAATATAACTCAGTAAAAATTGTCTCAATATGCACCATAGGGTCAGTTTTCAGGCAACAGACAGAATACTTGGTTAAAGAGGTAGATTTAAGCTATATTGTATCTTAAAGGAGGGTGAAGTAGGAGAGCAGAATGTGGAGTTTTGGGCCCAGTGATCGAAAGCATAGCTGCCAGTGCTTTCGTAATTTCCCCAAACTATAGCCAATGTCACTTAGTACCTCACTGTCAGTTCTATGTACTTCCTTCATGCCACAGATGGAGGCTTCCAGTTTCCACACATTCCTTGCTTGGTGAAGGGTTAGTAACACGTTATGTGAGAAGTTATAGCACAAGTAGCAATGTTCCCAGGCACTCCGTGTTGAACACATTTAGTTGAATCTTTTACATCTTTCCACAACATTCCACACAAGCTAGTTCTGCCGGCTATCATTCCACCACAATGAAATCTTATGATGTTTTTCAGAAACTCAACCATTCACACATTTCATACAAAGTGTTTATGCTTCTTACGTTGGCAATTTAAGGCTTGGACTGTAATCATTCATTTTTACCCTGGCTGTGATGCTGACAAATCATCTTATCCTGGTATCATCTTGCCATCCAGACCACTGATGAGAGAGCTCGTCAAACAGTAGGGCTCCTTTATTTGACACGTCCAGTGTTTGAGATTTGACATGGTTTCATCAAGTAGAGAACAAATTTACTTGATTAATGACAGTGTGCGATTAAAGAAAAGAAACTTTAGAGTGAAACTCAGGCTGGAATCTCATGCTGGGGTTCAAATGGCAGTTATGAACTTCCATAATTTACAATGACATCTGAATTCCTGCAATGAGGTGACTGCTTTGAATTTCTCCAAAGTACTTTATATTCTGTATATAATGCGTACAAGATGTCGAATATTAATGCCATTCTGTGTGGGAGGACATCGCAAGCGATCGCTCTGGCTGGAGGCTGGAACTATGCAGAGGTCTAAAAGGAGGAGAAGAGAAGCTGAGGCTTGCTTCTGAAGAAAAGCACACTCGCCTGAAAAACAGCACCAAGACAACACTGGAGGACAGCGCCTTCAATTGCAGTCACTGCAGCAGAGACTGTCACTCCTGGATGGGACTCTACAGCCACAACAGACGCTGCTCTATCAACACAGACTGAAGCAAGACTTTCCAGGTACAGATCCATGGTCTCGGGAGACTAACGGATGCCACCACAGTGTGATCCTTACCAATCAGTAAAATGGAGGAATGGAAAAAGATGCACAGATCTTCACGGATTTCAGATTGAGAGCACTGAGACAAATGCTAGTCATCTCTTTTAAAAATATCTATATTTTTGCCAAATGTTGCACAAAACAGCAGTTTATGAAAACAAGTATCTGATGATTTTTAGAGTCTTCACATTTTGTAACTCAGGCTAAGACCTGCTGACTGAGACTGGTAGTTCTGAAGGGAACCATGCAGAGTGAAGTAAGTCCTGGGTTTCCACAGAGTTGCTCTAAGTGCGCTGCATTTGTCTTGTTGGCGCTGCCCAGCAAAACACCAACAAGATAGTCTCTCCAAACCTTTGCCAGGTCGGAGCTGGGGATTCATTCATTTCAATGCATGAATAGCTAGTGAAAGGCTTATTTGATGTGGGAAAGATTGAGAAGCGAGTTGGAGAGATTGCACAGCATGGCTTTACCATCTAGTCCAAGCTTTTTTTTTAATAGTGGATCTAATCTACAGGATGAATGGGAAACTGTTGAAAATCCATCAGCCCCTCTCCAGAGCCTTCTTAACTCAAATCTTAGAGATTGAACTGAAGATGTCTGATGATGATTACATTTGTGCACGTTCATAGACTCCCCTTTAAGTCATCACTGATTCATTCCCTAAAGTATTAAACTTCACCAAGACAAAGGTACTCTCCTGAAATGACCTGCTGCTCAATAGCACCTCAATAATAAAGGACTACAATAAATACCCTGAAGAACATGAGCCCATTTCTTTATGACTGGGAGCCATTTCTCAACAAAGATAGGCACTGGCACTGAATTTCACCTCGGCATTCAGTACACCAGTACAGTCTTTAGTTATTGGAAGGACAGAGTCCTTGAGGATCAGGACCTCAAACCTCTCACAAACCTTTTGATCTACTGTGATGGTTGCCTGGGATCTCTGCCCTTTTGTGTCTTTCTGAAACACAGATTCCCTATGCTGTCACCTCAAAGCACTGAACTAGGTAGATTAAATTAGCTTTATGTGTCACATGTCCATCGAAACATACAGTGAGATGCATCATTCGCGTCAATGACCAGCATGGTCCAAGGAGGAGTTAGGTGTTACTGGCAAGTGTTGCATGCTTCTGATGGCAAAATGGCACGTCCACAACCTACTAACCCATATGTCTTTGGAACATGGGAGGAAGCTAAAGTATCTGGAAGTAACGCCCAGAGCCACATGGAGAAGGTACAAAGTACAAACTCTTTACAGACAGCGGTAGGAATTGTACCCTGATCCTACCGTTGGCACTGTAAAGCAATCCTGATGAAGGATCTCAGCCTGAAACATCAACTCTTTATTTTCTTCCATAGCTGCTGCCTGTCCTGCTGAGCTCCTCCAGCATTTTGTGTGTATTGGTCTGGATCATGTGTTCTCTTGTGTTTATGGTTCTTTTATCAAGATCATGCCAGGCACATTCCCCCAAACTATCTGCCCAGCCATCCTGGCATGCATCTCTTGCCTCGACTGTGGCAGAATCTGTGAAACTCACATTGGCCTCCTCAGCAACCCTGCCCACCCCAAAACCGAGGAAATGGAATGGATGCAAGTTATTCTCAATCTCAAGAGAGATTAAAAAGGCAAAAAAAAAAAAAAATTGATAGCAGATGAAGCCCTGCTCCATTCTTCTCTATTCTCCAAATTTGTAAGGGATGTTTGAGATTTGGGATTGGGGGTGGGGTTGCAAGTGCTTCACATTGAACCATCCGAGGCCTACTCTGCATCTTCATCTTTCTAGGCCTACTCCAGGGTGCAGAGGGTAAGGCAGACCAGATTTCAGAATCCCACCCAAGTGATGAGGGAAGCTAAAGGAACTAATTCAGCGTGTTGAGACAGGTTCACTAAGATCCTTTACATGGTAATCCAAGGGAGGAGTCTCTGGTAGGTTCTTTCATTTGGCTGGGATTTGGATCTATAGTGGATGGGAAGCAATTAAAATGGCTGCACTTTGGTGCAAAAAGAATGATCTGGACAGGTCAAATGGCTTTTATTTTTATACATTCTTATATATCTTTGGAAGTGGGTGCTTTAAAGATCTTCAGCTGTTTTGCTGTCTTGTAAAATGTCCTTGTCAAACATTATTCCAGATTTACTTTAATATTTGCAGAACTGAAGTAGAAAGCTAAAAGCATGTTCTGATTTTAGCTCAGTACAAAATTCATGGCAAATGAATGTGTCTGTCATAAATATACAGCATGGCGGTATGGTACAACAAAAATCAGTTGAAATATCGCTGCCAAAAAGTACACCTTGTCCTAGTGTATTTGCAAGGTCAGGGTTTATAAGATTTCATCAGATTGGGTGGTTTGTCATAAGCTATTTTCCTTGAACAAAATGCTTATCTTGGCTCTAAATTATTAATGTTTTCACAACATTTATGTCGTATCGCTATCTCTGTTGAAATATCTGTGGTATGTTCTGCTTTGTAGAAGGCTCCATGGCTAGGGGAAGGGAAGTAAGGAAACTGCTCTGCACATTGCAGTTTATCAGCACATACTTTAGTGGGAATCATCAGCGATTCTGATGATATGATAATCTTCAAAGTAAAATGAATAATCACGGCAATGAGAGATGCCCTTGATCCTGTCACACTACTCTGGTGGGGAAGGTGAGCTGCCTGGACACATCAACAAAAAATAAATTCTTTTTGCATAGAAATGCAGGCAGTAGTAGCAGTGAATTTGATCCTGACCTTCACTGCTGTCTGGCCAACCTTTTTTACGCCACAGACCCCCCCCCCCATTAACTGAGAGCTTCCTGGACCCCAGGTTGGGAACCCCTCTGTAGAGTTTCTATCTTTGCACATCGTCTGCATGGGTTTCCTTTGGGTAGTCTGGTTCCCTCCATTATAGCAAAGACATGCTGGCTGGCTGGTTAACTAGGCACTGTATATTGATCTTACTGTGCAGCCAACTGCTAGAATTGAGGAGATGATAGGAATATGATTAGATTAGATTAGATTATGAGGACACGCAGTACTCTTTTATTGTCATTTAGTAATGCATGCATTAAAAAATGATACAATGTTCCTCCAGTGTGATATCACAGAAACATGACAGACCAAGTCTGAAAAACTGATAAAAACCACATAATTATAACATCTAGTTACAACAGTGCAAGTAATACCGTAACTTGATAGAAGAACAGACCGTGGGCACGGTAAAAAGTCTCAAAGTCTCTCAAAAGTGTATGAGCGAGTAAACTGAGATTAGTTTAGAATTATTGTACGTGGATTCTTAATGGTCAGCACAGCTCTGATGGGCTGAAGGGCCTGTTTCTGTCCTCTATGCTTTTAAAATAATTAGTATTTTCCTGTATTTATTTTATGTCTGTTTAATAAAATAAGATTTGCTCTGACTGTGAGAAGGGATATATTTACTCCAACCTTTTCCAGCCCATCCCCCCATGGACCCTAAATTCTCCCAAACTCACAAAGTTCTGATGCTTCAAAAGATTTTCCCGTCCTCTTTAAATGGTAATTTTTCATCTGTGATCAGAAAAGATATCACATTACGGCAAGCTGCAAATAAAACGAGGCATGATTGGTAAAGTCCAACAATAAAGCTACCTCCCATTTAAATGTGTCTACATTTAAGGTGTAGTAGGAAAAGTCATTAATAAAATCTCTTTCCTGGGTGCACCAACAAAGAAGGAAATTATAACTAAGTAAACTTGACAATCGCATCTGATCAATGAAACTGATTAACAGAATTTTTTGAACAAAATGAGAAAACTTCTCAAAGGTTTATTTTAAACTATTTCTTTGATTTTAACCTCAGAAGAGAACCCTCTGTTGCACTGATGTAACATTTCCATTTTTCCCAACAGATGTTATTGTGACCTCTCGCTGTGAGACTGTTACATCAGTACCGATTAACGTCAAAGTACTGTGGACTTATATGTACAAAGAACTACTGCCCAAACTCAATTCATTCACAGTCAAAGGGCCCTCAAGGAATGCACCACTGAAGTTTGTGCTGCCTTCAAACCAAAGTCCTTAGAGATAAAAAGGCAGTTTCATACTCTCTGGAGCCCTCACTTTACTGGTATTTACTGTGCTGTTGTTCTCAGTTCACTTGCCAATAGCTAGCAAATGGTGCGCTATGGTCTCGATAGGTTTTTAAACTAGAGATTCCTCTGAATCTCCAGAACTCACAGTGGAAAAGTTTACTTCGGGTGATATTAATGTAATGAAAATCAGGACAGATATACAATGGAAACTGAAACACAATGAATAGATACGTATGTTCACCCTATATTTCTACATCACATGAGGCCAGGCTTCAACCTCGATCATCTGTGTTGAGTTTGTTGTTGGGGTAGATCCTTTGGAAAACAGCCAGACTATTAGATTCTTCTTTTTGTTCCTTTGTGTGAGAGTAGTGACCTTCATGATCTAGCGAACCCGGATCCAGGTTCTCCATCTTCAATTGGCATTGACCTCCAGCACTGTCTACCTCCACTATTGTCATGTGACTGAGTATCTGGAGGGTCATCCGACTCCTTTCTGCTTTCTATCTCCTTTACTATTGGTCGTGAATCTGTGACCACGTGCTGCCCTGTCAGACAGATGAGATATAGAAGAAGCTCTCTCATGTAGACATAAAAGATTCTAAAAACATTATTTCAAAGAAGAGTAAAGGAGTTATCAAGAAATTTTGATTAATTTTCCTTTTAACACTCCTTGCTTACTCAACAACTTTGAGCTGGCCATCAACCTTTGCGACAAAGGGAAAAAATTGCGACATTATAACAATGATTACACTTTGAAATGACTTCACTGACGTACTGGGGTTGGGATGTCCTGGGTCTGGTAGGGACTGAAGGTAAACTCAAGAATTCCTTTTTCTTTCATGATGAAACTCCTCATTTCAACTCTTTAAGAAGTGCAGATCACCTTTAACTCATGGTAGCCTTTGGGGATGATGATGCTCTGCTGAAGAGTTCAGCCAAGGAGATGTGGGATTATTTCTCACTGGAAGTGTTCTAATTAGTGTAATTTTGTAGTTTTGCCAGCAGTGCACTCTAGGTGCAGGAGCCTCTTAGCATTCTGATCCCATCCCATCCCTCCACACTTGTCCAATTTCAAAGACTATTAAATTGAATCCCCAAT
Organism: Mobula hypostoma; assembly: GCF_963921235.1. Taxonomy (NCBI): domain Eukaryota; kingdom Metazoa; phylum Chordata; class Chondrichthyes; order Myliobatiformes; family Myliobatidae; genus Mobula; species Mobula hypostoma. The sequence goes on from NC_086110.1 coordinate 50,167,393, forward strand.
ATTTTGGTAAATTTGACAAGTGCAAAGGCAAATTGCTTCTGTTAAACATTCACCAAACAATTTGGATAGCTGAGCTAAGTTCCCAGCATCCGGGACTTTGAGGATTGTTGTCAGTACAACATAAAGATCTCAAACCTCAATCCCGGCACTTAGTTCAAGGTCCACTTAGGTAGTAATGATCCCTCCTGTTTGCTTTTGAAACTTGGACTACCTAGAGCAGGCACCTCAAGGCCCTGTCACTGCAAAATCCTCCAGATCCTCTGAAAGGATGAGGAAAACCACATATGCCCTGTCCCAGGCCAGCACCCCTGGTACTCAGGCCCCAACTGCACTCATTCAGCTCCTTTGGGAAGGCAATGTGGTTTGCAAGACCAACAACAGATCCTTGAAACAGATATTCTGTGTTTCAACCTTTGTCACTGAAGAAATCACCAAATGGACAGAGGAAAAGAGTCAAGGATGTTCTCAAATACCCCAATTCCTGGAAATCCCTGGCCCATGACTCCTCAATGTAGAGAATACTTTGAGAAATTTGATGAGAGTGCCTGGAATCCTAATGTAAATGGCAGAAGGAATGGGTTACCACCTAAACTGTCCAATTTGTGCAGGATATCACAGGTCTTAAATTGGCCTCATGAATCACTACAGCAGCCATGAAACTGAGGTAGAAATAAGTTATCCTCACCCTGAGAAACTTCCTGAGAAGAAAAAGGAAATTGAGAATCACAAACAAACAAGGTACTCAGAAACCAGACACAGGAAAAACAATGTCCTCTGAATCTGGGTTTCTAAAGAATTTTGAATTAGACCTAGTAGGCAGTACTGTAACATGGTGGATTTCCAGATGAGCCTTAATTCAACATACTTGTACTGAGAAATCCAAAACAACACACATAAAACGCTGGAGGAACTCAGCAGGTCAGACAGCATCTATTTTGTGTGTGTTAGTTCAGGTAATATATTTATTTAAGCTTAAAAGATAAATGTCTCCTGGAATAAGCCTTTGGATCTGTGCAGGATATTGACTAGTACAATGACTTTTCCTTCTTCTTTCGTCTTCCTCACTCTTCTTCACAGAGTTAACTCCTCAGAATTAAAATTTAAACATTAAACAAATTGACTTCAGTTAGAGTCATAATGTCATAGCACACTACAGCACAGAAGCAGGCCGTTCAGCCTCTCTAGTCCATGCTGAACTATTGCTCTGCCTAGTCCCAATCAATCTGTACCTGGACCATAGCTCTCCATACCCCTCCCATCCATGTACCTATCCAAATTTCTCTTAAGTATTGAAATCAAACCCACATCCACTACTTCTACTTGCAGCTCTTTCCACACTTTCACCTCCTTTGAGTGAAGAAGTTCTGCCGCACGTTCCCTGTAAAAATGTCACCTTTCAACTTTAACCTACGACCTTTAGTTCTAGTCTCACTCAACCTCAGTGGAAAAAGCCTGCTTGCATTTATCCTATCTATATCCCTTGTAATTTTGAATACCTCTATCAAATCTTCCGTCATTCTCCTCCACTCTAGCGTATAAAATCCTAATCTATTCAACCTTTCCCTTTAACTGAGGTCAAATCCTGGCATAATCCTTGTAAGGATCTTAAGAATAAACATGATTCCTAAAACCTTTCTGATTTCTCACTAGTTGCTAGACATTTCTTAGATGAGATGCTAAACCGAGGTGGCTTCTGCTCTCTGAAATGGATGCTGACAACTCAGTGGTGCTATTTTGATGAAAACCAGTTGAGTTTTCTTCAGTGTCCTTCACAGGGACTCTGACTGAATAAACACATAAAGCAACCTTCTGCTCTTTACTATACTCTTGTTTGTTGGATCGTGCTGTTTCTGTCTTGGCTGCTATATCAAAAGCACTTTATTGATAATATGCCACTTCTGAATGTTTTGAAGTTACAGAGGGTGCTATATAAATGCAAGTTCTTTAATCTACATATAAAATTCTTTGATGTTTTTCTGCGATGTCACAATTGGTATCTTTGACAGATTTAATTTTGTATGTTCTTGTCTCCCTTAACAATACAATTGACATGACAGTAAATTAAAATAATTTCATCTCAAGATTCATTTGGCTAGGATTTATTCCTGTGCTTTATGACTTCATCTAAATCCCTCAAAAAGATTACTTTCTTACGATCACTGGTATCCAATATTCTCCACATGATGCTTAACGACTTCTATTTTCCAGTGATAAACTCCGGATTATTACTTTATAAACTTTTTTACTGTGAACATAAGCACACCTTAACCATGTGAATGATTCCAAAATATTTAATTTTTAGTGGTTGTGGCTCCTGTGAAACGTGGGTGCCTTTGGAAACCTTGGCTTAGGTTTTGGTGCATGGATGTTGCAGAGGGAGCCCTTGAAGAATTACATGTCTTGTCAGCCACACATGATAACCAGGATCAGAATCAGATCAGATTTATTATCATCGGCATGTATCGTGAAATTGTTAAGTTAGCAGCAGCAGTTCAATGCAATACATAATGTAGAAGAAGAGAGAGATAAATAAATAAATAAATAAATAAATAAATAAATAAATAGTCAAATACAGTATAAGTATAATGAATAAATTAAAAATTGTGCAAAAACAGAAATAATATGTATTAAAAAATTGAGGTAGTGTTCACGGGATCAATGTCCATTTAGGAATTGAACAGCAGAGGGGAAGAAGCTGTTCTTGAATCACTGAGTGTGTGCCTTCAGGCTTCTGTACCTCCTACTAGATGGTAACAGTGAGAAAAGGGCACGCCCTAGGTGCAGGGTCCTTAATAATGGATGCTGCCTTTCTGAGACACAAGTAAAATAAACCAGGTAAACCAAATCCCTGACGAAAGGAAAATCAGGATTCAATTTAAATCTGGAGCAAAATTGAAGAGGATCCTTCAACTCACTTCGAAGTCACTTTAGGCTCAACAGCTAATTTATAACAAGAATTTGGAGCCAATGCAGACCCAGACTTGAACTGTTATTTTTGTTGCTCAATGCACATGGTAATTTAGTTGTCTTGCTCTATTGATGGGAGCCTTCCTCATTGGCGAATTTAAAGGAATAATATCGATGACCCCTTATTCTGAAGTAGATCATTGAATGTGGCTTCCTCATGTTTATTTTTCTGATTTTTTCTTATGACCTAGAAGGGTGTTCAGCACATCAAGTCCATGCGGACTCTCAGGAGCAATCTTATCAATATTATTCACCCTATTTATTCCCTGTAATCTATTCTCTCTTATCTGTCCATTTTTTCGATTGTGATTCTCTTTCACTTGGGGTTAACTTACATAACCAATTATCCTGCAAACCAGCAAGTCTTTGGGATGGCGGCACAGTGGCATAAAGAGTAGAGCTCCTGCCTCACATCTTCAGTGTCTCAGGCTCAATGCCGACCATGGGTGGAGTCTGCATCTTCTCCTGACTACGTTAGACTCCGCCATCCCAAAACTGTGCAGGTTATTTGGTTAATTGGCCACAGTAAGCGTCTAAGTACTATTGAATCTGAAGGAACTTAAGTGTCTAAGTAAGTATGGAACCTGAGGAAACTTAATGGGGAACAAGCAGAGAATAAGAAAGGGATCAATGTTGTACTGGCATCAGTGGGTGTTTGGTAGTCAGTGGCTGCAGGGCCTTTTTTGGTGCTTTATAACTTAGTGGCTTTATGGCATGGCTTTGAATTGACAGAACAGATATGCAAATTACTGTTGTAGTATAAATGAATATACCGAAAGCACACATATTTCGACCTTTATGCTAATAACCTGTGATACTGTAGCACTTTAATCATTGCAGATAAAAATCACAAAGCCCTTTTTCATCAATATATGGGACCTCTTCTCAATGTTACCAAACCTCATCTCCCCTCGTGTTTGACCAGTACACCATGCAAATAAAGATCAGGCACTACATCTGCATTAGGTTCCAGAACACTGCTCACTCTGTTAATCCGCCTTCACCCCTACGTGAGGCTTCTTAGGGCAATGACATTTAGTTATTCCACCGTGCTTGAATGAAACAGCGATCCTCCACTGAAACAGAATGGATGTGCTTTTTTTTCAGAGAGAGGTGGGCTTGATACATACTCCTTGAGCAACTGTCCCCTTCTTTGCTAATATTATTGTTGGGAGATCAATGGCAGTTCTCTAGATTCTCTTAGCAATAACAGAGTAAACCCTAAAAATGTGAAAAGAATTATAAACTACAGAAAGCCACATTTGTAATGATTTCCACAAGAGGCAGAGTCACAAGTCGCTATTTAAATCCAGATACAGGGGCCAGCGATTTCGTATCTGTGTAAGTGTTGGAATGGTTGAACCAAAAGAGGAACTTCAGCACAGCACATTTCTAGTTTAAAGCAATTGAAAAGAGACTCAACAATTGCATGGACTATTTTTTATGAGTGTTTAGATATTACAGAAACCTGAATTTAAATTTAGTTTATTTGGTAACGTAAAGATTTTTCCTTCTCGTGTATAGAAAGGATCTAAGTAATAAAGCCAATTCAATGCTGTGTGACATATAAAAAAATGTATTCTTATGGCATCTCTCACACATCTTTCAGGATGTCCTAGAATACTTTGTAGGCAATAAAGTACTTTGTAAATGAGTTTGTAATGTAGGAATTGCAGCAATTAGCTTAGCAAAGTGACGGGGGACCTTAATGTGGCATCCATCATTAAAGTTCTCCTGCCACCTAGGACATCATGCTCCCTTCTCAGTGCTGCCATCAGGAGCCTGAAGACACACAATGTTTTAGGAACAGCTTCCTCCCATCCACCATCAGATTTCTGAATGGACAATGAACCCACGGACACTACTTCGCATATTTTAACTCTCTTTTTGCTCTGCTTACTTAATTTTTAGAAATATGCATATTCCATATTGTAATTTATATTTATGTATTGCGCTGCACTGGTGCCGCAAAGCAACAGATTTCATTACCTCTATTAGTGATACTAATAGACCTAATTCTGATTCTGAAGGTTCCATAAACAACAAATCATAGAATCATGGATTCATAGAACACTACAGCTCTGAAACAGACTTTTCAGCACCTGGATCATAGCTCATTATACCCCTCCCATCCACATACTTATTCAAACTTCTCTTAAACTTAAGATCTGTTTCTGGATATATTAATTAAGGAATAAATTGAGGGAAGTGTATTCTTTTTTAGACCACAAATCCAGCATGCGAACAGGCCCTTCGGCCTATCATGTTCACACCAACCAAGATTCCTGCCTAAGCTAGTTGCAATTGCCTGCGTTCGGCCCATGTACCTCCGAGCCTTTCCATGAATAGCTCCAAGGGATCTGCTATGTCCAACTGAGAGATCAGACGGGGGATCTGGTTTAATGTCGTATTAGAAAAGCTTCTGGTGTAATCCTTCTATGTAGAGGGAGTTGATTCTGGATGATAGGTTCCCTTACACAAATGTCTCTGAAGCTCTTATAGACAGGTCTAATTAGGAGCAGCTGTTTTACTAGTTACATCTCTGGGCTTAAGTTCAATAATTCTGGAAGTAGCTTCAGCTATTTTGGTGAACTGTCTTAAATGATAGAACTAACACATAGTATTTTTTTTATGTTCAGCGTGATCCTTAGAATGCATGTGACTTCAACCAAAGAGGAAAATAAAACAAATATGCACTGGACTTTTTTTTCCAACTCTAAGTCCTATAATATTGTTCCTCAAGTTACAGAAATAACTTTAAATTTGGAGTAATGCCCACAGCTTCTGGGCTAAAGGTATGACTACAGAGTTGTTCTCAGTTTCTTAAATGCTGAAACAATATTTTGATCACAAAGTTTTAATGAGCTATAAACAAGTAAGATTTGAACAAGGCTTTTATTATATTGGTTGATCCTATGAGAAGGGATCTATAAATAAAACAATTTCAGATAGCTCAGGGACCTTAGTACAGATTGGCAGGCATTAAACGGAGAGGAACAGATCTCAGATACCATGTTTGCAAACTTGTCGGTTCTCAATGGGCAAATTTCACCAGTCCTGGATGTATTTGCACAAACCCACCTTTGGATGGTTTTGATTAAGGATGGCATTAGCAAATCAAATCATTAAATATAGTGGCAAATAGTAGCAGAAAAGGTTTGAAGACCAAAAGAGGACTAAGGTTAAAGAAAATATTTTCACAGTCAGTGGCTGTTAACATGTATTCATTTTCCCCAGTGGAAATAAAAAAATTTACTTTAAAATTTACTGAAGTTTTAAAGAATTTCCATGCAGTAGACTTAAGTAGACATTAAAAGTTACAATCTAAACTCCATTGTTAATGATCACAAAGTTTTTTAAACATTAGCCTATTTGTACTCTGATAAATAATAAATGTAGAGGATGTTTGATTACAGATTACATTAAACAAATATTGACGGTGTTTGAGGGTAATAATTGTAATCTAATGAATAAGAATGATCAAAAAACACAAATTCTTCAGTACCTCAGATGTTATACACTCAAGGACTTGTAAACCTCAGGCAGCTATAATTTACCCAAGACCTTCAAAATATCAGTCAATATTTAGTTTAGGAAGTTTCTGAGAAAAAACTTTGTGAAGTCATCCTGAGAATAGATGGACCCACTGAATACAGTCCACAAGCTATTTTTCTTCATAGACTTCAGTCAGGAAAAACAGTTCTATGCTAACTAGTACTCAAACATTTTGTGATCTTTTCATTATCTATTCCCTCCACTGTAAACACACAGATCATATTTTCTGCCAGTGTTCTGGCTAGTCACTTAAAGATGGAATATTGTGAAGGACAGGATCATTCTATCCCATTGACTTTGAAACTTTATGGTTACTTAAACTGTGTGTGGAAAGGGTGTCCAATCTTTTGTCTTTATGGGCTACATATATTTACAACAAGCCGCATATAAAGATGAAAACCACAGTCCTATTAATCGACATGTTTCTGTAGTTGCTAATCCAAATAGATTTTGATGTCTTGTACACCACATAAACTTATGGAAAGTAGGCACTTAACCCAAAACCTCCTAATTGGTCTACTGCAAAACATACTGCCAAAACTGATGCTACAGCCTTGCCCTTTCATTATAGCCCTGTAGCTTCCTCCTATTTAAAGTATTTATCCAATGTTCTCTTAGAAGTTGCAATAATATCTGACTCAGCCTCTCCCTTTGGCACCACATTTCAGGTTTTAACAACAATCTAGTTAAAAAGGTTCATCTAAACTTTTTTGTTATGGACATCCAATGGAAGAAGTATTCATTCCTGTTTACTGTAGGCACAGAAGAACGTTCGGTCATAGCTTTTGGATTACAATTATCAAAATGTTTGATAATTTTTGAAAGCTCTATCAGATTTCTTTATGCCTTTTTATCGATGAAGTAATCTTAGGTCTTCTCTCCTTATTATAGTTACTGACTTTAGATGTTGTCTTCATGAATCGATGTTGAACAAGCTTCATGGATTTAATTCTCTTTCTTTAATTAGGTGCCCAAATGCTGCAATTATTACCTTAACTGTGGCATCTTTAGTTGATGGTACATACTTATCATGACCTGCTCACTTCTTGTTCTCAGTTTCTTGACTTAAAAAAAAAACCTAAAATGCTCTTGGTCATCTGTACTTAACATAATGTACATCACTGAACACATCAAAAGCATCTTCTGAAACTCTGGTTGATCCACAACATTCCCTTTGGTAATCCAATTCACTTCTTCGAAAGCTCAGGTAGATTCGTCAAGTAACTTCACTTTATGAAATCATCACAGCCTGCTCTTGATTAAAGTTTAAATTTCTCTATCTACTGTCTCTGTACTCATGACTGTGTGGCTAGGCACGGCTCAAATGCCATCTATAAATTTGCTGATGAATCTCACTTGGCAGAATATCAGATGGTGAGGAGGAGGCATACAACAGTGAGATAGATCAGCTGGTGGAGTGGTGTCTCAACAACAATTTCGTACTCAGTGTCAGCAAGACCAAGGAATTTATTTTGGACTTAAGGAAGAGGAAGTTGTGAGAACACACACCAGTCCTCATTGAGGGGTCAGTAGTAGAAAGGGTGAGTGGACTCAAGATCCTGGGCATCAACATCTCAGAGGATATATCATGGCTCCAACACATTGATACAATCACAAAGAATATACATGAATAGTTCTATTTTGTTAGGAGTTTTAGGAGATTTTGTATGTCACTAAAGACTGTTGCAAATTTTCTACAGATGTAAGGTGGAGAGCATTTTAACTTGTTCTGGTGGTGACTCTGTTGGTAAAAAATGAAATAAAATCCTTAAAGAGAGGTGACATAGGATTGGAAGATCCTATGGGTAGAGTTAAGAAAATGCAAGGACAAAAAGACCCTGATGGGAGTTTTATACAGGCCTCTGAACAGTAGGCAGGATGTGAAATACAAATTGAAATGGGAGATAGAAAAGGCCTGTAAAAAGGGGTAATGATATGATAGTGATGAGGGATTTCAATATGCAGATAGGTTGGGAAAATTAGGTTGGTGCTGGATCCCAAGATAGGGAATTCGAAGAATGCCTGTGAGATGGCTTTTTAAAACAGCTTGTAGTTGAGCTCACTAGGTTAATGGCAATTCTGGATTGGGTGTTGTATAATAAACCAGATTTGATCAGGGACTTTAAGGTAAAAGAACCCTTGGGATGCCTTGATCATGATGTGATGGAATTCACCCTGTCATTTGAGAGGGAGAAGATAGTCAAATGTATCAGGATTCCAGTGGAATGGAGGGAATTACAGAGGTATGAGAGAGGAGCTGACCAGAGTTGATTGGAAGGGGACACTAGCAGGGATGACAGCAATGCAGCAATGGCTGGTGTTTCTGGCAGCAATTCAGAAGGTGCAGGATAGATACATCTCCAAAATGAAAAAGTATTCTAAAGGGAAGGTGAGACTAACATAGTTGACAAGGGAAGTCAAAGGCATCATAAAAGGAAAAGAGAAGGAATATATTAGAGCAAAAAAATAGTGGTAAGTTACAGGATTGGCAAGCATTTAAAAACCAACAGAAGGCAACTAAAGAGCTACAAGGAGAGAAAAGATGACAAATCAAGGTAAGCTAGGCAATAATATAAAAAAGTATTTTGAAATATACAAAGAGTAAAGGACAGGTGAGAATGGATAGTAGACTACTGGAAAATGATGCTGGAGAGGTAGTAGTTGGGGACAAATAAATAGCAGACAAAATTACTAAATATTTTGCATCATTCTTCACTGTGGAAGGCCCTAGCAGCATGCCAGAAATTGAAGAATGTCAGGGGGGGAAGTGAAGGTAAATAAGTCACCAGGACATGATGGACTACACCCCAGAGTTCTGAAAGAGGTATCTGAAGGGATTATGATGGCATTAACAGCGGTCTTTCAAGGATCACTAGATTCTGGAATGGTTCCAGGGGACTGGAAAATTACAAATGTCATTTCACTCGATTGCCCGGTGGCACTTACACCACAGTGATGGAGTGTTTTGAGAGGCTGGTGTTGAAGTATATCTGCTCCTACCTCAGTGGCAACTTCGATCCGCTCCAATTCACCTATTGAAGCAACAAGTCTAGAGCAGAAGCTAAATTTTTGGCTCTTCACACAGCCCTGGAACACTTGGACAGCATAGATGCATACATCTGGATGCTCTTTATCAATTACAGCTCAGCATTTCACACCGTCAATCCCTCTAAACTAACCAGTAAACTCCAAGACCTGGGCCTCAGCACTCCCTTGTGCAATTGGATCCTGGATTTCCTCACTTGTAGACCCCAGTCAGTTTGAATTGGCAAAAGCATCTACTCCACAATCTCCATCAGCACAGGAGCACCACAGGGATTATGTGTTTAGCCCCTGCTCTACTCCCTTTACACTCTTTGACTGTGTGGCTAAGTACAGCTCCAACACCATGTTCAAGTTTGCTGAAGACACCACTGCTGTGGGCTGTATCAAAGGTGGTGATGAATCAGCATACAAGAGGGAGATTGAAAATTTGGCTGTGTGGTGTAATAGCAACAACCTCTTACTCAATGTCAATAAGACCTAGGAACTGATAGTAGACTTCAGGAGAGGAAACCCAGAGGTCCATGAGCCCGTGATTATCTGCACTTGCACAGTTTGTTTACAGTTTACAGTGGCTAATGTTTACAGTTGCTGTTCTATAGTTTTGTTAAGTATGCCCACAGAAAAAGAATCTCAGGGTTGTATGTGGTGACATGTATGTACTCTGATAATAAATTTTACTTTGAACTTTGAAGAAGGGAGGGAGGCAGAAGAAAGGAAATTATGGGCCACTTAGCCTGACTTAAGTGGTTAGAAAGATGTTGGAGTTCATTATTAAGGATGAGGTTTTGGAGTACTTGGAGGCATATGGTAAAGTAGGCCAAAGTCAGCATGGTTTCCTTATAGGGAATTCTTGACTGGCGAATCTAATGGAATTCTTTGAGGAAATAACAGGCAGAATAGACATAGGAGAGTCAGTGGGTGTTGCTTACTTTGATTTCCAGAAGGCTTTTGCCAAGGTGCTTCATATGATGCTGCTTAACAGGGAAAGATAGAAGATTGGCTAATTGGCGGAAATAAAGGGAGTCTTTTCTGGTTAGCTGCCATTGACTAGTTGTGTTCTGCATGGGTTGGTGTTGGGGTCACTTCTGTTCACATTATATGTCAATTTGGATGACAGAATTGATGACTTTGTGGCTAAATTTGCAGGTGATACAAAAATAGGTGGAGGTGCAGGTAGTATTGAGGAAGCAGGGAGTCTGCAGAAGGACTTTGGCACATTGGGAGAATAGGCAAAGAAGTGGCAGATGGACTATTGTGTAGGGAAGTGTATGGTCATGTACTTGAGGGGAAGGAGTCAAGGTGCAGACTATTTTCTAAATGGCGAGAAAATTCAAAAATCAGAGGTACAAAGGGACTTGAGTCCTCATGCAGAATTCCCTAAATATTAGCTTGCAGGTTGACTCAGTGTAAGGAAGGCAAATACAATGTTAGCATTAATTTTGAGAGGACTAGAATATAAGAGCAAGGCTGGATTGCTGAAGCTTTGTACTGCATTGTTCAGACCACATGGAGGCTTGTGAGCAGTTTTGGGCCCCTTATTTAAGAAAATATATACGGTCATTGGAGACAGTGCAGGGGAGGTTCATGAGAATTATTCTAAAAATGAAAGGGTTAACATATGAGGAGTGTTTGATAGCTCTGGGCCTGTACTAATTGAGGTTCAGAAGAATGAGGGGATATTTGATTGAAACCTATCGAATATTGAAGGGTCTGGGTGGAGTGCATGTGGGTGAGTCTAAGACCAGAAGGCACAGCCTCCGAATAGAGGAACCGCCATTTACAAGAGAGACAAGGAGGAATTTCTTTAGCCAATCGTGAATCTATGGAATTCATTGCCGTGGATGGCTGTGGAGGCCAAGTCATTGAGTAAAGTTGAAGCGGAGGTTGATAGTTTCTTGATCACTCAGAGCATCAAAAGTTACAGGGAGAATGCGGGAGATTGAGATAGAAAGGGATAACAAATCAGCCATGATAGAATGGCAGAGCAGACTCTATAGGTCGAATGGCCTACTTCTGATCATGTCTTGTGATGCAATTCAGCCTTGTATGGAACCTCCAATACACAGGATTGAAAGAGGCTGCAGAGGGTAGAAGACTCAACCACTTTCATCATGGGCACAACCCTCCCTTCCATCAAGGACATCTTTAAGTGGCAGTTCCTCAAGGAGGTGGCAACCATCATTAAAGATCCTCATACCCTAAATACGTTCTCTTTATTTCACCACCATCAGAGAGAGAGAGAGAGAGCACAGAAACCTAAATACACACACTCAATGTTTTAAGAACAGCTTCTTCTCTTCAGCCAACAGATTTATGAATGGTGCATGAACCTATAAACCCTACCTCGTTATTTGTCATTTGCACTATTTATTTATTTTGTAAGTTAGAGTACTTTTATGTCTTTACATTGAACTACTGTGAAAAAACAAATTTCACAACAGATGTCACTAATAATAAGCCTAATTCTGATCTTCATTGATTTTATGAGATCATGAACTTTGTGTTTGCTCATTGAATCTAAATAACAGTCAAAAGTCTAAAAGCAATGTTGGCTAAATCAGTGATTCCACAGATGTTGAACAGCCGAGCCATCCAGTATAAAAAGTGAAAAAGAAGGATGCACCAGAACTTGAAAGGCTCTTTTGTCAAAGCTCTGAAACTGCAGATCAGACACACTTTATTCAGGAAGTCAATAGGACTGATCTTGATTCCTTAATGTGAGATGTATCTAAACACATTGACCAGGGGAAGAAGTGCTGAACCTCAACTTTGAGCTTCATTCCCGCTTTGGGAAATTTAATAGGAACACTAATTGCAGTGTTTTTCCAGCTGCCACTCCATTTTTCAAAAGTCGAAACACATTTAAACTGTTCATTACGGCGAGAGTTTTGAGACCCAGTGGTAGGCAGAAACTTGGTGGGGGCAGTTTAAAAGGAACACGTCAATTACTTACAGAATTCCCACTCTATAAAAATTTTAGGACCATTAATTTTGCTTGTGGGGGGTGAAGTGCCCACCTTAATCAGTAGGGAGCTTTAGTTGTGTATGAAAATCATGTTCCTAGTCCATTAAGAGCTCAATTGCCTCTTAACCACGCTCTGAATGGGGCATTTACTTAAATAACTTAAGGAGGCACAAAAAAATCAGAAGTCAACTTCATCTCTCGGTTTGATGTAGAGTATTTGTCTCCAGTTCCTTTAGGCTCTCCCGCACCCACCAATGCCTGCCATTTTCCACGAGATGTAAGTGTTCTCCCTGCACGCTGTGAACAAGATCCATCAAGAAGCTGCCTCTTTGTGCCCACTTTGAAAAGACTGCACACAGACAGGAGGTAAATAAAGCCAAGGAACTAAAAGAATGATTTTGGGCGAGTTTGCTCAAGCCACAATAGCAACCACCACTAGTATTCCCCACCACCTCTGTTCCATGTGGTCTCCAGTTAAAATCCACATTAAAACATCACAAAACCCAACACAACTAGTAAAGAGTTAAAGAGCAGTAAATTTATGTAATGCAGTTACATGGGAAAATGGGAAACTGCATAAATATGGAAAATCTGTCAGACATAGGAATCAAATGCAATTATCAATTTTTTTTGTATTTGGCAGTGACTGCATATGGAAATATTTAATCCTAGGATTTAAAAAGCTCTTCAGTATTCCCCCATATGTAAAAAATCTTTTCAATTAATGATAATTTTCTTCAGCCGAATGTCAACCCTGTTTTACTTATTAACAAAGTGGCTGGGGTTTTAGTGTCATTACTAAATGACAGAACAAATGTAACCAGGTGGGATAGCGGTAATGGGTTTCAAGATTTCATGGGTTTCTGAATCTGACTGGGCTTTACTGAGCCCCTCACAATCATCAAGATTGTGCTACGTCCAAACACACTGCTTTAAACAGCGGTTTAGTGAGAAGATAGACATACTTCATCATAAATTAATTTCTGTTTTTATAACCATTCTTTCACGTTTCACTACTTTTAAAACTGTCAGCTTTCCTTGTGCTAAAATTCTACAGGATGGTGTAATGCATGACATTATTTGTCTCTTTAGTGCTACTTTTGCTTTGAATTTCACAAATTGTGCTTTTTAGTGGTGCATCTTGTTTAATTGATTAATTTTCATTTCATGGATTTCTTTAGATTTGTCAAGGATTTTCCTTGAATTGCTCTTTGTATTTGCAGCTTGTCCTATTGTTTCTTTTTCTGTTTATGAAAAACAATATAATATGGCATTCTTCTCTTTGGTCTCTGGTGAGACCAAACCTTCAATTTTGCTCTCTGTTTAGCATAGTTATCAGTTAAAGTATTTGATAAATTCATTTATTCAATTTGCTGGAGAAATAGACAGGTACATTTTCCCACTGTTTTAGTATGAACAATAATTAAAGTTCAAAGTTCAAAGTACGTTTATTATCAACATACATATATGACACTATATACTACCCTGAGATTCATTTTATTACAGACATTCACGGTAGCAAAAAGAAATACAATAGAGTTAATGAAAAACTCTACAAGAAGACGGACAATCGAACAATGTGCACAATAAGACAAACTTTGCAAATACAGAAAATATCAAATAATAATCATAATAGTAATAATAAATAAGTAAATAAATAATACTGAGAACATGAGATGTAACATTCTTGAAAGTAAGTCCATAGATTGTGGAATAAGTTCAGTGTTGTGGTCAATGAAGTTATCCATGCTAGCTCAGGACCCTGATGGTTGAAGGGTTGACGTACAAACTTTAATAACAGGTCACATCCAATCAACACACACATAATGCTGGAGAAACTCCGCAGGCCAGGCAGGATTTATGGAAACGAATAAAGAGTTGATGTTTTGGTCTGAGACCCTACATCAAGGCTGAAAGGGCAGGGGAAGTTCCCAGAATAACAAGGTGGAGGGAGGGGAAAAGGACAAGCTCGAAGGTGATGGATGAAGCCAAATGGATGGGAAAGGTAAAAGGCTAGAGAAGAAGGAATCTGATAAGAGAGGAAGGTGGACCATGGGAGGGAGGGAAGAAAGAGAGATACTGGGCAGAGGGGTGATAGGCCGGCGAAGATAAGAGGTATGAGGCCAGAATGGGGAAAAGAAGAAGAGGTAAGGTGGAGGAGGAGAAATTACTGGAAGGAGAAACCAATATTAATGCAATCAGGTTGGAGGCTAACTCGATGGAATATGAGGTGTTGGTCTCCACCCTGAGAGTGCCCTTATTGTGGCAGAAGAGGAGGCCACGGACCAACATGTCAGAATGGGAATGAGGATAGGAATTAGAGTGGCTGGCCACTGGGAAATTCCACTTTTTGCAGTTAGAGGCAGGAGCTCCACAAAGTGGTCCCACAGTTTACACTGGGTCTCGCCAATGTACAGGAGGCCGCATCGGGAGCACCAGGTACAATAGATGACCCCAGCAGATTCACAAGTGAAGTATTGTCTCACCTGGAAAGACAGTTTGGGACCAGGAATGAAGCTGAGGGAAGAATAGGCAGGTTTAGCGTATCTGTCGCTTACTGGGATATGTTCCAGGAGGGAGATTAGTGGGAAGGGATGAAATTTGCAGACAATGATGCACTGGGCATGGAGGCTCATGGGGTGGTAGGTGAGTACAAGAGTAACTCTATCTCTGTTAAGGTGGTGGGAAGACGGTGTGAGCACAGATGCCCGGGAAATGGAGGAGATACGGGTGAGGGCAGCGTCAATAGTGGAGAAAAGGAAACTCCATTCTTTGAAAAACGAGGACATCTCTGATGTCCTGGTCAGGTTTTTGTCTAGGTTGTCTCCAACCTGATGGCACAAACATTGATTTCCCCTCCCCCTTCTCTCTGCTTCTATTCCCCATGCTGGTCTCTTAACTATTTTCCTCACCTGCCTAACACCTCCCCTGGTGCCCCACCTTCTTCCCTTTCTCCCCGGATCCACTCTCCTCTCCTATCAGATTCCATCTTCTCCAGCCCTTTAGCTTTCCTACCCACCTGACTTCACCTATCATGTCCTAGCTTGTCCTCTTTCCCCTCCCCGCACCTTTTAATTCTGGCATCTTCCCCCTTCCTTTCCAGTCCTGATGAAGGGTCTTGACCCAAAACGTTGGCTGTTTATTCATTTCCATATATGCTACCTGACCTGCTGAGTTCCTCCAGCATTTTGTGTGTGTGTTGCTTTGGATTTCCAGCATCTGCAGAATCTCTTGTGTTTAAGGTTACATCCCATGTCATCTTATGGAACATCAATCATCAAAAAGTCAAGTTAAAAAAGCAGGTGTCAGGTGCTGATGTTAAATCTCAGATGCATTGCAGCAGTTGAAAGGGTTGGGGTTGTAGGAGGTGGATTCGGTAGAGCATGGGAAATATACCCAGCAGCTCCTTTGGTGGGTTTTAAAATCATCTTGATCATTAGTATTTTACCCCTGTGCTTGTTTGTCCGACGTGTGGCAGTGGTTCTGATGAGTTCTCACATGATGCAATCCCAGCTGAACGTTTACAAAGCCAAATCAAATATGGACTTCAGAGGACTTTGGAACGAGTACAATACTTTGCAGATGCTCAAAAAAAACTGCACCGTGGCTTAGTAACAACTTGCTAAATGCAGTGTCATGTCCCTGCAATGAGAGGAACAAATTTGCTAACGCCTAGAATACATGGACGTAGATAGTCTAGGTCAACACCGGAATTCTGGGCAAGAAGCACTTTGAAAAACAAAAATGATGATCTAATCAGGTCAGAAAAGGTGAGTAAATTTGCACAGTAACATCTAGCTGTGCACTTCACCTCAGTGCTCCCATTGCTTTCTGTAGCTTATTTCATCACATTATGGCATACACTGAATGACCTTGCAAAAACACTCATTCTTCACTTTCTATGCAATTCCTCAAGCCTTCATCTGTACGTCCACAGCACAGCCACTCACCTTCATTCTTATGCATGCTCTTCTTGATTATCACTATCATAACCACGCTCCCTTTATCAGTTTAACATTCTGCCTGAGTATTTTGGTGTATGTTGAAAGGTGCATCTGACAGTCATGAAGAGGCTGTGTGCAAGCAACACTAAGTACTTCAGTCCCAACGCCGGCGGGGTGGATCTGACCAAATCAAACAGAGACTTATAAAGTGAATTGAGATGGAGAGGCGAAGAGTTTTGGAATTGCAAATTCAGATCTGAAGAACCAGATGGCAAGCGCTGTTGTGGATTGTGAATGCAGAAGAGGGAAACAGAGAGGCTGAAGAACTGAAAAAGGCTGCAGTGAGCTCATCCAGCAGGCAAATTGGTGCCGGAGTAAAGGGTTAAACTATGTCCACATTCTTGTAGAAATGTGAAAGTGTTTAAGGGATGCTATTAACTAGACTGAATATTGAGTGAGTTTGAATTACATCTTAAGTAAAGTAACAGAAGGAAAAGTCGTATTAAATTCATAAAATGCTTGAATACATACAAGAGAGAAAGAGAGTGTGTGAGAGAGGAGGGAAGGAGAGGAAAGAGAGAGGGAAAGAGGGAGTAAGTTGAAGAAAGAATGGAGATACAGAGACGGGGAGAGAGAGAGAGAGAGAGAATGAAAGAGACAGTTAGAAACCAGGAGATAGAAGCAGAGAGAGAAAGAATCAGAGAGAGAGAAAAAGCGAGCAAGAGAGCAAGGGAGAGATAGAATAAGAGAGAGAGAAGCAGTAATTGCAAAGGAATTTAGCCCATGCCAGCATGAGCTTCAGTACCCGGTTGTTGCATGTATTATGGTAACCAGAACACTGGTTGTCACTCCCAGTTTTCTTTGACCGCATGTCTTTTCCTGTCTGCTCTGATGCATCTCATGTAGACCACAAAGCACTGCAAAAACACACAGCATTGAAAACAGATGGCAATGGTAGCCAGCTGCTGGTGTCTAAGCAAAAGTACTTCACTTACAGAAACCTATGCGGCAATCAATGGCTCACATGACCATATCCTCCCACTTTCCACCAATCATCCCAGCAACAAAAAAAATCATTAGCAGTACCGATGGCCACTATGACTACCATGAAAGCTCTTGTAATGTTTATACAAATGTTTTATTAATTAAAAATTCTTTTTAGTTTACTGCACATAATCCTTGAGTCTTTATTGAACCCAGATCCCTTTGCGATTGGTTCGTTTGCACATGAACATTAAGAAGGTCCCACTACACTTCTTATAAAAAGCCAAGATAAGATGTGTGGGTTATTGATTTTGTTTAAACCATCTTTGGTTTGGGGAAGTGAAAACATTGTAGCCACTATAACATTTTCAGCTTAATGGGAAAGCAGTTTCTAATTTACTGAAGAATTCTTGGGATATTTTGGTGGTACTTTTCATTATACAAAAATAGTTTGCAGTGGTAGTTTCACCTACTGGTTGGAAGGAGACACTACAACTTACTTCATTTGACAAACTCCAGTGAAGTCAGAAGAAAAGAAAATAATAGGTTGCAATAATTTTTTTTTCAGATTGTTATGCAGTATTTAAAATAACTCCCTGGATTTTCCAGAAAACCTCTGTACATTTGGAACTTTTATGGAAGCAGTTAACAATGTCAAGTTTCAGAAAATGCACGCATTATTTATGGCACAATCCAGTTCTCGAGGCTGAGGCAGAAAAGGTACATGAAATATCTCCACTGTCTACTTATCTAAATTATTTTTGACTTGCACTAGACAAATTTGTCCATGAGTAAGTGCTGAGGGTGACCTCCTAAATCTTCATTTTGACCCTCTCAAGTGTAAAGAACATGGGGTCAGAACAACTCTCACTTTTCAATTGTTAATGTAAGTACCGACATTCAGATCAATACTTCTCCTGACACAGGTAACACTTAACTACACGTGCAGCAAGTCTGCATTCCACCAGGCTCTTGATATTTCCTTACAATTCCAGGAGACCTACATAGATACTAGCTCCAAATGAACTAAACAAATGTTATCAAACAAAAAAACAGGACACAAGGTTAACTAAAATCCCTCATCAACTTGATTTTGGAAAATAGTCATGAAGCAGTCAAAACCATTATGCCAAGAAGTACAAATGGACATGAAGCGACAATGCAGCAAGAGAATAAATACTTCTCTTTTTGCTTGTGCTATAAAATTATGAACCACTCATTAATTTCTATTAAGATTTGGCACTGTAGTCTCAATTTATTAAAGTGACAATTCATTATATTTCGATGTAAGTCCAGTCAAAGCTCCATTTGTAAGTTATCATAGTGAAAATCTAATGCTCATAACTGATTTTGTGATGTTGTACAATTCTTTTCAGAAACATAGAAATACGACAAAGACTTAATCACCTATTGCTTATTGAAAATTAATTAAAATGCATTTCATCATTAAGCGATAAATTAGTCTCAAGAACAATGGTTATGATTATAAAATCAAACATATGAACATAGTCAGACAAATCTAACACCTAGTATACCTGGAAGCCAGTGAGAAGTCAGAACAGTGAATGGTGAAAATCACTCCCCCTCCACCCACAAAAAATTCTGATCTTATCTTTATTGTCACCCTGCTGTTTCCCACCATTTAATTTTTAAAAGAAATCGGCCAGTTGATTAGAATATGGCACTTGTGAGGCGCGCTTACAATCTGATAAAGACATATGCAAGTGATTGAGATGAGTAGGTTCACAGACTGCTACACGGGCAGACAGACAGACAATGACTTCCAACACTCCAGAGAATTAAAAAAAATCCTGCAGGAATTTGAAATGTTCCTGCAGCATCTACAAAGGTCATTAAAAACATGGCAAACCTTGGAGTAAATTCCGTTACCTGGTACAAATTTAAAAAAGGCTTGCTGAATAACTCTGTTAAGAATACCATAGGTTTTGATGATATTGATTCAATTAAGAAGTCTCATGGATTTCATATAAAGTGGACCTTCAAACAGATCTACCATAATGTTTTCTGAATTTTGAACCAAATGAAGTTTGCAATTCTGACCTGAAGTTAGGTACTATATTAATTCCACGTGTCAGTTTTACACTGTGCTAACTCCTGGCAGTTTTTTATGTGTGGGAACTGATATGCTGCTGTGGAATTTAAAGGATGGTTCGAATTTTTTTAAAGTGCATTCATTTATGGGATGTGAAAATTATTTTCTATCCCTCATTGCCCTTGGGCAGGTGATGGTGAGCTGGTTCAGCTCATCTGGGCAAGAAGACTTCTAAAGATACATGGAAAAGAAAACCACAAGATTTGGACCCAGTGACGATAAATGAATGTTGAAATAATTCCAAATCAGGATGATATGCGATTGGAGAGCAACTTGCTGATGATGATGTTTCCTTGCACCTGATGTCTTAGTGCTTCCTGATGGTAGATGGTAAAGGTCATAGACTTGGAAGGTGCTGTCAAAGCAGCCTAGATAAGTAACTGCAGAGCATTCTGTAGATGGTACAAAATCTAGTTACTATGTGTCAGTGGTGGAGGGAATGAATGTTTAGGTTGGTTCATAATCAACTTGACTGCTTTGCCTTTCTTCAGTGTTGTTAGAACTGTAGTCATTCAGGCATCACAATCTTGACTTGGGAAGGACTGGGAAGGACTGACATCCAGTCTCTTCAAACACAAGTGGATTCACTTTTGTGATGAAGGCTGATGAAAGACAGACATGAATATTTATAGCACCTTTTTACAATCCTGGGCAGCTCCATCAGCTTCACATCCAATGAAGCAGTTTTTCTCCAAGTCTAGATACTGTTGTACAGTCAGGAACATGGTGGTCCAATGAGATTATAAACAGATAATTCACTTTACCGAATTATGGCTAGAACAACAGGGAAAACACTGCTGATGTTCTTTGAAGTTATGTCTTGAGATCTTTTTAATCTTAAGAGAGCATATGGGTTCTTGATACATCATCTAAGACATAGATGATTACACTTCTAATGACTACCTATTCTTTTTGGTTTCTTCCAATCTATACAGTTCCTTGGCAAAACACACAAAATACTTGAGGAACTCAGCAGGTCGGGCACCATCTATGGAAATGAATAAACAGTTGATGTTTCAGGCTGCGACCCTTCAACAAGTTCCTTGTTAACGCTTAGAGAGTATAGACCCATCTGGTTGGTGCTGAACAGACTTTACCTTTGGTCTTATGTAAATGTGCCTATTATACCCAGTGCAACTTCAGAACGATAAGGCTGAAAAAAATCTTGCAATAAAAGTCGTATCAGTTAGCTCTTCTCATTAAAGTTGTCCTGCTTTTGGAGTTTTTTACAATGATGAGAAGCTGGACTTGATGTCCATTGTCTTGCCTGTGCATTCTATCCGCCTTAATATTTCATCAGAGTAGGTTTACAGTTCGACACTGCTTTCCATCGAGTGTAACTGTCTGAACCTGGTAGACCATGAACCCTGTCTCATTATTAAACTCTCTGTAGCTTTATCAATTTTCACATCAAAGCACGTTGTTAATCAGTAATGCTACTTGAAAGTCCTTTTGTTGTGTTACTGCTTGTGACATAGTACTGTACCATTCAATTTCCTCATTGACTGAATGAACTGTCAAATTGTGAAGTCCTCCACCCTGTTGCAATACACACAGAATGCTGGAGGAGCTCAGGAGGTCAGGCAGCATCTATGGAGATGAATATACAGTGGCCATCTCAGTCCAAAACATTGACTCCTTATTCATTTCCACAGATTCTGCCTGACCTGCTGAGCTCTTCCAGCATTTTGTGTGTGTTGCTTTGGATTTCCAGCAACTGCAAACTTTCTCGTGTTAATGATTTCTCCTTCCTAACGTTGCTTTGAATTTCCACAGAAATTGCTTGTCGAAGAGCTGGATCAACAGGTTGTCAAAATGTGACATTTTTGTCAACAGTAATTTTTCTTGTTGTAAACTGATGAGATTGATTGTGAGTGATATCCATGGCCATTGGACTTGGTTTCATAGTCTACACGATTGTTTGAATATGCACTGCAGTTATAGCAGGCACCTCTGGTAGACAAAATGCCCGGCATTTTTACGTGCTATTTTCATCGACACAGCATGGAAGTTTGAATGTCTGGTTCTGTATACTCAACAGTTTTGAATGAATTCATTCATCCACACTCCACCCAGAAACCTATTACGCGGTCTTAAGAGACATGAATATCGATATGCATGATAAGTTCTCTAGTTAAGTGAAGTCCTCACCGACTATCTCACTCTGCTTCACACTCCTTATCCCCATTCAGATTTCAACCATTTTCGGCAGCTTCAGGTTAAAGTGATCCTCCAGTATTTAGACAATACCTTTAAAAGTAAATCTTTTGGCTTGAGTGGCAGGGTAAGATTTGTTGGACTGAGACACAAGCTTCCAGTCCAATCTCTATGTCAGAGTTGCTCATAGATCACATCATTCTAGATTCCCACTATATTGCCTTCTGCTTTATAACATAGTTCAAAACGTGAGCTGAATGCTTTTTTAACTTGGTTGAACATGCTGAAGCTCCATTTGCTTCAGCCATATGGTGTCTTTTACCTCTGAACAATGGCATCTCTAATTGTGTTCCATGCAACAGTTCAGTGATAGGCCAGTGTTGCTGTCCTTTGTCACCATGGCATGCTGCACTGTCTTCTCATTAGGCAAATGAGATTCCATGTGAGAGGAATCAATTTCAACTAAGTTCACATAAAATCTGCTGGAGAAGAGTTACCATTGTCCTTTATGAATGCTGAAAGAAACTCCTGATATTCCAGGAAAAAAAAACTACTGATAATGGAAATCTAAAGCAAAAAAAACCAGAAAATGCTAAAATACTCTACAGGTCAGGGCATTTCAATGCAAAGAGAAATAGAGTCAATGTCTCGGGTCAGAGACCCTTCATCGGAGTGTCTTCTCTGACCTAAAATGTTGACACTACATCTCTTCTCAGAGAAGTAAACTGACGTAAAGGGATTTTCCAGCATTTTCTGTTCATGTTACCTGATATTCCGTTCTCATTGCCCAACTGTAATGTTTTAAAAAGTGTATGAATGCTCAGTTTATAAGCATCTAAAGAGCTGGCAGTTTATTTGAAAAGCACTTGAGCTAGGCACTGCAGTTGTCACTTGCAGAAGACTCATAGGAGGCAATGAGCTCCACAGCTGATGGGTCTCGCACTGACTGAATTAATGGAAAAAGAAAAGAGGAGAGTTGTCCAGTTTCACCAGTGAGCCCAAGACAGCTCCAAATACATGCTTAGATGATATCATAAAGAGACAGTACTGCAGATCAATGCCAGAAAATGTTCAAAAGGTGCTCAGGAAGCTGAAAGACCCAAGGACCTGGTTCCCTACTATTCATAGTGTACGTCCTATGCTGGTTTGACTTTTCAAAATACATCATTTCTTATCTTAATTGTATTGAAATACATTTCCTTTTTCTTGGCTCACTTCCCGAACTGATCAAGATCCCCCTGTAATCTTCGATAACCTTCTTCGCTATCAACAGCATCTGCTAACTTTATGTCATCTGCTTAATTATCAAGTCTTGTGCATTTGCATCTAAACCATTTATATAAATAACAAATAGCAAAAGTACCAACACAGACCCCTGTGGCATGCCACTAGTTACCACCATCCATTCCAAGAAACAACCTTCAACCTCCACCCTCTACCTCCTACCTCAGAACTAATTTTGAATCCACCTGACCAGCTCCCCTGGATTCCATGCGACCTAACCTTCCAGTCAGGCTCATCTTGTTAAATAGAAGCTAAAGCAATGCTTGGAAAGCTTGTCTTGATGTGAAGGGAGATCCTTTCTTCTGCAACCCCACTCTTTGAAGATTTAGCACATCAGAACAAGACTCAGAAATGTCAAACAATAGTTCATGCCAATGGCCAAATCGGTCATTGATAACCTGCAGATGACTGATAATACCTATAAAGATTCTGGGCACTATTGCTGTCCAGTTTGGCAAATCTGGAAGCAAATCAGCACGGGATACTAAAAACACAAGAGATTCTGCTGATGCTGAAAATTCAGAGCAACACACACAAAATACCAGAGAGACTCAGCAGGTCAGGCAACATCTATGGAGAGAAATAAAGAGCCGACGTTTCGGGTCGAGACTCTTCATCAAGACTGGAAAGAATGGGATATGAAGCCAGAATAAGAAGGTGGGGAAGGGGTAGTAGTATAAGCTAGAAGGTGATAGGTGAAACCAAGTGAATGGGGAAGTAGGTGGGTGGGGCAGAGGTGATGAATTGGTTTCTTCCACCTTCCTTTCCAATCCTGGTAAAAGGTCTCATCCTGAAACCTTGGCTCTTTAGAAGCTGCCTAACCTGCTGAGTTCCTCCAGCACCTGGTGCAGTATTAGATACTGCTATCATTTCCAAAGATACATTCTCCCATTGTGTGTATTAACACTTTTCCCAACATGAAGACCACAACTGCTTGCATTAGAATTGTGTGTGCACACATCCAATGACAAATTGTAGCTAAAACAGCACCATAGGCTATCTTACTGCTAAAATTTATGGTCAGTATTGACTCCAGATTCAGTGGGCTTGGAATTAACCTGAGAGATCTCGAAATCAGGACACCATTCAAAATGTTATGCAGTATCTCGTACCAACCCCTGATATTCTCACCAGATGGAATTGCAGAACGACCCAAGATCGGTCTGGGTTTTATTTCAGGGTGCAAGTGATGCACTCGGTGGATACACTGCAGAAAATGTGTACCTTATTATATTCAACCGGTCTACTGAAAATCTGTTAAGATGCCATATGTTTTTGCCACAGAGGATGATAATGGTCTCCCAGTAGCCACCTTGAGACTTGACTTGGTTAAATATTCATGAGATAGGGGACAAGATCAGTGTGAGGTACACTAAAAGGGGCCAAGGAAATAAAGCTTGGCTTCCATATTGAAGGCTGCAGACAAGCTGACCAATCAGACACTGAAGTCATTTCCCATTTTGGAAAGAATCAATAAGGAACCAAATTCCAACTATGATTCAAGGAACAATATATAGGATTCTAATTCTCTCTTGCATGTCCATGTGAACAACTGACACATATAAAACTCTGACTTGCTTCAGAATTCCAGTCTTAGTTGATTAGCTTTTCTCTGAAATGCAGTCAGCTATAAAATCCATCTTCTCAACAGAGTGTTAAAGACTCTGGCAGAGCTGACCCTGTTATAGTGCATTGTGGGTACGTAGTTGGCGATGTAACTCTGTCAAGACTTCCTGATGACCGAATGCCTCTGAAGGAATTCATTCTGATGGTTAGTGCTAACTGCTCCATTGCCTTACATTTCAGTGTGGAGTCCAACCAGGTGTGGGCAGGATGGCTTCCAAGAATTCTGTAGTTTAACACTCCGTTTTGGCACAATGGGCACAAGAGTTTTAAAAGTAAACATCACTCAGTGGCAACTGCTGCGGGAGCTCTTTGAAAGTCTAACAATATAAAATGCCTTCTGCTCCTTCTGAACTAATTTCCAAGTGGAACCTAGTTCCTGAGCATCTGAAGAATCAATGATAAACAGAAAGGCATCATCTACATTTTCACGTGCTAAGTACACAGAACAGTTATGTGCACTGTTCAGCTTCCAAAATTCAGTTTGACTGACCGCTTGACCCAATTTTCAGATGTGGAGTACTATATTTGTATATGGCTAGATCACATAATGACTAGCACAAGAGATTGTGCAAGTGCTGGAAATCCAGAGCAACATACACAAAATGCTGGAGGAACTCCGCCCGAAACATTGACTCTTCATAGATCCGGCATTATTCCTCTTCGTAGATGCTGCCTGATCTGCTGAGTTCCTCCAGCATTTTGCTGCTCAAACGATCATTGCTAGAAGAAGCATGGACTTCATGCCTTTGCCTCATGCCTCATTAGACATTTATTTCACCTGGAGTCATCTACAAACTGGTCAGTGGACACTCCCTGGAGCCTATTTTACTGAAAAAAATCTGACCAATAAAAAGGAAGTACAAGAGCAATGAGCTTGATTTTCTGCTCTCTCTTATTCACCTGATGGCACTTGCCTCTCTCTTTCTTTTACATTGGGCTCACGTTGTGTAGCCAACTCCAGTCAGTGCTCTGATGGACATCATTACAAGGGTAGATCTTGTCTCTATTGATGACACAACTTTCTGCAGTGCTTTTTAAACTGCCATTTGAAAAACAAGTGGTGAAGGATTCACTGGAGGCAGATGTACACTTGATTGGGTAGTGAGCGAACAAGTAGTTTGTTATCTTCTGCAGTAAGAAAAGCAAGTCAATAACCCTGTGTGGAAAGATACCAGAACAGATTCACCAATCCTGCACTATAAACAGGGAGCCAGCTTTAGAGAGAGCGATGGTGGGAAATCAGGGCTGCAATTTAGAGCTACGTACCCAGACAAATTCTGTTCAGGCAGAGCTTCCCACTGGGGGTTCAGGCCAACTCCAATTCATTAACAGAAGAACTAACAGAGGAAATGTCAGTGAAAGGTTACAGAGTAGTGTGGATTGGCATATTCAGTAAATCTCTGCATTGTAAAGCCGCAGATAGAATATCATAGACCCCTTTAGTCAGCTGAAAATTTAAAAAAAAAGATATTTTGCTCCTGAAGTCAGGAATATATTATATATAGTGTAAAAAATTCATATAGTTATAGAGCAGTGGATTTTTATTTCCATAGTCTTTAAAACAACATAGCAATACACACCAAATGCTGGAGGAACTCAGCAAGCCAGGCAGCATCAATGGAGGGGAACAAGCAGTTGATGTTTTGGGTTGAGACCCTTCATCAGGACTGGAAAGGAAGGGGGCAGAAATCAGAATAAGAAGGTGGAGGAGGAAGGCGAAGGAGGACAAGCCGGCAGTTGATAGGTGAGACCAGGTGAGGGGGGAAGGTGGGATGACATAAGAAGCTGGGAGGGGATAGGTGGAAGAGATAAAGTGGTGAAGAAGAAGGAATTTCATAGGAGAGGAGAGTGGACTATGGAAGAAAGGGAAGGAAGAGGGAACCAGAGCGAGGTGATGGATAGGTGAGGAGAGGAGAAAGGGTGATGAGTAACTAGAATGTGGAATAGAAAATAAATGGAAGAGAAACAGAGGAAAGATTATCAGAAGTTGGAGAAATTAATGCTATTACCATTGGGTTGGAGATGACCAGAACAAAATATGACGTGTTAACATCATTTCTTTTCTTTCAAAAAATTCCTCTCAATCTTTTCAAATGAGCACCATAATGCATCAACATATTAAATGGCCACCACTTAAGCCGACTCCCTCTCCTTCCCCATTAAAACATGACTCCTATGTCCTTATTGATCAATTTGCTCTGAGCTCTGAGGTTAACATTGAATTTGCACCACTACAAACTGAAATAGTTTGCACCTTCAGTAGTTAGCAACATGAAATATTAAAGGAAAACAAAATATGTCTTACAAGGTTACTTGTGCTCAATGCTCGATGAACTAGCTTACACAACCTTAAAGTGAGAGCGACTGGAAAAAGAGCGAGAACTAAAGGACTTTGAGAAAGTGGCGGGTTTACTTCTCTTTCTGTTTCTCTTTATTCTTTATACTGGTCCTAAATCACCTGATGATGTGGGGAAGAAGGACATGAAACGCAACATTCACATTATAATGCGTGATGATTCTTACTTTCCAACGTCCTCCAAAATACCTGAAATTTTAATTTACTTGGATGCAAAGTGAGTGAATTAAATAAGCACTTGGTGTACCATTTATCTTGTTAGCGTATGTTTGTGCCAGTCTCTTGGTCAGACTTAAATAGTAAATTATCAACATTGGATAAATGTTGTTTAAGCAAATACAAGATATACTTTAAAATTGTTGCCATGACGTTGATAGCCCAGGCTCTTTTAAATCTGGACGGAACATGAAAACATGCAAAGGAATTTTCCAAGTAGTTCCTTTTTAAAACCAGTCTGCATCTCATAATTTAGACTTGGAGTCACAGGAAAGAGAATTACTAAAAGACATTGCTGTGGTAAAGAGACGTACTTTATGGTGCATGATCATCATGTTTAAGAATGTTGAATGAGAGTTATGCCTTGAGAGATGGCCAAATGCATGACATTACTTTCAGGTATTGCATACGACTTCAATACAACATATATCCTACCTCCCCAATGCTTCAAAGCATTTAAATATACAATTTTCAAAGTCATTACTATGGGTACTACTGTTAGTGCTTTATGGATTTTATCAAAAGATGTTTATGAAAATGGAATTCTTATAAAAGATAATACTTGTTCCTGAAAATTACTTTTTAATTATTCTTAACTTATTACAATATTACAATCAAAACTGTCTCCAAATTTCTTTTAATTTACTCTTCGATACTTTTTCCAACTTTTTATTTAATAGTTAGAATGACTTGTATGTCGTCAATGATGATTAGTGGATCCACTTACCAAAAGTTGCTCTTGGTACCATGAGCATTGTTATATCCTGGCTATGGACAGCCTTAGTAGTGAAGGGCAAATCCTGAAATTTAAGGAAACTTTGTGATCTGACACATCTGCAAGTGGTGGTGAGTTTCAACAGCTGAGCACTTGCTCGTGAATATGAGTTAACTCCAGACAGGGGCCAATTTCCCGCATGGTAAAAATTCTCACATTCAGGAATCAAGGTTTATTGCCAGGGATATACCAGCTTCTGAGCTCTACTCCAGCTGACTGGAGCAGGAAATGTCTTTAGCAGCTGATTTCATGGACTCTTAGCATTCCCCCTTGCTATTTCTGGAATTTTCCATTGAGAATGACAGGACAGGGGAGAAATTTTAACAAGCACATAAAGGCAGACCAGACATCCATTGTAGAAATGACTGATTTTCATTTCTATTTCCACTTTGGGTGGTTTCTTTAACAGGCGGCTGACTTACACCCAGGTGGCAAGTGGAAAGCCTATCCTGGGAATAGGCCCACATGGAAGTAATTCTCAACAATTTTTTTTTCCCGAGCAACACTGGACACTAAGAACGCCTGTGCATTTCTGGCATGCAATGCAACTGAAGCTAGCTGGGCTTTAAAACTTAATAGGATGCCTTATCTAGGCAATCAATTGCAGAGTCATTGACTGCATTGTCTGAAACCTTTGCAAACTTAAAAAACTTAACGTCAAAAAGAATTTTTTAAAAGGCTGTCTAGATACTTCCTTGAAGTATAAGAGCTGCAGACGATGCTTTTCTGTAACTGACCGTCCTGATGAATTATGGTCATTTTCTATACCCCTGCCTCCCATTCTCCTTACTCCCATCCTATATCACCAGCTTCAATTCCGATCTCTATGCCTATCCAAAGAGGGTCTTGCTTCTGAACTCTTGGAACTAAAATGAGATGTTCCTGAAATAGTACGGCACCCTGGTAAATTGCTCTGGGAGTGTGCAGAAAGAGAACACTGACTACATTACTTATGTAACTGTCGAGAAACCAGAGCTCCATTGAAGTAAAGTGGATGCTGGCTCGTTACTTCATTATTTTGATAAAAAAGCAAATGTCAAAAATGCCAGTGATGTACACTTAACTGAAATAACTCTGGGAGTTAAATGCTTTTGGGTGTTCTGGTATCCAGATATCACTTTCTCTCTCTAAACCTTTTATTCTCAGTAACTTCAGTAAATGTCCTCAAGACCATGTTCTTAAGCAAAATGATTTAAATCTTTGAAGGACTTGGATAAATGCAAATTGCTACTGTAATATTTTAAAAGATGATGGATTTAAAAAGAAGTGTTAACATCTGAAGCCCAGACATATTGGACATGAGAATAAAGCAATTACTGGTGGATTTTGCTTTTCAGTTTAATGGAACAAAAGGTTCATTTATTGCATTGACACGACAAAATCTGACGTGCTAGGGACACGCGCCGTCCACAATCTAGAAATCTCTTGAATTTTGACAGATTATTTTATGTGTAAAATATTGCAAAACTGTTTTGGAATTCTTCAATTACTGTAGAGAAAAAAAATAACCTTTATTGATGTTGCAGCTACCACCCACCAAACATCCCACAATTCCACATGCCCATTATTACCAGGATATGAGTCAATCATATTAGTGACGTGACATTTGCAAGGGATCCTGAAATAGCCAAAACAGCCTTTTTTAAATTATTGAATTCTTTTAGGTGGCATATTTTTTCTTTAAGATGTGAACAGCAATTTCTACTGGGATGGAGAACTGCCAAACATGTGTTCCTAATCAGACTGAGCCAGCCAATGACCTTCACCAACTAATTTCTTTTGAGGAGTGAACCCAGGTCACGGTACTGAAAGGCTCTAAGCCATTGATCCCTGGTTTAACTTTCAAATTAAAGACTGTGACAAATTCACAGAACAAGAAAATATTGCTGACACCCCCATAATCTTTTGCAAACGTCAAATGTTTTCTGATATTGCCATTATATAAATGCCATCCCATTGCTGCAATTTTTATTTTGATCACAGAAAATCTTGAAAAGGAGGCGGTAATTGAGATCTTCACAATCCTGGTAAATGAACTATTGGGTTTGGTGAATATGTGGGGGATCAAAGAAAGTGATGCAAAAGAACTATCCAGCCTACAGAAGGTTCAGAAGCTAAATTATTGTATTCAAGGACACCATGATTTGCAATGGTTTGCATTATCATCACTTAGTAACTAATATCTGGTAAAATACCAAACATTTGTTTGAAATATCTCTCCACAACAGTGCTTCATAATAATTGTTGTTCAATTAAGTTGCTCAAAACCCATTGTGAACACATGGTACAGCATCTTCTGGTCATTCTTCACTCTGGATCAGCAGTGATTAACAATTCCTTCACTGCTTTGTATGATGGAACCACAGTAGCTGACAAACAGCAGAAGACCAGATAACAAGGTGGGTTAAATTACATGAGCATCACAGGCAGTTCATTGACACAAGTTAAAATTCTCGTGCATTTTACATGCTTGAGTTTATTTGAAGTTTTACACAGCTGACTGGCCAATCGTGAAACAAGAAAGATTCTAAGGATATCGTTCAGTGTAGCAATCATTTAGCAGTCATCAAAGTCCCACTCCAGGCCAAACCACCTGTGGAATATACACATTCCCTAAGGACTGAGGGAGTGTATGGAAGTCATAAACAAAGATTTATAGACAACATCTGCAGATCGTAAGTAGGTGGCATACAAGTATGGTGAGTTGTGTTGCATGAAGTGAAGAGCCATGTCGTTGATGACTGAAGGGTGAGTGAAGTATGAGAGGATGGCTTACACAGACTTCATGTGGGGCCATATACCAGGGAATCTGGAAGTATGTGTCAGAACTAAAGTGTCAAACTAAGAAATAAGCACAATGCTAAGCATGCAGTCCGCTATGTAAGGGATTCGCTGAATGTGTAGGAAGTTATAAATAATAAACTAAGGAGATTGCAGATATCTGAGGTGTTTGCTTCAGTGTTACTTCTGAGACAGTCTTTCAGATTGTGGGTGACATGCTTCCACTTTGTTCTCTATGCTCTGAGGCGAATAATGAGGCCATTGTGGGAGCTGCAGACTCTTCTACTGATGGGCAGCAATGCCAGAGAGGATAAATGGGGGGGGGGGGGGGAGATTAGTTTGTAATGAAGAGCCATCCCTCTATTTTTTATGTTACTCTTACTCTTCCTCATGGTGGCCCAATGCATAGACATAAGTTTCTCAAAGCCACTCAGGAGTCATTGGGAATACTGTATACTCTAAAGAGATTATCTCTTAAATGCTTAAATGCTCTAAAGAGAGTAGGTTTCATTGAAGCCTATAGAATATTGCAAGGCCTAGGTAGAGTGGATGTGGAGGGGATCCAAAGGGCACAACCTCAGGATAGAAGAACATCCATTTAGAATGGAGATGTTCTAGAGGAGGAATTTCCCTAGACAGAGGGTGGTGAATCTGTGGAATTCATTGCCACGGACAGCTGTGCAGAGCAAGTAATTGGGTATATTTAAGGCAGAGGTTGATAGGCTCCTGATTAGTAAGGGTGTCAATGGTTACAGGGAGAAGGCAAGGGAATGGAATTGAGAGAGATAATAAATCAGCCATGTCAGAATGGGGAGCAGATTTGATGGGCTGAATGGCTTAATTCTGCTCCTATGCCTTATAGTCTTATGGTCTAAACAGGTTTTGGAGACATCCTTGAATCTTTTCCGATGCCAGAAATTTCTTCCTGGGAAGGAGGAAGTGAGCATAATATGATAAGTTTTAATCTACAATTTGAGAGAGAGAAGGGAAACTCGGAAGTGTCAGTATTACAGTTGAACAAAGGGAACTATGGTGCTATGAGGGAGGAGCTGGCCAAAGTTCAATGGAACAATACCCTAGCAGGGATGACAGTGGAAACAATGGCAAATGTTTCTGGGAATAATGCGGAAGGTGCAGGATCAGTTCATTCCAAAGAGGAAGAAAGATCCTAAGGGGAGTAAGGGGAGTAAGGGGAGGCCGTGGCTGACAAGAGAAGTAATGGACAGTATAAAAATAAAAGAGAAGAAGTATGACATAGCAAAGACGAGTGGGAAGCCGGAGGATTGGCAAACTTCTAAAGAGTAATAGAAGGTAACTAAAAAGGCAATACGCAGAGAAAAAATGAGGTATGAAGGTAAACTAGCCAAGAATATAAAGGAGGATAGTAAAAGCTTCTTTAGGTATGTGAAAAGGAAAAAAATAGTTAAGACCAAAATTGGGCCCTTGAAGACAGAAGCGGGTGAATTTATTCTGGGGAACAAGGAAATGGCAGACAAGTTGAACAGGTACTTTGGATCTGTCTTCACTAGGGAAGACACAAACAATCTCCCAGATGTAATAGTGGCCAAAGGACCTAGGGTAATGGATGAATTGAAGAAAATTTATATTGGGCAGGAAATGGTGTTGGATAGGCTGTTGGGTCTGCAGGCTAATAAGTCCCCGGGACCTGATGTTCTACATCCCAGGGTACTTAAGGAGGTGGCTTTAGAAATCGTGGACGCATTGGTAATCATTTTCCAATGTTCTATAGATTCAGGATCAGTTCCTGTGGATTGGAGGGAGGCTAATGTTGTCCCTCTCTTCAAGAAGGGAGGAAGAGAGAAAACAGGGAATTATAGATCGGTTAGCCTGACGTCAGTGGTGGGAAAGATGCTGGAATCAATTATAAAAGATGAAATTACGACACATCTGGATAGTAGTAACAGGATTGGCCCGAGTCAACATGGATTTACGAAGGGGCAATTGTGCTTGACTAATCTTCTGGAATCTTTTGAGGATGTAACTATGAAAATGGACAAGGGAAAGCCACTGGATGTGTTGTACCTGGACTTTCAGAAAGCCTTTGATGAAGTCCCACATAGGAGATTAGTGGGCAAAATTAGGGCACATGGTATTGGGGGCAGAGTACTGACATGGATCGGAATGGCAGGCGGTGACCAGTGGGGTACCGTAGGGTTCAGTGCTGGGACCGCAGCTGTTTACAATATATATTAATGATTTAGATGAGGGAATTAAAAGTAACATTAGCAAATTTGCCGATGACACAAAGCTGGGTGGCATGTGAGGAGGATGTTATGAGAATGCAGGGTGACTTGGACAGGCTGGGTGATTGGGCAGATGCATGGCAGATGCAGTTTCATGTGGATAAATGTGAGGTTATCCACTTTGGTGGTAAGAACAGGAAGGCAGATTATTATCTAAATGGAGTCAAGTTAGGGAAATGGGAAGCACAACGAGATCTAGGTGTTCTTGTACATCAGTCACTGAAAACAAGCATACAAGTACAGCAGGCAGTGAAGAAAGCTAATGGCATGCTGGCCTTCATAACAAGGGGAATTGAGTATAAGAGCAAAGAGGTCCTTCTGCAGCTGTACAGGGCCCTGGTGAGACCACACCTGGAGTACTGTGTGCAGTTTTGGTCTCCAAATTTGAGAAAGGACATTCTTGCTATTGAGGGAGTGCAGCGTAGGTTCACAAGGTTAATTCCCGGGATGGCGGGACTGTCATATGTCGAAAGATTGGAGCGACTGGGCTTGTATACTCTGGAATTTAGAAGGCTGAGAGGGGATCTTATTGAAACATATAAGATTATTAAGGGATTGGACATGCTGCAGGCAGGAAGCATGTTCCCGCTGATGGGTGAGTCCAGAACCAGAGGCCACAGTTTAAGAATTAGGGGTAGGCCATTTAGAACGGAGTTGAGGAAAAACTTTTTCACCCAGAGAGTGGTGGATATATGGAATGCTCTGCCCCAGAAGGCTGTGGAAGCCAAGTCTCTGGATGCTTTCAAAAAAGAGATGGATAGAGCTCTTAAAGATAGCGGAATCAAAGGTTATGGGGATAAGGCAGGAACTGGATACTGATAGTGGATGATCAGCCATGATCACAGTGAATGGCGGTGCTGGCTCGAAGGGCCGAATGGCCTACTCCTGCACCTATTATTTGTTGTCTATTGTCTAAAGCTTGGTCTGCTATAGGAGGCTGGTGTAAGTCAGGTGAGTGACATGGCTTGTCAGGGAAGCTGACTGAGTGTCATTTGGGCTTCAGTGCTGTGGATGTTGATCTGGTAGCAGGCACAGATGTGGCTTTTCTGATCCTTCCTATTGATTTGGAGGTAACATCTGTCCAGAGCGTTGAAGTGCCAACTGCGGTTAGTCAAATTTTCAGAAGCATATAGAAGGGCAGGGATCACAGGTGCCCAGTACACTATGAATTCTGTTCTAGATTTGAGGTTTGATTGTTAAACACTCCTTCGCTC
This sequence comes from Mobula hypostoma, assembly GCF_963921235.1. NCBI lineage: Eukaryota > Metazoa > Chordata > Chondrichthyes > Myliobatiformes > Myliobatidae > Mobula > Mobula hypostoma. The sequence goes on from NC_086110.1 coordinate 50,201,639, forward strand.
AATTGGACAAAGGCTGCACTGACTCATTGAAGGCAATGATGAATTTCATTGTGGCGCCTCCCTTTACTGAGCCGTAGCTTCTGGTTAATGGGAAGCAGTCCACGTATTCCACTGGAGGCTATACCAGTGAGCACTTTAGAACTGTAAACCTGACCCAGTAAACTGCAGCAATGGTAAATGGTTTTTGATTATGACATGTTGCGAGATACAATGAAAAGTTTTTTTTTGCATTCCACTCAGACAGATCACTCTATATACAAGTCCATCCAAGTAGGAAAATATGGGGTAAAATAAAAGAATGTAGAATGGTGAACTTACAGAGAAAGTGCAGTGCAGGTAGACAAATAAAGTGCAACAGTGCAGCACAGGAGGAATCAAAGACTGTTTCTGTGAATTCAACTGCAGACCAATGTAACTGACATGATTCCCCATCCACCTCACACCCCAGGGGCCACAGCCAATATGACATTAAACTGAGGAGCAGGTGGCACATTTTCAACATTACTCTCTGCTAGCACCAAATAGCACACGCTTTCAGGTGCCCTAGAATTCAAGAAAAGAATTTTGAAGGAAATAAATCTTGCATTTATCCAGTGCTTCTTTAAACTTAAGGACGTCTTCAGCCCTTTATAGCCAAAGAAGCACTCTTGATGAGCAGTCACACTTACAGTGTCTTACAAGGATGCTTGCTATGCCGTAATGCACCAATACTTAAAAATAGCATTTCATCTTTCAGCCCTAAACATGTGAAAGTCATAGTCAGAATCGAGTTTATTGCCATAAGCACAAGTACATGTATGAAAATTTGACGTGAAGCAGCATTACAGACAGATAGATTCAAGTAAGAAAAATTCAGACAAAAACATAAATTACACACAATTTTTACAAGCAAACAGAATTACAACAAAAAAAACATTTTAGTGCAAAGTGGCCTAAGAGGTCACAGTGTCACTAAACTGCAGCGATTAGAGTTTTGCCGGCTATTTCAAGAACCAAATGGTTGAAGGGAAGTAGCTGTTCTTGAACTTGATGGTGTGGGACTTCAGGCTTCTGTACGTCCTGCCATATGGTAGCTGCGATAAGATGGCATGGCCCAGAAGGTGGGATCTTTGATAAATGTTGTCTTTTGAGGCAGCACATCCTGTAGATACTAACAATAATGGGGAGGGAGTTGCCCATGATGATTTGGGCAGAATCCCCAACTCCCTGCAGGATTTTGGTGTACTTGAGTTGCTGTACTAGACCATGAAACATCCTGCAAGAATATGTTCAACAGTACATTAGAAGAAATTTGTTTGACCCTTTCATGACAAGTTGAGCCTAGTCTCCTCTGAAAGTAAAGACACCGGTGTGTTTTCCATATGATTGCATCAATGTGCTAGGCCCAGGACAGATCATCTGATGGGTGGACGTCCGTGAATTTAAAGCTGCTGACTCTTCACAGTTGATCCTCCAACGCCTGCACATCTTCCTTCCCCTTCCTGAAGTCAACAATCATCTCGTTAGTTCTGCTGACGTCGAGCGAGAGGTTGGTGTGGCGGCACAGCTCGATCAGGTGTGCTGCATTTAGTGCCAGTGTGCAATTAACATCCTCACAGGGAATAAGTAAAATTGGCCAGAAATGCATTGAAAGCTGCTCCAAGGTGGTTTATGTCCGGGATAATGTGCTAAAGTGGAACGTGCGCAGGAGCAACAGGATCTCTGTGAGAAGCTTTTAGCTGCTGCACCTTGTTGTACTGATCACTGGGGAGGACATCAGAACTTAAAGAACCTCTTCACAGGGCAGTCACAAAAAAACAGCATAAAATGATGACTTGAGGCACGGTGGAGACGGAAGATGTGCTGGTGGGGGGTGAAATTTGGGAATCCACAGATGTAGGCACCCCTCTCAAGCAATCATCTGCCTTGATTGAGCCCCACGCTGTGAATAGACCCACATCATAATGAAATGCAGGATGATCAGTGACAGAGTGATCACTGCAGGTTGCTGTGATGGGCAGGAGGATAAAAAGGCTGTAATCAGTGAGGGAGCAATCAGTAGTGAGGGTTCAGACATCCAGAGCATCGAAAGCTGGGGCTGGCAAATGCTATGGGCAAGAATCAATGTCAGAATGGAAACCTTTTAATTGATGTCTCACTGGTAATATCAGTGCAATGTGCTCCTAGTTCTTTTTTTTTGAGCGTTCAGTAAAGGTTACAGGTTGCAAGCACAAGCTTCAGTATATGCTGGAAGGGGAACAAACGCATGGGGGTACATGACTTGTTAATGTCCTTAAACATGCACCTGATGACTTGAAAATAAGCTAATTTCTTGCCAGGCAGGAGTTCATCCAAAGACGACCTAACCAGAGTTAAATCTCTTTAAGTGCAATTTGAGCCTGGACATTGAGCATTAATAGAACCCATTACTTGCTAAAGATTCCAAGTAGCATCAATAAAGTGTCTGATTATAAATGTGGGCTCATTACATGCCACTGTTTTTGGAGAAAATAAGTCTGTCAAACACTTAGCAGAGATATCATTGAAACAAGCAATCTACCTTGACTCATTAGGCTAGAAAAGAGCAGGGTACTGACTGAATATGGGGTACCAGCTATGATCACTGGTTACACTGAGTTCATCAGTGATTTCAGTTTATCCAACCCAAGCATCAGATAGATAATGCTTTGGGTCACAGGCAATGCAGCTCTGTGTTGTCTGTGGGAGTGATAGATATACATGAGACTGTTGTACAGCAAGAACAAGTTGCGGATATGTCCCAGTCCATCATGGGCAATGTTCCTCCATTTCATTAAGTACACCTACATGGAGCACTGTTGTAGGAAAACAGCATCCACCATCAGGGATGCCCACCACTCAGGTCATGCTCTCTTCAGGAAGAAGGTACAAGAACTTTAAGACTCACACTACCAGGTTCCTGAACAGTTATTACCCCTCAAGCATCAGGCACTTGAATCAGTGGGGATAACTTCACTGAGCTTCAGCTGCCCCATCTCTCAACTTTACCCACAGCCTTTGGAGGCACTTTGAAGGATTATTCATCTCATGTTCTTGATATTTATTGCTTAATTACTTATTATTTTTTCTCTCTTTTGTACTTGCACAGTTAGTTGTCTTTTGCACATTGGTTGTTTGTCTCCCCGTTGGGTGCAGTCTTTCAATGATTCTATTCTGACTGATGGATTTACTGAGTGTGCCCGCTAGAAAAACGAATCTCAGGGTTGGAAATGGTGACATACAATATATGCACTTTGATAATAAATTTACTTTGAACTTTGAACCCTAAAGATACCCAGGAAACTGTAAGCATAATTGAAACATCTCTTACAAATGCTCTTGGTTGTGTTACCGGGGGCTTTCTAATGATCAGATAGCAGCTTGTTTGAATAACCATATAATATATCCATATAACAATTACAGCACGGAAACAGGCCATCTTGGCCCTTCTAGCCTGTGCCGAACTCTTACTCTCACCCAGTCCCACCGACCTGCACTCAGCCCATAACCCTCCATTCCTTTCCTGTCCATATAGTTGTCCAATTTAACTTTAAACGACAACATCGAACCTGCCTCAACAACTTCTGCTGGCAGCTTGTTCCACACAGTTACCACTCTCTAAGTAAAGAAGCTCCCCCTCATATTACGCCTAAACTTTTGCCCTTTAACTCTCAAATCATGTCCTCTTGTTTGAATCTTCCCCACTCTCAATGGAAAAAGCCTATCCACATCAACTCTATCCATCCCCCTCATAATTTTAAATACCTCTATCAAGTCCCCCTTCAACCTTCTACGTTCCAAAGAATAAAGACCCAACTTGTTCAACCTTTCTCTGTAACTTAGGTAATGAAACCCAGGTAACATTCTAGTAAATCTTCTCTGTACTCTCTCTATTTTGTTGACATCTTTCCTATAATTCAATGACCAAAACTGTACACAATACTCCAAATTTGGCCTCACCAATGCCTTGTACAATTTCAACATTACATCCCAACTCCTATACTCAATGCTCTGTTTTATAAAGGCCAGCTAGCAGACCAAAAGCTTCCTTCACCACCCTATCCACATGAGATTCCACCTTCAGGGAACTATGCATCATTATTCCTAGATCCCTCTGTTCTACTGCATTCTTCAATGCTCTATTTACCATGTATGTCCTATTTGGATTAGTCCTACCAAAATGTAACACCTCACATTTATCAGCATTAAACTCCATCAAATATATGTATTTGGAGATTGATTCCAGATTACTCAGAGTGGGAGTTCTAGAGCACACATGGCAGGGTAATAATCTGTTCTTGCAGAGGAATGTGACCAAGATAAGGACCAAGTTTCCAGTGGGTCAACACAGCTACAACAATGAAGTTAGTCTTTCAAATCACAGTCAGACACTTGCCTACTGTAACTGAGGAAGCTTCTGCAAGTAATCAAGCTTGACAGAAGTTATCCTGAGCATAACGTTCTGCTGCATTTTGAGGTAAGCACTTGGCTAAGTCTCAAGCATTCTGCAGCAACCTTGCAGAAAACCCCCTCATAATCCCTCCAGAGAAATAATGTGATAGAAATAGCAAAGTGCAGTGTTTAATGTAGCACAAGTCAGCAAAGTGCTACATGATGTTAAAATGGGCACCACATTAGAGTGTTTATTTTCCAAAATTAATGGTTTTCATAAACACCATGGTGGAGAAATAGTTACTTACAGAAAGGAATGCCCAATAAAACAAAAGGCAAGACTCTAGGAATGGTGATCATCTTCCACAAATAAACATGTATTTTTGAAGGCCATATTGCGTAGCCATTGTGCCAACTCAGCTAAAGTCAAACATTGGAAACTAAATGTCTATGTGAGAAGTAAAGCTTCACATTTGGAATTTTCCATTGCCTGTCCTTATTTTATGGGGCTCTGAGGATTTTGAGATAGTCAAATTCCTTTTATACGTATGTACCTGCATACCAGAAAGCTCACATAAATAAATAAGAGTAGAATAATGTTGCTTAAAGGAAAATCAACCACAGTCCGGATAGCAAGACCTGCATGCGCACGTGCTATCAAGCAGGACCCACATGGTGAAGAAATCCTTCACAAAGACGTTTGTTTGAAAAAAAAGCAGAAATGGTGCAAATGATAGAAATTTATAAAATAATAAGCTGCAAAGACAGGGGACACAGTTAGAATCTTTACCCCAGGGTAGAAATGTTAAATACAGACAGAAGAGACTGCAGAGTCTGGACAACACACGCAAAGCTGGAAGAACAATGGGTCAGGCAGCATCTGTGAAGGATAATAGGCAGGTGACATTTTGAATTGAGACTATTCATGTGGACATAGCGACATGTTAGAAGACCATAAGACCATTCGGCCCATCATGTCTGCTCTGCCATTTCATCATGACCAATCCAATTTTCCTCTCAGCCCCAATCTCCTGCCTTCTCCCTGTATCCCTTTATGCACTGACCATTCAAGAATCTACTGACCTCTGCCTTAAATATACATAAAGACTTGGCCTCCACAACTGCCTGTGGCAAAGAATTCCACAGATTCACCACTTTCTGGCGAAAGAAATTCTTCCTCATCTCTGTTCTAAAAGGACACCCCTTTATTCTGAGGCTGTGTCCTATAGTCTTAGACTCTCCCATCATAGGAAACATCCTGTCCACATCCAATCTATCAAGGCCTGTCACCATTCGATAGGTTTCAATGAGGTCATCCCTTATTCTTCTGAATTCCAGTGAATACTGGCCCGGAGCTATTAAACACTCTTCATATGACTAGCCACTCAATCCTGGAATCATTTTTGTGAACCTCCTTTGAACTCTCTCCAGTTTCAACACATCCTTTCCAAGATATGGGGCCCAAAACTGCTCACAATACTCCAAAGTAACTGGAATATCTTCCTTCTGAAGGAACACGATGTGCCTTTTATTTTTTTAGAACTAATTTTAATCTATCTGGAAATCAAAAGCAACAAAACAAAGTTATTGGTTTTATACCCTGCCTGCTGTCAATAACTAGAGGACAAGCATTAAGGTGAGGAGTTTAAAAGGAGGTGGCAGGGAAAATTTCTTTCAGATATAGTGTGGGAGGTGCCTAGAACAGGGTGCCAGTGGTAGTGTTGAAAGTGTTGGACGTTTGTTAGATGAATCCATGAATATTCAGGGAACGGAGGGTTATGGAGGATATACAGACAGAAGAGATTTAACTTAATTCAATATCATGTTTGGCACTGACATCATGGGGCAAAGGGCTTGTTCCTGTGCTGTATTGATCTGTGCACGAAATCATTTATTTCACTTAAGTTCACTGCTGGTCTGTAGAGCAGAAACGGGGATGAAGATGATGGATCAAGTTTTCTCAGCAGTGAACAGAAGTTGTTTTTAAACCAGGTTCAGTGGACTTTTGGGTTTAGCTGAAAGAGATACAGATCAAAGGTAGTTAATAGGAACAAATACAGTATCATTAGAGTAAGATAGACTGGTCAGCTTAATAACGGTAGTCCATATGTCCCTTGCCACACAGAACCTTCTTCCCCTCACCCACCCACTACCACTACATCTGATTGACTAGTATATGCCCCATGCTGAGGCTCTTGTGAGTATCTGGATTGCTACAGAGTCACTTTTTCAGCAGATATCCTCACCTCTGGGGAGCCAATCAATCAGATATGGCTTTACTCTGCAAAAGAAGGGGGAATTCACGAATGCTGCAGGGAATAGAAAGTTCACTCCGACAATGTGTTCTGCTGTGATCTGAACTTTGCTTCAGTTCCAAAGGAGCCATGAATGAATCCGAATATCAGTGCTGGTAACTATAGCACTTAAGCATTTAACAAAGAAGTGTTGGTCCATGGCCTCCTCTTGTGCCAAGTTGAAACCACCCTCAAGGTGAAGCAGCAACACCTTAGTTGGCTACATTTGGATAGCCTCCAACTTGATGGCATGAATATCAATTTCTCCTTCCAGTAATTTTTTTTCCCCCTTCCCTCTTCCTCTGTTCCACACTCTGGCCTTTTACCTCTTCTCACCTGCCTATCACTCTCCCCTCCTCCTTCCTTTTCTCCTATGGTCCACTCTCCTTTCCTATCAGATTTCTTCTTCTCCAGCCATTTACCTTTCCCATACACCTGGCTTTACCTATCACTTTCTGGCTATCCCCTTTCCTCTCTCCCACACCTTTTTATTCTGGAGTTTCCCCTTCCTTTCCTGAAGAAGGGTGTCGGCCCGAAAAGTCGACTGTTTATTCATTTCCATAGATGCCGTCTGACCTGCTGAGTTCCTCCAGCATTTTGTGTGTGTTGCTTTGGATTTTCAGTATCTGCTGACTTTGTCTCATTCATAGGTATTTAACTGCTGCTTAAGAAATCAATAGCCTTTAACGTGGCTTTGTCTACGGGGTTGCAACATATTCTGTACCTGTGTCATGACATAAATTTTGCTGAGTGTACCTATTCATTTCTTTATTATCCTTTATTAAATTGATCGAAAAGTAAAGCATTAGTTTGTCTCGTACCAAAAAACTGTAAGTTGTCCAATAGGGTGCCAGTCCGTCTGGTCCACTGATAATACTCTTTGGACAGCAATTTCAGGTTGGTTCAATGCAATAAATGAGGCAGAGGGACCACAAGTATAATCAACACCTAGTTAGTGAAAATTACATTCAATTTATTTTAGAACAAGCATCGTTAAATAACCCCATTGGATAAAATACAGATCCAAATTTCTTTGTCTGTAATCAATTCAGTACGTTGTCTGGACAAAATATAAAGAAGCAGGGTGGGGATTGGTGGAGCTCGAGGAGCCAGATAACAGCAATACCTGCATCTTAGTGCATTCATAGAGAAATAGCAGCTTGCTGTAATGTGAAAAGAAATGGGTTCTGTAGAGAAGCACTGGCCAGATGCTAACAGAGGCAAGCCTCTTCAAACATTGCGCAGAGAACTATGAACATACGAGGAGTGATTGGTAAGTTCGTGGCCTAAGGTAAAAGGAGATGAATTATACGGCTCTCATTACATGCACATGCTGTTCAACTCTTTGAGCGATTATGCAGAAAGTTTGAGGTTAATAACTCACCTTCTACGTTAGGCCACAAACTTATCAATCACCCTTGATGAGTTATTAACTGATGAATTATTAACCTCAAACTTTCTGCATAATCATTCAAAGAGTTGAACTGCATGTGCATGTAACGAGAGCTGTATAACTCATCTCATTCTACTGTAGGCCACGAACTTATCAATCACCCCATGCTGAGGGTACTTTCTGGAGGTCCAAGATCCGTATGCTCCACGACCGTTGGATTAAGTGTGTAAATGTAGGAGGGGAGTGTGTTGAAAACTAAATGTGCTGGGTTTTCTAAAATTGACTCCTTCTACCTTAGGCCACAAAGTTATCAATCACCCCTCGTATGTGTTTCAACAGATGTTGGAAATCCAGAGAAACACACACACAAAATGCTAGAGGAACCCACCAATTCAGGCAGCATCTACGGAGAGGAATAAAGAGCCGACATTTCAGGCCTAGACCTTTCTGATGATGAAGGGACTCGGCCCGAAACGTTGGAACATCGTTCTCCCCGTGACTGTGTGGGTTTCCTCCGGGTGCTCTGGTTTCATCCCACAGTTCAAAGGTGTTCCAGTTGGTACGTTAATTGGTCATTGTAAAATTGCTCCTTGATTAACGTAGGGTTAAATTGTGGGTTGCTGGGCAGTATGGCTTGAAGGGCCGGAAGGACATATTCCAAAATCTCAATAAATAAATAATTGGCTTTTTATTCCTCTCCATAGATGCTGCCTGCCCTGTTGTATTTCATAGAGAATTGCATCTCATAAGACCATAAAACATAAGAGCAGCTTTAGGCCATTTGGCCCATTGTGTCTGCTCCACCATTTCACCTTGGCTGATCTAATTTTCCTCTTAGCCTCAATCTCTCATGAGAGTGAGTTCTCTTGAGAACAGCACTTACCTGCAGTGTGCAAGTTAGTGGGTTCTGTAGAGAGGTGCGGCTGGTTAGAATACATAGGTAAGTGGATTCAGCGTAGGATTGTTAGCTAGCTGCAGCTTGTGCATTTGAAGTTCTGTACAGAATCACGGGCGAGCTGCTGAGCTCACAAGGCAGTTTGCATACAGAACCATTGACTAGCTGCAGCCTTTGTGTAGAACGTTGCACAGAGAATCACCAGCTAGATCACACTTCTTCCCCAGAAATCTGCTGCTGAGCTGCAGCCAGTGTGTTACAGTGTTCCACCCAGCTATGCTGCATGCTTCAGTGTATTTCATGGAGAATCTCATACACGAGAAAATCTGCAGATGCCAGAAATCCAAAACCACGCACACAAATTGCTGGAGGAACTCAGCAGGTCAGGTAGCACCTGTAGGAAAGAATGAACAGTCACTCTTTCAGGCTGAGACCCTTCTTCAGGGCACATCTTATGCTGACTCCGCTATATTCTCTCATACTGGAGAATCTCATGCTGATGCATTATGCTAGTTGCATTATCAACATACTTTAATGGTTAGCTTGCTGTTGTTCATGTACTGGTGCTTTTAGTAGAAAACAGCTGGCTAGTCACAGTCCATACACATTTTGGTGGAAAAGGTTAGCTATCTGCAGTGTATAGGTCAACACCTTCTCAAGAGAATGATCAGCTACCTGTAGTTCATATGTTCATGGGTTTCATAGAGGACAAATAGCTAGCAACAAAGTGCTTGCTATTGTGTATCATGGAGATCTCAAGGAAGCTGCAGCATGCTTGTGAGCAAGTATCCCAAGGAATAAAAGTCTGGGCACAGTGTATCATATGCCTTAACAGTTCCAGACTTCCAGGAGTTACATCGTGGTGCAGCTGGAAGAGCCATTGACACAAGAGATTCTGTAAATGCTGAAAATCTGGAGCGACACACACACAAAATGCTGGAGGAATTCAGCAGAGGAGGCAGCATCAATGTTTCAGGCTGAAGCCCTTGATGCAAAATAGAGTCTCTGAAACCAATTTGTCAAGAGAAGCTGCAAAAAGCTCCCCTCTGGGGAGGGGAGGAGAAGATGGCGGCGCGACGCAACATGTGTGGCCGCTCCGAAATGATATCGTATTTGTTAAGTAAGGGCCGTGCACAATCCTGATTTGATGGAGACAGACGTGAGAAGCACAGAGGAACATCTGGAGAAACTTCTGAAATGCCCGCTTCGCAGCCGCTGCTACTGTGCGATCGAGAATCTCTGGAGAAGGCCCCAAATCCTCCGCTTTGCCTATTGCCTATTGCCGGGGCTGGGATCAAAGCGCTCGGCAGAGATGGTGCTTGGTGCTCGGTGTCGGAGGGCTGGTCGTAGGCTCGAAGTTTTCGGACAGACTCAAGAGTTGGCTGTGGTCGGGTGCTTCCAGGGGGCTGCATCAGCAAGTTTGCGGCGCTAGAAGCTCATGGCAGGAAGAGAGTTTCTCTTCCTTCTACTGTCTGTGTGAGATGATGGGACTTTCGAGAGACTTTGAGACTTTTTTTTACCGTGCCCATGGTCTGTTCTTTATCAAATTACGGTATTGCTTTGCACTGTTGTAACTATATGTTATAATTATGTGATTTTTGTCAGTTTTTTTAGTCTTGGTTTGTCTTGTGTTTCTGTGATATCATACTGGAGGAACATTGTATCATTTCTTAATGCATGCATTACTAAATGACAATAAAAGAGGACCGCATGTCCTCATAATCTAATCTAAGCTAAAATAACTTCTGCGCCACAGGGATCATAGGTAGAGGAAAAATGGAAATGTGGATTGAAACTGTGGAAGCAAAGCACTAATGGATTTATGCACTTTGACAAAGAAGAACATTTGGGCATTTTTGCATGGATGATGCTGGGCTTTGCTTGGTATGAATTACTGGCAATTTAGACCAGTTGAAGCAGATGTAGTGTTCCAGATGTTGCTGGATCACATTAGTGCAGAATTTACACCATAGGCTGGTTGCATTCCAACTGGGTGTCCTCACTGATTGATCTTACTAATGAGAGTTTGTCTCATGTTTCTTGAGAAAAACCATAAAAATAAATGGCTATTAGTGTAAACAATTGTAAACTGAATAGAGAACAGATGAAAACCTATGCATGCCCATTAAATCTCTCTTGCTAATGACTTAAAAATGAAGTTTAAATAAAGCAAACTAGCAATTCTGCACATTACATTAAAAAATACAAATGCTTCTCTCATTTCATAGTTATTATTGACTCCATTGTAATGGAGACCTCAGCTTAAAAAAAATAAATATCTAAAAACTTGTTGCAAACCATTGTCACAAAGTTCAGACTCCATTTTGTGCAACATACATTTGCTATTGTAACAGTAGCACAAACTCACAATAAACGCTCCCATTCATTGGTCTTGGACACCAGTAATTAAGAGGTTTCAGTGGATGTAGCTTTATGGTCAGTGAAATTCCCACCAAGTTTCATGGTGGCATAAAACTGGTACAAATTAATAGGGCAACTTCCATTAAAAAAAACCTGTAAATGCAACCTTAGCTCAAACCTGCCAAGAAATTCTTTTTAACCTTGCTGCAATTCCGTGCATAAATTGAAGCGTATTTCCATGTATAGGCTGAATTATATTGGTGAAATAGACATGTAGTAATTTTCTCTTGCTTACATTAGCATTTCCTTCTCCATCCTGAAGCTTTTGGGACTCCATTTATTGAGACGTTGAGAAATTTAGAAATGGTCAGAATAAATCACAAAGAAATGCATAGCGACTAATCTAACTATGTCCTTTGTTGTCAAAGCAAAGTCCTATTTACAGATGGAATCTTTCATTTCTAATACTGTTTGATGAAAGAATATATTTTGTCTTAGCAGATTCTTTTCACTGATACTTTGTGTTTGTGTGTAGGAACACGTAAATTAAGAAATGAAGTGAAGATATATTGCATCCAAAGCTCATCAGCAAACATGGTTTTGTTCAGAGATTAATCTTTGCGGTTAATCCTAAACAATGCTAACAGTTAATGCTACACATGTTAATGTGTAGTGTTCAGCATTTTTCATTAGTGTTCTAAGGAGAGGAATACTGAGGACTGAAACATATTTACCACTTGGGCAATTATAATCAATTGCTTCAAAATGAGATAAAGGACAGGGTGATGCAGTATAAATTTTTGTCTTAAATTTAAGCTCCAAAGCATTCCTATTCTATGACTCAGACATGCTATTTTCCTCAGATCCACTACTTTTTACCCTCATTTTCTTTTAGCGGGGAAACCATTTAAGACAGAGACAAAGGCAAAATTTCTTCTTGCAGAGAGTTGCGAACTTGTGGAATTCTCCAGCACTGAAAGCAATTGAGGCCGAGTCATTAAATGTATTCACAAAGAAATCAAAGGCAATTCTTATGGCTAAAGGGAGCAAAGGATATGAGGAGGAAGTTAAAATTGGTACTGAATTTGAATGACTAACTCTGATCGCATTGAATCGAAAAGCACGCTTGAAGCGTCAAACGACCTACTCCTGCTTGTGTTTCCTATATTTTTACATTGAATGGTGCCTAAACCCCACCCACAGCTCCAAATAGAGCAGGAGGTTTTTTTAGGCAGAGGGTGGTGAAACTGTGGAATTCATTGCCATAGATAGCTGTGAAGGTTACGTCACTGGGTATATTTAAAGTGGTGATTGATAGGCTCTTAATTAGTAAAGGCATCAAAGGTTACAGGGAGAAAGTAGGAGAACTGGGTTGAGAGGGATAATAAATCAGCCATGATGGAATGGCAGAGCAGACCCAATGGGCCGAATGGCCTAATTCTGCTCCTATGTCTTATGGTCTTATGGTTTCAAATAGTGCATCTTTAGGTTGTTGCCACAGCCAGGTAAGCATGTCTTTCACTTTAGCCAACCCGATCTGATTCAAGAGCAAGGTCCAATGCAATGTTCTTGCTTGACCCAATGCTGAATTAGTGCTGGCCCAGTCATCCCAAATAACTGTCTCTCACAGCTTGGTACATTCCACAATTTCTTAAGGCTATTTCTGATGGGTATCACAGGGACTGGAGTGGACCTTGGACATAGAGAATAATATTTTAATTTATATATTTTTGGTTGATGCATTATAAAGTTATTTTAAAACATTAATAAAATGCTGTCAAAAGAGAAAGTGAAAATTGATAAGGTTGCATAAAACATCAAGGTATGACAAGCCAGTGCTACCAGCTCAGGCCTCAATCTACACAAAAATACCACAAGTTCTCCATCTATTTACCTGTTCCTTGAAGACAAACTTGAACAGTGTTTGTTGCAAGGACTTGTTATATGTCCTAGTATTTGTCCACACAGTGAGATGAAACACCACTGTCAGATGCAACTTTGGTGTTTCCCTTCAAAAGGCATCGGGTAATGGTTCATTAGGAATTCATTCATAGTTTTTCTTTCTTTAAAAAAAAATTTGTTTTAGATTCACTTCCAAATATGGTAACATTGGCGATGTCGGTATCAGAATCTGATTTAATAACACTGGCATACTGTATGCTGTGGAATTTGTTAACTTTATGGCAGCAGTAAAATGAAATACATGAACAATAAATATAAAGAAGAATCTGAGTTACATTAAGTATATATATATGTCTATTAAATAGGTAAGTTAAATAAGTAGTACAAAAATAGAAATAAAAAAGTAGTGAGGGAGTGTTCATGGGTTCAGTGTCCATTTAGAAATAGTATGGCAGAGGGGAAGAAGCTGTTCTTGAATCACTGGGTGTGTGCCTTTAGGATTCTGTACCTCCTTCCTGACGGTAACAGTGTAAACAGGGCATGTCCTGGTTGATGGGGGGTCCTTAATAATGAATGCTGCCTTCCTAAGGCACTGCTCCTTGAAGATGTCTTGGACGCTACGGAGACTAGTATCTATGGTGGAGCCGACTATTTTTACAAGTTTCTGCAGTTTACTTTGATCTTGTGCAGCAGAACTACTCTCCCCATGCAATTGTAGAAGTTTTCAAGTGTTTTTGTTGACAACACAAATCTCCTCAAACTTCTAATGAAAGATAGGTGCTGCATTGCCTTCTTTCAGCTGCATCGATATGTTGCGTCCAGGTTAGGTCCTCAGAGATATTGACACCCAGGAACTTGAAATTGCTCACTCTCTCCACTCTGATCCCTCAATGAGATTGGTCTGTGTTCTCTCGTATTACCCTTCCTGAAGTTCACAGCCAGCTCTTTGGTCTTGCTGATGTTGAGTGCAAGGTTGTTGCTGTGACAGCACTCAATTAGCTGGTATATCTCACTCCTGTACGCCCTCTCGTCACCATCTGAAATTCTACCAACAAGGGTTGGTATCATCAGCAAATTTATAGATGGCAATGTCACAGAAATATTTCCCAAAACCTCTCCTTGTCTGAGTCTTTGATTCATGTATATGTAATGTATGTCATACGAAGAATGAAACATCACATTCTGGTTGTCATCATTTCCAGCTAATACCAAAGCTCTCTTACTGTACACTTGGCAAATATTCTAGAAAGCAGAATGATTCAAATAAATATGTAAATATTCCCCTCAGCTTCCTCCCACTCTAATACCTCTCTCAGTAAGTTCAACAACTAACCATTGACCTAAAAAGCACTATGTTGTGAAGGGGGAAGCAGTGGTACAGGTGGTGATTACCAAAATTGAGCCTGAATATGAGTTTATTATTTGGCTGTTGAATTAATGCAATTTATTATTGCATCAGAAATGTAAGCGAAAATATTTAATTTGCATACAAGAAAGACTGATTTAATAAGCTATTATTAAAATCTATTTAAAAAAAAACAAATTAATGATGATCACCAGAGACTTTTTCCCAAAGAGGAAATAGCTAATGTGAAGGGGCATAATTTTAAGGTGATTGGAGGAAAGTACAGTGGAGATAATCAAAGATCTGTCTTTTACACATAGTGATGAGTGTGCGGTAGAAGCATTTAAGAAAGTCTTAAGCAGGCACATGGATGATAGCAAATTGGAGGGCTATGTAGGAAGGAAAGGTTAGATTGATCTTAGAGGAGGTTAAAAGCTGGCACAACTTTGTGGGCTGAAGGGTTGTTTTGAGTAGTAATGTTCTAGGTCATGCTGAGCAGAATCAAACAATCTATTTAGGAACAGTGAAAATAATCAGCACCAGCGCAGGAATTGTTGTTCAGGCAAATGTTACAATGTTCAGGCTCTCCCCAAGTTATTAACATCTGACTTATACACACCCCTTACTGATGAACTATGTTTGGAACTGAAGGCAGGGTGCCTGGGAACGCAGCGCATAGATGCATTTTTGACTTTTAGATTTTAACTGCATTTTGGGTTCTAAACAGTCAGAGGGCTAGAACTCTGCCCTAACGTGGGGAGGAGCTGCATTAGATTATCTCGTCAGTGTCTCGTGACTATTCACACAGTTAGGCCTGTTTTTTTTTAATCATGTCAAGCAGGAAGGAGCCATCGCACACCTCCTCCCATAAAAGAACTTCGATATTAAGAAGGACGAAGACCCCATTTTGCTCACAGAAAGAGGAAAAATAGAAGTTATTAGAAGTCACTTTTCAGACCATCATGGCCACAGCTCTCTCTAGCATCAAGGACATCTTCAAAAGATGGTGCCTCAATCATCATTAAGAACCCTCACCATCCAGGACATGCTTTCTTTTCATTACTACTATTAGGAAGCAGGTATAGGATCCTGAAGAACCACACTCAACATTTTAGGAGCATCATCTTCGCCTCTGCCATCAGATTTCTGAACAGTCTATGAACCTTGAGCACTACCTTGCTACTCCTCTTTTGCAAAATGTCATGATATATGACAGTGATAATAATCCTGATTATGATTCCTTCAATGGAACGTAATTGCTTCTGTGTAGAATATGTGCAAGAGCATTCCTATATGTTACTTGTCATTTTGGTACTCTTGATACTGAGGAATTCCCTAAATATGTATCTCCTGTAACAGGTACTATTTTCCTTTCATGATCTCCATGTTTACTGACATCCCAAATAGCTCCCTCTATGGTCACTGTTTCTTGACCTCTCAAAGAACAGCTTCATCACACTCTTCAAAAGTTAACCTTCTGCCCACTCTTTCATCCCATCTAACTACCATTTTCATCTTCAAGGCTTTGTCCTATTTTAGAGATGAGGAAGAGTTTCTTCTTTCAAAGGGTTCCATATCTAGAACTTCCTGTCCTAGAAAGGAGTGGAAGGAAGGTGAGTCAGTGAAAATCTTCAAGGCTGAATTCAACAGACTTTTCATCTGAAGCCAACGCCAAGGTTTATGGAAAGAGAGAGAAAAAAAACAGGAGTTGCGACCAAGATCAAACCAACCTTGATCTTACCGATGGTGGAGCATATTTGACAGGCTTCGTGGCTTTTCTCACAACTATCTTTTGTATTCTTATGTATTAAATATATCACCAGAGCTCAATATTGTGTTTCCTACCAGCTTGCCTTTTCAAATGCTTTCAACCTAACTTTCACCTTGTCCAGAGAGCTGAGACCACCCTTTGTCAATGACATGCCCTGGCTCATAGCCTATCTGGTCTTCTTTGTTGTTTGCAATCTGTTGGACATAATTGTGTTGAGGTCTAGCTCTGGTGGCTTAGCATGTCCTATAGTTACCTTTGGTTTAGCACAGTGTGTTTCTTTTGAAGTCTGCTTTTTGATACTGCAGATCTTCCAGCCCCACAACACAACTCCAGACCTGGTCTCTGCTGATGTGTCCCACAGAACTGAATATGGTCAGAAGTCCAAACCGTTCTCTGCAAGTCTGGGATGCATTTCCATTTTTGTTGATACAATTTCATTTTTTACCCTTTTATTGCCATTCCTTATTTCTCTGAGCTACATAGCAACCCGCCATGTAATCCAAAAGGAGAATTGTCAACATTCATCTCTGCCATGTGCCTCTGAATTTCACACCTATCACATTAAACTTCGTTTAATATTTACCTTTGCTAATGTCCTACATTGGGCCACTTAATCCCATCCTCATATATAAACTCCAAATGGTGTGAAACTTTGACACTCACACCCTATCTGTGATAAGTTCATCAGTGTCAGCATAGGCTATTGGCTCTGAATTCAAAATTCCTTTCCTTCTCATTGGATTATTTTCCAGGCTCTTCCCACCATACCTCTACAGACCCATGCAAACCTGTGCTAAGCCATGCCCTACATTATTCCATTCAGTCCCATTTTCTCACTCCTCTTCTTTTACCAGCAGTTCAATCGGTTATCTCAATCTTATTCTCTGGAATGCTTTTTCCAAACAACTGCTCTCTGTCTACTATCTTCTCTCTGACTCTGATTCTGTTTCAGTCTCTCTCTCTTTCTTTCCTCATCCCCTCTCTCTTCTTGTCTCTCTTACTCACTCTCTCCCTCCTCCACCTCTCTCTCTTTCCGTCTCTCCCTCTCTTTCTCCCATCCCCTTCTCTCTCCCTTCTCTCCCTCTGCTTTTAAAAGCAAGCTACCTTTCTGAACATAAATCTACCAGCTTCTTCTAATTTTTCTGCTCCTATCATAACCACCTGCACAAAATGCTTTAGAACTATTTATTGCCTCAGTAATGCGACATAAGTGAAAATTGTAATACAAAGGGAACAATGGAAGGAGCTACAAACGTCAGTATGCCACTGACATCACTGTAAAAGGAGCAAGAAAACCTAATGGAAGCAACCAACAAAATAAGAAAATGCTTCAACCATCATTGCATAAATATGCATAATACTTGAAATTGATGTACAAGTGGCTGAGTACAAATCATGCATTTTTAAAATGCAGTATTTCTAAGACATTCCAGTTCATTGATTTCAACATTTCATTTTAAATAGAAAAATACCCAATTTATACCACAGCTGCCATTGGCAAATAAACATAAATATTCCACATCATATATTAAACTACAAAGTTAAAAATTCAGTCAAAGGCATCTGGTGATCCAAAAGACTAAATTTAATATTTCTAGTTGTAAACCTTCATGTTGTTTATGTATAATAATTGCTTGAGCTTTTTGAAAAAAACCCATTTGGAAATTGCTTGCATTTTACATTATTGGAATTTTCATCTTTCTGTATTAAGCTGAATTTTGAACATTTTTATATAGAGTCTGCAGCTGCAATTAATCTTCCCCAGTGGAAAGATTCACTGTCTTCAGGATTTATGACTAGGTGCTGGACACTGCAACAATATTGTGGAGCAGGGTCTCTGATAGAAGTGTGCTGCTAATTGGATCTCGGCAGCTAATCAGTGCTCTGTGAAAAAAAAATCCTCCCACTGGTTCTGTCTGATAAAATGGATGGCTCTCCTTCCATACCGAATCAGAGAATTGAATCCCGAAATCAAATCCAGCTCCCGATTAATATCATAAAGGTTACTAATGCTCCTGTCACAAACCCAATCTAGGTGCTATGTGTTGAGTTGATCTTGTATTCAAGCATGATTGCTCAACTGAAAAAAGGTGATAGCCTGGTTTGAGAGTGCCAGATCTGGTTGAGAGTATACTATAAATGCAGCCTAGTCAGCTGCTTTCACTGTAGGCCACGAGCTGGCTCACAGTTGTAAAGGAACATTAATTCAGCCTGCTTAATGCGCAGCATATCAAATAATTTCTTTGTTTCTCCTCGCACAGCTTCCGTAAAGTCGAATGTTGTAGAGGCACACTAGTTTTCCAGAACGAATGGACTAGACGGACCAATGAGCTTTCCCCTTTGAGTTCCCGCGAGTATCCGTGCTTTTCTTTGCTTCCTTCAGGAATTTACAAACATTCACAACAAATCAATAAGGCTATTGATTATTCATTGTACAGTGCGTTGTTGGTGCGAAGCTGGCACAGAAAGCAAGTGCAGCCTCTGCAAGCCAGCCGCATCCCATCTGGTGGCTGGTGGCACAGAGAAAGGAGGAAAAAGGCAGGGAGAAAGAACGTGACAGAAAGCCAGATGAGTGAGAGAAGTGGCAGGGCATCTCCGCAGGCATGGGAAGTACGCATTTATGCTACGTAAGGGTATGGCAACGTGTAAAAAAGAACTGACTCACAGGGAACAGGAGATAGCTACTACGTAACAGAGGTTTCCTTGGCTCTGTGACAAGAAGAGCAGTAAGGTAATACATGATTGCTGCTCTAATGCTGTGACTATGCAAACGTCTGTGATGCATCCACTCATTTTGCAGCCGTGTTGCGATTGGAATGTGAAGGAGGGGGGAGAAACATTGTGTCGCCTTCTTGTAAGTAAATGTAACTGCATGCAGAAAGGATCGGGAGTTTGAATCCTGTTAAGAGAATTTGTGAAAAAAGAAGGGGAGCAGCAAGCATTATGCATTAAGGAGCTGTGGTATGCCAAATGTTTTATGAAAATAAAATCGGAACAGGGAGCGAGAAAAGGGAAGAGAAAGCACAGCTTGGCCTAGTGCCAACACCAGTGAAATGAATTATAGTGTTGAATAATGGTACACCATTGATCCAGCCACTTGTTTGAGAGTGGTGATTGTCCCTGAGCCTTGACAGGAATTTTTGTGCGTGCGTATTCTAGGGCTGCATGAGAAAACCAATAAGTCACAACTGCTGACGACACTGTGAGGGAGGAGTGGGTTGCCAAGTAAGCATGCCCATGTTCAAGTGGTATTCTACTGTATAAATACAAGCGTTCAGTCTACTCAATGGGAACTTCTCATGCACTGTTTCCTATTTCATTAACAAAAGATTTACATTCTCCCTAGTCTATCAAGGTTTGCGTGAAAGAGGGGCCACAATGTTCGCGTTTTATTCTGAGCAAAATAATTACCAGCTGAAGCAATCTGCTACAAAGATCAAAGTATTAAAAACCCGCATTTTGCTTACAGGAAATTGCTTACTAAAGGCTGGCACTGTGGAAAGAAATCCACCAATCAATGTAACAGCTGTGATACTCACCTTTACAAATTCTGGGTTAATCATGGAGAACTGATCTATCTTGTCAAGGGATGGCAAAGACTCTGTATGTGTGTGTGTTTCAATGTATGCATGTGCCACGTATATATTGCAAGCTAGGAATTTGCAATTAAACATAGCAACGGCTGCTATAATACAAATCTCCAGGAGAGAAAAGCTGATCTGAATTTATAATGCAAGTACTGAATTAGCATACTAACGGGGTTGTGTCACCGAAAGCATTCAACAGCCACTCGCCTGCCATCAGCCTTTGTTTTACTGGAAGCAGGGGAAGTGAGAGACAACTGACTACGCAGTAGCATCTGTCGAGCCTCTGTGTACAAACGGAAGATTCATTAGACTTTTGCTGAGAGTAGAGGGGCACTCTTCACAAGTAACCCTGCAAACGCAATGGGAATGCAAGGACTGCCTTGTTCCAGCACAATTAAAATATTTTATGTGATAATAGTCTTTTACAATGGCTAAATGTGATAGAAATGATTCGTCTTTGAATTTAAATTGTGCCGTAGAGCTCGTTTGATGTTTCCAAGCTGAAGGAGAGCACTGTGGTGAATTATGTCAGAATTTTTGAAATTATGTTCCCGCTCATCAATTCTTCAAATTTTAATTTATTTAAGAAAAGATCAAAACTGAGGTTCTTGCTCCAAATATTTTATGGTTAGCAATTTTTAATCAGTACTGTTAATTGCTAGGGCTAAAGATGGCCAAATATAACAGCAGTCTCATGTTAGAATTGAAAGAATCTGAATGCAAATGGAATTTTTTGCACCCTGCAACCTGACCTGATTACCCATAGACTCATGACTTATTTTGATGCAGTAAATCTGGAAGCCAGAAAGCTGCCTATCTCACAGTTTATTCTCTGGTAGCTCTCCGTGCAGGCTGAGCCTTCTCTTGATTAGAAGAGCTAATAGCGAATTGGGGGGGGAAAAAAAGCTAATTTGGAGAAATCTTGGAGATTGGAATGAGCAAACATTTTTCTGTGAATTTTAATATGAAAGCTGCATGCATTACAGAGTGCAGAGCAAGTAGTTGCACCCTTATGACTTAGCATGAGCTTTTATGATTAAAACTTAATTTTCATCTTAGGGTTTGTAGCTACTTAAGCCTCCACTTTCTGGATCATGGAATAAATGATCTTCTTTTATTGGCATTAATAGATTGCTGCCCATCCATGGGCCAGGATCAATTGTCTCAGATCCTGACGTCATGTTTCTACATGAAGAGTTGTGGTGCGAGAGCAAAGCAACACTCACCATCCACCATCACTCCCTGTCTTGGCTCGGGTCATTCCCCCTCATGGTGTGACTGGGCCGTAAATTGACCATAAGCATCCTGAATTCATTTAAATGGTTCGCAGCTTCCAGTCCGCAAAGCAATTGAAATGGGATGATCTTTATTTTGGAGATACTACGTGGTAACAGGTCCTCCCAGCCCAACGGGCCTGCACGGACCTAATTACACCCAATGTGACTAATTAACCCACTAGCCTGTGTGCCTTTAGATTCTGGGTGGAAATTGGAGTACCTGGGTAAAATCCAGACAGTTGTATGTATTGTATAAACTCTTCATGGACAGCAGTATGAACTGAACCCATGTCGCTGCTGCTGTAAAGGCATTATGCTAACCGCTATTTCATTGTCATTTTATAGTAAGGTTACTGAATATATTCTATCTCACAACAATAAGCCTCCCGGCTACTTCGAGATAACAAGAAATCAATCTTCATCCCTTGGGTGGTGCACAACCCCAGCAATTTGGGGTTTAAATACACAGTGATTCCTAGCTGTTACCTCAGTTCAGAAGTATATCTTGTTGGGAAAAATCCCTTTATTTATGAAGCAGTAATGCCTTTTTCCTCCTAATTCCAACCACTTCCAGCAAAAGTTTGCAAATCAAATTTTCAAACAAAGTTCTCATTTGCCCAAAAGCAAGAAAATGTCAACTGATAGAGTAGAAATCCATGTGATAGGAACATCCATGAAACACAAGCACATTCAATATAAAAACAACAACATGGTCCACCACATACTGTATGAAGATCAACTCAGCATGGGTGTGTGTGACTGGCATCAACACGTGCCCCCTGGAAACGTATGTCAGGAATCTGGAATGTGGGATCAGCAGGACTACAGAAGTTTGTGTCTATTTTGTTAATGGACGATAAATCCCGTGGTGCAAAATCACCTCCAGCCCTGAGCATGGAATGTGCATACTGTCAGATGAAACAGCAGCGGAGCATTAAAGATGAAAACTCTATTTCATATTCTTAAAGATGCAGTCCATCTAGCTACAAATCATGGGTCAAAATTAACATTTATGCATGTTTCAAATTTCATATTATTGACTGGCTGATGATTAATGTTGGGGAAGTTGGTGTGTGGGGTTGGGACTAGACATTCAGTTCCAAAGAACAATTTGGCCTAATTTTGGAAGTACGGGAAAATTTAGTCATCTGCTCAAATGTACAGAACAAAAGTACTGAAAATTATAGTCATTCATTTGGCTGATTTAATCAATCTTTGTCTGATAGTTGTGCTGATAAATCAAAAATAGATTAGATTAGTCATCTATGAAATAGCTCTGAGGCAGATCCTATATTAGACATTTAAAACTTTTGATTTCATCACCCCACTGTTCAATGGTGTGAGGTTTGGACTTTTTCATTGCGTGATTGTGGTACCATTCGTGCTTGCTATCTTCTGCGTGTTTTTGTGTTGTGTGTGACTGTTGCTACCGTGTTTTACACTTTGACCCCAGAGTAATACTGTTTCGTTTGGCTGTATTCATGAGTATTAATGTGTAATTGAATGACAATCAAATTTGAATTAAATTGAATTTGAATTGAATTGAATTTCTCTCATTGGTCCAACTTTCCACATAAGAGACAATCTCAGATCTGTCAGACTAAAGATTGTATACATCTGAAGATTGTACAAAGATTGTGCATACCTTAACACAAAATTCAACATTTGATTACTGTTGAACTTTGCGTTAAGGATCATAGTGCGGAGGAAGTCACTTTATATACTCCAGCTCAACAGGGTCCCTATGAAAGACGTCCCCTCTATCTAAGATTTCTTTATTACCTTTACAGCCAATGCCTTCTCCTCTATCCACTGGGGAGGTCACTGGTAGTTGTCTGCTGGGACTTTTCCCAGTGTCCTTCCTCATCCACACCTGTTGCTTGACTGGTAAATTCTTCCAGTGAAACTTTTCTTTGTTTTGGCATTTCTCGTCCCCCTGCTTTTCTACCTCTACCTCTATTTCATGTTCTCCAGGCTCTGGTCTGTTGCTCTTTCTCGAATACTGGCTTCCCTCTTTGGATTGCTAGGTTGCACAGGTTGCAGCATGTGATGAAGTCCCTATACCTGCTGTACGTTTACCACAGGACAACCCAGACTGATAACTGGCACAAGAAACCCATTTACAGAAAACCACCAGTGTTTTCTATGGTGATTTTGTTACTTGTGTTACTTTCATTGTAGCAATACTCACAGCTGTGGAAGGATTGCAAACCGGTATGAGGAGCCAGGGAAACGGGTTTAAGGTGAAAAATCTAAAGGAGATCTGAGGTGTAAGTTTTCACTATGGAGGGCTGTAGTTAGATGGAATGAGCTGCCATGGAAAGTGGGAGGGGCAGATACCATTACAGCACTTAGATCATATGGACACATTCTTGAATAGGAAAAGATTAGAGAGATAAGGACCTAATGTAGCATTCATAGGCATCTCAGTTGGTATGGACAAATTGGGCTGCAGGGCTTGTTTCTGTGCTCATTAAAATTGTTGAGAATTGTGCAAATTTAACTGCATGTTTTAATTTTCAGTAAGGGCTCATTGCTTAAAATTGAAATTTGTGTAGTTGTTCAGATGGCTTCTTCAGGTCTCTGCCTTCAGTTTCTGACTGAGCATAGTTTGTCTGAATGGCAGTCCTGAGCAGTGGAAGCCTCTTGCAGAATCTGATAACGGGGAAATTCCCTGTCTTTAGCACATCTAGAATTTGCTTGTCCAAAGAAAATATTACTTCTAATAGTTCTTACAATAGGAAAATGAAGAGGGAGCAACACTGGAATTGGCAAGCAACACGAAGGATATTGAATTACCGAGTACGTAATGGAACTGGATTGTTATGCCACGTATATAAACACTAGGAAATTCTTTCTCAACTGCCTCAAGGATGGCGGCAATAATTCTTGCAAACTGAAATCAAAGCCCTTAATGTTGAGAGGAACGCATTGAGAGCCTGACTGCTGCTTGATATCTTAAGAAAATGAACAAGTATATAATATCAAAGCTATTTTTCAAAGGGAGTATGCTTGAGAGTCCTTAGCAGTTACACTCATCCAGAAGATTTTCTTCATGTAGAGTAAAACATTTTTATTGTATGCTTTTCAAAAACATCGGATTAAAGCCATGATTCAAAGTAGCTGCAATGATAACAGGCATGACTAAAAGATGCTGCATTAACATGGGCAAAGAAAAATCTGCAAATGTCTAAAGTAAGGCTGCAGAGGATTACATTTCTCTCAATGTGGGTACCAGAGACAACCAGGGGGCTGGAAGGAGGAGATGTGCCATCTTCTTATGATTCTCCAGGTGTCAGGGGTGTGGTGGAAGCTTTGTGTGCTCCTGGTTTGGAAGAATGAACAGAGTCTGAGATGGAAAATATTTTATTGATGGGGGCTAACTTCAAAGGTATCATCACCAAACACAAGCAAGGAATACACAGATAGAATTGGGGCACTAAGGTAGGCCACACCCCTGAAGTCCTAACACTTCTAGTGTTGGATGGTGGTGGAAAATTAAACAAAAGAAAATTGCTACACTGACTGATAGTAGGACCTAGCAGAGGAGTGCTAACATGATCCATTCATAAAAATATCCTGCTAGATGTACTAAGTTAATGATTCACCTCAACTTCTGCCTGAAATCACGCCATGGGGAGAGCCAGTCCTCAGCCAATTCAATTTATTTGATGTGATGTCAAGAAGCTGTTCCTAGTACTGGAAGTAGGAAATCATATGGAAGCAGGCAATTTTCTGTCTGTAGTACTGAAAAGCTGTGTGTTTGAACTAGCTTCATGTCTAGCCAAGCCGATACAGTACAGTTGCAGTATTGGCATCTAGCAGACAAAATTTTAATTTTCACAGGTGCTTCTGTTCACAAACAGGGTAAATTCAGTCAGACAATTGATTGCCCAATTGCTCTATTTTCAATTGTCAGTAAAGTGATTGAAGAAGCCATCAGCAATGCTATTAAGAGGTACCTAGTCTCCAATTTCCCTACTCATTGATACCTAGTTTGGATTTCATCAGGACCACTTGGCTCCACATCTTATCCCAATCATGGACAAAAGAGATGATGTGAAACTGGCAGCCTTACACATGAAATAAACATTTGACCAAGTGTGGTATCAGGAGTTCCAGTAAAATTGCGTGTCAACATGCATCAAAGGAAACATTCTGGTATTAGAACACAAAAAAATGGTTATTGTTGTGGGAAGTTAATCATTCCCATATCAGGACATCACTGCAGGGGAGTGACCTGGCATAACATCTTCAACTGCTTTATCACTGACTTTTCTTCCATCATGTTTGATAATGATTGCACAATGTTTTATGATGATTGTACAATGTTCAATCCCATTCTTAACTCCTTTGCAAATGAAACAGTTTACATAATGCAGCAGGATCTTGTTAGCATTCAGACATGAGCTGATAACTGGCAAGTAATAATTAATTCCACATAGGTGACAGGCAGTGAACGAGGCTTGCTACTTCCTTTCAGTATTTAATGACATTATCATTGCTGAATCCCTCAACATCCTCAAAGTCAGGATTTTATAAGAGCTCAACTGGATTTGGCTATTGTTGAAATAGGTCTACGGCAGGTGCCATCGCCCTGGATCTACAATCATCTTTGAAGAATCTGGACAGTAAAGACATCAATGTTAGACTATTGTTTATTGACTACAGCTCCATCTTCAACACTGTAATTTCAAGCAGAATCATCACCAAACTCTGGACCCTGGAGTTAAAGCTTCCCTCCGAACCTGGATCACTGACTTCCTGACCAACAGACCACAATCAGTAAGGTCAGGTGGTATGGTAATGTAGCAGCTGGCCTGACACTATTATAGTGCCAGCGAAAGGGTTCAATTTCACCACTGTCAGTAAGGAGTTTATACATTCTCCCCGTGACCATGTGGATTTTCTCCTGGTGCTCCGGTTTCTTCCCACTTTCCAAAGATGTGTGGGTTAATTAGGCTTCACAGGCTCATTAGGCCAGAAGGGCCTGTTACCGTGGTGTATCTCTAAATAAAATAAAAGTAAAATAAAACCCCACCATGATTATTTTAAACAATGCTGCCCCACAAGATTGCATCATTAGCACCTACTCTTTTCTCTGTACACTCAAGACTGCATGGTCAGATTCTGTGCATGTTACCATGACACCATTGTGACATGGTGTCACGACAACAGCCTCCACTGCTCTGACTTCCTTCCACATTCCAAAGCTGAATGGTTATGGTTAGTGAGTTGTGGCCATGCCATTTTGGCACCAGAAGTGGGCTGCCCAGCACTGTCCTTGTTAATTTGATTAGATGTTTTGATGTACACATGAGAAATAAAACTAATCTTTTCTACAGAATCTTTCAGTGGGAAGATGACATGCAGCTGGAGAAAACCATTGTTACCATATTGAAGAATAACAGTAGCTGGTTTAGTTATGCCTGTCTCTTGGTGTGGCTGCAAGATGACAGAGGATTAGATAGAGCTTACAGAACAATAATTATGTTTATGATGGCCCTTCTCGCACCTTTCTGAACATGATGTTCTGCTAGTCCTGTTTCCATCATAAGTTTCAACGTTAACCTCCAGCTTCTGCACCCAACACAACATTCAAGTGTAGATTAGGTATGACCTGAAATAATTATTTAAATCATTACTAATTTACACTTGAAGTAAATACAATCAGGTCGCTCAGACCAATGAAGCTCTGTACAGGATTGGTTTGGAACACAGAAAAAAAAACTAACATAAGACCTAGGAACAAGTATAGACATCACATCTGCCCCACTATTCAATAAGATCATGGAACACACATAAAAGTTGCTGGTGCACGCAACAGGCCAGGCAGCATCTCTAGGAAGAGGTACAGTCGATGTTTCGGGCTGAGACCCTTCGTCAGGACTAACTGAAAGAAGAGCTAGTAAGAGATTTGAAAGTGGGAGGGGGAGGGGGAGATCCAAAATGATAGGAGAAGACAGGAGGGGGAGGGATGGAGCCAAGAGCTGGACAGTTGATTGGCAAAAGGGATATGGGAGGATCATGGGACAGGAGGCCGAGGGAGAAAGAAAAGGGGGGAGGGGGGAAAACCAGAGGATGGGCAAGGGATATAGTGAGGGGGACAGAGGGAGAAAAAGGAGAGAGAGAAAAATAATGTGTGTATATAAATAAATAACGGATGGGGTACAAGGGGGAGGTGGGGCATTAGTGAAAGTTTAAGAAGTCAATGTTCATGCCATCAGATTGGAGGCTACCCAGACGGAATATAAGGTGTTGTTCCTCCAACATATGTACCTTGGGACGAAATTAGACCTGTGGTGTGGTATTAGAGATGACAAGTGGAAAGACAAACTGGAGAAGTGGTTCCACAGTCTGAAAGCAGCAAAGCTCAAGCCATTACAGAAGATTGAGCTCGTGAGGGCGTTCATGATTCGGAGGATCTACTACCGACTGACCCTCATTGAAGCGTTGCAGGACACTCTGAGAGAGCTGGACTGGCTGATCAAGACTATGGCGAAAGAGATCCTCCATCTACCCCAGGATACAGCGGATGGAATACTGTATGCCCACAATAAAGATGGAGGGGTGTGCCTACCGAAGCTGGAGGTACTGATTCCAATAGCCGTGATCAGGGAGAGGCTGATGTTGGAGCTCTCAGAGGACAGGATTATCAAAGTGTCGTTCGCTATGGCTGACGAAGACAACCAGGCTAAAATCAGGAGTCTGGCTAGTCTAGAGGTACTGAAGAAAGTCATGGGGGAGAAGGAGTTTGACATCCAGGATCTTTTCCATGAAAATCTTTTCCTGTCCAATTCGCAGAGTGATTGTTTTCTCAGTTTTGGGTTCAATCATTGTCTGTTCCTCAACAGCAGAGTGAATAATGAAGAATCACCACTTTCAGGGTGAAGAAATTTCTCCTCATCCTTGGAGACCAAAATTGTACTCAAAACTCTAGCTGTGGTCTCACCATTATGTATTAATGATCTTAATACAGTACATTTTTTTTGTTAGCAAGACATTCTGATTTGCAAATAATTTCCGGTTTGCAGAAAGGTAAGATATTTTAATATTCTGGGGCATCTTTTGGACGAACTCATTGCGCACAGCTTGATGGATATGATTAAATATTCCCGTTTCAGCCTGGTACAGCTGAGAATCACGACCACATCCAAAGTCTGTACAGTTATAAAGATGTTTTAATGCGATTAAACAGTCTATTGCTGCTTAAAACTGATGGAAATAATGCTGATTGTGGGCTTATTTCTCATTGGACTCCTCCCAGGAAATGTGGCTGTCATTTGGGGCTACAAGTACGTTTAAAAAATGTTTTTTTTTGATTTCCAATACCGACTATATTGCTGGCAAACATATAGTCTCTAGTAAATTAAATTGACAATCTCAGAGCTAGGGAGCTGTATCAGAGGGATACTAGGACTGCTTGTGTCCTTTGCTTCATGGAATCCTGGTTAACCCCTTCTGAACTGGATGCAGCAATTCAGATTGATGGGTTCGCCATCTATCATCAGATTAGGACTGTTGAGTCTCTCAAAAGCAAAGGTGGGGTAATATGCCTCATGATCAAGTCCTCTTGGTGCAGAAATATGTCATTGATGTCCAACTCTGCTAACCAGATCTGGAATATCTTGCAATGAAATATTGGCCATTTTGTGGGAGATTTCAGTGATCATTTTGGTGGTCTCACACATCTCAGGCCAATGTCAAGCAGGCTCTAGATGTTCAGCAATATGATCAACATGCATGAAACAGCACACCCTGGCACCTTCACCATCATAGGGGATTTTAATCAGGCCAGTTTGAAAAAGTCACTAAATAGTTACCATTATTAAATCACTTGTTGCACCAGAGGAAACAACACACTGGATCACTGTTACACCACCATCAAGAAGGCTTACCGTGCTACTCCATGCCCTCACTTTGGAAAGTCTGATCACCTGGTTGTACCTCTACTCCCTGAGTATAGGCAGACACTGAAGACTGCAGCACCAGTAGTGAGGATCAAGAAGTTATGGACAAGGGAGGCACAGGGAAGCTTACAGGACTGCTTTGAATTGGTGGACTGGACTATATTCAGGGATTCATCTTTGAATCTGGATGAGAATGCTGCAGTTGTTATGGACTTCATTAGAGCCTGTGTGAATGAATGTGTGCCTAAGAAAACTTGCTGTAAATTCCCAAGCCAAAAGCCGTGTATGAACCAGGAGGTTTATCATCTGCTGAGGGATATATTGGTGGCATTTAATCTTGGCCACCCAGATCTGTACAAGAAAACCAGGTATGACTTGTGGAGGGCTACTTCAAGAGCGAAGAAACAACCCCAAGTGAGGTTGAGTGTGAAACTGGATGCACATCAGTTCAGCCAGGGTTTGTAGGACATTACTTTCTACAAAGTGAAACCCAATAGCATGAATGGTAGTGATGCTGCACTACCCGATGAGCTCTAAGCCTTCTATGCCCGCTTTGAAATGGAGGATATAACTACAGCTGTGACGATCCCTTCTGCACCTGGTGACCCTGTGATCTCTGCCTTGGAGGCTGATGTCAGGGTGTCTTTCAGGAGAGTGAACCCTCACAAAGCAGCAAACCCCAATGGAGTAGCTGGAAAGGCTCTGAAAACTTGTGTCAACCAACTGGTCAGAGTATTCAAGGACATTTTCAACCTTTCACTGCTATGGTCAGAAGTTCCCACCTGCTTCAAAAGGGCAACAGTGCCTAAGAAGAGTAGTGTGAGCTGCCTTAATGCCTATCGCCCAGCAACACTCACTTCCACGGTGATGAAATGCTATGAGAGGTTAGTCATGGCTAGAATCAACTCCTCAGCAAGGACCTGAATCCACTGCAATTAACCTATTGCCACAATAGGTCTACAGTGAACGCAACCATAATGGCTCTTCACATGGTCTTAGATCACCTGCACAATACAAACACCCATATCAGGATGCTGTTTGTTGACTATAGCTCAGTGATTAACACCATCATTCCCACAGTCCTGATCAAAAAGCTACAGAACCTGGGCCTCTGTACCTCCCTCTGCAATTGGATCCTTGACTTTCTAACTGGAAGACCACAATCTGTGTGGTTTGGTGATCAACTCTGGTGTACCTCAGGGGTGTGTGCTTAGCCCTCTGCTCTACTCTCTATATATCCATGACTGTGTGGCTAGGCATAGCTCAACTACCATCTACAAATTTGTTGATGATACAACCACTGTTGGCAGAATCTCAAATGGAGTTGAAAGGGCATACCGGAGTGAGATATACCAGCTAACTGAGTGGTGTTGCTGCAACAACCTTACACTCAATGCCAGTAAAACCAAAGAGCTGATTGTGGACTTCGGAAAGCGTACGATGAGGGAACACAAACCAGTTCTCATAGGGGGATCAGAAGTGGACAGAATGAGCAATTTCAAGTACCAGGGTGTCAAGATCTCTGACGATCTAACTTGGTCCTAACATATTGATGCATCTATAAGGAAGGTAAGACAGTGGCTATATTTCATTAGGAGTTTGAAGAGATTTGGTTTGTCAGGGAAAACACTTGAAAACTTCCACAGATGTATCATGGACAGCATTCTGATAGGCTGCATCATTGTCTGGTATGGTGGGCGGGGGGGGGTGGGGGGGAGGATCGGGGGCAGGGTTCTACTGCACAGGATTGAAAGAAGCTCCGGAAAGTTGTAAAATTAGCCAGCTCCAGCTTGGGTACTGTCCTCTGTAGTATCCAAAATATCTTCAAGGAGTGGTGCCTCAGAAAGGCTGCATCCGTTATTGAGCCCCCCTTCACCCAGGACATGTCCTCTTCTCATTGTCACCATCAGAAAGGAGGTACAGGACCCCGAAGGCACACAGTGATTCAGAAGCAGCTTTTTCCCCCTCTGCCATTCAATTCCTAAATGGACATTGAGCACATGAATACTAGGCAAATTATTTATATTATTTCTATTTTTGCATTATTTTAAAATTAGCTACTATATATACACATAAGCTTACTGTAATTGATTTACTTAACTATTTATTTCTCTATATTATCATGTATTGCATTGAACTGCTGCCACAAAGTTAACAAATTTCACTAGGTGTGCTGGTGACAATGAACCTGATTCTGACTCTGAGAAGAGTTTTGAGGACATTAAGTAACTGGAAAATGAAAAATATAATATTCAATAAATTAAAAGAAACTGTATGTAAGCTTTAAAGGAAATGGTAAATAATATTATGCAATGAATGGTATGCTATGAAATGAATAGGACCACACAAGGAAGTTATGTATCCTGAGGGTCATCGAGCCATAGAACAATACAGCACAGATACAGGCCTTTTGGCCTAATAAGTTCATGCCAACCATGGTGCCCATCGGGCTAGTCCCAATTACCTATGTTTGGCTCAGTTCCTCACCCCTCCATATACCTATCCAAGTGTTAAATGATACAATTATACCTCCCTCAAACATTTTTTCTGGTAGCTTATTCCATCTGGTCACTATTCTCCATGTGAAAAAAATTGCCCCATTAGTTCCCTTTTAAATCGTTCTCCTCTCACCCTAAATCTACGCCTCCTAGGTTTGGACTCCCCTACCCGGGGGGGGGGGGGGAAAGACTGTTGCCTTCCACCTTATCTATGCTTTTAAATATTTCTGTAAGGATGCCCCTTATTCTCCTACTTTCCAAGGAATAAAGACATAGCCTAGCCAACCTCTCCCAATAACTCATTGATCTGACAACAGCTGCCACGGCCATGGTTGTATTTAGCAATGCAGAAAGGCCACAGTGATATTTTAAAAGGCCCCGATGAGAAAGAACATGACTAAATTTGGGAACCATGTTTGCAAAAATAAGAAGACAGACAAGAAAGAGGGATCAAAGAACAGCTCCAAGGATAGTATAATGTCTTAAATCAGTAAACTGTGAAAAGAGGCTATGGCAGTTAAACCTGTTCTCACTGGAGAAGATAGAATCAGTGGGGTGGATGTGGTGCTTTTTTATATTGAAACAGGAAATGAGAGACAAAGAATATTATTATTAAGTGAGGAAACTGCATGCTAAGTGTATCTGCAACCTGGTGTGGTTAAAAATGATTCAACCAAAGCTTTCAAAATAAAATAATTCCTCATTCAATGGCCATCTAGGGATTAAAGTCTATTGCTGAGGCAGGAGAAAAATTAAAAAGATGGGTGAGAGAAACAAAAGTGAGCACTTTTGATGGGTTAAATTGCAATTGCAACCGTCCATTTTATATTATGTATTCAGAACAATAATCCATTTTTCCAAATATAGTGTTTGATAACATTGTCAACTTTTTGTTACCCCTCTTGTTTTATTTTCAATTTAATAGGAACACTGTTCACTATAAAATCATTTTTAATTAATTTATTAAAAGAAACTGGAAATAATATTAATAATGATGAATGAGGCAATTTAGCTACCTATAATTCTTGCAAGTAGAGCTATATCTTTACCAAATTAAAATGAAACAAAAAGCTTAATCTGGACTGGGAGTGGAGGGAAACCTGATAGTTGATTTCCTCTATTTCCAGTTAAATGTGATTTTAGAATTCTGTCTGCATTTGGTATTTTAAAATGCTCAGGTTTGCTTTTCAAACTTGACTGGATTTCAAATTAGATCAGGAAGTGGGATAGAGCTTAAATGGCAGAATCATTTTACAGTTTCTATGGGGATAATGGCAACGTGTGAAAAGAAAAGCAGAAAGGTCTTTGTCCAAACTAATTCTTTATGTAACTGCTAAAGCTTTTCAGACTTAATTTGACTATTAATACCCTTGCTACTTCCTCCTTCATTAATAATGCTCTACAAAAGCTATTTTGTTGATCAGTATTTTTGTACAATATTCTTTGCAGTTATAATAGACTGATATTGTCTCCCATTGTTCTGTTATTTTTTATATTTACAGGCAGTTATTAATGTGATACCTTTCAGCTGTGTGGCTTATTTATCAGAATAGCTAATTAATTTTGGTTCCTTAATGCAGCATTTCGATGGCTATTTAGTTCAGAGCATTAGAAGTAAAGAGGGAATCCAATTTACACCTACAAAGGAGTGGCAGTTTGAAATTACACAGAGCTGAAGCACTAAATTGACACAAAAGCCCCATTCATGTGAAGCAAAATGGAGTCACTCCACATGACTTCAGTTTGCTTCACTTAACATAAAGTCTGCATTTTTCCATATTCACAGAGCAATAGAAAATGATTGGCCCACACAGGTACTTTGGACAGATGCCAGTGGGGTGACCACATCACCACACCAGCATTCCTCTCTTGCTTGGAACTGCTTAATGTGCAAGGAGAGACTTGGGGCCAATTTTAAGTATCATTTACAGTGAATTCATCTTAGTAATCTTCATTCCGGAGTAGAGCTAGTCTAGGTTGATTGATGGGTTTCCTTTATACTAGAGCTGAAATCACTCCAGATAACTTCTTGAAAGTTTCGAAAACTTGAATGTACAAGAGAAAGGATTGGAAGTGAGACAGACATGCAGGTTTGGATATGTGAAACCAAAACTATCTCAAAATAAATTTAAATTCAATAGTAAAACATTAAGCTGCATTTTCTAATCAGCAAACTGCAATTAACTATTTTTTAAATCTTAATTTGCTGCTGAAATGGATATTTTGATTGATGTTTGTTTGACGGATATCACTGTCATCACCTTTGCTGAAGCACAAACCATATACTCAACATTGATAAGTCAGAAGTCCTCAATTAGTTTACTCTTGATCAGTTATCACTGCCCTCTGACAATAAAGGTTCATGGGAGATCCCAGAAAACATGGATCAATTTTCTTATCTCTGGACTATCTCTCACCTCTCAAGCAGACATTGGCAATTAAGTTCATTGCTCTCTTCACAAAGATGACTTTGACAAACCTGCACAAAGCTTACATCTATTTGGAAGCAGGGATCCCTTCCCTTCTGTGTACTTCTGGTCTACCTCCTGACAGCACTGGAGAGGTTCCCCGCAGTTTACCACTGGAAGGATATGAATTAATGTCTGCATTCTCTTTCTGACCAGCACTGAGACTCAAATTGCACCTAGTCAACTCTAATGTACAGGTTGGTTGTTAGTATGCTTAACTACTGACTCCCAAAAAATACAACTATTCTGAGCTTCTTCATCAGAACAGGTTGATAGGTGGTCTGAGGAAAATATTCATGGACACTTTCAAAGCCCGTTTGGAAAAATTTAACATCATTCTAATTTTAGTGAACTGCTGACCTATGATGCTCAAAATGAGGATTTTGAGATGGTATTGAGAAACTTGAGTTCAAATATTGAGAATAAACAGAGTTGAAATGACAGAAGGAGCATCCCACTACCCATTTGTCACCTGGTCCATCTCTAAGAGTCGGCAATTCCACCTCAATTTTAGAAGTCACCTCAGAACACATGGAATTGTATTGAAAGCAGCTCAACTTTGATCCTGAGGGACTGCCTAAAAAGATGCAAATAAAGGTTCAACAATAACCTGCATCTCACCAGTAGACCTCCTTGATCTGCATTAAGCTGCCCAGTGTTGTAGTGAAGTGCAATGTTGGTGATTTAACACAGGGCATCTGTTTACTTCCTGGGAGTCATGACAACGAAGCTTGTGTTTTGTCAGTATGAATCTGCCGACAGCTAGAATACACCAGAGATAGCATTGAAGGGATTAAAATCTACCTCACGTTACTTTCTAATTGGTTAAGATAAATTATTTAAGATAGAAGTTGAAAACATTTACAAACAGATAGTTTAATCAAGAGCAGTCTCTATGGATTTGCTAAAAACTAAAGTCATCTTTGACTAATTAAATCTTTCATTGAAAAGGTGACTGACTGAAATAATTAAGGAAATCTGCCGAAAGTCAAACTTCCTGGTGGCCAAACATTTTAATTCTAATTCCCATTCCCATTCTGACATGTCAGTACATGGCCTCCTCTGGCCACCCTCAGGGTGGAGGAGCAACACCTCACCGTTTGGGTAGCCTCCAACCTGATGGCATGAATATCGATTTCTCCTTCAGACAAGAACAACTTTCCTTCCCCCTCCCCTCGTCTTCTGTTCCCCCACTCTGGCCCCTTACCTCTTCTTACCTTCTTATCACCTTCCCTTGAGTCCCCTCCTACTTCCCTTTCTCCTAGGTTCCACTCTTCTCTCAGATTACTTTCTCTTCACCCTTTACTATTCCTATCCATCTTCACTTATCACCTTCCAGCTATCCTTCTTATTCTGGCATCTTCCCTGTTCCTTTCCAGTCCTGATGAAGGGTCTCAGCCTGAAACATTGACTGTTTACTCTTTTCCATAGATGCTGCCTGACCTGCTGAGTTGCTCCAGCATTTTGTGTGTGTTGTTTGGATTTCCAGCATCTACAGAATTTCTCATGTTTAAAATGCGGTAGATGTAGTTTATATTTTCAGACAGTATTTAAACGACTTGGTGGAAGAATTTAGCTGCTTGGAATTAAAAGAATGTTGAATTTGCAGATGTAAATATTAGATTGACAAATGAGAAACCAAATGATTGCTGCATGAGACTTTGTATCTTTACTTTTCAGTGCATGGGCTTGATTGAGAGATCTCAGTTTCAATATATGCTGGCAACAAAAACAGGAATTTTTGGAAGGAGCAAAGGAAATACGAAACCTTCAATAAGACACAGGTTAAAAGGCACACTGGGTAGAATTTAATATGTATGAGCGTGAGTTAATGAAACCTTTTGGACAGAAACAAAGTACTTTTTTCCAAATTTATTGAAACATAAATGGGGAAAGCAAGTTGTATAGAGGATACAAAATGTGTGGAAAAGATGCCTTTAGGTCAAGAGAGAGGGGAAAAAGGATGCCTAATGAAATGTAGTGAGGGGAAATGTGAAGTTATTGACTTTAATGGAAGAGAAAAGCAGAACATTATTCCAATGTTGAAAGACTATTACATTCTGGTGAAATAACTATGAATGCTGGAATTTTGAAATATATATAAAAAAACCAGCAAATACTAGCTAGATTCAGCAGGTCAAACAACATCTGTAGAAAGAAAAACAGTAAATTTTTCAAGAGATACAAGAGACCTGTAGATGCTAGAACCTGGAGCAAAATAACAAACTGTCGGTGGAACTCAGCAGGTTGTACCTCATCTGTGAGGAGAAAGGAGTTGTTGATATTTTGGGATGTGACCTGCACCAGTCCTAAAGCAAAGTTTCGACCTGATACATCAACAAATTCCTTTCCCCACGCAGGTACTGATTAACCTGCTGAGTTCCTCCAATAGTTTGTTGTTTAATGTTTCAGATCTCAGATGTACAAATCCATATTACATGCTTGTATTTAAAATTATTTGCCTTTATGCAGGAAAACCAAAAGGTTAGTATGCAGATAGATTAAGAACAAAGAAGATAAACCAATGTTGTTTCTCATTACAAGGGGAATGATACTGAGACGATGTCTACAGTAGCAGTTACAGTTATGTGAGAAAGGGTAATCTTGCTTTTGGGAGAGTTGAACAAAGATCTTACTAGATAAGAATACGTATTGTGCTATGGACACTGTTCCCTCTAAGCTGCGCAGGTGTGTGGCCGCGCGGTAACTGAAATGCACATAGCCTTTGTGGCTGCACAGCTGGAATTTTCTTTTATATAATGTTTTATTAAAGTACCGTGCAATTTTCAGGCCATGTAAGAACTTGCTGCTCAGAGCAATGGTTGGTTCACATAGCTGTAAAAAAATTTAGAAGGAACTTTTGCTATGGGAAGTTATCTAAAGACCAGTCCTAACCACGCTGTCCAGGAAGTTAGAAATAGTCTTATCTGAACATGTAAAGTAACATGACAGATTGTTGGGGAAGCAGTCTCGGGATATATTGCCAAATACACATGTCCATGATGATGAAAAATTTCTGCTCCGAGAAAGTCATTCTAAGTAACTTTCCCAGAAATGTGGGGCTGCTGAGACATTATCAGTTTTTAAGAAAGATTATTGGAACATAGAAGAGTCAAGGGAGGCACAGAGGAAAGTAGAACTGAAGCCAAAGGTCTGATCAGCCTTACTGATTGGAAGAGTAGGCCGTACTGGCTGTAAAGCCAATTCTTCCTCTTCTTCATGTGCTCTGTTATTGAAATAGAGTACATTGGTGGTATGGGTGAAGTTAAACATATCATTCATTTAAGGTCTAAGTGTGGTTAGAAAACTTTTATAAAAGGTTTAGATAGATCTGAGGCGTGTGCAGGCAAACGGAATAGGACAGGTAGGCATGGATCAGCATGGACACGTTGGGCTGCCTGGCCTGTTTCTGTGCTGAATGACTCGACTATAAATGGTTAAGCTTTTAAAGCCTTATAACCTTTCATTTTATGTTTTCTAAAATGGAAGATAGATTTCAGGAATAAAGCAATAATGATATATTGATGGAAGATATTTATTGGGGTACACCAAGAATTCTGTATCCAGTTATGAACAGTTCTGATTGAGCAAATCTTCAGAGGTCACTTGTTCTGGTTAGAAAGTCAATGGAGAAGTATCATCAATTTGAAATGATTGTAGCCGAAGTGAGGTGAAAAATTTCCTTGTAGAGAGAGAGGATTATAGAAAGATTGGGTATTTTGCCACTAGGAGCAATTGAGGAAAGGTTTGTTATTTGAAAAAGATATGAACATATTTGAAGGGATGAAAAGTAAAGGGCAATAGGGAGAAAATGGGGATAATACAGTGCTTATAAAAAGTATTCACCCCCCCCCAGACATTTTCATGTTTTATTGTTTCACAACATTGAATCGCAGTGGATTTAATTTGGCTTTTTTAACACTGATCAACAGAAAAAGACTCTTCTGTCAAAGTGAAAACATATCTCTATGAAGTGATTTAAATTAATTACAAATAGAAAGCAAAAAGTAATTGATTGTGTAACTATTCATTCACGCCCCCCCCCCCCCTTAATATGACATGTCAAATCATCACTGGTGCAGCCAATTGGTTTTAGGTGTCACATAATCAGATCTGTTTTTGCAGATCTGGGGGCAGTCAAGGTGTTTCAATTGGTTTAGTAAAAGAACACCTGTATCTGGAAGGTCCAACTGCTGACAAGTCAGTATCCTGGCAACAACTGCACCGTGAAGACAAAGGAACACTCCAAGCAACTCTGCAGGAAGGTTATTGAAAAGCAGAAGTCAGGAGATAGATACAAGAAAATTTCCAAGCTACTGAATATCCATTGGAGTACAGTTAGCTCAAACATCAAAAAATGGAAAGAATATGGCAGAGCTATAAATCTGTCTAGAGCATGCCGTCCTCAAAAAGTGAGTGTCCGTGCAAGAAGGGGACTAGCGAGAGAGGACACCAAGAGACGTATAACAACTCTGGAGGAGTTAAAAGCTTCAGTGGCTGAGATGGGAGAGACTGCGCATACAACAGCTGCTGCCCGGGAAGCTTTATGGGTGAGTGGTAAAGAGAAAGCTACTGTTGAGAAAAAGTCACATGAAGTCTCGGCTAGAGTTTGCCAGAAGGCATGTGGGAGACTCTGAAGTCAGCTTGAAGAAGGTTCTATGGTCTGCTGAAACTAAAATTGAGCTTTTTGGCCGTCATACTAAACACTGCACATCATCAAAAACACACAATTCCTGCTGTAAAGCATGGTGGTGGCTGAATCATGCTGTCGAGTTGCTTCACTGCAGCAGGCCCTGGAAGGCTTGTGAAGGTAGATGGTAAAATGAATGCAGCAAAATACAGGGAACTCTTGGATGCAGACTGCAAGGGAACTGCAACTTAGGAGAAGATTTGTTTTCTAAAAAGATAATGACCCCAAGCATAAAACCAAAGCTACATAGGAATGGCTTAAAACAACAAAGGTAATGTCCTGGGATGGCCAAATTAGAGTCCTGATCTCAATCCAATTGAGAATTTGTTGCTGGACTTGAAAAGGGCTGTCCGCTCATGACCCCCACGCAATCTGACACAGCCTGAGCAGTTTTGTAAAGAAGAATGGGGAAAATTTGCAGTGTCCAGATGTGCAAAACTGATAGAGACCTGTTCACCCACTGGCTATAATTGCTGCCAAAGGTGCACCTACTCAATACCAACTTGAGTGAGGTGAATATTTATGCAATCTATTATTTTGTGTTTTATATTTGTAATTAATTTAGATCACTTTGTAGAAATCTGTTTTCATTTTGACATGAAAGGGTCTTTTTCTATTGATGAGTGTCAAAAAAGCCAAATTAAATCTATTGTGATTCAATGTTGTAAAACAGTAAAATATGAAAACTTCCAAAGGTGGGTGAATACTTTTTATAGGCACTATATTTTGATTGCTTTAGAGTGGAGCTGGCAAAGGCACTATGTTCCAAGCTGCCTTCTACTCTGCAGTTAAATTGTAAACAAAGGCAACACTGAAGATATTTTTGTACTACTTAATGTACTGCTGCAATCCAATAAGAGAATATGACTTACTTGAAAACATTAGCTGCTTATTTAATGACAATTTAAAAAAGGAATGTGAGTAATAATTTAATGAAATAAATGCATCAACAAGATTTGTATAGACTATATTCTTTTGGATCTTAGCTCAGGAATTCTGACTCCACCTTGCAGAACAAAATTATGTCTTCTTATCCACTGATGTCTACTATAAGCCTACTGACTCTCACAGCTATCTGGACTATTCCTCTTCTCACCCTGTCTCCTGCAAAAATGCCATCCCCTTCTCGCAATTCCTCCATCTCCGCCACATCTGCTCTCAGGATGAGGCTTTTCATTCCAGGACGAGGGAGATGTCCTCCTTTTTTAAAGAAAGGGGCTTTCCTTCCTCCACCATCAACTCTGCTCTCAAAGGCATTTCCCCCATTTCACGCACCTGCTCTCACTCCATCCTCCCGCCACCCCACTAGGAATAGGGCTCCCCTGGTCCTCACCTACCACCCCACCAGCCTCCGGGTCCAACATATTATTCTCCATAACTTCCACCACCTCCAATGGGATCCCACCACTAAGCACGTCTTTCCGTCCCGTCCTCCCCCCCCGCCTCCTGGCACTTATCCTTGTAAGCGGAACAAGTGCTACACATGCCCTTACACTTCCTCCCTTACCACCATTCAGGGCCCCAAACAGTCCTTCCAGGTGAGGCAACACTTCACCTGTGAGTTGGCTGGGGTGATATGGTGATATACTGCGTCCGGTGCTCCGATGCGGCCTTCTATATATTGGCGAGACCCGACACAGACTGGGAGACCGCTTTGCTGAACACCTACGCTCTGTCTGCCAGAGAAAGCAGGATCTCCCAGTGGCCACACATTTTAATTCCACATCCCATTCCCATTCTGACATGTCTATCCACGGCCTCCTCTACTGTAAAGATGAAGCCACACTCAGGTTGGAGGAACAACACCTTATATTCCGTCTGGGTAGCCTCCAATCTGATGGCATGAACATTGACTTCTCTAACTTCCGTTAATGCCCCACCTCCCCCTCGTATCCCATCCGTTATTTATTTTTATACACACATTGTTTCTCTCACTCTCCTTTTTCTCCATCTGTCCCTCTGACTATACCCCTTGCCCATCCTCTGGGTTCCCCCCCCCCTTATCTTTCTCCCCGGACCTCCTGTCCCATGATCCTCTCATATCCCCTTTGCCAATGACCTGTCCAGCTCTTGGCTCCATCCCTCCCCCTCCTGTCTTCTCCTATCATTTCGGATCTCCCCCTCCCCCTCCCACTTTCAAATCTCTTACTATCTCTTCTTTCAGTTAGTCCTGACGAAGGGTCTCGGCCTGAAACGTCGACTGTACCTCTTCCTAGAGATGCTGCCTGGCCTGCTGCGTTCACCAGCAACTTTGATGTGTGTTGCTTATGTCTTCTGAACACACTTCTATGAAACCTTATGCCATATCATCCGTAACTAGTTTATAGTTAATTTACAAATCTGACTGCTACTGTTCATGTTTAATTTGAGAAGTTTTATAGGTTCAGAAGGGTCCTTTTGCTCTTTTCTACCTCAACTCCAAACACATATTACTATGGATGAACTAATTATTACATTGGCTAAGCAATAATATTGTTTGTTACACCCTGGTCAATAAACTCATGATGTAACTCATTAAAAATAATAATAATTATATAAAACAGCTTCACCTGCTAATTTGTTTCAAGCAGGCAATATCTTGCATAACATCAAACAACAATGCAGCAGAGACTGGTGCTATCTGACACCATTCATCTTGTTCTGTAAATATGGCATGTTATATTTGGAAATGAATCTGGAGCTGATTTATCTCATAAAAATTGGTGAAAATAGTCCTGAAGTCTGCACCCAGTTATACGTTTTCACCTTTATTAACAACATTTTTCAAAGACAGCCCTTTTTTTTGTGGAAGTGGGTGGAGGTGGGGGATAGATTTTTTTTGCTGCTTGGAGTGGGAGGGCCTTTGGAGTTCTAATGTTTTTGCTGTCAATCATTCCTTGGGTCACTCTTCTGTTTTTGTGGATGTCTACAGAGAACAAGAATTTCAGGATGTATGTTGCATACATTTCTCTCATATTAAATGGAACTATTGAAATACAGGCAAACCTTTAAAGCCTAGAATAGTTTTTGATGGTGTGTATCAATAGAGTCATGGAGCCGTAGACTTATAGGACATTACAGCACAGAACCAGGCCCTTCATTCCATCTAATCTATGCTGAACTGTATCTAGACCATAGCCTTCATATCCCTCCCATCCATGTATCCATTCAAATTTTTCTTAAATGTTGAAATCAAACTACCCATATCCATCACTTCTCCTGGAGGTTTGTTCGACAGCCTCATCTCCGAAGGAAGAAGTTACCCTAATGTTCCCCTTATACGTTTCCCCTCTCACCCTTAACCCATGACCTCTTCTTGTAGTCTCACTTAATCTCAGTGGGAAAAAGCCCGCTTATATTTACCCTACCCATATCCCTCATAATTTTGTATACCACTATCAAATCTCCCCTCATTCTCCTGTGCTCTAGGGAATAAAGTCCTAACTATTCAACCTTTTCCTTTAACTCAGATCCTCAAGTCCCGGCAACATACATACATTTTCTCTGTGTTCTTTCAATCTTATTGATATCTTTCCTGTATGAACAGGACCAGAGCTGCACATAATACTCAAAATTAGGGAACTTCCACATACATCCCAACTCCTGTATTCAACTCTTTGATTTATGATGGCCAACGTGCCAAAAGCTCTCTTTATGACGCCACTTTCGAGGAATTATGGATATGTATTCCTCAATCCTTCTGTTGTGCTATACTCCTCAATACCCTACTGCTCACCTGGTTTGTCCACTCAAAGTGAAACATCTGCATTAAATTTCAACAGTCATTTTTCAGCCCATTTTTCCAACTGGGTTAGACCCCGCTGCAACATAATCTGGATAATTAATAAACAAACCAGATAACCATCAACTAATCAAACACACACATAAACCGATAACAAAATCAATGCAAATATTTGGGTTCAGGGTTGATTTTTCTATCTGACCATCTGCACAAGATAGATCTCTTAAAAGTTTTATTCAAAGTTTTATGTATGAAACAGGCAAGATTTACAAAATTGGAGATTCTTCTTTCAATGTGTTGCAGACATTTTGAATCTTCTGGCAGTTGTGATTGCTCAGTGGTTGAGTATAAGTTTTAATAAAAAGAAAGGGAATCATGGAAAAGGGGAAGAGAGCATGAGATGGAGTTGAAATTGAAGGTGGCAAAGGTCTTATTGACTCCAAGGGGTGCATGATCTACTCTTCCTTCCATGTTTAATGTAAGTATCTAAAAAGAAAAGTATTATGAGTAATTCGAACCAGCTAATAAAATGTATCCTAAATTAGCAATATTATCAATTGTAAGCCAGCTTACCGTTATGATTTACTTTGCTAGACAGCTTACAACTCTCAGATTGTCCATTTGGATTGCTAAAGTATTCACAGTTCAAAATATTTGATGTTGTGAGGAGCCTTTCTTAATGTCCTCTTAACTTTCTTCCCTTGGCATTTGTCCATTGACTCACAGATTTTAATCTCACTGTCCACCCTGCCTTCAGTTTGTCAGTTTGCTTTTCTTTCTTCAATCTAATTCAGTCTGATATACCCACTCTGCTGAATCAGAAAGGCAGAGAACCAGAAGATAGGTCCTTTTAGATTCAGTAAACTTTTACCCACCTCATAACATGTGCATCTCCAAGATTAATTCAACTTTGATGCAGGACTTTGGGAACTTAGGGTGTTCAGATAGATGAGTCAAGCATAAAAAATGATATCTGCATGATTTAATGGCTGGACCTTGGACAAATTAAGCCAATGTTCCAAACTGCCTGAGGTTCAAATGTGCTGTCCTTGATTTCTATTAGAACTCTGCCGTGATTGATTTAGGTCAAGCTGATTAACAGGA
Organism: Mobula hypostoma; assembly: GCF_963921235.1. NCBI lineage: Eukaryota > Metazoa > Chordata > Chondrichthyes > Myliobatiformes > Myliobatidae > Mobula > Mobula hypostoma. The sequence goes on from NC_086110.1 coordinate 50,245,244, forward strand.
TAAGACAAATATTTTTCCAACTCCAAAAGAAATAAAAATGTTTTTACATCGCTATCTTGCAATCAAAAGCCACTCCAGAAGCCTAGACATAAAATTATGGCTCACACCAAATCCTCCTGTATATCTGAACTATTTATGTTCATACAAGGATAGAGTAAAGTTTCCTTGCATCAGTAAAGCACCTTTCATAATACTAGAGTATCCGGAAGTACTTTACAGCCAATGATATGGTTTTGAAGTGTAGTCAGCAATTGAGGAAAATACAACAGCCCACTTGTGTTCAGCCCTGTCCCACACATAGTCAAGTGAAAAGTAACCAGAATATAATTTAAGGATTTTACTTTACAACGTCCTCCATGATTGCTCTGTATTAGATATAATTTTAACTAGATACACTGTATATTACTAGATAGATATTAACAAGATATAACTAGATACAATTTAAAATGATTTCTTATGTCTCATGTAATTTACGAAATGTACTAGAGTGGTTTTAGCTTTGGTAACAATTGGCAGCCTAGACAAAAATTGCAGTCAGGATTACATTGGATTTCCAAACAAAGCAAATGAATTCTTCTTTAATTTACTTACACATCACCAAATGGAAAAGCTACTATTAGCCACAGCTTTATTAAATAATTGTGTCATTAATTTTGCATTAAAATGTTCTGATATATTTAAAAGCTACAAACTGTTGAAGTTTGACAAACCCACGAAAACAGATAATTACAAAAAATGTGTAGCACAACATTGGTGAGTAACTTGACTTTACCTGACAGATATCTGGGTGGGGTGGATGGGATGCCTCAGCTGTATATGCATGATTTTCGACAAGTGAGAGGTGACTTGTAAGTTCCTTTCTTGTGGATGTGTCCATTTGTGTGAGGATTTAATCTGGGTTAATCTTTAGATTAATTATCTTCTGTTAAGGATGGTAGAAACAAATACTTTTATTACTTTTAATGCATAGTTACTTGATAAAATAGGATGGGCTTAATTTCCTGGAGGAAAGAAGGCTGAGAGGAGAGTGATGGCAAATTGTCAAAATCTTTTACCCATGACAGGGGTAACAAAAACTAATGGGCATAGGTTTAAGGAGAGAGGTGTGGGTTTAAGAGAGATATGAGCAGTTAGGGTTTTTTTAAACAGCGGGAGTGATATTTGAAATTCATTACCAGAGGAAGTGGTAGAGTTGGATGTAATCACCACACTTAAGAGTCAGTTAGAAGGACGTTTAAATAGTCAAAACATAGAAGAATGTTGCTGTATATTTAATTCTTAAGTAATATTTCATTAATCTGGTATATTGGTTAATTAAGCATCCTTGCTCATTTAAATAATTCATTAACAGTGATAGGTATAAAGGTGTGAATTGCATACATCGTGATGCTACCATGTAATATGTGCGAGCCTCACTTAAAGTAAACATGAAGTTAGACTAAGATTTTGGACTCCTGAGTCTTCCTTTGAATCAGTTTAATGTTTAAAATTACAAAACATAACATTGGCAATGAGGTATTTTATTTTAAATGAATCGGAAATGGCTACCAATCTGTTGAAGCTCAGTGAGGTGTTCAAACTTAAAAAAAATAGTGCAGTTAGGAACAGCAGGTAAAAAAATGCAGCCCAGCACCTGCAGACACTATTGAGTTAAAAAAAAGGCAGTAAACGGAAGAATTTGTGGATTCAAAAACAATGAGTACTTGTTGATATTAATCATTAAAAAAATCAGAAATGGCTAACTACATTGGACAGATTGATACATTTGATTACACATCAGATAACTGGCTCATGTATACTGAGCTAATTAAACAATAATCTGAAATAAATAAAATAACCAATAAAAAAGGAGTAACAATTTTGCTGAGTGTACTGGGTTTAAGGGTAGACAGTTTGCTTCAAAGTTTCACTGCTCCAACCAATCCAGCAGAGATGAGCTTTACTGATATTGTCAAAGTAATGCAGGAACATTTAGAACTCAAGCCATTGTTTATTGCAGAATGCTTTGGATTTCATAAGAGGAATCAAAAGGAAGGGGAGTCTATTTCAGTGTACGTGACAGAATTGAAGAGATTGTCTGAGCATTGTCAGTTCAATGATGGGCTTAATGATGGCCCGAGAGGTCATTTAGTTTTTGGAATCTTAAAAGAAAGCATTCAAGAACAGCTCCTAATGTAATCACAACTTACATTTAAAAGACCAGTTGAAATTGCTGTATCCATGGAAACAGCAGACAGAGACGCAATTGAGTAGCAAGTGAAGAATGAAAGTTAGTGTTGTCAAAACTGCAACATCTAGTCAAAAGCTAACCTGGCCAATAAAAGAATGTGTTATCGTTGTGGCAGGGGTTCACATATACCAGACTGATACAGGTTTAAGGGCAAAACTTGCAGAAAATACAACAAAGTAGCACACATACAAAGAGTTTTTGGGGAGACAAAAATAAATGGACTACACAGAAGAGAAAAAACTAAAAAATCAAGTTGTATTTTCAAAAAGAGCACTACTCTGTACACTGTTAACGGAAAATCTGATAATGATGAGAGTGACACAGTACTGTGTAGCCTTGAGTTTTACTGTGTGAAAATTAACAATTGACAAGCAATATGGCTTACACCACAAGCGAACAGCAAATTAATTAAAATGGAATTGGACACTGGCTCAGCAGTTTTAAACATTCCACAAAATGAGTTTGAGCTACATTTCAGAGATACAAAACAGAAGCCTGCAGATATCCAGCTAAGAAATTATGCTGGAGAAAAAGTTAATTCCTGTTGGAATGACATTCCTAACAGTGAATGTGATAAAAGCAGGAGGGCCAGAATTGTGGGGGAGTGATTGGCTGAGACAACCACAACTTGATTGGAGATCCATCCACCATTTGCACACCACATCCCTGCAAAAGTGTCAACTGAAACCAAATTAATAAAGGTACTGGATGATGCCACAACTGTCTTCATTCTGTACACTATGAAACATCCTCCAACAGAGAGCGAACAAGTGTTGGTGTCAAAAACTGTGCCCTTGGTTGAAAAGCATATTGGACCAAGGAAGGACTATACTGCTCAGAGGAATTTTGAAAGTAACAAAAGCAGTGTCAAGTCAAGTCACTTTTTATTGTCATTTTGACCATAACTGCTGTTACAGTACACAGTAAAAATGAGACAACATTTTTCAGAACCATGGTGCTACATGAAACAATACAAAAACTACACTGAACTACGTAAAACAACACAAAAACTACACTAGATTACAGACCTACCCAGGATGGCATAAAGTGCACAAAACAGTGCAAGCATTACAATAAATAATAAACAAGACAATAGGCACAGTAGAGGGCAGTAGGTTGGGCAGTAGGCAGTAGGTAGTCAGTGGTCTGACTACAACAGTTTTTGTAGGTAACATATCTGAGAAAGCTCTGATATGTTAATCAGTAAGTTTCTAGTAAAACATGGTCCTAGACAGGAAGATAATTTCAAGGAAATTTCAGGAAATTTGCAAGCATTTGACTCTTCTAGGTATAAAGAACCGAAATCTGCTCTCCGTGCATTAAGATTATTGCATGAAATTCACGTGGGAGACAAAAAGCTGCTTGTAAAAGTAGATGCAAAGATCAAAGCCCAGCTGGATGAATTTGAAACCAAAAAGAAAGGAGTCAATGCAGAAACAAAAATAAAGGATTCATCAGATGATGTTGTGGATGTGGAAACCAAGAGGAGAGACAGTGTCACAGTCCCGACCGCTAATTCCCCATTCTCTCCTAATTCCCGTTGATGGCAGCACACCTGGTTCTTTTCAGGACCTGCAACATAAAGACCCCGGCTTTGCATCCACTCGTTGCCAGATCGTTGTTTAGCCAGTGTGGTAATTAATGTTCCCTGCTGCTTCAGATTGAGTATTCTAAGTTTTACTTCAGTACCGAGGTTTACCTGTGTAACTCTGCCTCTCTGTGTCAAGAAAAGTATTGTCTACCACTTGCTTTTCTACGCTCCATGTCAAGATAAGTTCTGCCTGCCTCCTGCTTTCCTGTTCACCCTCCTGTTTGCCGTTCAGCTCCCGCCACTCTCACACTCTCGTCTTCATCCTTACTTAATCTCCGTGCCAGTGTCCTGCGTTTGGGTTTGCCTCGTCCCTTGCAACAGACAGATCATAAAGGGAGCAATGGAAGGATTTATAAAAGAATACTCCTGTGAATGAAATGAACCATCTCAAGATCACGATGCAGAACCGGGAAGAAGAAAGTGGCTACAATGTCGGAATCACTTCCTGCAGTCTCAGAATCAACTCCTACAACCAGCATGGAGGAGGCCCACAAACTTGAGATTGTTTCACAGCTACAAGTCTTTCCTGCCAAGCAGTGTGGTCCCTCTTGTCAAGAGAAACGTTACTCCACAGTTTTTAAATCTTCAGGCCTGAATGGGACAACTTAACAATTGACAATGCTGCGGATAACTGTATAGTAGTTGTATTATATAATATACTGTGTATATAGCTTTGATACATTCTCTATAGAGTTGAAGTTTATATCTAAACAGGGAGAAGTGCTGTGTATTTAATATTTAAGTAATATTTGAGACACATTGTACATATGGTGCTTGATTAAGTATTTTTCTTCATTTACATAATTCACTTCAAGCTATACGTATAAGTATGTGAATTGCATATGTCATGATGGTACAAGGTGTTACAGGCGCGTCTCGCTTAAAGTAAACGGGAAGTTAGATGAACATTTCGGACTCCTGAGTCTTCCTTTGAATTAGTTTAATGTTTTGAAGTTACAAGACAAAACTGTGATGGATCTGATGCAAGCAAGTGGAATCAGTGCAGATGAGCCAAGTGGCTGTGGTGAGCTGAATGTCCTGCTTCAGTTCTGTACAACTACATAAATCTGACAAATGGGTAAAAAGTTGCACTGACAGTCGGCAATGCCAGATTGAGGTTACAATTAGATCAGCCTAAATATTATTAAATTGCAGAGCAGGCTTATGGGGTGAGTGGATGACTGCTGGTTTTGTTGGTAAATATAGGTCAAGTTCTTAACAAGTTACTTATTCTTCAACAGATAAAAGCTTTGAAGTTGGGCTTCTTTGCGTCCTTCCTGAATTTTAAAACCCTTTTTGAAGTCCTCAGCGAGGCACGATCAGCAGAAATTTCCAAAAACAATTAATCCGATTCAGGGTGTGGCCAGTTTGATGGTAATCTTCTTGCAAAATTATCTCAAAAGATCTCTGAGGTGAAACCCCCTGTTGGAACTCCGTGACAGCTTTGTGCCTAATGATTTGAAAATAGTTAAACAGCACAGACCAACAGAAGTTGAAGCATTGTGACTTAAAATGGATTTCCACACATTCTGCAACAACTTCGAAGAATATAATTTGGCAGTTAGACTGAATTTGGTGCAAAACAGATGAGACAACTTGGATGGACAGGAGGTGTTTGAGTAAATGGAGTACAAAAATTTGGCATTACGTTGTTTTTTTAGATATGCAAGGAAATACACTGCAATTTTCTATTCTTATGCACTCAAAACCACTTTGCATTATTGCTGAAATGACAGTATAATTGTACCCTAAGTGATGGAAGAGAAGTGTGTGTTCTACAGATGTCATTCTAATTCAGTATTAAAAGAGTTAACTTTCACTAGCATAGACACATGTTTAGGTTTGGACAAAATGCCTCCAGGATGGCATTAACCTCTATTTAGGTTTTGCACTGCACTATTTTCATTTTATTGCAATCAATAAAGCATTACAGCTGTGTGACATTCTCTGAGCAAAGAACACATGAAACAAATGCTGTTCAGTGAAAGGCTTAAATAGAAATATTTTTAAAATCTTGTCAAGCAACACATAAAAGTGAGCCTCTGGAATAACTTTAAGTCAGCTGGAACTCAGGCCTGTGCAGAAAGATTTTCAATGGACATGAGTCCCCGATGAAGCAACTGTTGTAACGAGGGAACCTGCAATGCTGAACCTAATAAATCAGACAGGGTTGCCCCATTTGTAGACAGCAGACCGTATCCCAAAGATACACACTCTCCAGAGTTAATCAAAGCCTTGCAGAAGTTTCTTTTCAAGTTAGTTTTAGCAACCTCGAAAAGTGGTTAGCACCTATACAGTAATTTATTGGAGTCACTCACCATGACAAAATGTATTTTTATTACAAAGGTAAACAGTTCAGTTCATCAGTAAGAAAGGCTCTGGCTAATGTGCACACAGCCATACAGTATTTTATTCTTGTAAAAACACTTTGTGTCGACTTCCTATCACCAATGAAAAGATCTGATGTGGTATGATTATTTCATTTGGCTTTGGACCAAAGAGGAGAGGACAAATTGAAAACTGTCGTCTCCAGAAAGTGTGCAGCCAAAACTAACACAGTGTTGGTGGACTGATGACCTGGCAGGGTTGCCTGCTGTCTTATGCCTCAGAGGTGTTATGATTCAATAATTTTATTCATTTAAAAGACTTAGAGAGGACCATTAAGAACAAAGGTGGAATCACATGTAAAATGAGTTTGTGGTAGCTCAAGGGAAAGAAATTCCTTTCACCACAGGACTAGGCGCTACTGGTAGGCTTTTGAGCTACACTGATCCCTTTATGAACAGTGGAAAAACAAATATTGCTCATTGTAATTGAGCTGCTCCCTTCTTAGCCTGAGAAAGCGAAAACATGGAGGCTGAGTCACTATTGTCCACATGAAATTTAAGCACTTGTTTAAAGATAATTACAAAAATGTCAAACTGAATAAAAAAGCATTGAGCAATAATATACGTCAACCTTTACTGACTTCTGAAACATTTTCAGTGGGAGTCCAAAGTACCCAGTGAGATGAAGGATTTGGTTTCCTGCTATGTAACACTTTGTGTTTAGTTGTTGATTGTATTCTTCCACCTTCTTTGCAGGCAGCCCTGTTGGTTTTGTTCAATCATATAGACATGCAGAGGGCAGTATGTGGGGCACCTGGAAGAGTAGCTTCCCCACACAGTACTACCAGGATTCATCCCAATCTCAGTTACTGTCCGTGTGGAGTCTGCTGGATCTCCAAATGTTACTGCACGTGTTTTCTCCATGTGCTACATTCCAAAGGCACGCAGGCTGGAAAGAAAAATCAGCCACAGTAAATTGTTCCAGGTATGTAGGTGAGATGTAGAATCTGAGAGGAGATGGTAAGAAGATGGGCAGAATAAGCATTGCGATTAACAGGATTAGTGTGAGTGGTTGTTTGATGGTCAACGTGGATTCAATGAGCTGACAGATCTGTTTCCATGCTGTATGACTCCATAGACCCTTTGTAGTAGAATCATCTCCTTGATTTGTTAGGCCTAGCTTTGTGGCAAATCAATGATATAGAGCTATTCTCCTCACTATTGTCTATTCCACTAAGCCTAGCCCTTAAACTCTATCGTCGGAACATCACTGGCCATGGAATTTAATAGTTGCTTCAGGATTTTAGGATCTTATATACTGACTCTGAATAAATAGTCAAGTAATGATCAGCCAAACTTAACACTTTTGTTTCCAGAGGAAAAAAGTTCAAGCAGTTATGAAAAGTTGACAGTACAGATATTTTGATAGAAATATTTTGAAGGATATTTCATATTTTTATATTTCCACAGTTCCCTATGACATACTGTAGAAGGAGGCACTTTGACTCATTAAATTATTGATCACAGAACAATTTCATTTTTCCACGAACGTACATTCCTTAAATTTCCATCAGCTCCCCCAGATAACAGCAAAGTTCAACTTGCATTAAATATTACTTTGTTGATATTTACTCAACTTATATTGTATCAATGGACATGTGATCTATTTGTTGTCCAGAAATCATCTGACTTCCATTGTTCATTTGCAGTAGTTGTCCTGGATCTAAATGCATTGTCCTGGATCTAACTTACTGCTCAGATCTCCTGCCTGTGGTCCCTGCCCATTGGTACTCACTTGTTCTGGTTCTGGAGGTCTGAATGTGTTTGCACTTGGAATGAACATGTGTCCAGTGATAGAAACATAGAAACATAGAAAATAGGTGCAGGAGTAGGCCATTCGGCCCTTCGAGCCTGCACCGCCATTTATTATGATCATGGCTGATCATCCAACTCAGAACCCTGCCCCAGCCTTCCCTCCATACCCCCTGACCCCCGTAGCCACAAGGGCCATATCTAACTCCCTCTTAAATATAGCCGATGAACTGGCCTCAACTGTTTCCTGTGGCAGAGAATTCCACAGATTCACCACTCTCTGTGTGAAGTTTTTCCTAATCTCGGTCCTAAAAGGCTTCCCCTCTATCCTCAAACTGTGGCCCCTTGTTCTGGACTTCCCCAACATCAGGAACAATCTTCCTGCATCCAGCCTGTCCAATCCCTTTAGGATTTTATACGTTTCAATAAGATCCCCCCTCAATCTTCTAAATTCCAACGAGTACAAGCCCAGTTCATCCAGTCTTTCTTCATATGAAAGTCCTGCCATCCCAGGAATCAATCTGGTGAACCTTCTTTGTACTCCCTCTATGGCAAGGATGTCTTTCCTCAGATTAGGGAACCAAAACTGCACACAATACTCCAGGTGTGGTCTCACCAAGGCCTTGTACGACTGCAGTAGTACCTCCCTGCTCCTGTACTTGAATCCTCTCACTATAAATGCCAGCATACCATTCGCCTTTTTCACCGCCTGCTGTACCTGCATGCCCACTTTCAATGACTGGTGTATAATGACACCCAGGTCTCGTTGCACCTCCCCTTTTCCTAATCGGCCACCATTCAGCTAATAATCTGTTTTCCTATTTTTGCCACCAAAGTGGATAACTTCACATTTATCCACATTAAATTGCATCTGCCATGAATTTGCCCACTCACCCAACCTATCCAAGTCACCCTGCATCCTCTTAGCATCCTCCTCACAGCTAACACTGCCACCCAGCTTCGTGTCATCCGCAAACTTGGAGATGCTGCATTTAATTCCGTCATCCAAGTTTCTTTATTTTTAATTTAGTGATACAGCATGGTCACAGGCCCTACTGGCCCAATGAGCCTGCTCTGTCCAATTGCACCCATATGATCAGTTAAGATACTGATCTGTATGTCTTTAGATTGTGGCCGGGGGTGGGGGGGGAATCCCACAGCACCTGAAGGAAACCCACATGGAGAGAATGTACAAACCCATTACAGGCAGCAACAGGAACTGTGAAACAGCTCTGAGCAGTACGACTGCGGCTCTGACCCCAGAATCTCCCAACACAATTTGTTATCTTTCTAGTTATCAAAGGCTTTTAATGATTTTTTATGTCTCCGAAAGTTAGGTTAACAAATCTATAAAGTATAAGGATGCTTGCAAAGTGAATATAAATATATTATTATAAACACAGCAAAGTATAAATAACATTAAAATTGGTCAAGCTCCTGCCCTTTTTTTCAATGGAGGGCAATATTGGGGTGTCACAGTAGTGTAGCGGATAGAGTGATGCTATTACAGCTCGAGGCGTTGGAGTTTGGAGTTCAATTCCAGTGTCCTCCATAAACTAGTTTGAATGCTCCTTCCCATATGCCCATGTGTTTCCTCCAGGTGCTCCAGTTTCCTCCCACATTCCAAAGACGTACCCGTTAGTAGGTTGACTGGCCATTGTAAATTGTTCTGTGATTGGGCTTGGGTTAAATCAGAGGGGTGCTGGGCAGCACGGCATGAAGGGCCAGAAGAGCCTGCTCCATGCTGTATCCCTTCTAAAAATAAAAGATCTGTCAGATGAATAGGTTTGCTGCTCACTCCCCAGCCCTCTCTGGCGAAAAGCTGATGGCCAGGTTCTCAATACTTCAGCCCTCTCAGAGACCGTCAGTGATGCATCCAGGGCTCAATGCCAAATTCTATGCAGAGCAGACCATCAAGTGTTCTTGCATTTGTCCCAGATACCTGATTTCCAACGCACAAACATGGGAATCTAAAACAGGCAGAGCTATGAGCGGCCAATAGCAGATAGCTCCTGCCAGAAGTAACAAGCATGGCCTACATCTCCAAGATCGAGGTAGTATTGGCACATTGTCATTTCTACTTCAGCTTCCTTTTGGTGAAATCCTTACAAGAGCAGTGCCCACAAATGTGCAGCAAATTGAGGATAAATCCATCTGACACATATTTAAAAACTATCTTGAAGACCAGCTCAGTACGAGTAATGCTGCTGACTAATGCAGTTAGTGTGGGCATAAAGGGAGCTTTTTCTGGTTGTCTGCCAGTGACTAGTGGGAGTTCTGCAGGGGTTGGTGTTGGGTCCGCTACTTTTCACAATGTATGTTTATGACCTAGATGATGAAATTGAGGCTTTATCGCCAGGTTTGCAGGTGATGCAAGGATAAGTGGAGGAACAGGTAATGTGAGGAAGCAGGGAGTCTGCAGAAGGACTTGGACAGATTAGGAGAATGGGCAAAGAAATGGCAGGTGGAATACAGTGCCAGGACATGCATGATTATGCACTTTGGTAGAAGGAATGAAGGCATAGACTATTTTATAAATGGGGAGAAAATTCAGAAATCAGAGGTGCAAAAGGACTTGGAAGTCCCAGAGCAAGATTCCCTTAAGGTTAACTTGCAGGTTTAGTTGATAGTAATGAAGGCAAATGCAATGTTAGCATTCATTTTGAGAAGGCAAGAAAATAAAAGCAAGAATATAATTCTGAGACTTTATAAGACATTGGTTAGACCACATTTGGCGTATGGTAAGCAGTTTTGGGCTCCATATCTATGAAAGGATGTGCTGGCATTATAAGAGAGTCCAGAGGACACCTACAAGAATGATCTCCAGATTGAAAGGGTTAATGTATGAGGAGCATTTGATGGCTCTGGCCCTGTACTCTGGAATTTAGAAGAATGAGGGGATATCTCATTAAAACCTACTGAATATTGACATGCCTAGATAGAGTTGACATGGAGAGGATTTTTCCAATAGTGGGGAGTCTGCACAGCCTCAGAATAGAATGACATCCCTCTAGAACAGAGATCAGAAGGAATTTCTCTAGTGAGAGGGTGGTGAATCTGCCACAGATGGCAGTGGAGACCAAGTCACTGTGTACAGTATATTTAAAGCAGAGATTGATAATTTCTTGATTAAAGGTGGACATCAAAGTTTATGGAGAGAAGCCAAGAGAATGGGGTTGAAAGGAATGAAAAACACCCATGATCAAATGGTGGAGTAGAGTCCAAATGATCTAATTCTACTCCTATGTCCTATGTTCTTATTTTGGAATGTACATGTTACCTGTAGTCATCTACATATAATTCAATAATATTCTTGGTTGTGTTACAGGAACTAAAAAGTGATATTCCCTTTTTGTGTTTCTGAATTTGAAAAAAAAAGGCATGAAAGTAAAAAGCAAGTCAAAAAAATCCACTTGGTCTTTTGTGTGTTTTAAGAGTAAAACCCACTGTTCTTCCCTTTTCTGGCCTATTCATGACTCTAGTTCATCAACAACCTGATCGATGAACTATATTATATATGTACTATATATGAACCATATTAATTAGCAATCTCGACTGAGATTTAATATGCAAGAGGTTAGGACATTTAAAGTGCTGTCGGTTAGGATTATCGTCTATTCAGTTCTGAAGTTTGACTATAAACATGGCTGGAATAAGTGGGACCAAAAATCCCTTCCATCACGAAGTTTGATTAATCAAATCTAAGTCCATTGGAAATATGTAGAAATTCTCAGGTACCTAGAAAATCAGTAAAAATGGATGGTATAAGAGTTAAAAATTTTATTGTGGGAAATTCTCCTTCAAGCTATACATTGACTCTTGTTTCACATAGACAAGAGTAGAAAACATTATAAAAATTGGTCGATGATTCTTTTTTATAACACAGTAGCTTTTGCACATAGTAAATTCTGGCCCGCTCCAATCTCTTCAAATTATATCGAGAAGTCCTAGATGTCCACTTCTGCCAATATTTTGATTTTTTTCCCTGTAACTACTCATGTTTAACATCCTTACAAGAGTCACTGAAACTTCATCATGTGACTTACGGATACAACCTGATTGAGCACTATCCTCGGGAACTCTTGGCACAGATTCTATTGATTTGACATAATAGATAGAGTGTCACATTTAGTAGTGGAAGAGAAAGAGTAAGAGATATAATGAGAATGGAGAACTTCTCAAACAATGACCTCTCACATCCCATCCATAGGAATGTAAATATTTAAAGACAAGGATTACATAGGCGATACTAATTGAACTGTCAATTAGAATGCAAAAACCATTCAGAATATTTTAATGGAATGTGAATTTTTGCACAGCTAAATCTGTTGGAAAAATTGGGGTAAACTTCATATGGTAAATTAAAATATGCAAATACTGTACATTTAATGTTATTTCTTGTTAAATCATTTCTTGCTTCATTAATCATTTTTGTGATTATTTGAAATCTCTAATTTTACAAATATTTCTACCTACAGACATACATTGTGAAGTCTGAAGAGTGAAAAGACATTCAGAATGATCGACACAAAGTCTCCAGAGAGAACAGTCCTACCAAGAATTGTTGAACATGGAGCAGACTGCCTCTCTGCAAAGCCTGCTGGCTCAATTCACTTCTGTGCAGCATTCAAATGTTGAGATGAAAGGGAAGGAGGAAACAAAAAGGATTGTTATTGTATCTTTACAAGCACCCAAATGCTTTGGAAATTATGCGTTACTTGGCAAAGCAATTATTTTTGCCCTGGAAGATACATTCAGTGGCCACTTTATTAGGTACAACAGAACACCTGCTCATTAATGCAAATATCTAATCAGCCAATCAGGTGACAGCAGCTCAATGCATAAATGTGATCTAAGTGACTTTGACTGTGGAGGTGATCGTTGGTGTCAGACGTGGTGGTTTGAATATCTCAGAAACTGCTGATCTCCTGGGATTTTCATGTATCACAGTCTCTAGAGTTTATGGAGAATAGTATGAAAAACAAAAAAAAAACATTCAGTGAGCAGCAGTTCTGTGGGGTGAAAACACCTTGTTAATGAGAGAGGTCAGTGGAGAATGGCCAGACTGGTTCAAGCTGACAGGAAAGTGACAGTAACTCAAATAGCTGTATGTTATAACAGTGGAGTGCAGAAGAACATTTTGAATGGACAAAACATCGAACCTTGAAGTGGATGGCCTACAGCAGCTGAAGTCCATGGACACACACTCTGTGGCCACTTTATTAAGTAAAGGAGGTACCAATGAGGTGGCCACTGAATGTAGGCGATGAACAGTAAGATCTTTACAAAGATGAAGATATGATCATTGTAAACCCCAAAGTTCTTCATAGCCATCATGCTTTTTTTGAAAAGCCCTCAATATATGCTCAGTAACATCTGAGCCATGGCATTGTTGATGATGTTCCGTTATTCAGTCGAGTCTGACTCTTCATGACCTTATGGACCAGAGGTCAGAAATGAGGAAAATGAATATAAAGCAACCTTTGCTAATTCCAATTTAATGTCCAGAATAAGGTGCTTTACCCAGTTTGCTGGAAGTTTGAACACACCACCACAAGGTATACGTGAGATGAAGTGTGTCGATGCAATAAACAGGAAGATTATGAAGGAATAAAAGGACAGAATATTGAAGAAGAATGGGAAGCATCATTGAAATATAGATGCACTGGGTTAGATTTTCCTGAGCCTGGCTTGTCTTTGAGCTGAGGCCCACAACACCCAGATTCCTGTACTCACTGGAGCTGGATATGACTGTCTAAAAGCTGCAGGTGCTGGAAATCAAGAGTAACACACAAAATACTGCAGGAACTCAGCAGGGCAGGCAACATCTTCAGAGGGGAATAAACAGCCGATGTTTTGGCCTGAGACCCTTTATTAGAACTGACGGAGGGTCTTAGCCTGAAATGTTGGCTGTTCATTCCCTTCCATATATGCTACCTGACCTGCTGAGTTCCTCCAGCATTTTGTGTGTTGCTATGGATGTCTGAATGTGGTGTGGAGCTTTGTCCTCATTCAGAGCTGTGAAGCAGTTTAACGGTTCTTAAATATCAAAGAGCTTAAATGCTGTTTAAAGTTGATGCACATAATTGAACAAAATAAAGATTACTTTAGAAGAATATAATGTTAACGCCCATTAAAAGCACATTAAAGTACAAAGCTTAAAACTCAATACAATTATATAGTGGAGTGGGAGTTGCCTGTGAGTGGTTTATTTTAATGAGAAAAAATTGTTGCACACTCAGCAATAGAACCGGGCTTCACCAAGCAGGGGCTAGATCCAGTGGCAAGAGGGATGGGGTAATGGGAGATCAGGCTCTGCTGAATGGGTATTAATGCTGTAGCATTGAGCTAGACACATTTCAAGGTGCTGTATGAGATCTTCATGTCTGCTGGGGGTCAGGCACAGAAACACTTGCTTAGTGCCTCTCTCCTGGCATCTCACCCCCTTTTTGTCCATGCTTCTGACGACATGACGGTATCTAGTTCTTGAGCTGGTTTACGTGCTGAGTCGAGGGCACTGGGTTTGTTCACACAGCCAACCGCATCATAGACACCGATTCCACTCACATGACTAATTGCAATCCTATTCCATGAGTCCAGCCATGCACCTCATGGCATCCCCAATCCCGAGGAACTAGTTGCACACACAACTACATACCCACACACCTCCGGTGCCAACTATACATCTGAATGCAATTCCAGTCCCAGGCTTTGGTTTGCTTTTTGGAGAGAGGCCAATTTTTCTCTCCACAGCTGAAGGGGAAAATACGTGCCGTATGGAAGTCCACCAGGCTGATTCCTGGGATGGTGTGTCTGCCACGGATGAAGAGATCAAGTAGATGAAGCTCACTGGATTTTTAGAACTATTAATGGGGTAGATATTGTGAGGGTGTTTTCCTAGACTAAGGAATCTAGAACTTAGGATCACAGTATCCTCATTTAGGACTGAGATGAGAAGAAAATTCTTTATTCAGAAGATGGTGAAGCTTATTATCTATGCAAGAGGACTTTGAGGCTCAGATATTTAGTTCAACAGTTACTGAACATTGGGAGGGGCATGGGGAAGGTTGAAGACACAGGCACAGGCAGTTGTGAAGGCCAAGTCTTTAAGTACATTTAAGGTAGAGGTTGATGGATTCATGATTGGTCAGGGCATGAAGGGATTCGGGGAGAAGGCAGGATATTGGGGCTGAGAGG
The DNA here is from genome assembly GCF_963921235.1 of Mobula hypostoma. Lineage (NCBI taxonomy): Eukaryota > Metazoa > Chordata > Chondrichthyes > Myliobatiformes > Myliobatidae > Mobula > Mobula hypostoma. The sequence continues at coordinate 50,260,401 of NC_086110.1, forward strand.
AAAATTGGATCAGTCATGATGAAATGGCAGAGCAAACATAACGGACTAAATGGCCAAATTCTGCTTCTATATTTTATAGTCTTATGGTCTGAAGATCAGTCATGGTCTCTTTGAATGACAGAGAAGGCTCAGTTGGCCAAATGGTCCTGCTCCTATTTCTTACATTGAAAATCCCATTCAAATTCAATCCCAGAAATTCATGGTTTAATATTAGGGAACTGCAGCAACTCTCTGCTTGGTTCCATATAATGTATGGCAATGGAGTGAAAGACAGAGCAGCATCTGTCACTCAGGAATGTCTGGAATTAGAGTGGGTCTTTACAAGTCCAAGAAGTACTTCTATAGCAATGGCTGACATTGCCAGTTCACTTTAGAATCGTTGACTGCAACTAAGTCAATTTTCTCCGTAGCCCTGCCGATCTGAATGAATGAAAAGGCAGGAACTGAACATAACTTAGCCTGATGTTCTGTACCCTTACACTTGACATACTACAATCCACATTAGAAGTATAATGTGCAGTTCAAATACATTAAGTCAAACCAAAAGACCATAAGACAGAGGAGTAGAATGACACCATTCAGTGCATGGAGTCTGTTCTGCCATCCAGTTCTGGCTGATTTATTATCCATTTCAACCCCATTCTCCTGCCTTTTCCCCATAGCCTTTGATGTCCTTATTAATCAAGAACCTTTCAAACTCTGCTTTAAATATACCTACTGAGATACTGTGGTAATACATTCCACTGATTCACCTCCCTTTGGCTAAAGAAATTCCTCCTCATCTCTGTCCTAAAAGGACGTCCGTCTATTCTGACACTGTGCCCTCTGGTCCTAAACTGCCACACTGTAGGAAACATCATTTCCACATCCTCTCTATTTAGGCCTTTCAATATTTGATACGTTTTAATGAAATGCCCCCTCATTTTTCTGAACTCCAGCAAGTACAGGTATAGAGCCATCAAACACTCCTGATATGTTAACCTTTTCATTCCTTGGATCATTCTTGTGAACCTCCTCTGGACCCTCTCTAATGGAATTAGAAAGCTGGGCACTACTGTGAAGCACACCTCTTACTTCTAGGATTAAGCACTGATTAATGAGGTATCTTCTCCTCGGGGTTTTACTTTGCTTCTGTTTTCTGTATAGAAATAATATAAATCTTACACACATACATGCAAATAGTCATTCATATGTAATATCTTTGCCAAACCTGTGTCTGGTAAACACTCAGCATAAGGCAAAATTGCTCACTCCATTGAGGGATTTTCCATCATTAGTGGCTGGAGAACCATAGGCTTGGAGTGTGCAGTTTTGTAACTTGTGCTTACATTTCTATCAACAGCAACTTCATGGCAATCTTTACTCTTTAGTAGTTCTAATGTAGCCCTTACATTTAATTGGAACTTTTTGCCTTTAAAGTGGAATGATGCTTTCCCAGTCCAAAGCAATTCACAGACAGCCCAATTAAACAGTAAGAAGTGGTTTTATGGAGGAGGATGCAACATCAGAACTGACGTGAAAATATATTTTCTAGTTCATGAACAACTATAGCCAGATCAGCAAGAGCTGATGGAAATGCATCCTTCAGAAGTTCATCCAGGTGTGGCCTACAGGAATAATCGGAGCTGTGGAAATAATCAGAGTTTTGAACAATTCGCACAATCAACACTGCAAAGGCATCAAATAACTTTTGAGGAATATTGGACTCCTCAGTCTATCTCAGGGGATACAATTGAACCAGCATGTTGGGAAAATGCACCATTTTATGAAACTTGTGCATGGTCAGCTATTGGGGTTCTCTGCGAGGGAAATATATGTATAAATATAAATATATATAGATAGATGATAGATATATACGATAACTTTTTCTATGAAGGAGACTGATAGATAGATATATATGAATACTTTTTCTATGAAGGAGTTTGGAGGTCAACAGAGGTATGCAGCCTAAAAAAGATACTTGGCTGTTGTCAATTTTCTCCCCCCTCCCCCCCACAGGCATCATAAAAAGAGCCTGAGGCAAAACTGGTCAGCGCTACTGTGGCTTTTCAAAGTGCAGGGAAAGTCTCCTAGAAAAGCAGAACCTTTTAGCTTATCACAGAAGCCTCTGAAACAGACACATTATTGAGCTAGTAGCTCCAGGTTACTTGGGTGCTTGTCTGGTCCGAGCAACAAATTAGTGTACAGGGCTTCACATCTTTTGGGGGTTTCTACAGCGATTCCCAACTTGCATTCTCAGGAGCAGTTACGTGGGGGCCCCTTGTCAAAATGTAATCAATATAAATGCTACATGATTTTCAGTGTTTGTTACGTATTTACAAGAGCTGTAGGCATTGTAAATCAATTTTCTTCAAGGAGGACTAGCTGTAGAACAGCAAAGTTCAGTGAACAACACATCCATAATTATTACTAAGGAATGTTTTCACATTAATACTAATATTTTGTTCTGATTAAAATAAAACTACAAGCCTGTAAGATTTACTAGTCAGTTCCTTGGAGCTGCATGAAATCTGGGAACTCAGTTGCTGAGATGGTGAGATTTGTATTTTGCAGATTTGTGGTAAAGCAATGGTTTTGAGAATAGGAAAATCAAATGTAAGAGAGTGAGAGGATACTGATTCATCACAAGGAGGCAGAGGTGTGTTAGCAATGGTGGAGAATAGCTCTTCAGACCAATTGACCCCTCTAATGAACTTTAAACTCCATTCAATCTTATAACCCTCCACTCCGTGCAACAAAGTTGTGGCTATAAGTGAATAAAAGGGCCTAGATCCTCCATCTTTGAGCCACGTAGAATGTGGCACACGTATTTCCTGCCAGTAGAACTGTTAAGCAGGGTGTCCAGAAATGCACAAATAAACGTTCCTAGAAATCACAGCTGCTTCTCCGAATTAGCTGACTGACAGACCACAGTTTGATACAGCTGTCATGGGGTCAGCCATCCGGGCGTGCTTGGCCACATGTGGGAGTACAAGGTGAGCTGGAGGTCAGGTGTCAACCTACTGAGGAGCCAAGCAGCAGAGCACAGTTCTACTAAAGGAAAAGGCTGAATGCACCCCTCATTCAAATCTTAACTTTCCATTAGGGAGGGATGATGTACAGACAACAATCAAGTGAATGGGATTTATTGTCTTATAGGAAAAGGACAGTGTAGCGATGTGCTTGGGTTATTTCATTTACAGTTTTAATTGATTTATTAATACTTTAAGATGTAAGCTAAATGTACTTTTATTTCTTTTTTAACTATTTGGATGGGTTTTAAGTGTCCGTGACCATTCAAAACAGTACAAAATCCTACAAAGTGGTGACTTGTCAAAGGCGGTTACACAGTCTGAGGCTTATTCACTGCTTGATGCCTGCTCCACCTCATGTAACATCTTTCAGCGAGTCAGATCATTGGGCCCTTTGCTCCACAAAATTAAAGTGTGGGCTGAGGGGTATAGATATGGTAAGTTCAAGAAGGCCTTTTCCACTGGGGATGGATGAAGCTAGAACTAGAGGTCATAGGTTAAAGGTGAAAGGTGAAATATTAAAGGGGAAACTGAGAGGGAACTTCTTTACTCATGAGGTTGTTGAAAGTGTGGAATGAGCTGCCATTGGAAGTGGTGGATGGGGATTTGATTTCAACATTTAAGAGAAAGTTGGATAAATACATGCAGGGCCAGAATAACAGTTTGGCTGAATGGTCTGCTTCTATGCTGTAATGTTCTATAACTTTATGCCTCTATGTCTCCAACAGCTCCTCAGAAACCGGGAACCTCTACATACGAAACAAATACACAGGCTCAGCTGCTGTCTGAGCTTCCCCTTGATTCATACATCAGTCTGCCTAGGATTTATATCGCCATTCCTTCCTCATTGCTGGGTCAAAATCTTTGCCCTCCCCATCTAATGCCTCACATAGAACACAGCAAGTAAAGAGGGTGACTCAATCATCTTCTTAAGAGCAGCAAGGCATGGTCAATTTGATACTGCCCTTTTTAACATAACTAATATTAAGAAGCAGATGCTAAACAAGATGTGTTTCAGTAATTAAGTTTGCTTCATGCTAAAATGAATCCCAGCACTTTAAACTGCTAATAAATGTTTTTCTCTTTTAAATTATATTGGTTAATTATAAAGTAACTGTTCCCATTAGAGAGACTTCAATGCTGCACAGGAGAAACTCTCCTTGCTGGATCTCCAATGGATTAGATCAAAATGACAAACATTGTTGCATGTACTATATTTTTTAATGAGAGGTTATAAAACACATCTTTTCAAATTAAGACTCATCAACAAAATGACATATTTTAAGCAATGGTTAGCACCTCTAACAACCAAAAGTATTACTCAGACCATACCCCATTTTCAAAGAGCTGGTGGGACATGCAGCAAGTATCCACGAGGGCAAATGGAAAATTGGTTATTAGTGCAAGAAGGTTGGAATTCAATTTCAGGAGAATCTTGTTATAATTGTAGATGGTAGAGGTGAGGCCACACCTGGAGTACAGTTTTGGTTCTGTTCGATTAGGATGCAGAATTGTTATTTTTCTTGTAGTTTACCATTCAAAGTCATTCAAATTATTTAATATGTTGCAATAGTATGCATCTAGGGGCACAGTGCAGATGACTGTCAATCAATTTCTGTTGGACACATTGTGGAATGGGCTTTTCCAGCCCTCCCATTTGAACCAATCATGTCATGCAAGATTCTGGCACCTTGTCACTTAGGACAATGGAAAGGCGACAGTTCCTTGTTTTACAAGGCATTGACAGCTTCAACAAAAGTTATGCTCATCCTTACCATATGGATCAACAGCAAGCAATGATGGCTCAGCACTCAGTAAGGTTTGGCTCAATAGTAATGATCTGACTGCATGAGTTAGAAATGGACACACAAGGTTCTATTCTCTTGATATTTTAACAAAGTATGTTTGATGCTCTTGATGGAATTTAACATACATAGAAAAGTTATTTGATGAATTTCCACTACATTTCATATCAAATGTTTCTAATTCAGTGCCATCATGTTACCTGCCTAGGACTATAGTCTGACATGTATTATGCAGTCTATTCCTGTCAATTCTCCACTCCAGCCAAAGGGGGAAAATGAATTGCAACCACTTTACATGACAGTCCTTGTTGCATTAATTGTCAAGGAGAACACAAAGGGAAATAGAGTATTAAGGTGACAGGAATTAGACATTTCTGAGAACAATGTGAAAATTCTATTGAAGATACAAGCATCATTGAAATTCTGGTTTCATTCTTTCATTCTTTCAACAAGTGTGAATGGGAAATCTTTGTCAGTCATCCCCTGAATAAATTCATAAAGAAGTTGGGATCATGTGACATATTCCTTAGGCTCTCATTCACCAAGGTAAATGATCAATATTTTAATGAAGTTGTTCAAGCAATGTTTTGCAAAATTGTGACATCATGATCCATTGAACTTTATCCACACAATAGTCATATTTCAGCTGCCATATCAAATCTAAATCCATTAAATAGCCATACAGATACAATGATGTTTATTACATGATATAGCAGGATAGCTTACCTCCAAGTAGAAAAGGGTACGGACAGTGTGAAGGAAGCTCAGGAACAGAATGCAGCAGCGGATCTCCCTTTAGTTTAGGATGATCTCACACTCAACCTGGTCCTATTAACAGAAAGACATTATTTTAACAATGTTTTCTTTCTCATTGCACTTCATAGAAGGCATGTTTAAAAACACCCTTTTTGCTTCTAAGTTTTTATCTTGAAAAGAAAGTTAAATGTTTCTACAACCTGTTGTTTGGTGTCTTTTCATTGTGCTCCACATCAGCTCCAAAGGAGCTAGCTTCTATTTGTTGAGAAACAGTGTGGAATAGGCCCCCCGGCCCTTCGAGCTGCACCACCAGGGACTCCGCAAACCTTGACTTAACCCTAACCTTATTAAGGGCCAATTTACAATGACCAGTTAATCCACCACTCATACGTCTTTGGACAGTGGCAGGTGTTGAAGCCGGGCAGGAGTTGTAAAGTGTTGTGCTAACCAGTACGCTGCCTGGTGCCTTCACCCTCTCTGCAGATGTTGACGTCAGGTGTTTGAGAAATGCCTTGCATAAAATATTCGGCATTTTCTCAGCTAAATGAACAATCTTTGGATGGTCAGGTGCCAGAGCACTCGGTACAATGCAGCAACCCATCACTTCACCCACCACCTATACATCAAAGTTCATAATCAGTACCTGAGTGGTAACTATAACATTTAATAGTGTGGATATGTGACAGGACCAATCATTTTATTACCAATGATGATAATGATGATGATAATAATAATAATAATAATAATAATAATAATAAATGTCTGAGTGGTGACTTGGATTTTCTCTAATTCGCCTACCAGAGCAACAGGTCTACAGAGCAGATGCCATCTCATTGGTTCTTCACACAACCCTTGAATATCTGGACAGCAAAGATGCATTTGTCAGGATACTCTTTATCGGTTACATCTTCATCCCCTCTAAATTAATCAGTAAACTCCAAGACCTGGGCCTCAATACCCCCTTGTGCAATTGAATCCTGGATCTCCTCACTTGTAGACCAGAGTCAGTTTATATTGGCAAAAAATATCTTCTGCACTATCTCCATCAGCACAGAAACACTGCAGGGATGTGTACTTAACCCCCTGTTCTACTCGCTTTACACCTATGACTGTGTGGCTAAGTGCAGTTCTAACACCATATACAAGTTTGCTGAAGACACCACTGCTGTGGGCTGTATCAAAGGTGGTGATGAATCAGCATACAGGAGAGAGATTGAAAATTTGGCTGAGTGGCATCATAGCAACAAGCTCTCATTCAATGTCAATAAGACCAAGGAACTGATAGTAGACTTCAGGAGAGGGAAACCAGAGGTCCATGAGTCAGTCCTCATCAGAGGATCAGAGGTGGAGAGGGTCAGTAACTTTAAATTCCTGGGTGTCACTATCTCAGAGGACCTTTTCTGGACCTATCACATAAATATAATTGTGAAAAAAGCACAACAGTGCCTTTGCTTCCTCAGGAGTCTGCAGAGATTAAGCACGTCATCAAGAACCTTGGCAGACTTCCATAGACATGTGGTGGAAAGTGTGTTGACTGGCTGCATTATGGCCTGGTTTTGGAACACCAATGCCTTCGAGCAGAAAATCCTACAAACGGTAGTGCATTTGGCTCGGTACATCACGAGTAAAACCCTTCCAACTATTGAGCACATCTACATGCAACATTGTTGTAGAAACACAGCATCCATCATCAGAGATCTTCACCACCCAGGCCATGCTCTTTCCTCACTGCTGTCATCAGGTAGAAGGTACATGTGCCTCAGGACTCACACCACCAGTTTCAGGAACAATTACTATCCCTCAGCCATCAGGCTCTTGAACAAAAGGGGATAAGTACACTCACTTAAGGACTCTTTTATCTTGTTATTTCGTGCTTGTTATTTATTACTATTTATTTATTATCTGCATTTGCACAGTTTGCTTACAGTTTACAGTTCCTGATGTTTACAGTTTACAGATCCTGTTTACAGTTACTGTTCTATGTATGCCCGCGGAAAAAAGAATCTCAGGTATTTTGAACTTTGAACTTTGTCCCATTGCCTTGTCAAGCTGATGACAAATAGGATTCTTGACCCATTGCATTCTATGTGATCTACCCATTTAGACTGGTAGACCATTTCAGATGGCAGTTGTGGACTAATCATATGGATGCAGGAGTCATACACAAGCTAGACTGGTGAGGGTTGTGTATTTTTCTCAGAGCTAACCAATTTAGTTTCATGACAGGCTGCCAGCTTCATGATCACGTTTACATTTACCAAATTTCCTTTTTTGTGAATTTCTAAACTGAATTCAAATGTTCAAACTGCTTTTGTGGAATTCAAGTTGTCATGATTATTAATTTTGCAACATAACTCATACACTGCTAAAATCTGTACTATGTGAGGAAATAGGCCGATGGATCACGCATATAATAAAGTAAATTATAATCACTATATTTAAACTAAATAGCCCTTTGGCAGAGGCCCCACATACAGCTGGGAACAAACGCAATAGACATGAACATTAATCCACTCCTGTACCCAGCCTTCTTCATTCAGGAAAGTAGTTAATGGAACCAACTAATCACACAACCTTGGAATGAAACTTCACTGGAGACTACTTGTAATGTGAACACAATAAAGTCAGGTCAGACAGGCCATTTTAAAATAATCAGACCCAACACCTATTTGGGTTCTGTCCATTAATGAGAATATATAGTAGGAAAACATTGAATAGTCATACTTTTTGTTCCCTTCACTAAAGAATTATTCCTGGTCATCCATGGCTGTGTATTTACAGCAATTTGTTTTTTCACAAATAATCCACAGCAGAAAACTGTTAATGGATCCAGTTGATAAAATTCATTATAATTTGCATTTTTGATCATGTTTAATAATTCACATAAGTAGAAACTTATCTGTGCAATCTTCTAATAAGGGTATTGTTATTATCTTTGCACATATTACATGGACCTAAACTAAAATCTAAACTTGGGAACACAGCACTTTTCATTTCCTGCTATTATTGTTCTCATTTTTCATTTCCTATTTATTTATTACTATTTAAGTCATCTACATAATGATAAAGTAGCTTAGTGATCAGTCTAATATATTGTATTTGGACGGTGTCTTTGAAATTTATATGCAGCTCCATCTGCACAGAGATGTATCAGCTTTGATCTAATACGCTTGACGATGCAAAGCATCTTTTATATGGAATATATATCTGAGAGTGATCAAGAAAAATGGGATCAGGAGGGCAATGGGAGGTATCCATGGGTTCATGCACTGAACAGATATCTAGTATGAGAAGAATTCAGTTTCAAAGTTAGAATCTGTTTAAATTGATGCTCTGGTGTACATAATTGTGACTGTAGCAATAGCCATTCTACTAAATACAAAAAGTGCCAAGTACTTGGTGAATGGATTTTCCTCCCAATAATCTGAAGCAAATGAAATACACATATATATAAAATCATAGGTCTCTGAGCATGGAATCCAATTCATCTATTGTAATTGGATAACTGGCTTTGTGTTATAAAGACTCCATTAGGTTAATAAAAAATATATAGACTAAAATCCCAACTGCATTGATTTGGTTATTTATTGCCATTTCCTTTCAGTCAGTGGTCTGTATCCAGCAAAGGTAATTTCTGGTGTCCATTACACTTTCTACATAACATTTTGTTAATTAGTTGGATGATGCACCATAATGTATGGCAATGCCCTTGAAGAAGTTAGATCAGTTACCTGACATAATAAGCGTCTGAGGAGTAGGAATTAGAAGATGAAAGTTGTAACAGAGATTGGGCTAAAAAGATACCAGTTGGCCTGTCACTTTTAGGATGCCAGAAGATAATTTAAAATTAAGTAATAATGAACAGAGTGAGAGAAAAATAAAACTATTCCTGGAGACATGCCATTTAGTGCAATAGTAACGAGGGCATAATGTACAGAAAAAAAGAAAAATGCAACCCAAGTGATATGGGTACAAACTATGGCCCTTATATCTTGGCAGGGTTCTGATTGTTTTCACTTCAACACAATTAGTACCATGGAAAATGTATTATATTCAGTTAAACAGAGTATAATTACACTGTCAGTGTGAAGCAGAATGCCTATCTTCTAAGTGGTATGCGCTGTTGAACCTCATGGTATTCTGTAGTTCTGTTTTGTAAAACATGAAACACGTTATTTTACATAACAACTTTCCTTTAACCATCCACTGCAAACACTTATAGTAGTTGCAATTAAGTATAAATTCAAAATTTGATTCCTGAAGTCTTCAGACTCTGGCCTCCTATATTTGGAAGTGCAAAATAATGTGATTTTAATGCTCAAGTACAGCTGCTTTCATTTTGTTGTAGACAGAACAGGAGGGCTCAGACCCGTTTGAAAAATGTTTCTGTCATCAGCAGGAATAAAAATCCAGATATTGGAATGTTCAGGAGAAAGAGCCTTTTTATGAAGAGGAATACTAAATTTCTGGAGATCAAGTGAGAAACAAAATGTAGAATTCTCGACAAGAAGAAAAGAAAGATTTGCATTTATAATGTAATAATAAAATATAATTGTGTTGGAGTCTGTTTTTATTGGCCTTATGATTTTCTTTTAAATTGTGATATGTAAGTATAGGTTTGGCAAAATCAACATTGCATATCAACCAGTGTTATTTTGTATCTTTTGCTGGTATGATGATGCTACTTAAAAGGTGATGATATTTTGGTGGAAACAATAAATTGGTCCTGATTTCTAAAATTTTACATAAGTCTTGGACTGAAAAGTATTGATTTCAAGAGATGTGATGGCTGAACTAGCTGACCCTTCTTTTCCTGAAGTTAATTAAATGTCATTATAACAATCTATTTCTAAAATAAGCCAAAGAACACCGATTAATAGCTGTTGGAGAGGAGCAAATTGTCTCCAACTGGGCCCGAACCAAAATCCAACCAACATCAAGAGTCAAATCCAGGGTCAGAATCAAACAGTAAAATTGTCATTCTTTCTTCTGATTCAATGTCCAAAGCAAAATCATCTCAGCTTGACTTTTCCACTTTACTGTAGAAATAATGCTGTTTAAAACAAACTCTTCATCTTTCCTAGGTTCTGTCAAAACTCCAAAGTTAGATCCAGTTAAACCTGGATTTTGGGCCAAGATTAGTCCTATCCTCACTGGACACAAATGGACAGGTAAATTGCAAGAAAAGGGAAAAAGCAGTTTCTGATTTAATCCTTCTTTTCAAAAGAGGTTTTAGCTCACAGCTAATTCGCGCAGCACTAGCTCAGTGACACATCTAGAAACGAAGAAAGATCAGACCAACTGCTACTAACCACAGGTGGTCTGCATTGACTTGTTTGTAAAGGAAGGCACAATTACATAAAATGTCAATACTGACAGAATTGGTTGCACAACACAATGAAGAATTAATAAGGAGAGCATACAACTGTTCCTTATATTAGTTTCCAATGCCCTTGTTTATTGTTTTAATCATCTCATACCAGTTAAATCAAAATATGGAACATGTCGTAGAAAAAAGTGACAAATATGAAATCGTTCTGAAAAAAGAAATATAAAAAAATACTGTTCATAGTCAAAGAATGGCAAACATGTCAAAATTGAAAATACAGGAAAATTGCAATTTATTAATGCTTTCATATATTCTGTAATACTTAGTTTCTTCTGGAAATATTGAAGGCAGAATTATTTGTTAAAAAGACTTTTTATATGAGGAAACTCCATTTTTATAAGTTTATATTGATATCTTTAAGCAACTTTTTAAAATGACAGTGGATTCCAGTTACTTGGGACACATTGGGATCAGTACAATTTTGCCTGATTAAGTGGCTACCCCAATTAACCAAAGTTTAATGGCAATGGTTTAAAAAAGACAAACTACATTCAACTGAGTAACAAATTATGTATTTAAGTGAAATACAGAACAAATTAGAGTGCTATCAATTTTACTACATTTCTCTAAAATTGCATATTAGTTCCTAATAGTTATTGACAGAGGAATTCATCCAGTGTAAGCTGCCGTGTTCTTTTGTTTGACTGTAAATGAACAAAATCAACATTGACACCTAGTGCAGATAATGTGCTGCCTTCATTGCCTTCCTGCATGAAGTAGTGTCAAACATCATTGCTTTTTAATTTGGTGCTGGTCGGCCCAACTGAATAATGTAACACAAGCACACACAACTAACACAATTTAAAAACTGTTCACTCTAAGCACAGTGTAGGGCTTAATAGTCACACAGGTGCACGCAACTCATGTTGGTTAGAAATTGTTGCATCCTCCAAATGTTCATTTTCATTGTAACATTCAAGATTGCTGTCAATACCTTTAAAGTCTTCAGAGATCCCAACTCACTGAAGTAGTGATTTTCCTTCATTTTTACTCCCGGCTATTTCTCGCATCTACAAGCCTGAATGCTTGAAACTGCAGTGATTAAAATACGGAGTTCTGAATTGTCTTACTGTTTATTACTCGCCAACTACCAGTGACAAAAATCACCACCTTTTGTACACAAACACATGCAAACGACGTTATTTAAAACCGTCCGCTCAAAGCATGATATAGTAACTAACGACCACACAAGTGCACATGACTGATGCTAATTAGAAACTGTTCAGCGACAGTCTCCTTTCCAATTAAACGGCACTGTGTCCCAAATAAATGGACTGCTGAAGGGTCTTGGCCAGAAATGTCGACTGTTTACTCCTTTCCATAGATTCTGCATGGCCTGCTGAGTTCTTCCAGCTTTTTGTGTGTGTGTTGCTTTGGATTTCTAGCATTTACAGATTTTCCTCCTATTTGTGCTGCTACCATTTTAATTTGGATTTCCTTCATCTGTATTATTATTGCTTTTGAATGGCTGTCATCAACTGAACCAGTTTGGCATTCTTAAAAAATAAATTGTTAAAAATAAAGGAATAATAGTTAATGCAAAGGGAATGTAAGGGAAACAATTACATTCTATTATGCTGAAGTTAAAGATTTTACATTTTGGAATGTTCAGTTAAATTGATGACTTGAACAGTCATAACTCCAATGGAATTTTAAGTATATTTTAGGTTCAAAGTTCCAATTGCACCTCAGACTAGAAACTCTAACCTAGTTTAGTCAAAATACAATACAGAAAATAAGTTATTCAGTTTCAAAATATTTAGATTGAGTAATTTAGAAGAGAGCTTTAATCGGCACAAGAACTTTACAGGAGGTTTATTTTTCTCTCTAGATGCAAATCTTGCAAAGTGGCAATTAGTGACAAACATGGGAACATACTTGGTCTGTGGACTTGCATCCATTGGGAACTTGTTGGATATTGACACAACATATCTCACAATCTTTAACAACTCAAAATGGGGGGGGCGGGGGAAACAAAATTCAACTTCTGTGTACGGTTGGATTTCAAATGCAGGTCCTAAATGTCTACCAAGCAATTTAGGAAACCATGATATTGAGAAGGATATGCCCATGAAATTTCACCACTGTTACAGAAAAATTATTCAATTAAGCATTCAAAGCCAGCTGATAAGCTTTATCCACTTCAGTAAATCTATCTTCTTCTTCCTTTTTAAACATATATATCAGTCTTTACTACTTTTGGAAACTTGAAAGTATTCCTACATTCAAATTCTTGTATTTTTAGAGATTTGTATACAACAGATTAAAGCTGTTTCTCTTTCTACAGACCAGGCAGCATCTTCTGTCATTTTATTTCAGATTTTCATCATCTGCATTTTTTTATTTTACCAGAGAAGGTACAGTGTTAATTTTTCAGTTCAAAGTATTTTGGCAAACAGTTGTTGAACTGAAGTAGTAACTCTGTTTTTCTTTCCATAGATGCACCCATCCTCCTAAATCTTCTCAAAGGATTTTGGATGACATAAAATATTGGAATACTCTTGAAGAAAACCATTTAATAAATGAGAATACTGACTAAAGAAAAAAAAATTCTATGTAACACACATAAAATGCTGGAGGAACACAGCAACCAGGCAGCATCTATGGAAAAGAGTAAGCAATCACTATTTCAGCCTGAAACCCTTCATCTGGACTGGGAAGGAAGGGTAGAAGCCAGAATAAGAAGGTCTGGGAGAGGAAGAAGTAGATCCTACCTGGCCTGCTGAGTTTCTCCTGCATTTTGTGTGTGCGGCTTTGGATTTCCAGCATTGGCAGATTTTCTCATGTTCAAGAATTCTATGTGTAGAGATCAGTGTTGTTTCTGTTTGCATTATCTGCTTCCAAGATTTTTTGTCAAATATTCTTAATAGGTTGTTGACTTGCTTGTATTTAATTATAGAAATAGAAAGTTGAATATTCTGTTCTGTATTGTGTTTTGATTCCCTGTTCATCTCAGAGCTTGGGTAAAGCTGGATATTGTGGGACATCTGTGAATGCTCACAGCAATAAACTGTTCCATCCATTTATATAAAATGCTAAATAATTTCATCTTCTATGAACTATTTCTTGTATATCATTATGTGAGGTGCTGACTCATGATGTATGATAACCATATAAGAAATCGGCACAGGAATAAGTTATGTGGTTTCTTCAAATTTGTCCACCATGCTGTAAGGTCCTGCTTAAAATTGTAGTTCAAATCTACTTTCACTCTCAATCTCCCCTTGGTTTCGTGCTTTCAGTCATCTTCTGATATACCATCAAATTGTACATTTTTCTAAATCAGTGAACTTGGACAGTAAATTCTGGAGATTTATTCAAACACCTATCAGTTCTGAGCGCAATCCTTACACTCAATGTTATAGGCAAATATTTGCCATCAGGAAATTTTCCTTTAGCCATTGACTGAGGCCAATTAGTAATACTGATTTCAGAAGAAGCACACATTAGTTCAGAGGCACAGAAGGTATACTTTATATTTGATACTTATCAAGACAGCAGGACTGGAAGGGTTTCTCATCCTTTAGCAAGCATTTAATATCTCACACTTTGCTTGCAAACATAGATACGTAGGCTAGTGGGAATTGCAATACTGTGGATGTGGTTCAGATGAGACTTATTTGCAGCTGACATCCGAGCAAAAGCCTTGAAATAATTTCCTTGTGGATATGGATTGGAACAAAGATAGAAAGAAGTGGCGTAGTGTCACCTTCGCCTTTGCGCTAATGTGCAACTGTAATTCTTTTGTTCGACAAAAACATTTGGGTTGAGTGCACGCTGGCTAGACTAGTGGCATACTTAACAAGAAAGGATCGTAATGGCTCTTTGGGGAGGCAGGACTCACAGTAGGACTTGCTGTCACATTTTGAAGTTAACAATAACAATTGTAAATTACATAAGGTTCCAGGAACCTTTTGAGATAGTGATGAGACTGATACAGGACTCTGAGCCACTATAGGAAATAGGAGGAAAATATCTAAAAATTTGTTCACGGGAGTCATCTTTAGGGAAGAGGTGAAATTTTAGTGAGGGAATGTTGGAGCTGAGCAAAGGAGAAAAACACCAAAAAAAAGGTGGTGGGTAATGGATGATTGGTATCGTTGTTACGGCGGAATGAACAATTTGGCATGGATAGGTATGCTGTAGTTTAAGACAGCAGCTAGCTATTTGAAACATTTATTTTCATATTTTAGAATATGCATTTATAATATATGTTAATTAAAGGAAGTTGTCATTGTCTTGTAGTCAATGTTGTAAAATACTTAAGACAGTAGCTTTCTCGAGCCTTCTTTAGCTATGCAATACTTTAATAGAAATAGAGGACATTTCAGTGCATTAAGGACCCGAAAACCAATGATAATATAAAAAAATGAAGCAGACTTATTCTTTGGATTTAATCGCTTTCAATTTAAGGCATGGGGTGTCATTTAAATGGGAGGTAAGTCCTGTAACAGATATCCAGTTAAAGATGCACAAGATCCAGATAATTTCCGAGCATTTGTAAGTACATTTTTACAATGTATTGTCTTGCATTAAGGAGTTGTTACAGGGTAAAATATATCACATAACTTGGGAGAAATCTTTGGTCTATGAAAATTTCTTTTCCTTCTTAAATCATAAAAAGAACCATAATGACAAAAGATGGTACACTGCTTTCCTTTCACGTATTGCTTGTTATCTGTTTTTGATGGCCAGCTTCAGCTATTGTCTTTTAATATTTATGCTCCCTTGTCCATCTGTGGCTTAAACAACTCTGGTCCACCTTCAGCTCACTTACAATTGCTGGTATCTTACCTTCACTTCAAAGTTCGAAGTACATTTAATATCAAAGTATGGATACTATTATCATCATCATCAGGTGCCGTGCCCAGTTTGAGCTTTGACTGCCATGGCCCACGCACTCCTGTTTCGGGTCAAGTGGAACAATTCATTGGTATTCATTTCTAGTTCTCTGGCTGCTGTCTCTATCATCATTTGTCTTTGTGTTCCTCTTGCTTTCTTCCCTTCAATCTTTCCCATAATTACCATGCATTCTAACTCCTCTTTCCTAATCACATGTCCATCAGACCATAAGACAAAGGAGAAGTGGGCCATTCAGCCCATCGGGTCTGCTCCGCCATTTTATCATGACCTGATCCATTCTCCCATTTAGTCCCACTCCTCCGCCTTCTCACCATAAACTTTGATGCTCTGGCTACTCAGATATCTATCAATCTCTGCCTTAAATACACCCAATGACTTGACCTTCACTGCCGCCCGTGGCAACAAATTTCACAGATTCACCACCCCCTGGCTAAAAAAATTTCTTTGCCTCTCTGTTCTGAATGGGCACCCTTCAATCCTTAAGTCATGCCCTCTCATCTAGACTCCCCCACCATGGGAAACAACTTTGCTACATCCACTCTGTCCATGCCTTTCAACATTCAAAATGTTTCCATGAGGTCCCCCCTCATTCTTCTAAACTCCAAGGAGTACAGTCCAACGGCGATCAAACGTTCCTCATATGTTAACCCTCTCATTCCTGGAATCATTCTAGTGAATCTTCTCTGAACCCTCTCCAACGTCAGCATATCCTTTCTTAAATAAGGAGCCCAAAACTGCACACAGTACTCCGAGTGAGGTCTTACCAGTGCCTTTTAGAGCCTCAACATCACATCCCTGCTCCTATACTCTATTCCTCTAGAAATTAATGCCAACATTGCATTTGCCTTCTTCACCATCGACTCAATCTGGAAGTTAACCTTAAGGGTATCCCGCACGAGGACTCCCAAGTCCCATTGTATCTCAGAACTTTGATTTCTCTCCCTACTTAAATAATAGTCTGTCCATTTATTTCTTCTGCCAAAGTGCATAACCATACACTTTCCAACATCATATTTTATTTGCCACTTCTTTGCCCATTCTCCCAATCTATCCAAGTCTCTCTGCAGACTCTGTTTCCTCAGCACTACCGGCCCCTCCACCTATCTTTGTATCATCAGCAAACTTAGCCACAAAGCCACCTATTCCATAATCCAAATCATTGACGTACAACGTAAAAAGAAACGGCCCCAACACGGACCCCGTGGAACACCACTGGTAACCGGCAGCCAACCAGAACGGGATCCCTTTATTCCCACTCTGTTTCCTGCCAAGCAGCCAACGCTCTATCCACGTACGTAACTTTCCCATAATTCCATGGGCTCTTATCTTGTTTAGCAGCCTTATGTGTGACACCTTGTCAAAGACCTTCTGAAAATCCAAATACACAACATCCACTGCATCTCCCTTGTTTAGCTTACTTGTAATTTCCTCAAAAAATTGCAATAGGTTTGTCAGGCAGGATTTTCCTTTAAGGAAACCATGCTGAGTTCTGCCTACCTTGTCATATGCCTCCAGGTACTCCGTAACCACATCCTTGACAATCGACTCCAACAACTTCCCAAACACCGATGTCAAGCTAACAGGTCTATAATTTCCTTTTTGCTTCCTTTCCCCCTTCTTAAATAGCGGAGTGACATTTGCAATCTTCCAGTCCTCCGGAACCATGCCAGAATCTATTGAATTTTGAAAGTTCATCACTAATGCCTCCGCAATCTCCACAGCTACTTCCTTCAGAACATGAGGGTGCATTCCAGCTGGTCCAGGAGATTTATTGACCTTTAGCCTATTCAGCTTCCTGGGTACTTTCTCTGTCGTAATTGTGACTGCGCACACTTCTCTTCCCTGACACCCTTGAGTGTCTGGTATACTGCTGATGTCTTCCACTATGAAGACTGATGCAAAATACTCGTTCAGTTCCTCCGCCACCTACTTATCTCCCATTACAATTTCTGCAGCATCATTTTCTATCAGTCCTATATCTACTCTCACCTGTCTTTTACTCTTTATATACTTGAAAAAGCTTTTAGTATCCTCTTTGATATTATTTGCCAGCTTCCTTTCATAGTTCATCTTTTCCCTCTTATTGACCTTCTTAGTTTCCTTTTGTAAGCTTTAAAAAAAAAGGAAACTAAGAAGGTCATTAAGAGAGAAGGTACATTGATTCCAATGAAGTTACGTTGCCGTTTCATGATCTCATACATTATTTCTCTTTTTGTGTTTGCTCTGTTCATGACATCCTCGTTAGATATTCGTTTCATCCATGATATTCTTTGCATCCTCCTCAAAAACCACATCTCTGCTGCTTCAGTTGGATACTACACACAGCCATGAGTTTGACGTTCTTGCAGGCAACGACGGAACTTAATAGAGTCCATGAAAAACCCCACACAACAAAGACCATCACATATCCAACGTGCAAAAAAATGAACAATACAATGGTAAGCAAAAAATACACTGAACATGAACAGTAGAGTCTCTGAACTTGAGTCCATAGACATGGAGCCAGTTCATGGAACCAGTCAAGACTTCTGCACCTTGCACCTACCAAAATGGCACTGGTGAAATACAATGATGTATCGTGGGCAGCTAACAAAACTACTAACTATTCTACTAAATGTACTTCTTCTGGACTATGATTGCACGATTTGCAGCCTGTCATTTCCCTTTGGGAGTTGTGCTTTTGAGCCACCGGAACGACCTAGCATTCTTGAGTTATCCTGAAGGATTTGGTGAACTGGACTATCGAAAATTCTGTCTTGGCTGAAGCAACCAAAATCAGGAATATTTCCCAGTTTATCACTGATTTCTAGCAGTTCATTTTATTTTGTGAGTTTAGCATTCTATTATATAAACTTGCCAAAATAACAAAAGGATATTCCTCGTATTTTATGTGGCTTTGCCTGAGGACTGTTACCAAATTAAGATTTTTCCTTAATTAGATTCTTGCCGCCTTTTCCACTTTCTTTATCCCATTTCAGAGGTCTTTTATTTCCTACACAACATTCATCCAGCAGTGAATTTGCATTAACCAGATGAGGAGTACAGATTTGTTAGTCTTTGCTTATGGTTTACTGAATGAATTATAACACCAAGCAATTTCTGCCATTAACGTCATGTACCCACTCATTCCTACTGGTACACACTTATTCAATTATGGGATGTGGCTATAGGTGACAAAGCCAATATATGATGTCCATTTTGATCTCTACTTATGAAGGGATTAAACCATCTTCCTGTACTCATGTGGTGAAAATTCCTCTTGAGTGCTGCTGGATTTTGACCCAGCAACAAGGAAAGAGCAATGTTGGATTTTCTTGTCAAAGTAGTTCACAAAATGGATGGAACTTGGAGGAGGTAGCATTTTTTTGTATCACTTACAGAGACCGAAGGGCTTGTAATGCGCTGTAAATTTCTATGTTCTATTACAGGCCCTTCAGCCCACAATGTTGTGCCGACAATGTCACCTACTCTAGAAGCTGCCTAGAATTTCCCTGCCGCATAGGCCTCTACTTTCCTAAGCTCCATGTACCCATCTAAGAACCTCTTAAAAGACTCTATTGTATCCGCCTCTACCATCGTCTCTGGCAGTGCATTCCATTAACCCACCACTCTCCGTGTGAAAAACTTAATCTGACATCCCCTTGTATCTACTTCCAAGCACCTGAAGACTATGCCTCCTCATATTAGCCATTTCAGCCCTGGGAAACAGCCTTTGGCTATCCACATGATCAATACCTCTCATCACCTTAAATACCTCTGTCAGGTCACCTCTCATCCTCCATCGCTCCAAGGATGAAAGGCCAAGTTGACTCAACTTATTCTCATAAGGCATGCTCTCCAATCCAGGTAACATCCTTGTTAATCTTCTCTGCACTCTTTCTATCATATCCATTATATAATATAGACTATATAGTTTATATATTATCCACCATAAGCTCTCTCTGTAGTATTGGCTACCATTGGTCTTTTACCCTGTAAAGGTTATTAAGTTGGAGCTACGGATGACTATGTCCTGGCACCTTGCTGCATTGCATCTTATAGGTAGTGTGGAAATACACAACATAATCATGGTTAACTCGTAGAAGGGGAGGTAAGAAGTTTTCTTTGATCGATGGAGTATCAAGTAAGTGCGGTACTTCAGCTTAAACAGCAAAATTTCCACTTCTAAAAAAGTTCAATAACAAGTATGCCAATTTATATCTATTCCTTTTGTAATGTATAGTAATTTTTATTTATTGCACAGTACTACTGCTACAAAACAACAAATTTCATGACATATGTCGGTGATTATAAACCTGATTCTGAGGTTGTAAGGAATAAGATTAAATCCCTGTTTAAGCCTGCAGTGGTAAATATACAAATAAAAAAAACCTTACCTCTTAGGAACTGCAGTAGAACAGATTCTCCTCTGGATCTCACAAGAAATTGTTTAATTCACTTTTGCCTTGGATTCTCCTCTAATGCATTCTAAAACTCTCTACACCCATTATATAACTGGCTGGTGTGTTCACAGATATTTTCATTCTTTTGTTTCGGCAGTACGTGGTATCCACCTGCTTCAAGAAGGCTTCAATCATACTGTTGCCCAAGACGAGTCTGGTAACTCGCCTCAACGGCTTTCGCCCAGTGGCACTTACATCCGCAGTGATGAAGTGTTTTGAAAGGCAGATGGTGAAACATATCAGCTCCTGTCCGAGTGGTGGGACTTGGATCTGCTCCAATTTGCCTACTGGAGCAACAAGTGCACAGCAGAAGCCATTTCATTGGCTCTTCACACAACCCTGATTCACCTGGACAGCAAAGCTGCATACATCAGGATGCTCATTATTGATAATGGCTCAGCATTTAATATCATCATCCCCTCAGAACTAGCAGTAAACTCCAAGACCTGGGCCTCAATTCTCCCTCATGCAATTCAATCCTGGATTTTTTCACTTGCAGACCCCAGTGGGCTTGGATTGGCAAAAACATCTCCTCCACAATCTCCCTCATCACTGGTAAACCACGGGGCTACATGCTTAGAACCCTCCTCTATATTCTTTGATTACTTTGATAGGTGTGTCTACTTGCTTTGATACACCTATGACTCTCTGTCTAAGTACAGTTCGAATACCATATTCAAGTTTACTGATGGCACTACTGTTATGGGGCATACCAAAAGTGGCGATGAATCAGCATACAGGAGGGAGTTTCAAAATTTGGCTGAGTAGTGTAATAACAACAGCCTCGCACTCAATGTCAGCAGGACCAAAAATCTGATTGTAGACTTCAGAAAAGGGAAACTAGAGGCCCATGAGCCAGTACTCATAGGAGGATCGGAGGTAGAGAGGGTCAGTAACTTTAAATTCCTGGGTGTCACTGTCTCAGAGAACCTGTCCTGGACCTACCATATAAGCATAATTGCAAAGAAACCATGGCAGCACCCTTACCTCCTTAGGAGATAGCAGCGATTCAATATGACATCAAAAACTTTGACAAACTTCTATCAACTTGTTGTGGAAAGTGTATTGACTAGATGCATTACAGCCTGGTTTGGGAACACCAATGCCTTTGAATGGAAAATCCTACAAAAGCTAGTGGATTCAGCCCAGTACATCACAGGAAAAGTCCTCTCAACTATTGAGCATATCTACATGAAACACTGTTGTAGGAAAGCAGCATCCATTATCAACAATCCTCACCACCCAGCTCTTTTCTCACTGCTGCCATCAGGAAGAAGGTACAAGTACCTCAGGACTTGCACCACCAGGTTCAAGAACAGTTATTACCCCTCAACCATCAGCCTCTTGAACAAAAGAGGATAACTGCACTCATCTATTGAGATATTACCACAACCAATGATCTCAATGAACTCTTCATGATTTTTATAAATGACCTGGATGAAGAAGTGGAGGGATGGATTAGTAAATTTGCTGATGATACAAAGGTTGGAGGTGTTGTGGATAATGTGGAGGGCTTTCAGAGGTTAAAGCGGGACATTGATAGGATGCAAAAATAGGCTGAGAAGTGGCATATGGAGTTCAACTCAGCTCAGTGTGAGGTGGTTCATTTTGGCAGGTCAAATATGATGACAGAATATAGTATTAATGGTAAGACTCTTGGCAGTGTGGAGGATCAGAGGGATCTTGGGTTCCGAGCCAATAGGACACTCAAGGCTGCTGCACAGGTTGACTCTATGGTTAGGAAAGCATATGGTGCATTGGCCTTCATCAATTGTGGGATTGAGTTTATGAGCCGAGAGGTAATGTTGAAGCTATATAGAACCCTGGTCAAACCCCACTTGGAGTATGTGCTCAGTTCTTGTCGCCTCACTGTAGTTAGGATGTGGAAACCATAAAAAGGGTGCAGAGCAGTTTACCAGGATATTGCCTGGATTCGGGAGCATGCCTTAAGAAAATAGGTTGAGCGAACTTGGCCTTTTTTCCTTGGAGCGATGGAGGATGAGAGGTGACCTGATAGAGGTGTATAAGATGATGAGAGGCATTGATTGTGTGGATAGTCAGAGGCTTTTTCCTTGGGCTGAAATGGCTAGCATGAGAGGGCACAGTCTTAAGGTGCTTGGAAGAGGAGATGTCAGGGGTAAGTTTTTTTATTCAGAGAGTGGTGAGTGCCGGTGACAGTGGTGGAGGCGGATACGATAGGATCTTTTAAGGGACTCCTGGACAGGTATATGGAGCTCAGAAAAATAGAGGGCTATGGGTAACCCTAGGTAATTTCTCGGGTAAGAACATGTTCGGCACAGCTTTGTGGGCTGAAGGCTTGTATTGTGCTGTAGTTTTCCTATGTTTCTATGTTTCTCTCACTTTAAAATTCTTTATCTTGTTATTTCATGCTCTCATTATTTATTGCTATTTATTTATATTTGCCTTTTCACAGTTTGTTGTCTCCTATGCTGTACTTGTTCTTTCATTGATCCTGTTTATAGTTACTACTGTATAGATTTGGTGAGAGTGCCCGCAGGAAAAAGAATCTTAGGGTTGTATATGGTGACATACATGTACTCCGATAATAAATTTTACTTTGATTTATCTGAGGGCTAGGTCCCATTGCTTTGGTCTCTGCTGTACCACTCATTAACCAGCTTCTCCTTCCCACCAGGTTTAGTGCCCAGATGTTACCGGTGAGGCCTGGAAATCAAAGTTTCACAGACCTCATGCTGCTGAATTGGGAGCTAAAAGGGTTTACTCCTGAGTTAAAATTGGGGCTATCCATTCAACTTGGAGGGTAGATGTTTTTACTGTGATGGTTAAAAAAACAGAACTGACCAACTGAATTCCACCTTCTGGCACGAAGTGCCTTAGTTATGCAGGCCATGACTCTTCAAGTGCACAGGCAAGTACTTTCTAAATCTGACAAAAATTTCTGCCTTTACTGCTCTTTCAGATTTGGTTCTCTCAAGAGCCAAGAGCAGGGGTGATTTTATCAAGGATAGTGTGGCAGACAGTGCCTACTGGAAGGAATTTTTCGGAGACCTCTTCAACCATGAAACCTTCTTTCACTTCATCCTTTGACATTAGCAGACAAAGCTGCTGTGCGCTACAAAACTGTTACTGAGTGACTGGACTTCAAACTGCACTCAAACACTTGTGAGAGATCACCTCCAGCCTAGTCCTGTATCATAGTTCAATGTGGCTTGTGAACAGCAGCTGGTCCTGTTTAATTGCTCTCTCTTTAGTCATTTCTAATATTTGAAAGAAAAAGAGTAGCGCATACAAATGCTGGAGGAACTCAGCAAGTCAAGTAGCATTTATGGACAGAAATAAACAGTTTTGGCCCAAAAAGTCAACTCCATAGATGCTTTCTGACCTGTTGAGTTTCTCCAGCATTTGGTGTATGTTACTTTGGAATTCTATCACCTGCACAATCTCTCATGTTTATGATTTGTAAGAAAAAATCTATCTTCTGCTAAGTGGTTGCTAATTTATGAGTGATCAAAGCATAACTCTAAAATACTTACTGTCCAATTTATTAGCCAAACTCTTTAATCCAGAAGTTATCACAAATATTTAGCTCTGCTGAAACTGTTAGCTTTGGAACTGGAACAAGAGAATACATCTGTCACTGCCCATAGTCAGCTGGTTCCATTTGCAATCAGGATCCAATGGCCTAATTACTTCTTTTCAAATTAGTCAGATGAATTCAAGTTATTTCAAAACATTAAGAAAAATAATCTTAAACAAGGGCAAGTTTGCAGGTGCTGGAAATCCAAAGCAACACACACAAAAGGAAAGAGGAACTCAGCAGGTCAGGCAGCGCCTATGGAAATGAATAAACAGTTGATGTTTCGGGCCAAGGCCCTTCTTCGGGACTAAGAAGGAAGGAAGAAATGCCAGAATGAAAGGATGACGGGAGGGGAAGGAGGCTATCTAGAAGGTGATGGGTGAAGCCAGGCGGGTAAGAAAGGAGAAGAAAAAATCTGATAGGAGAGGAGAATGGGCCATAGGAGAAAGGGAACCCAGCAGAAGTGATAGGCAAGTGAGAAGAGGTGAAAGTCCAGAGTGGGGAAGCGAGGAAGAGAGGAGGAAAAATAACTTGATCTGATGTTCAGAAGACCATTTTAAATAAATCAGAAAAGCATGATAGAATATGTACAGTTGGAATCTACAATGAAAATGCCTTCCATCAGGAAACAGAAAAGTGATCAGAATCCGCAGGATATAACTCTGTTAATAATCACCACTGAATGAAATGAATTCAGGTTACTCTACAGTGCAGTAATGGGAATGTCTTAGGGACTGACGCTATCATTTCTCACCATAAGAGGAATGGGGAGAGAATTACGTGCAATATGTTCATGTTAACAATGCATGCAGTGGCTGCATCATCGGTAAATAAACCGATGGGTTACACAGACAGGATTTAGAATTTTCTGATGAAACTGCAGAAATGTCAGTGCAGCCAGGAGAATGCCAATCAGCATACAGCTGGGGTGACCTTTGCACTTTGCTTCTTTAGTATGACTGCTATCATCTACAAGAAAAAAAGCCACTAGACGGTTATTTTATCAGCCATTTTAAAAATTGTGAAGATAACAATCAAAAGTGAATGAAGCATGTAATAAAAAGACACAATTCAAAATTGTACATGTTAGGGTCTGATTTGGATAGTTAAAATGTAAGATGTTTGTGACATGTCTCTATTTTTCCTTTAAAACCTCATGGCTTAATCAAATAATCTGATTTTTAAAGATATCAGCATTTATGTTTTCATTGTTTATTTACCAAATATCATAGTCATGGTTTATTGACAACAATAATATAAAGAAAAGTGAATCATTATCACTTCAGCTGGTAAATGAGATTGTCACACAGGGCTAAAATCAGCTCATCTGCATAGGTATCCATATTTCCTTTCAACAAGGTAAAAATGTAGGATGGATACTTCTTATTTTTGCCCAGAGAAAACTCAGTTTGGAAAAGTTAAGAATCCTGAGTTCCCAATTATGTTCTTCTTAAACATTTTCTTTTTAAGAACAGATGAATTATTTGAAAGTTTTGTATTGGGAAGTGATTCATTAACTGCTCAATACTTACAACATTGTACCAAATGATACTTACTTATCATAGAAAACGTTACTCATTCTACATGTCAAACATTAACAATAAGCAAAGATTCCCAGAAACCTGAATAGAACATAATAAATTTTTAACAGATTTCTGTGAGGAGGCATTCAACATATTCAAAAATGAGGCTCTTTCCTTCAAACCAATTCTTCTGCACTTCATATATTGATTAGATTTACTGCAGGTGGATCTAGACCGGTTTAATACTCACTTCATCTCAAGTGATTAAGATAATTTTTCTTAATCAAAACTCTTGAGTGATAAGGTTAATGGGTGAAAAGAATGACATAAGGTATTTAAGGATACCTTTCTGTTGTAAAAAGAACAAAAGATTTTAAACAAATTGTAAACCTTTGTGAAATTTATTTCAAGCATTACACTGATTGGTGTTTGTAGTTTGCAAGTATGAACATTAATGTCTATATGTATGTGTATAGGTGTTTGCCTACAATGGTAAAACATATGATTGCATTATTTCTAAAGGACTTGGCTGTATACTGAATTATTCAAAGTCTAATTGCGTTTTTATAAATTTAATTCTCAGGTGACCTTTGGTACTGGTAGGAGCTGGAGTTTCATTTTCTTCAAATGGCTAAAAATTAAAATAAAAATTATCTGTCACAGACCATATATTTAATTACTAAATGATACAACAAAGCAGCACCGGTAATCACTTTAAAATAAAATTTATACTAGATATGTTCAGTTTCTTTCCTTTTTTCGCTGAACACAAGACTATCACTCCGCTCTTCCTGGAGATTAACAAGGCTCTAGTAAATGTGTGCCTCGTGTCAAAGCCGCCAATCGAGACAGCTGGACACAAGGAGTGCAGCATAAATGTAATATTAATAAGGATGATACATCAGGTCATCCCCGTCAGCCTGCAGATTGTTCGGCATTTGTTTACCTAATATGAGCAAAATCTGAAGAGCAGCAATTTTTGCAATTGTGCTAACTGAAGTGGTTTGATGGTGGGAGTGAGGCAGGGAGGAGTGGTGATAAGGTGGGGTGGGGGAGAATTACAGAAGGAAGCAAAGAAGCGACAAAATGAAGGATAAATAAAATGAGGACACTGAGGTCAAAGTGATTCCAAAGCCAGCAGACGGCCTCGCTCCCCTGATGCCTGTGGACAACAAAAAAAAGGAAATGACTTTGCAAGGGGTTTTTAATGACTTTCCTGTGCGCAGAGATGACAAGGACTCTAAGGGAGGCCAGATGACAAAAGGAAAGAAATGAAGTGTGGAGTGTTAGGAGGCAAACAAGGCAAACGAAAAAATAGAAAACCCCACTAGCTTTGCACCTCATCACTGTCTCAGCTCTTAGGCGCTGGTATTGATTTTTTCCAGATCTGTAATATAGCAGTCATGTAAAACACAAATGGTAAATGTCACACTTTATTTGTTCAAAGGTTCAAAAATTGTTTTTAAAATTAATAATAATCCCAACTAATGTTAAATAAGTCAATAGATAACGACCTGATTCTGATACTACCAAGCTCGGACACCTACTGAAGAACAAGCCTGGCTGTGTGAAGTGCTGCTGAATAAAAGGAAATTAAAAATGTAAAAAAAAAATCCCTGAAAGCTTCCACAACAGAAAAAAAATCCATTGTTCCATGAAATGTATATTTTCACGTATGTTCAAGTAGTATATTATTCTGGAGAATGTCCACTTCTTTTTGTTTTCCACACCAAATTCATCTCATAACAGTCTTGCCTTCATGTACAGGTAGGTCTTTCTGCAAACCGGTTTATACCCATACTGTATGAGCAGCAGGTTAAAGGCCAAGTTTCTCTCCTGTAGCATTCTATTTTATAAGCAGTATGCTGCCAAAATCTCTATGGCTTTGAATTATCTATCAAGATTCTATTAGATCATTTGAAATAGTAAAAATCCTGCAGATCTCCCAGGATGATATATTGAACTTCATGGAGATTTATACTGGAGTGGTGTAGAATTTCCTGGGACAACCCAAACATATGACATGTACTATAATTTGACCTGCTTTCAGATCAATTATTGAATTGTGAAGTTGCACCAATATTTTGGCCTAATGTTAATTTGAATAATTCTCAGTAAGAACAGCAGAATATCTGTATTCTCTAGAGTGGCACAGGTTCAGTTCTAGTTTACACCTATGATTTTATTTTAAGTAATTGCATGGGAAAACCGTGCCTCTCAAAGTCTGAGGGAAAACAATACCATCCATAATTCACTACATCATCCATACATCGAATGTAGATTGTGCTGAACGCTTGGTCAAAACTAGAAAACAAATGTGCTGCAGTTTCTTTCTCTGAAGCAGGGAAGTGAATCCAGGCACAAAAGAATATGACATTCAGTCCCAATTTATACCCTCATTAACACAAATATCTGTGTTAATCTTGTCGGCCTTCGTGAAACTGTACATTTGCAGCAATGTATCGAAAAAACATTGTTGATAGAACTATCTGAAGACAGAGATTACAGCTGTATTTTAAAGGAAATCAGCAGCTATATATGTCTACAAGACAGCCCTTGGAAGCCTGTGCATTATCCAACTTGTAAGTCTTTTAACCATGCATTTGCAATATATATCTATGAATAATGGTCTTCCGTGGCTGGGAATCATGAGACCCATAAATCACGGAGCTACACATGACTAAAAGCCCGTTATTTTTCAGTCTAAGTGGCTGCAGCAAGAAAATTAGCGCAAATTCAGAAAATTCTTTGAAAGTGGGGCAGAGCAATGATAAATAACCTCTCATGATTTCGGCAAGGGCTAAGGTGGGCAAGAGTGCGCAAAAAAATAAAGAACACAGCATGAACTCTGACCTTTCCTGGGACTTCCTGCTTTGGAAAACCAACCACACAGTGTAGAAACACCATTTCAAGGACACAAGTTTCCAGGGAATATTTGCCTAATATTTTGGTAGAAAGCCACCACATGCTGTTTTGCTAATGGGTGTGCAAGCATTTCCTTTTTGGCTATTAACTTATTTGTTTTTCCACATCTTGAAATTTGAGTGTTTCTGGTAAGAGCAGAATTTATTACCCTTCCCTAATTATGTTGGAGAAGTTGGAGGTGAGCAGCCTTTATGAAGTGAGCTGTGTCCATGACACAGGTGTTTCAGGCTTTTGACACAGCAGTGATGAAAAGAAGCCAAACTGAGGAGACTATTACTTTACATTCCAGACCTGGGCTCTGCTAGGTGATATGGGGAAGGCAGTTACACTTTCTCTTATTGGAAATAGTGATTGCCCAGCTCATGTGTATTGAGAATGCTGCTACGCACTTCTCAAACTAATGTTGTCAAGTTGTTTCACTATATGAAGGCAGACTACTTCTTTACTAAGATTATATACTGAGTAAATAAACCAATACAAGTATAAAACTGAGTGTAATACAGTCAGGCCACAAATTAAAACCTTAAAGATTTGTTAATTGTGTACATAGACAGTTGGTCAATCTTCATTGATTCAACATGAAACTGGCATATAAAAACTGAATGGTTTGCTTTTGCTATCATAGAATGGCTAGGAATATGAAAATTAATAGCCCATTATTCTTTGTAAAACCAATGGATAACTGGTTAAAGCTATAATTACTATATAAAATATGTTCTTCAATCCATTCGTAATGAGCATTTAAACTAGATGCAAACAGCCAACTTGAAACAAACTAGGGTGTAATATGTTGAACTAACTGCATCACTTGCCTCTGCTGACGGTTATCCCGAACTTCGATGAACTGCCTCACCTTATCCAGGTTTGCTTTTACAGCTACCTCAACTTGGCATTACCAGAGTAAGGACATGAGTTTGTCATTTAGCCCCTTGAATATATCTTAAACTGAATAAGTGTGCATTAAACACAAAACACCGGAGGAACTCAGTCCAGGAGTAAACAGTTGGTGTTTCGGACCAAGACCTGAAGCGTCTCGAGCTGAAATGTCGACTGTTCATTCCTCTCTCCAGATGTTGCCTGACCTGCTCAGTGGTAGCTGATTTCCAGCATTTGCAGAATTTATTGCATGATGAATAAATGTGCAGCTAGACTTAACTCCTTTTACCAAACTTTAAGCCTTTATTCTTGGTTTCTGTACCGAATAGATGAAGAAAATTATAATTAGCCCAATATTCAAGGTTACTTGGGGAAATGAAGTTCTAGATTTCCAGAACAAATTCTGTTTGTTTTTGCCTCTGATTGGCAATGAACAGCTCTTCTGGATTTGCCCATTCAGAAAAATTATTTCCCTTTATCTATTCCATTATCATTTTTAACTATTGCCCTCCCAACTAAGCTTCTAAACACAAAGGAATACAAACTATTTTAATGTAGACAGTCCTCATAAATTAACCCCTTAAATCATGGTATCATTCTGTCATATCACTGGATCTAAATCCAGCACACCCTATCCAAAAAGGGTACATCAGAAGTACTGCAGTTCATGAGGGCAGATCACCATCATTTTAAGGATGGTAGTTTAGGGATAGACAAAATGTCAGAGAAGTCTACATCCAATAAAAGAAAAATGATAATCTTTACAAAGGCCAATAAACTATATTTTTCCAAGAATCAGTGCCCAAAACTGAATACTATATGTAACATACAGTACATACATAAACATGTACGTTAGTGCATGGGATATGAAGGATTCCTAAAGTTTTACAAGATCTGAGCAAGGTGTACGTAACAGAAACATCTTTACCCCACTTTATGTTGCACCACTATCCTGCTCACCCCATTACCTCTTCACCCCAGAGGGATGAGCGCTTCCAGACCTCACCAGCCCAAGACACGTGAAAGCGCCCATACGACCCATAGGCAGGTTCTGGAATTCAAATTGAACCAGACCAAGCCTTTGCCTTTCTTGGGTCCTAATTTGAAGATCTTCCACTGCTTCAAGAGGAATTAATAGCTTTTACCCATTTGTTTAGTTTTCTCATTTCCCTCTTTAATCTGCAGCTCCTTTCTACAGGACTCCATAGCATAGAAACAGAATTAGGCTATTTGGCCCTTCAGGTGTATAGCTACGCCAGCCTGTCATTCCTAGTTTATTATCCCTCTCAACCCCATTCTC
This sequence comes from Mobula hypostoma, assembly GCF_963921235.1. Lineage (NCBI taxonomy): Eukaryota > Metazoa > Chordata > Chondrichthyes > Myliobatiformes > Myliobatidae > Mobula > Mobula hypostoma. The sequence goes on from NC_086110.1 coordinate 50,290,850, forward strand.
CCATTTTTGCACTGTAACCTTTGATATCACGGCTAATCAAGAACCTATCAACCTCAACTTTAAGTACTCCCAATGACTTGGCCTACACAGTCGTCTGTAGCAATGAATTTCACGGAGCCACCACCCTCTGGCTAAAGATATTCCTCCTCATCTCTAGCAACACACATCAAAGTTGCTGGTGAATGCAGCAGGCCAGGCAGCATCTCTAGGAAGAGATACAGTCGATGTTTCAGGCCGAGACCCTTCGTCAGGACTAACTGAAGGAAGAGTAAGTGATTTGAAAGTTGGAGGGGGAGGGGGAGATCCAAAATGATAGGAGAAGACAGGAGGGGGAGGGATAGAGCCAAGAGCTGGACAGGTGATAGGCAAAAGGGGATACGAGAGGATCATGGGACAGGAGGTCCGGGAAGAAAGACGGGGGGGGGGGGGAGACCCAGAAGATGGGCAAGAGGTATATTCAGAGGGACAGAGGGAGAAAAAGGAGAGTGAGAGAAAGAATGTGTGCATAAAAATAAGTAACAGATGGGGTACGAGGGGGAGGTGGGACCTAGCGGAAGTTAGAGAAGTCGATGTTCATGCCATCAGGTTGGAGGCTACCCAGACGGAATATAAGGTGTTGTTCCTCCAACCTGAGTGTGGCTTCATCTTTACAGTAGAGGAGGCTGTGGATAGACATGTCAGAATGGGAATGGGATGTGGAATTAAAATGTGTGGCCACTGGGAGATGAAGCCACACTCAGGTTGGAGGAACAACACCTTATATTCCGTCTGGGTAGCCTCCAACCTGATGGCATGAACATCGACTTCACTAACTTCCGCTAGGCCCCACCTCCCCCTCGTACCCCATCTGTTACTTATTTTTATGCACACATTCTTTCTCTCACTCTCCTTTTTCTCCCTCTGTCCCTCTGAATATACCTCTTGCCCATCCTCTGGGTCCCCCCACCCCCCTTGTCTTTCTTCCCGGACCTCCCGTCCCATGATCCTCTCGTATTCCCTTTTGCCTATCACCTGTCCAGCTCTCGGCTCTATCCCTCCCCCTCCTGTCTTCTCCTATCATTTTGGATCTCCCCCTCCAACTTTCAAATCCCTTACTCACTCTTCCTTCAGTTAGTCCTGACGAAGGGTCTCGGCCTGAAACATCGACTGTACCTCTTCCTAGAGATGCTGCCTGGCCTGCTGCGTTCACCAGCAACTTTGCTGTGTGTTGCTTGAATTTCCAGCATCTGCAGAATTCCTGTTGTTTCCTCCTCATCTCTATCCTGAATGGATGTCCCTCTATTCTGAGGCTGTGTCATCTGGATCTATATTCCCCGCTATAGGAAACATCCACTCCATGTCTACTCTAAATAGGCCTTTCAAGGTTTAATAGGTTTCAATGAGATCTGCCCTTCATTCTTCTAATTTCCACTGAGTACAGACCCAGATTTATAAAATTCTACTCATATATTAACCCCTTCATTCCCAGAATAACTTTTCTGAACCTTCTCTGGAGCTTCGATGGTGCAAGCACATGTTTTTTTAGGTAAGGGGCCCAAAACTGCTCACAATACTCCAAGTGCAGTCTGACCAATGCCTTTTAATCACTCAGCATTGCATCCTTGCTTTTATATTCTAGTCTTCTTGAAATGAATGCTAACATTTCATTTGCCTTCTCCACCTGCAACTCCACCTGCAAGGAATCCTGCAAGAGGACTCTCAAGTCCCTTTGCACCTTTGATTGTTGAATTTTCTCCCCATGCAGAAAAAAATCCTTTATTCCTTCTACCAAAGTGCAAGACCATATGCTTCCCTACACTATGATTCATCTGCACTACTTTGACCATTCTCTTAATCTGTCCACCTGTAGACTCTCTGTTGCCTCAACACTACCTGCTCCTCCATCTAGCTTTGTATCATCTGCAAACTTGGCCACAAACTATCAATTCCGTTAACCACATCATTCACATATAACATGAGAAGAAGCAGTCCCAACACTGACCCCTGCGGAACACCACAAGTCAACAGCAGCCGAGCAGAAACATGGTCCCTTTATTCCCACTCTTTGCCTCCTGCTAGTCAGCTAATCTTCTATCTAAACTAGTATCTTTCCTATAATAACATGGGCTCTTGTAAAACAGTGTCATATCCAACACCTTGACAAAGGTCTTCCGAAAATCCAAAAAAACAACATCCACTGACTCTCCTTTGTTAATCCTGTCTGTTATTTCCTCAAAGAATTCAAAAGATTTGTCAGGCAAGATTTCCCCTTCAAGAAACCATGCTGACTGTGGCCTATTTTAACATGTCTCTCAAGTGCCTTGAAACCTCATCCTTAATAATGGACTCCAATATCTTCCCAACCACTGATGTCAGGCCAACTAACCTATAATTTCCTTTCTTCTGCTTCCCTCCCTTCTTAAAGAGTGGAGTAACATTTGCAATTTTTCTGTCCTCCAGAACCACCCAGAAACTAGTTATTCTTGAAAGATCATTAGTAATGTCTCCACAATCTCTTCATCTACCTCTTTCTGAAACCTGGGATGTAGTCCATCTGGCCTAGTTGACTCACCTTCCTTTAAACTTTCAGTTTCTTCTCCTTAGTAATAGCAACTGCACTCACTTCTGCACTCTGATATTCTCGAATTTCCGGCATGCTGCTAGTGTCTTCCACGGTGAAGACTGACACAAAATACATATTAAATTCATCTGCCATTTCTTTGTTCGTCACTTTCCAGCTGTTTTCCAGCATCACTTTCCAGTGGTTCAATATCCACTCTCACCTCTCTGTTACTCTTTATATATCTGAGAAAACTTCTTGTTTTCTCTTTTATGTTATCGGCTAGCTTATTGTCATATTTCATCTTTTCTCTCCTTGTGGCTTTTTAGTTGCCTTCTGTTGGCGGTTAAAAGCTTCCCAATCCTCTAACTCCCACTAATTTTTCTATGTCCACTCTTTTGCTTTTATACTGTCTTTGACAGCATAAGTCTTATTCAGGGTTCAGCGGGTTTGGGATGAGTTCGCGGGTGCCGGTTAGGAAACTGAAAGGAGCTCTCCTGTAGTGCATCCTAGGCCGGAGCTTACATGCAGGAATGCTATTCATGTGATCTTTAACAAATAAGATGCATCGGTTTCAGATCACGCTGACCTTATCACATCTTATCAGTGGGATTTCCCAGATTAAGTGAAGCTTTTGGGTCTTGTCATTAGTGATATAGAGAAGTTTAAAATAAAGCCTTAGGTGTTGTGGGTAAGATTTCTACATGGCTATCAATAACTGCCTGAGGGCTGCAGGAAGTTACCAGCACAATGTGCATACAGTGTAATACCGTCCAATCACTTCTAACTGCTTCTCTGATTTATCTCACTCATTTTAACCTTGGTAGCATTCTGTAGTATGACTCCTTGACTTAAGATTTCTTCATAAAAAATAAGTATGTATTTTAGTGTATGAGATGTGAAGGGTAACAGATTCCTAAGAGTTTTACAAGGCTCTAAAACATCAAAGCTTTCAGAGGACACTATAAACTCGTACTAACTCTTAATTTATGAACCAGGCCAAAACTTCTTGAAGCCTTAATGTAGACTGCTGTGTACTTTATATCCGCAAGGAATTTCCTTGGGGCTTCTGATCAGCTGTAGCCTCCTTCTGCATGTTTTTGGCCTTTCTGATTCGTTGTTACTATAGATGACTGGGAAATACACAGGGAAACTCCACCTGGAGTTATGTCCTGAATTTTGTTAAAGACATACACTGTAGTTTAGAGAAACAGTTGAGAATAATTTATGAGTGAGTTGGAACTAACAGCACAAGCTGGAGAAAATCATCACTGTCCTGTGGAACCCTCTCTGGAAAAGTGTGATGTGACATGATTCACACATGGTTTTGCAAACTACTGCTTTAATATGATGTGGAGTATTCATTTGTTTTTTTCCCATGTTGCTTCTTCTTTCCTGAAAGTCTTAGCTATAGTGATCCCTTAACATATTATTCAGCCCTCTTGACTATAAGAGTAAATGAATTAATGTAGTCATTTAGCCTAGTTACACCTAGTGGCCTCTTTATCAGGTAACTCCTGTAAAGTAGCCTCTGAGTGCTTGTTTGTGGTCTTCACCTGCTGTAGCCTATCCAATTCAATGGATGCTTTTGTGCACATCATGGTTGTAATACATAGTTATTAGAACCTGTCTGGTCACTTTCCTCGGAGCACTCTCATTAACAAGCTGTATTTACTCACAGAATTGCTGCTCAATGGAAACTTTTCTCAACATTCATTGTAAACGTATGAGACTGGAATCCCAGGAGATCAGTGTTTCAGAGCACCCCGTCCAGCACCAACAATCATTCCACAATCAAAGCCACTTAAGATCACACATTTTTCCCCGTCCTGATGTTAGGTCTGAACAATAATGGATCCTCTTAACCATGTCTGTATGCTTTTATGCATTGAGTTCCTGCCACACGATTGGTTGGTTAGATATTTGCATTAACAAGCAGATGAGCAGGTGTACCTAATAAAGTGGCCACTGAGTGCCTATGCCTCCATTTGGTTCTGAACCTGAATAGGAACTGGGGTTATTCCCCTCCGCTTAACATGCTTGCAACTTCTCAGCCCGCACAGCTGATGGGAAGCTGAATAAGGGCCATCCGTTTTATACATCATATTTACCTTCAACAACATCAACACTAGGGGAGTTTATTTTCAATGTGTTCAGAATGCTAATGCTTCATGAAGAAATAGTCAGAAATGCAGTATCGAGCCATTCCTCTGTCAGACACAATGAAAGGAATACTGGAGTTTGCCTTCAGTAGGAGTGAACTCTATTCCACAGTGGTAAAACATAAAGCTCATAATCCACTTGATTAAATTAGCATTAATGATTTAAGAGTTATCTGGTCTTCCTCACATGGGAAGTCAGTCTTGTACTTCGAGTTTCCCCTTACCATTCTATATGTGTCTCTGGAGATGCCAAATTTTAGTTACGATCATTTATCCTACTACACATTTCCTAAACTAATGTTGGCATATTGAGGATCATTCCATCCATCAGAAACAGATTCTTCAGACCACAAGTATGTTCCTCAGAAAATACAGAACTATTGCAACAAAATATTGTAAATTTATCTGTGCTTCCCAGATTGCAATTGCTTTTATATTATTGTAGCGTTAAGCAACATTTTCAGCTCATTGACTGTGAATGGGCACAACCCAGCATATTTTTCAGACCTTTATTATATCAGGTGTAAAAGCCTTGCAAGTTCATGGTGTAATAATCCAAGTAACTAAGCAACCAAAAAAAGCCCTGTTCTGAAATCAGCTCAGTAACCACGATACAGGCCTTAATTTAGAAGAGTCTGATACATTTCCGCTCTTCCACTGGCAGCCCACCTATAGATTAGCTAAAAGAGTAGACAAATACCAGACATCTCCATAGCTTTCAGCAACTACACTATGTCACTCCACAGAGATAAACACAGACATTAAAATGCATGTCTACATAAACCAGAACCCTGAGGGTCTGATAAGTGCATTGAAACTAAAAATGAGGTTTGTATCTTCCATATATTTCATAACTATTAACAAATCTTAAATATAGTAACTCTTCCTGAACAACAAAGATAATATCAATAGTGTGTGTTTTTATTTGGTCCTCTGTGTTGTCTTAAAGCAGCTTTTGCCAAAATTAATCAGGACTTTTATTTTAACATTCACCAAATACAAAAATTTTAGGTTTTATGTAATATGTTATAGTTCCATTCAAAATATTTCTGTGAATTTTACTTCTACATATGCATTCTTTCATCATTAGAATTTGGCACAAATGATTATGACTGAAGAAACATCTTTAATGAGTATTTGTGGATCTCACAGAAGAATCAATGAGACTAGATATTGTAAACACAAACCTTGCTATTTAGAAAGAAAACTTAGAATCCAAATTACTGAATAAGCAAAACACCCCAGACTAGCAGATATCATCAAAAAAAAACGACGTCAATCGTCACTTGTGTTCTGTTCCAACTAAATACATATGTTCAATTAAATGTAAGGAAGTACGGCGTTTGAACGAAGATTAAATCTGAATTCATTTTAGACAGTCTTGATTTCTGGTCATAAAATTTGGTGAAGCTCTTACCCCACTGTTGTCAGTGACATCTATAACTTTCTCAAAGAAAGATAAAGCAAAATATAAACAAGTGGGAAAGTCTTAAGAGGTAACAGAATTGGAGGGCGAGGCATTTAGTGTAAAACAAATAATTGACAAAGTAAAAAATAATGCAAACTCTATCTCTTATTAGTTAGAAATGTATTTTAATAATCTTGCTTTGTTGTTGGGTGCTAAAAATTCAACTGGTAACTTTTTGCTTTAATTTTATGCATCCTGGGTGTTAATGGCAAAGCTATCACTGTTTAGGATGTTACAAGAGGCAGTGATGTCTGCACTTATGAAGGCATGCTCCCCTTGTGCTGATGGCACCCCCACAATGTGGAAACAGAATGCTTCAGGATGTATACTTAGCAACAGATAAGAAAACTGCAAGTTATTTTCACTTTGGAAAAAATATGGGAATCAGGGAGGAATCTGGAGGTGATAGTATTTACAGTGAGCCCTAGTATTCCTTGCTGTGGTGGCAGAGAGTTGTAGAACACAGAAACACTTCATGCTGCTTCCCTGAGCTTGTTCCATTTGCCTGCGTTTGGCCCAAATCTCTCAGAACTATTCCTATCCATCTAGCTGTCCAAATGCCTTTTAAGTGCTGTAATTTTTCCCGCCTCTGTCACTTCATTCCAGATACTCACCACAAAGTTGTGCCTCGGCTCCCTTTTAAATCCTTCCCCTCGCTCCTTAGGTCTATGCGTTCTAGTTATAGACACCACTACTCAGAGGAAAAGACTGAGACTATCCACTTTGTGGTGTTGCAACAACAACATTTTTGTCAGATCAGTAAGAACAAGGAATTGATTGTTGACTTCAGGAGGGGGAAGTAGGGAGAACATGCACCAGTCCTCAATATCTCAGAGGATCTATCCTTGGCCCAGCATATTGATGCAATCAGAAAGAAGGTCAGCAAGTGGCCATACCTAGTTAGGAGATTGGGGAGATTTTATATGTCACCAAAGACTCTAGCAAATTTCTAGAAATATACCATGGACAGTATTCTGAGTGGTTGACTCAACACCTGGTTCGGAGGCTCCAATGCACAGGATCAAAAAAAGCTGCAGAGAGTTGAAGACTCAACTATCTCCAACATGGGCACTAGCCTACTCACTATTCAGGTCATCTTCAAGAAAGCAGCATCAATCACTGGGGACCTTCACCACCCAGGACATGCCCTCTTCTCATTAGTACCATCAGGGAGGAGGTAGAGATGCACACTCAACACCTTAGGAACAGCTTCTTCCCCTCTGCTGTCAGATTACTTAATTTTTAAATATATATTTCTTATCGTAACACAAATAATTTTTTATGCATTGTGCTGTACTGCTGCTGTAAATTTCATGACATATGTCAACGATGATAAACCCAATTCTGATCCATGCTCTGCATTATTTTATAGACCACAATACAGTCAGCCCTTAGTCTCCAAGGAAAAGAAAACAGTCTAGCCAGTCTCTTATTATAACTCAATTCTGCCTGTCCCAATGAAATCCTTGTGAATCTTTTTTTGTACTTTTTCTGACATGATGACATCCTTCCGATAGCTAGGCAACCAAACTGCACGCAATATGCCAAGAGTAGTCTCACCGATGTTTTGTACACATAAGACCATAAGACATAGGAGCAGAATTCAGCCCAACATGTCTGCTCCACATTCTACTATGGCTGATTTCTAATCCCCCTCAACCCCATTTTCCTGCCTTTGACTCTCTTAAAATCAAGAAGACACCATCATCATCATCATCATGGCTTGGCTTCGCGAATGAAGATTTAGGAAGGGGGCTGCCATGTTTGCTGAAGGCTCGTTAGTGGCCGACGAGGCCAATACGGGACAGGCAGGTCCAACCACAGCAGCTGCAACGGAAATTCTGTTCTGGGTTTGGTGCTGCTGTGTCACAGTTCTTCCTCCTTCTCCTTTTGTCCTCAATGCCAGCCCTGCGTGCATTCTCAAAGGAGGAGACAGACTGATGAATGGTGTATCGCCAGGCCTTGTGATCAGAGGCTAGATTAGACCATTGGCGATGGTCAATGTGACAGGCACCAAGGGATTTCTTCAGAGAGTCCCTGTACCTCTTTTTTGGTGCCCCTCTGTCACGGTGGCCAGCGGAGAGTTTGCCATACAGCACAATCTTGGGCAGGCGATGATTCTCCATCCTGGAGACGTGCCCTGCCCAGTGCAGCTGCATCTTCAACAGCATGGCCTCGATGCTGGTGACCTCCGCCTGTTCGAGGACTTCGATGTTGGTGACAAAGTCACTCCAGTGGATGTTGAGGATGGTGCAGAGGCAGCGCTGTTGGAAACGCTCAAGGAGCCGTAGGTGGTGATGGTAGGTGACCCACGACTCAGAGCCGTACAGGAGGGTGGTCAGTACAACGGCTCTTTACACGCTGATCTTTTTGCTTTTCTTCAAATGCTTGTTGTTCCAGACTCTTTTGTACAGCCTGCCAAACGCGCTGTTTGCATTTGCCAGTCTGTTGTCAATCTCTGTGTCGATCTTGGCATCTGACGAGATGGTGCACCCCAGGTAGCTGAACTGGTGGACTGTCTTCAGCTCTATCTCACCGATGGTGATGCGGGGAGGGCGGTAATCTTCCTGAGGTGCGGGCTGATAGAGAACTTCTGTCTTCTTCAAGCTGACTTCCAGTCTGAAAAGCTCGGCAGCCTCTGCAAAGCAGGATGTTATACACTGCAGGGCTTTCTCTGTGTGGGCAACAAGGGCAGCATCATCGGCCAAGAGTAGCTCTCGGATGAGTTGCTCCAATGTCTTGGTGTGGGACTGTAGTTGTCTCAGGTTGAATAGGCTGCCATCGTTGCGGTATCAGATGTAGACACCGTCCTTGTCATCAAGGTCTTCTGTGGCCCTTTCTAGCATCATGCTGAAGAAGATGGTGAAGAGAGTTGGTGTGAGGACGCAGCCTTACTTTACTCCGTTGCCTATTGAGAAGGGTTCTGAGAGGTCGTTGTTTTGAGAAGTCATCAACCTCCACTTCAAATATACACAATGACTTGGACTCTACTGCCATCCATGGAAATGAATTCCACAGATTTTCCACCCTCTTACTAAAGATATTCCTCCTTATCTCTGTTCTAAAGCAACTTCTTTGTATTCAGAGGCTGTGCTTTCTAGTCCTAGATTCCCCCATTATAAGAAACATCCTCTGCACCCTATCTAGGCCTCTTAATATTTGATAGATTTCAATGGGACTCCCCCTCCCCCCCCCCTTTCATTCTTCTAAACTCCTCTGAGTGCAAGCTTAGAGTCATCAGACTCTCCTCATTATTCAACCTTTCATTCCTGGGATCATTTTCGTGAACCTCCTCTGGACTCTCTCCAATGTCAGCATATCATTTCTTAGATAAGGCGGCTTACCATATTCCAAGTGTGATCTGACCAATGCCTGATAAAGCCTCAGTATTACATTCTTGCTAATATATTCTCGTCCTCTCAAAATCAAAACTAACATTCCTTAACACCAACTCAACCTGCACGTTAACCTTTAGGGAATCCTGTACCAGAGCTCACAAGTCCCTTTGCATCTCTGATTTCTGAATTTGGTTCTTTTTTTGGAAAATAGTCTACATCTTTATTCCTTCTACCAAAGAGCATGACCGTACACTTCCCATTGTATTCCATCTGCTACTTCTTTGTCCAGTCTCCTAATCTGTCGAAGTCCTTCTGCAGAATCTGAGGCAAATAAAATGGAACCAATATAGAAGTAATGTAAATGGGTGGTTGATAACTGGCATGGTCCCATTGTGCTGCAGGGGCTGTTTCTGTGCTGTAACTCTTTAATGTCCTGTGCTTCACATCATCAACCTCCAACAACCACAGCCATATTGCTTTATAATAAGTGACCTTGATTCCTATTGGTGTCAACTTTACCAAAATTCCTAAAGTTCCATTATGCATTCACTCTCAGTTCACTTCTGGAGTTCAGCTCTATTTTATGATGGTTGGATCAAGGGTGTGGTGAGATCTGGAACTGCAATGTCCTTGCAAGACCTGAAACATGCTTGATTTCACTGATGTAATCAACCCTCTTCACTTTGCTGAAAATTGAGCATAAACAGATGATGTATATCGGATAGACACATCAGGGCAACTTCCCGCCTTCTTTGCTAGCTAAGATATTGTAGCTGTACTGGAATAGCCATAAGAGACGGGGTCATTTCTGGAGCATTTGTCTGCATCATCACAGTGAGATTTTGCCAGGGTCCAATGGTGTTTCACAGTATCTTGTAATTTGAATCAAATCAGAGGACTTTTACAATAGATACAGATAGATGATATATGCCAATAGAACTGGCTTGATGGCCCCTGGATGATAGGCCAAAAGGCTTGCTACCATACATTCTACTCCATTATTACATTGAAGTTCATGGAAACTAAAATGCCTGCAGATGATGGAAATCAGAAATAAGAAATGAAAACTTTGGAAGTAAAAACCAGACAGCATCTGAAGAGAGAGAAACAGTTAACTATGTACGGTCATGACCTTTTCATTAGATTGAAGCTAGGTAGTTCATTTTTTTGTTACAGTGGTTTGGTATAAAAAGACAGAATCAGAGCAAAAGGTCCTACAGCCAATAATGTCAGTGAAGACCAAGATGCTTCTGCACTAATACCATCTGTCTGCATGGTCTCTATCTCTCCATCCCCTGACTGTTCTTACAATTGATAGAGACAGAGAATATATGCAAATGGACTAGCTTCTAAATGTCATTTATAAATGTTGAGATTGTATCTTCTTCCACCACCTCCCCTAGCATTGTATTCCAGCCACAAACCACTTTCTGTGGAAAAGAAACTTGCCTCAGAAATCCCCTTCAAACTCTCCTCTTTTCACCTTCAAAGTCCTCTAGTACCTGTCATTTCCATTCTAGGAAAAAAAAAGTATCAGACCATTTGCCCTACTGATACCTCTCTCTTAACCTTTCTTAGGATTCCCTCTCAGGATCTGTGGCTCCAGCGAAAACAATCCAAGTTTGTCCGCTCTCTCCTTATGGCTAAAACTCCCTTAGCTAGGCAACATCCTGGTGAACCTCCTCTGGTCCCTATCCAAAGCCTCAACTTCTAATGCAGTAACCAGAACTGCACACAACCCTCTAAATATGGCCTTTGCTCTTGTGATGTCAGTTCAGTGATTAGCCAGCCTACATTGTTAATTCACACATAAGCCATGCAGGGCAAAGATAGCAGATTACCTGCCTTATGGACATTGGATAATTCACATTGGTCTTTAACGAAAACACGTTATATCCTGGCTTCCATTACTCAAGTTACTTAATTCCCTTGTCTCCCAGGATTATTTAATTAATTGAACTTTTATTCCCCAGCTATCATTGCAGGGTTTGAACTCATAGACCATTTTCTTAAATCACTATATTGCTACACCAATGATTTAACCCTGTGCCACCATAATCTTAACATAAATGTGACTATTATATGCCTAACTTGCTTAAACAGGTGAAGTTCTCACAATTAAATAAGAAGGTACTGGCTTCATATATATGACTTCAGAGAGGTGCCAAAAATCAATACTGATACATTGTAGTATTGAGGGAATCCTTGCAAATGGTACTGACTTAAGGAAATCTTGTCTGTCTTTTTAAGTAGATGAGAAACTTGGTATGACAGTATTTCAAAAAAAGGGCAAGAAATTTCACCATTTGGAACTGACCTGTAAATATCTTTCAAATAATGCTGCTAAAATAAAATTATTTGGTCATTTACGTATGGCTATTTCTTGGGAACTGAGTGTGTGCAAATTGGCTGGCCGGATCCAGATATGAAACATTGATTGAACCAAGCAAGTATTTTTTTAATATATTCCTCTCCTTGCCTTGTGGTGCATCAGGTGGCAACCTTGCCATTTCTTTTGGCATTTTGTCTGTTTTTTATGAGGCTGAATTGCTAGCTCGATGCTCAACCCAGCACGGATGGAAGGCGTGCAAGGAGCCAGCTGGGTTCGAGCAGTGGACAACTCACCTCAAAGTCCAGTGCTGTTGCCACTACCCCATCGGCTGGCCAACACCACCAGCTGGCCAAAGCAATCATTTTGTTGGGCCTAAAATGTTTTGACACGTCAGGACAGGCACTGGGGAAATTCAGATCTCTGCTTTATGGCAAGATAATGCTGAGGTGCCAAGACAGGAACTTCTTTGGACTTATCAGTTTTCCCAAGATAAGGATCTGTAGGGCAGAATGTGCCAATTTGTTATTTTCCCCTTGCTCCTCTCATTGTGTGGTGTGCATTTAAGTGAAATCCGAGGGTCCAAATGGGCACTTGAGCAATGTGTGTACTTAATCAGTATGAAGTGCAACAAAACCTATTTAAATTCCCATATACTCCTTGGCAGTAAAGGCTTGAATTGCACCGTCGAGATGAAATTCCAGCATTGCCCCACAGGCAGTGTCAAGGGTAAGCAGTGCTCAGACTGAAGATACCCAACTGCACACAAATACATTGAAAATCTGTTTGCATTCACTGTGGCCAGCATCAGCACACAATGTTGCCAACATTCTTGCTATTGTTAAAATGTAGTATCACCACTTAAACCAGAGCAGAAATCAATTGATCAGATCATTCCACTGCCTATGCCCCTGCTGTCTGCATTTACCCACATCGCATACAGAGTCTGCTCCCAATTTCCTTCTCGACTCAGAAGCTGGCTGTTGAAGCATAATGAAGCTCAGACAGTGCATTTCTAAGAATCCCTCCCCATTGTACGGCAGGTTGGGAGCAGAGCTTCTACCCCAGTGAACAGAGACATTTCAGAGTTATTAAATGTGAGACAAAATATTAATATAGTATCAATTGCTAAAAATAAAAGAAAAACAAATTGCTGGAGGAACTCAGGAGGGTGAGCAGCATCTGCGGAGGGAAAGGAACTGATAATATTCTGGGTTGAGACCCCTGCATCATGGCCAAGGACCGTGTCTCATTATATAAAAGAAGGAATTTAATAAGAACACATTAAAAGCATTAAACAAAAGCAAAGTAACATTAATGCTGGGGAATCCCAACAGAAGCAGCCTCTATTGTTGGACTCCATGTGGAGTGCATTACTAGATGTAGTGACATCTGGCCGACACCAAATCCCAGACTTGCAGAGGATCAATGAAGAAATAACTGAACATGGGCAGTTCGGAATCAACCACCAGTCTTTGGAAGATATAGTCCTTCATGTTAATAGGCAAAAAGGGAAAATGTAAGATAACACGTTGATGTGAACTGGATGCACTGCAATATTGCATCTCCATAAACAGTTAACAAAATTCATGGATGATGGCAACATGTATATTCATTCCACAGTTATGTTTCTCAAAGATTCTGCAATGACAATTGTCTGACAGCATTTCCACTGGGATTTGAATAGTTTAAATTTGTGAAGAGACAAAGCCTAGTTTCAAATTGATTTTAAAAACATGAGACATAAAGAGAACACACACTGCATTTGTTCAGCAATGAACCTGACTACCATTCTTGATTCATTCCCCATCCCCACCAACTACGACAACTGTGACTTGCGAACTGGAGATCGGGCCACTTGTGGCATGCAGTTTGTACTGCAGGGCCTTGCGAGCTTCCTTCATAGAACCGATTAGAAGCTCTTCCTGCTATGTATGATCCTGTCATACATTAATATATCAATCACTGTTACTTCTGCTCCATATTGGATTCAGTGGCATAAACCTGATGTCTTTTTATACATCCATTTGTTTCCTCCAGGATTTCTGGATATAGATCTTTTGTCTAAAATTTAAGGAAAACCCCAGATGGTGCAGAGTAATGCCAAAGGGTTCACCCAAAGACTTAATTCCTTTGTCAAAACGATTTCCACTTTTCCCTCTGCCAGCATTTTTATTCCCTCGTGCTTAACTGCCCGAAGGCAATTTTATTTAAAAGGAAATTAGCCTTTAATGCAAAACAATTGCCCTAGTCAAGCTGAAACACAACAGATTACACATAATTAGCTAAAACATGGAATCACAATATTAGTAAGAAAAATAATAAGCACATGTGTGAGTGATATTTAATGCATGGAATCTAGATATGGCTTTGTATTTTGCCTGTGGATCAAGTTGGAATTCATCAAGGGAAGGAAAAAACAGCTTTTGGACAAGGCATATCAGTAACTTCAGTAACTTCAAACACAAAATAGTTTGTCTGTAATCTACCTCAAACTATTATTGGTTAAAGGTATTTTTCAAACAGATTATTGATGCATATTAAAAAGTAATGATCAGTTATTGTTACATATGCCAAATTTATATAATCTATTCTTGTCTAACTTATTTCAGTTCTTCCAAACCAAATTTGATAATTTCCATAGACCAGCACATATGAAATTATTACTCAGATATATCTTTCATTTGTTTTGTCATATTTTTGAATGGTTTTGTGAAGGAATATGAGTCTGCACCAGATGAAACTGGAATTGCTAATGGTAGGGAAAGTAGTTATGGAAATTGGGACACATTCCAGAAGTTTTTCACAACCAAACTTGGGCTTACCTTCATAATCTTGGCAGTGTGCCCTAAGTCTCACTATGTAACATGACATTGCAATTCTGCATATTTTTAATCATGAGCTTCTCTACTAGATACTGCCAGTTTCAGTGTGGACTGCAGTTAATCATGAACTGCACAAAGCGTGGATGTCCTTAAAACATACACAACTGTTAACACAGTTAAAGAAAAAAATAATCATCCTTCCCACTCCAAATCTGGATGACCAGAAGTGTAGAAGTAAATGAAGGAGCATCCCCTGATTCTATTCAGACACATGTTTTCTTTATCAGAGAGCAGAATCAAATTTTGATCTTGTTTATTTCAATGTAATATTTGTAACATATTATTTTAGAGACACTATGTTGAGCACAAATGCTAAAAAAGAAACCATAAAGGTAGCATTCTTTTGATTAGAATTTGCGCTAACCTTTCAAAACTTTATACAAGTAGCTATCAAGCTCCTCAGTCAAATTGCCCTGGGAGCTGAGTGTATATTCCTTCAGATGTCTAACAAGCATTGAACACGACTGAGGTTTATAGAGACACAGAAATCAATAGCATGGCTTCCACGAGGCATATAGAGAGATTAGACATCCCAGGAAAGCACAGGCAGATGGATAAGAAAGTCATGACTGAGAATAGCCTAACAGGTCTGTAGGTCTGGCAGTGATCCAGCCCAGATAACCTCCACTTGCCCAGTGAACCAGATACTGTGGAAACATCAAATTTGTATTTTTATTTGACTCTGCTCAGTGGCCTAAAGGGGATCAAATTTGACTATGTCTAAATCAGCTGGGACTTTTGTGTTATAGCAGCCGGATGACTAGAAGTGAAAAGGCTTTTGGCAACAGTATGATATTTTAACCTGGAGAGTATTAGATTTCTAAAGTGTCCACCCTTAACCTGCTGCGATTCTCAGATCTCCTTTGTCTGCATCCATTCTGCTCCATATTAGGAAATTACCTATTAAATTACACTATGTGCTCATCAATATGATAATTATGTTAAATTCCATGAAATACATTCTAACTTCTTAGTAACATAAAAAGTCATGCAGAAATGTATCAGTTTGTTCTTCTGTGAACAGGAAACAAACAGGTGATTTTTGAAATATTGTCAAAGCTGCATTCCAGTAAAAGCAGAACATACAAAATTGTGTTTCTCTAAGGAGCTGTTCTAGCTTATCCCATCAATATGCAAATGAAGATCAGATGCCTAAAATAATAAACACAATACTGGATTCAGAATAGCTTGTATTCTTTCATACAGCAGAAACAAGTTAGGGAGTTTATGCTGCATGGATCATATTAGTGGAAATATCTCCAAATCTCTTACATAAATAAATGACTTCCTCTAAAGTTTTTAAGAAGTTTAAGAAAAACAAAACACCTTGGAACTTCCATCTTGTTCACTTAGTACACAATACAAACACTACCTTAATTTCGGTAAAACCTGAACGCACTTTGATAACCGCCAGACAGCCTCTCAGTAGCAAAAGCCTACTGGCGAAAGTGAAACATTGTCTGCTTCTGCCATGACAGTTATGTTCAAAGGTTTGCAAGTCATATGACTGAAGACGTTTCAAAGGATTAGCGATGCATTCCAGTCCTATGAACTATGAAATACAGATATTTTTGTGTTGAGGATCTTTCTTGAAGAAGCATTAACTCAGTCTATTACATGCAGCCTGCAGAAAAGTTGCAGAAGCATTTAGACGGGTTTGGTCCTCAATTATCAAGTTAATGAAGAAGTATCACCAGGAAGTCACTCTCAATCAAAGCCATCAAAAAGTTAATTACTGCATCCAAACAATATTTAATTAGATTCACAAGGGCAAATTAAATGATTTACATGTTTACTTGGAAGGAAAAAAATCTAAGCATTCCTAAACGTGGAAAATTAGTTACAACTGGAAGTTTTGCTTTGAAATTTAAAGGGGCAACATCTTCATGGCAATACTTTTGTCTGGTCACAGTAACAACATAACCAAGATGCAACAACCGATGTTGTGTCAATGAACAGGCACATAACTTCATCGGTTCAACTCAAAGCTCCTTTTCAGATGTGTCATTGTCATAGAGAATTATAATGAATTCTTGTATAGTATTCTGTGCTTTTCCAGTCTAACACCACAGCATACTCAGTGGGAGGACAGTAGATATATTTCAAAGAACAAACTTTGCGCAGTGTTTTGTGTTGTTTGAACTAATTGTATAATTTGAGGGAATTCACCAGAATCAATATTTACAATTCAATCACATATGTAATTGTAGAACTTAAGAAGTACACACAGTGGCCATTTTATTAGGTACCTTCTGTACCTAATTAAGTGCCTACTGAGTGTATATTCATGGTCTTCTGCTGCTCTAGCCCATCCACTTCAAGGTTTGATGTATATTCAGAAATGCTCGTCTGCACACCACCTTTTTAACATGTGGTCAGGTAAAATTTTTATGGGTTCCAGCACATGTAGGAGTGAAGAGGAATGAGAAGGTGGATGAGTTGGCAAAGAGGGTGTTAAAGAAAGAAAATATAGAAATGCACATTAGTGTCAGTAAAGCAGAGGTTAAGTGTGTAATCTGGGAAAAAAATCAACCAAATGTGGCAAGAAAGATGGGACAGGGAGGGGAAAGGGAAGCATTTATATCAAATACAAGAAAGGTGTTGCAGGTACTAGGGTAGATAGTGGATACAGAAGAGAGGAGACTGTGTGGACTAGGTTAAGGCTGGGCCACTGTACATTAAACAAAACATTGAAAATGATAGGGAAACACCAGACAGGATTGTGTGAGGAACGTCAGGAAGAGGAGTCAGTAGAACATGTAGTTCTGAGTTGCAGGAAGTATGGGATACAGAGAGAGATGATGAGAATTAATCTAAGGGAATTGGGGGTTCAGGAGTTCACATTAAAAGGGTTGCTGGGCATGGGTGAGAAAGCACAGGTCAGGGTATTTTTAGTTTTCTTAAGGGGTACAGGGGTTTTTTATAGGATATGATGAATAAGCAGGAATAGGGTGCTAGAATGGCCAAAGATGGGAGGATAAAATGTAGGTTGGGGTATATATGTGTGTATGATTGGGTGAAGGAATTTGGAATGTAAGTCTATTGCACACTCCGAAGCAGAAGGTGGCGATAATGCACCATTACGCTGGGTGCCAACCACCCTAAAACAAGAAGAAGAAAAAGTGGTTAGCTAATTTAGAGTCGCGTTCCTGTTGCAACATGCGGTTATTTGAGCTACTGTTGCCTTCCTGTTGTAACACGTTGTTATTTACTTTGGTCCTCTCAGTTTGGCTATTCTTCTCTGACCTCCCTCAATAACAAGGCATTTTCACCCACAGAACTGGCACTCTCTAGATGATTTTTTTGCACCATTCTCTGTAAACTCTCGAGACTGCTATGTGTGAAAATCCCAGGAGATCAGCAGTTTCTGAGATAATCTGTACCCTCTCTGGCACCAACTATTATTCCACAGTCAAAGTAACTGAGATCATACTTCTTTTCTTTTCTTTTGTTGCCTTTGCCCCCCCTCCCCCACAATTCTGATGGTTGGTCTGAACACCAACTGAACTTCTTGATCATGTCTATACGCTTTTATGTATTGAATTGTTGCCACATGATAGACTGTTTCGATATTTGTATTAATGAGTCGGTGTACAGGTGTACTTAGTAAAGTGACCATTGAGTGTTTATCTGTGCTAATTTGATGTTTTCAAGTTGAATCCAGAATAAAAATCTTAAAGATCGCTGCACCTTGAATTTCTTAGAAAGTGGGCTCTGAATCCCACTTGACTTTTAGAGTCTAGAACTATTAGAGCAATAGGAGAGTGCCAATAGACATTACAATGTACTGAAAACTTCTGTTGCATTGGTTTGGTACTGTGGCCAGAAACAGAGGTGGGTAGGGAGGTAGAGGTGGTACTGGAAGATGCCTAGTTGTTTAGAGGAAGAAGGAAGGTATGACTAGGAACTGAAAGTTCGGAATGGGCTGTGGGACTACAGTTTGGAGGAAGAGCGGATGGATTAGGATGAGAGGCTGAGAAAATGGAATCAGGATTAAAAATATCAAAGTGGAAGTGACAACAGAATGGAGCCTGGGGCTTCGACAACCATGAAGTTGAATTGCAGGCTGGGGATTGTGTGGGAGGTGGCACGGTTGGTACAGTTTTATATGAGAGTGTAAGTGTCCAAAGCTAAGGGTGGATAATATATTTATCAGACACATGTGCCAGTCTGACACTGCATGAGGAAGACCAGTTTGTCGCAAAAACTTTGAAGGGAAGTAACATTAGTACTGTAAAACTGACATAGTAATCAAACCAAGGGCTTGTGTGAATAATTCCCAAGGATCAGTCACACTGTACCATCCTACACCAAACCAGTGGGTAGGGGATGACCTGCTGTTCACTGGGAGAACAGCCTGTTGTAGATCCATGTATTCTGTGGTCTTCCCCTTGAGCAAGAGTAAATCATTAATCCATAAGACCTAGGAGCAGAATTTGACCATCTGGTCCATTGAGTTCACTCTACCACTCGATCCTGGCTGATTTGTATTCCCTCTCATCCCTATTCTCCTGCCTTCTCCCGTAACCGTTGGTGCATTTACTGACCAGATTCTGCTTTAAATATACCCAATGAATTGGCCTCCACAGACATCTGTGGTAATTAATTCCACAGATTCACCAAACTCTGGCTAAAGAAATTCCTCCCCATTCCTGTTCTAAAGGGACAGAGTTCTGAAGTTCCTTCTACTCTAAGGCTATGCCCACTGGTCCTGGAACTGCTCACCGATGGAAGCATCATGAATGACTATTGGGTGTTAGAGGCTGAAACCTAGCTCCAGCATCCCCTCCCGATCTTTGAAAGACCACTGCTGTCAAGGTTTTTAACTTTAAGTTTTTCTGATGTTGAAATTGACTTAGTTAATTATATATATTAACACACACTATGAAATAGAACAATTTAATTACACATTTTTTAAAATGATTAGCAACCGTATCTAGTCATGGTTGATATACAGTATATATTGTGACTCCATTCACTTGGATGCCTGCCATAAAGTCGAGGGACCAGAATGTATACAGGCACTCAGCTCAGCCTGTCCCTTCACCACCACCAGACTCTGGTGAGTTCAGGTGCATCAGGCTCTGAACACCAATGCAGTCTGTTCTTCCACACTGTGGGGCACCCCTGCAAAAGTCAATGATACATTGAACTACTGAGGTGGTTGTTCATCTGCCGGCTGTGGAACTCCAGCCAATTGTGATCCATGCTTCACTTCATAAATAAGTTGTTTCTCGGATTTGTAGCATTGAAAGGATTTATAATTCTCCCCCTTGGAAAGAGTGGGAGGATATTGGGGAGAGGATCGAGATGGAAACATCCCACCACTGAAGCATGTTCCTACTGTTTAAATGATAAGCAATATTAGCAGAAATACAGCAGCAGGTTGATAGCCAAATTAACCTGGAAATAGTGCAAAGTGTAAGGTAAGTAAACATGTTCTCCAGTAAATAGGGAATATAAACACAGAACACAGAACAATATAACATGGGAACAGGGTCTTTGGCCCTTGATGCTGCACTGAACTAATTTAAGATAATGGCACCTAATTTCTTCTGTTGGAACATTATTCATATCCCTTCATTCTCCGCACATTCATGTGCCTATCCAAGAACCAAACATCTCCAATCACCACTGCTGGTAACGTATTCCAGGCACCTGCTACTCTCAGTGTAGAAGAACTTAACTCCACACACCTCCTTTCAACTTCCCCACCTCACCTCAAATGTATGCCATCAAGTCTTAGAACTTTCTACTGGTGTGATAAGTTGACAATGCAAGACTGGAATAGTTGGTATTCTGTCAAGTATCTTTTATTTAATGATAACTTCTGGTGTTCACTTCCAGTATTCCCCAGCAGAACAGTTGATTGACCACTCATTTCAGAGCCTGATCTGCTTCTGTAACATTCATTTCAATAAATATAGAAGTCAGATGGCCATTATCTCAAGAAAAAAAAGAAAGATTCTCATTTATATATTACCTTTCACAACGCAGGGAAGGATGCTATGTAAGGCATTTTGCAAGACTTGATGAATTGTGCCAGCAAATTTGGACACAGTTAGACTTCAACAAAGAGCAGTGACCAGCTGAACTGATTTAGTGTTGTTGACCGAGAGATAAATATTGCCTACTTTTCTTTGGAATAGTGCCTTGGTATCTCTTGCATCCATGTGAGAGAGAAGTCAGGGCCTTGGCTCAACATGCTGTCCTACAGCCTTAGTCTAGAATTTAATACTTAGTCCCTGAAGTGACACTTTGAACCCTCAACCTTCTGATCAGAGGCAAGAGTTGTCAACTGAACCACACCACCATAACTTAGGCAATACATTGTCATACAAAAGGGTTAGAGCCTACTGTCTAATCATTAGGCCTATATATTGTATGATGCAAGTAAACTAAAAGCTGAAATCTATTGGATCCAGTGACATCAGTTCTGAGGTTGTTTAATCTGCGCAATTGTAGTTTATAACATCATCCTAGTCCCTTGATTGCATTACAACCTCGTAACTCCTTCTCACATATTTATTATTCTACACTTAACAAACCTTAACTAGAATCTGTATTTACAGTATACAAATATTGACTGCATTTGAGGGCTGTACCAATAAATTATTGACAGAAATGCCTGGGAGCACATTATAATGCTGAAGGCTGAGGGCATTATAGTGCACTAAACATCACTTCTATAACCCGAGGGACAATGGTTTACTTTATAGCTTGAGCACTGCAGGCAATATTTGATTTATTATACTCTTGGACTGAATTTATTTGTAAAAACAGGAAACCTTTGCACCCGCTTTGCACGGGCCTGCCCTTTGAGATGTCAGCTGGCAATAGTCTCTTTTCTATTCCTTGGCAGCATCCTTCTCTGAAGACTATTGCTTGCTGACATCAATTAGCAGGATGTAGTTACGACTATTTCCATGCACGTGATGGCAGTTCAGGCAACCAGTATTCAGCTGCAGACGGTGTTAAAAATAACACATTTCAACTTTTGTGCAGTGTGAGATGTTTGGATGTTACCATCCTTATATTGACCGTCTGAAGTAGTTAAAAAAACAGTTTTAGCAAATGTTCTGTTTCCTATACATACTACTGCAATACATTACTATTTAAGAGTGATTTGCCTTTGGAGTGAATTTAAAATGACAAGCTTGAAATAATAATGTTTCTAAAAATGGTGACTGCTTTCCTGCAAAGACAGCTACCACATTTGAATCTTTTGTTCATGTCTAATCAGCAATAATAGCACAACCATCCACTTAACCCTGTCCACTCTAGCAGTTTTCAAAAATCCTTAGCTTTTGGGAATGGTTAGCAACTGATACTCAGCGAGTAGCAAGGCAGTGCTTAATGGCAAAAGCTTCAGATTGCCTGAATTATTATGCACCTAATATATAGTTTACAGTATATTTTCTTAATAGACTTTCTGGCCTTGTGCAAGTCATGTTATCACCAATGCCTTCTAAAGAAGCATGATAAAAGAAAAGTAGATGGCAATCAAAGTGTTAAATCAATCTTTTCAAATGATCACATGCTGACCAGTAATACGAGTCATCCATCGGGAAATTAGTTACAAGAGCATTGCAGGTTATTACTAACAAGTTGTTAATTAACTAAATATATGGATTCATATAGAGCACTGTGTTGTATTGAGGACTCTTAGAATAATGCTTTTAGAGGAAATATCCTCTCACCATCTGCTGAGGCAATATATCTCTTAACTAAATGAAATGCATGTGATATTCTGTAAACATGCCACAGTTCTGTTATTATTGACTATTATTCTACAGACATATATTTGGCTAATTTTAAAATCAATAAGCATTAAACAATATTGACCGGAAACACTTATTTAAAATGCAACCCCTTGTTTCAGCTTTTCTGTGCTGCAATATGATATCGATGGTTTTATATTGTGATGTCAGCACTTACTAGTTACAAGTGAAGTGATTTTCTGGAAAATAAGTGTAAAATTAACAGCTGAATTAGAAGTAGGTAGAAACTACAATTTCATATATATTTGCCGCAGGAAAAATGTCCCAGCGATTAAAGCAGGCAATGCAAGATTAAATCATGTTGGGAAAATTTCATGAAATATTATATACTTCCTTGCATAATACGTGCTAACAAAATAGTTCCAGCTCTTCTCATTGCTACAGATAATTCAATTCTTTGGTTAAATGCAAACATTAATTACTTGGTATCCATTCAAATTAGTCTTAAACTATTGACAGTGTGCTCAATATTGGGCATTTAAGTAGTGCTGGTGGAATATGTCTGTTCCAAATCCACCTAACAGACTTCCATTTGTATCATTTCCAATAAGCATGCAGCTCAGCGTTTATTTCTGTGCAAATGGACGGTGGTCATAACAGCCCAAACTGCAGAGAAAAAGAATGAGAATGGAGGCTTTCCTCAGAGGAACTGTCTTCCTTCGCTTCTCGGCCTGACCTTCCCTCTGTCAGCAACATAAATCTGCTCCACCTGATAGGAGATGGGCTTTTTAGAAGCTCTGACTGTTCTTTGAGGAAACACTTCTATGAACTCTGGCACAATAAATAACACCACCTGTAATATGTCTTTGGAAGAGTGTCAAGTCTCGCTCTCCTGCCATGAATTTTTATTTTATCATTGAGTAGATGAATTCCAAGCACGTTACTGTGACTGGATTTCTTTCAGATCTTGTAATATGAAAGACTGAAGGCTGAAGTGTAGAAGCTGGGTCCAAATATGAATCAGATGGCTCATGAAATATATGATTGTGCCTCTAAAAATAGCACTCACAGCAACATAAATGATAACCTTACTTATCCAGTAATTTTCCACATTTTCATATTATTTATCATTATTAATACCTGCAATGAATAGATACATATTAAACCAAAGGGGAGGATTATCCCTCCACTTATTTTATGCAGTAACTGTTATTATGAATACACTTCTGTTATCCCTTAATTGTATCATTGTCAATTTCTATTAGTTATTTAAGTAGCCTTTAAAAATAGTTGAGTAGTGTACTGATGACAAAGGAGTACAAATATAATTATATTTCCATTAAAAATCACTTTGAATTCACACTGCAGTAGTACCTTTGGCAAGCAGGATCTTTAAACCCGGGATCTGAAATTTGGATAGACATCCAGCAGAATGCTTGCATCCTAAAGAAGTGGAGAGATGACCCCACCCTCTCCAAAGTATCTAGCTGATCTTCCTTGATTATTGACCAGGCCACATAAAATAGAAAACAAAGGTCAGCATAATGTGCTGAATGTAAACAGAATGGAAGAAAGGTGTTGCATTGTGAACTGAGCACAGAAGAGAGAAAAATGCTTATACTGTTTTAAAAGTATGTACTTATTAATAAAATTGTAATGGATGAATTAAGAACACAGCGCCTCCAGTTTCTTGCGGAATGCATTTGAAACCTGCTTCCTGTAAAGCTACAGAAGTATACTCTTGTCTCCTGTGACTCAGTTTGCTGAACTCATACACACTGTAAAACAAAACACTATAGAAATTTGCACATCTACATGAAACAGCCAGTTGCCTGGGAACAGACACAAGAATTCAATAGGCATAGAAATGTGTAGGTTATGGTGTAGGAGCAAAAGCTATTTAAATACAAGTTACAATGACAAAGTTGAAAATAGAGAAAGCATATTGGAAAGTAATAGTATGCCTTTTGACTTATCAATTATGTAAAAAAATCAGTTCAAAAGCAATGTGGATATCATGTCGGAGGTAATTAACATGCACTATTATACTAAATAATCTACTCCGATTAATCACAGAGTAATTAAAATCTCCTTACATTCAAAATAATCTATTAAAATTCCAGCTGCTTTTTTCTTTTTGTAATAATTGCATGACAGCAACATTGCATAAAAATGGATACAACTGATTTTTCAGTTCTTAAAGTGGAAATACAATTTAAAACACTTTCTTACTTGCCATGACATATTTATTCTATTTATTTCTCTCCCTCTCTTCACCAATCACTGATTCTTTCTATTCTGTTATTCTTTAAACAAGTCTTCTCCCATAATTATGGCTTATTTATTTCTTTCCCTTGTCTTTTGCCTTTTAAGGAATCACTTTTCTCTAGCTGTTTGCCCAATATGATCCATTGTTGTCATAAATCTGTCCCTTCTTCTTTCTAAAATGTGCGTCCGCACATAGCAACCTTAAAGTTCCCTATCTATGGAAAGAAGTGTATTAGTTCCCTGATGGTCCTTTGTGGTGATCTGGCAAAAATACCATTCCTCTTAAACCTGACTCAATTAGTGCATGAGACTCAATTAGTGCTGTCTTTTAATGCTGTTGCTGTACTTTTTTTGAATAATTTGCTGTTAATTAAATAATCCTTCCATAATGGACTGTAATAGATTATGGAAATAATCTGATTCAACACCGACTGTGAATTCAAATTGTTTAGATTCCAGTACAATGTTACAGAGGAAGTTACAAACATGTCACATGGTACAAACCCACACTGAAACTGGATAGTATTTTTGTTGAATATATTTCTTTAAAAAAGTCTACTAGTGCTTTTTGTAAAATATTTGGAAAAATTAGCTTTTTATTGAACAATGATATGATGCATTAACTCTGCTGCAAAAGTGTGTGTGCTACATGGCTGTGGCCTAAATCTGATAGGAGGTTCATTGCAGTTCACATTGAACATTAACAGAATAGTGCCTTGCATTTAGATCCTTGGGGGTTCACCATGTATTCATCACAGACCAACATCAGAAGCACAAGCACACAAGTTGCATTGAAAATTCTGTAAAATAAATTCAAGGAGCAATTTAAAACAGAACAGATTTTCACAGAATATGTTACGTTAATTCTGATGATCAGGCTGAATTCATATTGACTGAGCGGAGTAAAGGGCAAGGCTTGAAATTAAGGCTGTAGCCATATTAGGCAGTAGGACGAATGGCTGACAGGAGCCGATGGTTTACAATGACACAAATTGGTCATCTAAAACACAACAGAAGCTGATGGCTCACATACTGTGCCTTATGTGTGTGCAATTCATTGTTGAAGCAATTTATTTTAAAAAAAGACCCTGCTGAAAAAGCTGCCTACCAATGCTGTGATTCTATGGAATATGCTCATGCAGCCATTGGAGCAATCACATTCCCACTGTCGCTGGTCTTTTTCCAGATATCTCCCGAGTGGACCATAGCTAATGTAGGATTTTATTTATTAGAAGAGTTAAGATCAAATAATATCATTCCCTCATGAAATAAATTTCCTGCACAAATCATGTTTCCAATGGAGCAAAATAATTTGTCATTTACTTGAGCTCATCTGTTATGTAATTAAAAATGATAATCTTATGATGATTGCTTGTGACAAAAATGCAACGATACCATTGCCTCAAATATCCTCTTTTTAAAGCTGGAGTATTGCTCCCCAATGATCTGTTTGTCCATTTCATGAATTCAGAATCAACCAACCATTAATATGTGCTGTGCTCATCTCCCTTCAAAGTACATTCCCTAGATAGTTTGAAAGAATAAAAAGAATGGTAAGATGTGAAAATGTAATTACACAATCTCCAAAAAAACACTAGCAGGATAATGTAAACTGTATAATAATGTTAACTACAGCTAATATTAAGTACAGTTTATTAGAAACAAAATAGTGGCAAACTGATAGAAAAGGGAGGCTAGATTGTGTACTGTATAAATTTTCAATTGGTATCAAATGCAGCTTATAATAGTCTTCCTGATTTTGTACTGGTTGCAAAATGAAGTGGCCTATGCATTTCATTACAACTGTAGCAATTCTCTTCGGCAGCCTGCGTAGTCCAATTTTAAAAACATTAAAAAGTGTCATACAAAATCACCCATGAATAAATCACCATTTAACACTTTAAGTACCGACAATTCTCTGTAGTGTTAGAAACATGGCACTTTTTTGCGATCATGTTTAACTGGTGGAAAGATGAACTGTCACAAATGTCTTATGAATTAAACGGACCTATGGAACCACAGATCATGTCACTGCTGACTGATGATAGACAATGCATCATTGTTTCATTTTTCACATTGGTTCATAGAAACTACTGCTGGCTGGAAAGGGTTAAATGAATAGAGCCATTTTGTTGACAATTTAAATTCTGCAGAGACAGCAGCATATGAAAATGCTGCAGTGTTTGCCCATTATTATCATCTTCACCCCCCCCCCCATAAATGCTTCGATAAAAGGCCTGTCTGGACCACAAAAGGAGTGACTCCTTTTCTTGGATCATAACTTTAATGCACACATGACTTTGCCTTGCAAACATAACAAAAAGGAAACGATTGTGCTTATGCTTTTCTCACATTTCTCTTTCAGTGCATTATTAATATTAATAAATTACAAGCCACGAAGCACTGCTTTTAGTCATTTGTGGCGCAGTCTGGTTGTTTAGGAAGGATGGTCACTGTGTCATATAAACAGGAAAGGAGCTTGCAGCACACCAGCAGCATACGAATGTCACAAAATGTGTTGTACATGTCTGGGTGGTTTATCTCAAGGCAGCAGCTGTCTTTGCAACTTGTGAAAAACATGGAAAAAAATAGATGAAGAAAAGATTTTCCACAAACGTGTTGCAAGGCTGGAAAATAATCATGAATTTTCTGTGGTTGTATCACCCTTACCTTCTCTTCAGAATCCTAATTAATATTTCCAAATTAATAAAGCAATAAAATGAGTAGATTGGATTCATTAGCACCTGTAATTCATGTGCACATCATGCGGGAAAGCAACTATATCCAGGATAGAATGCATAATTGATTGCTTTCAGGTGAAATCAAAACCTTCTAGAAATTGCATAATTCGCCTTAGCATGGCTGAGGCTTTTTGCACATGAAAGTTTCCACCTTGCCAACACAAAATGGAGCTTTTGGCTGCAGCCTCCAACACTTACGGAAAATTTACAGCATGAAGAAAAGTACACTTAGCTGCTTTGTTGCATGTGCTTACATATAGAGAGATTCTGAAGACATTGGGAAACTTGACAGGGCAACCCCTAAACTCACTGTAGCCTGCACAAACACCTTTCATAGTTTATAGAAAGTGCTTAAACTAACAGAAAATACTTTTTTAAAAACACTTTGCTCATGACATTCTCATTCAATGGCTGCCTCAGTAGTGACACCACTGGCAGCTCTCTATTCTCTGAAGCATGCCAGCAATGAAGCCAGCAGTTGCCACACTATTGTCACTTATCTCCACACGACTCAGGATGTCATTCCACCTAACTTAGAAAACAGCTGAATAACACTAATGTGTTCAGAATCATCTATAACAGGAAAAAACACAAAAATCAAATGTGTGCAGTTTTCAATAAAATGACACACATTAATGGCTTTCTCATTCCTCTTGTCACAGCGTGATTGCGGTCTAGATGTTACAAGGCTGTTATTCTTCAGTTTGAGTTCACACAAGTATCTCTAACGACCCATGAAATTCTCTTTCCATAGATAGGTTGGCTTCAGACTACTGCCCAGAGCAAATTGAAGTCTGGAATGAATGACTTTGGGGCATGGGTGAGTGTGCTCCCATGGGTGAGAAGCCATGGTGGGAGGTGAATTAGTATCTTTTCAAAGGAGAACTTAATTTTTCTGAGTCTACACATTAGATCTGGGTGGTGCAATGATCTGCTGGTAAATCAGTCCACTCTGCCATTGATTCAAAGTCCATACATGGAGCCTAGTGGGCTGATAGACAATGAGTGACAGGTGGAGATGGATGGCAATGCAAATGCTGGATTCTGGAGGCAAAAAAACAAGATGCTGGAGGAACTGAACGTGTCAAGTAGCATCTGGAGGGAACTGCAGAGTTGGTATTTGTGATTGATGCCCTTCATCCTGACTCAGTATCAGGTGCCCTATTTCTGCTATCTTCTCTCTTTTCTTTGGAAAC
The DNA here is from genome assembly GCF_963921235.1 of Mobula hypostoma. Classification (NCBI taxonomy): domain Eukaryota; kingdom Metazoa; phylum Chordata; class Chondrichthyes; order Myliobatiformes; family Myliobatidae; genus Mobula; species Mobula hypostoma. Next base: position 50,319,497 of record NC_086110.1, read on the forward strand.
AATACTCTGTACAGTCAGAACAAGACTTAGCTCTGAATGAAGTGATACATGAAAGGTGAAGGAAGCAAGTCTCTGCTCCTTCCAGTTTCTGAATGCTACTTCTCTACGCACGTAGAAAGGTGATCTATTCATGTGTGTCATCCCTCTGCCCATGCAAGAGAACAATATGCTTTCATGCATCGTTCCCTCTATCTATGGAGAAAAGTTAACTCTCTGCATTTTGCTTCCCTTTAGAACAGCAAGCTACTGTTGGACGGCAATCAGCACCCATTTGTGCATCAACTTGATACTGAGTGTCATCTTACCACTTGGTAATAACAGTAGCAGATTCTTATGAGAAATTTCATTTAGCCCTTCAAGCCACTGGCTGGACGAGGGCAACCTTGTGCAAAAGCAACAACACATACAAAATGCTAGAGCAACTCAGCAGGCCAGGCAGCGTCTAAGGAAAAAAATAAACCCATATTGGGGTGAGCCCCTGCACCATAGAAACTGCCTGGCCCACTGGATTCCTCCAGCATTTTCAGATGTTCTCTTGTTTGTATTAAGACTCTCACCATGTCACTCTAGCAGGTGTCAACTTAAGCAGTTAGGCATTGGTTTTCAGTACTACAACCACGCACTTGCAAAATAGCATGCATCATCTCCAGATTGATCTCCCAACTCCTGTGAGAGATTGGAGATGAGCTCTTCCATACTCCTTACCAACCCCTGCATTTGACCGAACAGTCCTGCATCTTGCTGTGCATCAGCATCAACCTTGTCCTGACATCATCCCAAATGCACACATTCATCCCCAGTGGGGCAGTAGGGAAATACGGATTCTCCCTCCTATGACCACAGTACCTAAATCTTTAGGCCTGGAACTATATGGCTACATGCTGGTTCCTGATATAGAAGTAATATCCACCTTAGGATCTCAACCTGTGGACCAGACCTATCTTTTGCATATTTACTTTGAAACTAATCGCATTATGATCACTAGATGCAAATTGCTTCCGTACACAAACTTCTGTCATCTGCCCTGTGTCTTTCCCTAATAGCAGTTCAAATATCGCACACTTACTCGTTGGGACTTTGACGTACTTATTAAAAAAGCTTTCTTGAACACTTTTGATGAACTTTATCTCATCTAGTCCTTTTACAATATGGGAGTCCCAGTCAATGTATGGGAAATTAAAACCACTAACTGTAACAGCCTTCTGCTTCTCACAACACTCTGTGATCTCTCCACAAATGTAATCTGGATATTTCTGAGGTGGAGGTCTTTGATATCAGTAATCATGATGCTTCATCGTCACCGTCTTCATCATCAGTACTACTGTCTTTCTCCTGCTATCCATCCAGTGTTCCCTCCGACTTCTTTCACTCACTTTCCTCATCTTTCAAAAAAAGGGATAATTGCATTCATAAGCTACTGTCAAAGCACCTTGTTGGTGATGCAAAAGGAGTTCTTGCAACAAAGGTGTCTGCAAGGATCACAATGAAATATCGGAGTGAACATCCTTGAAAGATAGTGGATTTCACCAGCAGTGATGTTGGGTTTGGTGCCCCTTCTCCCCATGAGGGCCAAAGCAATCTTCTCTATAGGGCTGAGGTACTGACATTGGTAGGAAGCTTCTCGTTTGTGGGATCTCCCTCCTATTCCTTGCTGCATTCACCTCAGTGGAAGAGTTAAAGGACAATGAGAAAGATTTTCATTATCTTACATTGGAGAGATGACCATCTGTGAGGAGGATGGAATAAAATGTTACTGAGAGGAGGAGAGGGGAGTATGTGCACGTATGTGTTAGTGAGTGTGTGCATGTATGTGTTAGTGTATGTGTGTATGCATGTGCATGGGTGTGATTGTGTGTGTGTGTGTGTGTGTGTGTGTGTGTATGCGCATGCACACGCGCATGCATATGTGAGAATAAAAGAAGAGTATTTCTCCTAATCTACAGTTCACTTTCGCATATCAGACTGAATCATAAAAGTCCTTCTAGACCTGCTCCATGTTTGATGGCTTCTCATTCCTAGTGGAGAATACTATAACCAGCTTTTTTACAATGCTAACCAAATAATGACATTAGTGGGTCCACTGAACCCCAGGCATGCAGGACCTTCCTCCTGGCCTCTATTTCTATCTCCACAAATGCTCCTCATACGTTAATATTTTCAACCTCGGATCATTCCTGTAAGCCCTTTCTGGAGCCTCCCCAATGCCAGTACGTACTTCCTTAGATAAAGAGCCCAAAACTGCTCCCAATATTCCAAATGCGGTCTGCCCAAAACCTTATAAAGCCTGTGTTTATATTCTAGTCCTCCCAAAATGAATGCTAACACAAGCTACAAGTTAACCTTTAAGGAATCCTGCCCTAGAACTCCCAAGTACATTTCAATTCCTGATTTCTGAATTTGCTTTCCTTTTAGAAAGTAGTCTGTGTCTGTGTTCCTTCTGTCAAGGTGCATGACCAGACAATTCCTACGTGGTGTTCTATTTGCCACTTCTTTGCTTATTCTCCTAACCTGTCCAAGTCGTTCTGCAGAACCCCTTTTTCCTCAACACTATCTGCCCCTTCAGCTTTCTTTAACTTCACAAACTTGTTCAAGCCATGAATTCAGTCACCCAGACCATTAAAATATAACGCAAAAAGTACCTGACCCCTACAGCAGTCAACCAGAAAATGGCCCCTTTAGAACATAGAACATTCTCCGCCTTCTGCAATCAGCTGATCTTTTATCCATGTAATTTTTCCTGCAATACCCTGGTCTCCTATCTTGTTTAGTGGCCTTATGCATGGCAGCTTGTCAAAGGCTTTCTGAAAATCCAAGTAAACAACATCCACTGGCTCTTTTTTGTTTATCCTGCTGGCTACTTCCTCAAAGATTGCAACAGATTTATCAGGTAAGATTTTCTCTTAAGCAAACCATGCTGATTTTGGCCCATTTTATTGTGTGCCTCCAGTCCCCTAAAACCTCAGCCTTAAAATGCACTCTAATATCTTATCAACCACTGAAGTCAGGCTAACTGGACTGTAATTTCCTGTCTTTTGCCTCCCTCCTTTCCTAAAGAAGGGAATGACCTGTGGGACTTTCAGTCCTTTGAAACTGTTTTCAGATTCCAGTAATTCTTGAAATATCACTTCTAATGTCTCCAATTTTTCTTCAGATACCTTGATCAGAACCCTGTGCTGTAAACCACCTGGGTCGAGGTGACTTATCTACCTTCAGAACTTTCAGCTTCCTAAGCACCTTCTCCTCAGTAGTAGCGACTATACTCACTTCTGCCCCCTATCGCTTGGATTTCTAGCATTCTGCAAGTATATTCCACCGTGATGACTAATGCAAAATTATTCAGTTCATCTGCATTTTCTTTGTTCCCCATTACTGTTGGACGATGCTGAGGATGTTCTACAAGTCTGTGGTGGCCAGTGCTGTCATAATTGCTGTTGTGTGCTGGGGCAGCAGGCTGAGGGTAGCAGACACCAACAGAATCAACAAACTCATTCGTAAGGCCAGTAATGTTGTGGGGATGGAACTGGACTCTCTGACGGTGGTGTCTGAAAAGAGGATGCTGTCCAAGTTGCATGCCATCTTGGACAATGTCTCCCATCCACTACATTATGTACTGGTTGGGCACAGGCGTACATTCAGCCAGAGACTCATTCTACCGAGATGCAACACTGCCCATCATAGGAAGTCATTCCTGCCTGTGGCCATCAAACTTTACAACTTCTCCCTTGGTGGGTCAGACACTCTGAGCCAATAGGCTGGTCCTGGACTTATTTCCATCTGGCATAATTTACATATTATTATTTAATTATTTATGATTTTATATTGCTATATTTACACTCTATTCTTGGTTGGTGCAACTGTAACGAAACCCAATTTCCCTCGGGATCAATAAAGTATGTCTATCTATCTATCTATCTATGCTACCTCTCCAGCGACATTTTCTAGTGGTCTGATATCCACTTTTGCCTCTATTTTACTCTTTATATATCTGAAATAACATTTGGTATCCTCTTTTATATTATTGACTAGCTTACCTCCATATTTCATTATTTTAGTTGCCTTCTGTTGCTTTTTAAAAATGTCCCTATTCTCCAGCTTCCACTAATTTTCGCCATATTGTAGTCTTTTATGCTGTCTTTGACTTCCTTTGCCAGTCCAAGTTGCCTCATCATCCTTTTAGAATGTTTCTTCTTCTTTCAGATGAAATGATCCTGTAACTTTTGAATTATTCCCAGAAATTCCAGCCATTACTGCTCTACCATCATCCCTGCTACTGCCCCACCTCAATCAAATTTGACCTGCTCTCCTCCCATGCCTTTCCAGAAACCTTTTGACCACAACTCTCTTCGAATCCAGCATCAAAGTGATTTTTTCCAATCTACCTGCAAATTGGAATCCCCATGACTAATGTAACATTGTCCTTTTTTCTAACTCCTACTGTAATTTGTACCCACATCCTGATTACTATTCGGAGGCCTGTCTCCCATCAGGTTCTTTTTATCCTTGCAGTTTCTTAACTCTAACCACAAGGATTCTACAACCTATCTCCCTCTTCCACTCCCCTCCTCACCAATTTCTTCACCCTCAACAATTTCTCTTTGGGGTCCCACTTTCTCCAAAGTCAAGGGGTAGTCACGGGCACTTTCATGGGCCCCAGCTATGCCTGCCTTTTCATTGGCTATGTAAAATAGCCAATGTTGCATGCCTTCTCTGGTAATCCTCCACAACTTTTCCTGCGCTACATAGACGACTGCCTTGGTGCTGCTTTATGCATCCGCTGTCACAACTACATACTCTGCCATGGGTTCTATGGCCCTTGCAGGTGGGCTGCAGAATGGGTTAGCAATCATGCTCATGAGCATGCAAATTCCAGCCAATTAGTGTTGCATTGTGGTGATATTTAACTCCCTTCCTCTCATTTCAGTCTTGTCAAGAATTGACCAAAAGCAGAGCAACACCTACGCATCCTGCTTGTCGTTGATCGGGTTCCAGGAAAGAAAACTACATCTAACCTGACCCTGCTGAGGATTTATTTAGTAGTTATTTAATATTAATAGTTAGTATCACCACTGTACTGACATTAGCTATAGTTTGACAGATCTAGTTAATGGCCCTGTTTGCCTAGTGTTTATTGTTTGTCTTTCCTTATTTTCTGCACTTCTCCCATTAAAGTCAGTGAGCTGTTGGTCCACTTCAGTCTCAGTCTCTCCCTCTCTCTCCCCCTCCCTCCCTCCCTCTCTCTCTTCCCCGCACCACCCCCGCAACCTCACTTGGGCCATTAGCATCCATCTTGTCACCCATGCTGAGCTTGTCAAATTTGCCTCCAACTTACACCCTGCCCTTAAATTCACTTGGTCCATTTTTGACCCCTCCCTCCCCTTTCTCGATCTCTCTGTCCATCTCTGGAGACAACCTGTCTACCAACATCTTTCACAAACCTACCGATTCACATGCTATCTTGACAATACTTCTTCCTACCCTGTCTACCGTAACAATGCTATTCCTTTTTCTCAGTTCCTTCATCTCTGCCTCATGATGTGTTCCCAGGATGAAGTTTTCCTTTCCAGGATATCAGGGATGTCCTCCTCCTTTAAATAATGGGAATTTCCTTCCTCTACTGTTGATGCTGCCCTCTCCCACATCTTGAATGGCTTCCAGAGCCATGGTTTGGTTGCTTGTCCTTCCTATCGACTCCACTCCCACCACATAGGGAGCAAGAATCTCAGACCTACTGGAGAAGCTCAAAGACTGTGGCTCCTCTGGCAGCACCTCTTGGATCCCCCAAACTGGCTCTCTCACAATCATATCCTCTTGTCCCTGGCCACAGATTGAATTTAAAGAGTTAATTTAATAGGTGTGATCTGAAACACGGTGTCCAGTAACTCTCCCCCTCCCTGTAGAGTTTGATGCACAGATTCCAGGTCACCAGTTTTAAGAAGCCAACACTTGCTGAGGCAGTGGTCACCAAGAGCCACAATGGGGTCCACCACCTCCCACATCATGCCACTGCAACATATCACCTGGTCTAGCATCCCTACTTCATTTAATTCGTTGTAATTTGGTATCTTTTCAATTAACTACTATTAAAAAATTATCTGTTCTTACCTGCTACTCACTTGTGCCTCCTTGCTGAAGCCTTTTAAGCCAAATCCTCAGAATCCCATTCCTACGCTGGCCTACTCTCAAAATGGCCACTCTGCTTTACCCTACCTTCATTTAATCAGCTGAATTGCCACACACATAGCCAATCACACACCTGAAAGAAAGCCGCTAGCTTCTTCCCTTTGCTGCTTTGGCTGCTGCAACTGGAGAAAAACAAGCACCCAACTGAAATAAAAGGGCAAAATCTTCCTCAAAAAAGTGCACAATATGTTAAGTTTAGGCCTTTCTCTCTTTCCTGCTTTAAACTTGGTAAAGTTTCCTTTCCTCATTATAAACCCTGTAGGTCTTAGGATAGATGCTTTGACCTAAGCATTGAAGAAGAATGGGAGATCTGTTCCTAATCGTTTGCCATTGTTCAGTCCAACCACCAAGAAGCTTGCTGGAGTGACTCACCCTCCGACTCATTGACTCACTGATTGTTTTGGCTGGTATTACAAAATAAAGCACATCAACTGGCATCAGTTAAAAGAAAATAGTCAGGCTGGTAATCCACAATTGCCCATTTTGCACTAGCAGTCCAGGACCAATTTCCATACTTATATTACAACAGAAATTACAATTCCTCAATTCTGCAAATGTCCTTCACTCCACTGCCAAGATCAGAAACTTGCTGTCTGTGCGATACTTTCACATTGCGACATTATACTCCTTTAATTAACATTTTAAAAACAATGGCAGAGCAATCACCAAATAAATGAATGCATGGCCACGAAGCAAAGGGAAAAATAGGAATATCTAACCAAGATACATAACAATCATACATCTCAGTTAGATGTGTAGGCTCTCAGTCATATTTTACATTTTACTGAAAATTTAAGCAGTTGTTTAACCTCCACTGGGTCCTGCAGTAAATGAGATAACTGAGCTAAATCAGGAAACTGTACAGGTTATTCTTGCTACACTATTTGCAATTGATGGCTGATGTGCTGCAAGCTATGTGATTGATTATGCCACAGAAATAAGCTTAATAAATAAAAAAAAATACTAGGTGCTAACCTGAAGCAACATTCATAATTAGTAAGGTGGAGGTGTGACTTCTGGTTTACTGGTGTTACAAAGCGAAACTCAAACATATTGTGAATTCAAAAAAAAACTCAATAAATACACAATCTTCTTATTCATCTTTGCAATCAAAATGTATATTGAGCTTTGTGCAAAAACACTGCAGGTCCGAAGGATAACTGCTTATAAGAGGCTTTACAGCTGCTGTCCACCAATGGGAACTCTTCTTTGTAAATAGCTCACATTAAGTCATGACCACAACAGTTTCACAAACTGTAGATTGGCTTCCATTTTTCCCCCTGTTGTTAGATATGCTCTCTGGAATTATCTGTGTGTTCATTCAGTAGGAAAGGCAAGTAGAATCATCAGATTTCAGTAATCTTTGCTGGATTAGTTAATGATAAGTAATAAAGGTCTAAGACTCATTCTCCTATTCACATCCATTGGTGTCATTTGTTTCAATATTCTACAATGTATCTTGCTTTGCAACTGAACTAATGATAAGCCAGAACATTGCTATGAACAGATCTTTGTAGTATTAGTACTGTAAAAACACGTTAGTTGCACTGTAAATACTATTCCCTTCTTCATTGTTAAATGGGCAAATCAGGTGTTAAATATCCCTTTGTTGAAAATTGACAGAACAATAATCTTGTTCTAAATTTCTAATTTTCAGTTTTATAAACAAGCCTTTGACATCGGCGTTTCCAAAACCAGAAACATGACAACCAGCTGAAGACTTTTGTTACTAGCAGTAATTAATTACAAAGTGCAAGTTCAGTTGAATAATAGTCAGGAATAGCCTGCTCTGAAAATTTGATTCAAATATCTCATTAGTTGCTACTGGAAGATGATTGAATTGCAAAGGATGGGAAAAAACTGCAATGGTAGGAACACATGTAGTATAGTGGTGGCTTTTGATTTAAGAAGTTTCTCTATTCACATTGTGCGCATGCTGATAAACTAAGGCTGCTTGTTAGTATAGCATGCAATTCAATTTTCTATGTACCCAACCCATTATCAGATCAAACAAATCATTCCAGCACATTTTGTCCTGGTAATTCAACGGAGGAGGTCATTGGCATTGCATGCTAGTTATTGTGACAGCCTCAGTTATAAAAGTCTAGAGTAGGGGTTCCAAACATGAGGCCCACAGACCCCTTGCTTAATGGTATTGGTCCATGGTGTGAAAAAAGTTGGGAACCCCCTGGTCTAGAGTTAATCTAGAGTGCAACATAGGCCAGTCCAACGTTGCAGTCATCTGACCTTCATGGATTGGGTAAGAGATCACTGGGTGACATTCGGGGCAGAGCAACACTTGAGTTTTCCCGTTGTGAACAAAATCCTTTGAAATAAACTGCTGTCGATTTACCACTATGCTAGTCAGGATCAGCAGCCTCATCACACAAGTTTCTAACCTGTGAGCTTGTTACCCTGAGAGTTATCCTGAACTCTCAAGAAACTCAAAAGCAGCTTGAAAACAGCATGCATAATGTCTAGAACCCACCCGCCTTTTGCGCATATGCTATTGATCAAAGGCAAAGTTAAAGATTCGACTGAGCAAATAAGCTTTCCTCAGCTTTTAACTGAAATGACAAGGAGCAAGCAGGATGGGAAGAAACTCTCAGCGGAAGGATTTTACAGGGATGTAGAGCATCACCTTTAGTATTTTTGTGCTCAAGAACCCCACATTTAGCTATCTAAGATATTAATTTATTGATCCTAATTTCCTCTGTAGGACAAGTATCCTTCTGGTCCTAGAAAAAATAACCCAAAATAGATCTGTGTCAAATGGGGGAGGGGAAGCGACATCTGACTATTTGCTGTCATGTGGGCATTAAGGAAAGAACTGCCATACTGTGCGAAAGGAAATCAATAGCAATGCACTGTGGTACTTATACAGTTTGTGGGTCAATAAAAGAAGGTTGAAGTTCCTTTAATTCGATTCTCGGCAAAGTGTACCTTTGCCAATCGTTAAAGTTTAGTGAATAGTACTTGCACAGCACAATCCACAGGTCCATATCTCCATTGCCAATATTCAGCAAAACCTTAGCAGTTAGATACCATTTTCACAAGAGATAATTTTGCTGCTATCTCAGCACCATAAAGCACACGCAGCAATATTAGAAATCATCCCTTTCCAAGACTACAAAGGTTCAGTAATTGAAGGACAGAACCAGCCCTGGGTCCACTGGATTTCTGAATCAGAATCAGAATCAGGTTTGATATCATCTGCATATGTCGTGAAATTTGTTGACTTTGTGGCAGCAGTACAATGAGATACACAATAGTAGAGAAGAATACCGAATTATAATAAGTTAAATTAAATAAGTAGTGCAACAAAACAGAAATTAAAAAGGTAGTGAGGTAGTGTTCATGGGTTCAATGTCCATTCAGAAATAGGATGGCAGAGGGGCAGAAGCTGTTCCTGAATCGTTGAGTGTGTGCCTTCACACTTCTGTACCTCCTTCTTGATGGTAGCCATGAGACAGGCATGACCTGGGTAATGGGGGTCGCTAATGATGGACGCCGCCTTTTTGAGGCATCAGGCCTTGAAAATGTCCTGAATACAATGGAGGCTAGTGCTCATGATGGAGCTGACTAAGTTTACGACTTTTTGCAGCTTACAGCGACCCTGTGCAGTAGTCCCCTCTCCCCCCACTACTCCATACCAGATGGTGATGCAGCCAGTTAGAATGCTCTCCATGGTACATCATTAGCAATTTTCAAGTGGTTTTGGAGACATACCAAAGCTTCTCAAACCCTGAATGAAACATAGCTGCTGTTGTGCCTTCTTTTTAGCTGCATTGATATGTTTGGGCCCGGGTTAGATCCCCAGAGAATTTGAAATTACTCACAATTCCCACTTCTGATCCCACTGTGAGGACTGGTCTGTGTTCCCTTGGCTGACCCTTTCTGAAGTTCACAATTAGTTCTTAGGTCGTACTGATATTGAGTGCATTGTTGCTTGAACACCACCCGACTAACTGAGATATCTCATTCTTGTATGCCTTCTGGTCGCCACCTGAAATTCATCAGTTAATTTATGGATGGCTTTTGAGCTGTGCCAAGCCACACAGCTGTGGGTGTAGAAAGAGTAGAACAGGGGGCTAAGCACATATTACTGAGGAGCACCAGTGCTGATTGTCAGCGAGGTGGAGATTTTTTTTCCAATCTGTATAGATTATAGGAAGTCAAGGATCCAGTTGCAAAGGGAGGTACAGAGGACCAGGTTCTACAGTTTATCGATCAGAACTTGCATTGGCTTTATCAAATTTGAAGAGAAGGAGGCTTCTTCAGTCAATGAGGTTAAAATTAGTGTACACATGCAAGTTGGTCCTACTTCTGCATGAACTGAAAGGCAGAAATCTGTGCCTTTAAAGTTGTCACATCAACTTTTTCTGATGTTACTCATTTCCAAGGTTTTCTGCAGTTTTTATTCAGTGGAAATTGTACTGCTGAGCTTCCAGCGCATAAATGGTTAAAGTCAAGAAGTTTTTCAAGGTCAACAACAAATTAGTGTATTGATTGCATATTAAAGTGTCATGTGATTAATATACCTTTAGAAGTAATTAGTGTTACAGATCTACACTTTAAATAATGCATCTCTGAACACAGACACCGTGTCAATCTTATTAAGTGAGACTACATGTCATATCACATGAAAACTAATTTGGAAACTGGGCAAGCTGCCTGCTGAATTTCTAAAAAAAAATGCATTCCAAATTAGCTACAGTGACATCTTTACTCCGTGGAGTTAAACACTGATCGCAAAGAATAAACTAGAGCAAATTGGTGCCTGATCAACAGAATTAAGTGAAAAAAAAACACATTCCTTGTTGATATTCCCTTTGCAATGTTACTCCAATAAGATAGTCTCAAAATGGGAGAAGGAGGAAGGACAATCAGCAATGACTTAGGCCATTTCCATGGAGCAACCTCCAGCTTTGGAGTCCACTTTGACCTAGAAATTAAATTGTGTGGCACTTTTATTTTGCTGCTGTGTAATTGAACATGTGTTCCTACAGAGTTAAATGTGTTTATGACCACTTTGGGTGGTTTCAATCAACTGCAGAAATTAGACCAGGCATTTCCTGGCTTGAGTCATGATTTCCATGTCAGTGTGCATCGCATTATGACATTCACTATGCATTGTTCTTTTTGGAAAATTGTTGGAGAAATTGACCATTTGGTCCCAGGAGAAACCACAGGCACATCCAAGACAATTATTCTGCACAGCACTGGGACCTTACTAAAGCACATCCCATAGTTAAACTTTGACCTCCCCTCTGCCACTCTCCAACAAATGATGTCCTTCCTGACCTTCTTCCTAATCCAAACCTCACCCGTTCCAACTCCCAACTCCCAACTAATCCTCCAACTGGGTATTGTCCTTCCCTGAGCCTCGAGTTCCATGAAGCCTCCATTGTAGCTTGCAATCTCCCCCTTACCTCATCCCTGACATCCACTCACCACAGGCCTTGATCCTGATTGTCGACCTGTCTCCTTGCCTTCCAGATCTCTCATTCAGGGAAAACATGTGGTCCAAGCTCTGATGATCTCTTCCTAATGGCAGCGCACTATCTGTGAAGATATCTAACAACAATCTCAGATGTTCAGTGAGCCATGAACAGCAATCATGGACTTGCTTTTTCTCTGTCATGGTAAGTGGGGTACAATTGGACCAGATTAACCGGGTACAGCTGAGTGTCCCTGTGGCTGTGACCCAGTATTGGGATGCTTGTTTGAGATCTAGATAGTGGAGGGGTTGAAAGCAGCAAAGTTGATGGTGTTGCCATGACATAATCTCCCTTGTTTCAAACCATATCCCCTTATTGCACACTTCCTTCAGACTTACCATCTATAAGTGGAGCAGATATGATCCCTCAAGTCCTCTCCCAATCAAGTCGTCAACCTGCCATTATCCCGTTCTCGTTTCAGATTCCCAAAATCTATAGCAGGAAAGTCAGTGCTCGCAGAAGAAGGGACAAGATAAACATACATTTCATTTCCATTTCGCAGTCACAGGCTCAGATGATAAGCCATCAGAGTAGAACTAGAGACCCAAGATGGTGCAGTTGCTGGCAGAGAGTGTAACCACACAACTCCTTAAGGCATCCATTAGTCTTGCGAGACCATGGATCTGCACCTGGAAAGTCTTCACTCTTCAGGGTGCAGGCCTGGGCAAGGTTGTATGGAAGACCAGCAGTTGCCCATGCTGCAAGTCTTCCCTCTCCACGACACCAATGTTGTCCAAGGGAAGGGCATTAGGACCCATGCAGCTTGGCACCACATAACAGCCCCAAACATAACTGACTTAGATGCAGACACAAGAGATTCTGCAGATGTTGGAGATCTTGAGCAATAGGTACAAAATGCTGGAGGAGCACAGCAAGTCAGGTGGCATCAGTGGAGGGAAATAAACAGTCAATGTTTCTGGCCAAGACCCTTCACCAGGACTGGAAATGAAGGAGGAAGAAGCCAGAATAAGAAGCTTAGCTGACAGAAGGAGTACAAACTGGTAGGTGATAGGTGAGACCAGGTGAGGGGGATAGTAAGGAGGAGGGATGAAGAAAGAAGCTATGCATTGATTGGTAGAAGAAGTAAAGGCTGAAGAAAGAATTTAATAGGAAAGGACTGCGGACCATGGAAGAAAGGGAAGGAAGAGGGTAACCAGAAGATGATGGGCAGGAGATAAGAGGAGAAGGGGTGAGAGGGAACCCATGTTTTCCCACCTTCTTATTCTGGCTTCTGCCTCCTTCTTTTCCAGTCCTTTGTCTTCATTAACCAGTTATTCCCCTCCATAGATGCTGCTTGACTAGCTGAGTTTCTCTAGCATTTGTGTGTGTTGCTCAAGGTTTCCAGCATCTGCAGAACCTCTTGTGTTTTTATTTTCTGCATTATTTGCTCATTGTCTACGGATGTGCGGGTACCCACCAGAATCATAAGCCATGGCATGCGTCAGCAGTCGAGAAACATAGAAAAACCAACAGCACAATACAGGACCTTCTGCTCACAAAGCTGTGCCATACAGTCTGTGTCCCCTTGATTTGCTGTTGGAGTTCAAATGTAGGTGAGACTATGGGCCACTGAGGAATGAAGGCAACATGACTGTGGACTGGAATTAACATGTAAATTTCACTGTTTAGGATTACAAATGAACTGAGACTGAATGTGTGCAATTCCTCTGGTTCCTGCATGTTACATTTACAAAGCAATGTTCACACCCTGCGACATTCAAGGTGATGAGGCACAGCCTCTCACAGGAAAGAATGAAAGGTGTGAAGAGAGAACACCTGTGCACGCAGTGCTTGGTGGCAAATTGCGGGGTGTTAAAAATATTTCCAGCTTCTTCTCAGAATGTACCAGAATACCTGAAGTACAGAATCTCAGTTATTCTTCTTTGTTGAGGTTTACATCAGATATTTGCTCCGTGAAGACCATGGGTGGATATGACCTTCTTTAAAGTAATTTCTTCACCTCAGACATTCAAATTGAGACTCCTGTATCAAATCCAGAAACACAGATGGACATTTATTCCTGTCTCACAACTCACTCCAGTAGCGAATTTAGCCCCATGTCACTATGTTGCACATTGCATAACTATTTTTTTATCCAGAAAAAAAGCTAAATCAAATTTATTTTATTTCTTGAGCCAATGAAATTTCAAGCCTCTTTCACAAGGGTGCCCTGCCACACCCAAGGAAACTTCTCTGGGAAAATCAATGGTTTTCAGCAGAATGTTGGTCACCAGGTTTGTTGCAAACCCAACCTATAATTAAGAACTAATTTTTTTATTAATGTGACTTCCAAAAAAGAGGCTTTTTACCACACGTTTATGCAGTCACAGTCCTGACGTCATTGACACCTGCAGTAAGATGCATGCTCCAGAGGACACTTCAGATACCCAAGGTTTGCTTCCTTTAACCTGCATGTTCCTTTCTCATTTGTTCAAACCAAGGATTAAGAATATTTCACAAGATTTACGAAGCTCCCTTTATTTTATCATGACCTCTCAATCAGCAGGTTGTAGGGTTGTGGGCCTCAGATTTAATCTGTGAGTAGGAAGGTTTACATAGCCAGAGGCTGAATCAAATTGTGGCAGAGCAGCCTAGAATGCAGGTCATGCAATGAAGGGGGTTTTCTCGTGTCAGCCAGTCATCAATATTTTAGCTCAACAGCATTTACTAGAGAATCAGCAGCACTTCTGATATCTGGTGGCAATTTCTGTCTAGCCACTGTTCCCTTTAAGGTGAAAAGTGATGATTTTGTTTTAAAAAGCTACAGCCTGGGACTGAGCCAACTTAAATTTTGAACAACATTTTGAATGGGCAGCCTGCATTGTGGAACCTTGGTGAGTCTTATTCTTTGTTTGATATTGGTGCTATTCATTTGTGTCTGGGAGCATAGATCAAAAAGGCCGGAGATTTCTGGTGAAAGTGATGTGAATTGATCATAGAGCAAGAAGTAAACTTCATCAGCACCCATGGATTAGCAGTTGTATGTAACCTGGTGAGTTCATGACCACTTTGGCTGAGGACTAAACACTTTGGAAATTGACCTGAGCCCGCAGTCCAAGATGTGGGCTGCAGCTGTATTCAACTTGCACACTCGTGCTGGCATATCGTTCCAATGTGGAGTGCATCAAGGAATACAGCAGATAAATCTGGATGAGAAGTTGCATTCAAGGGATTGCATGAGAGGGAATCCCAGAGATTAGTACTTGAGTCATCAGCAACAAGGTCAATTCTAGCATTGACACCTTATCTGAGACAGCTTCTGTTCATCAATCAGGTTCCTCTTTAAAACCAACTGCAAAATATCATAGATCTCTGGCCCTGCCTCAACTTATCTGAAACTCTCATTCTTGACTTTTTTTACCCCTAGACAACACTGTCAAAGTTCTTGGGGTCAGTTTCTATGCATTACCATCCATTAACCTACATTTGTTGGCTGTTGTGTAGAAAAGGTTTAATCACATTCACAATGTGGTTAGTTGACTCTGCTGGAGGTTTCCAACCAAGTGGAAGTAGAAACAAACAGAAACATTACTGACAGCTTGACGAAGAGAAGTATGCATGGTATTATTAGAGCTTCAAGAGCTCCATCCTTAGAATTAAATATCCATGAAACATCTTTCATAGCCACTGTGGTTATTAAGACCAGAGGACCATATAACCTAGGAGCACAATTAGGTCATTTTGCCCATCAAGTCTGTTCCGCTATTCCATCATGTCTGATTTATTTTCCCTCTCAACTCCATTCCACTGCCTTCTTGCAGTAAGGTACAGAGATGTCAGGGGTAAGTTCTTTTAGGCAGAGAGTGGTGAGTGCGCGGAATGGGCTGCCGGCGATGGTGTTAGAGGTGGATATAATAGGGTCTTTTACGAGACTCTTGGTTAAGTACATGGAGCTTAGAAAAATAGAGGGCTATGGGTAACCCTAGGTAACTTGTAAAGTAAGTACATGTTCGTGTCATAAGGGGGCATTGGGAGCAGACCCAAATGCAAGACACAGACACTGAATTACTAGGAACAGGACTAGGTTTATCAAGAAAGTAAGGGAAATCGGGAAGAAACGACGCTGGACATTGACATGGGCCCTGGACGAGACTAGGATTCAGGGCCTGGGATAGATCTTGGACTAGAAACACGGGACCTGAATGTGGAACAAGGAACAAGGAGCCTGAACTAGGAACACGGAACTCTGGAACCAGAGCCTGGACAAGGACCCAGAACCTGGGTCTTGGTTTGGACTTGGAAGCTGGGTCTTGACTTGGAACCGTAACTCGGGTCTAGGCTAGGACTCGGGACTAGGATCTTGGCAAGGACAGGATGTGGCTAGGCTACAGGACAGGACGAGGTACCCCAGCACAGGACAAGGAATCTCTAGCACAGGACGAGGAATCTCCAGCACTGGGCTGGGTGAGGAACTGGAAGTAGATGAGGACACAATGCTCAGATTTGGACAGGGCTGGAACATGGTGCAGGGACTTGGTCTTGGAACACGGGAACACACAGCCTTGGACTTGGACTGGATGCTTAGAGCCTTGGATGTGGACTGGACGCTCAGAGTCTTGGACGAGGTACTCCAGGGCAGGACGAGGTACCCCAGGGCAGGACGAGGTACTCCAGGGCAGGATGTGGCTCTTGAACTAGGTCTGGCTTGGCTCTTGGAATCGGCTTGGTTAGGCTCTTGGGTACGGAGCCGGGACTCTTTCTTGGAGCACAGGGCTGGGACTCTTTCTATGTCGCAGGGCCGGGACCCTTTCTAGGATGCAAGGCCAGGATGACTGCCGAGGACACCTGCCAAGGTAACCTGCTGAGGTAAACTGCCGAGGATTTGGATGGGGATGATCCAGCACAGGACGAGGAATCTCCGGCACCGGATGTGAATCTTCTTTGACATGGACACTAAACACAGGGACACAAAGAAACAATTCCAAACTCAACGATAGATAGTTCCTTATCTTGGCATGGCAAGACTCCAGTCTCACTCCAGCGGTTGAACTAGATGGCGATACAGGCGAGGACACAGGTGTGGTTGCAGGCAAGGTAGCAGGCGAAGGTAACAGATGAAAATTACAGATGAAATTTAGTGCCGAAGTAATTGTTGAGATAAACTACCAAAGTAACTGCCAGGGATTCAGATGGGGAGGGGAAGGGAACAGTCCAGCAGGGAATCCTTGGTTTGAGAGGTATTTATGTGGCAGCCCAAAATGAGAATCAGGTGCCTCAATTAAGGCACCCAATGGAACAAGGGAAAACAGGAAAACCCAGAACAAGGAATCGACGGACCGGACCGTGAACTGGAATGCGGACTTCATGGACCGGACCATGACAGTTCGGCACAGCATTGTAAGCCGAAGGGCCTGTATTGTGCTGTAGGTTTTCTATGTTTCTATATAACCTTTGACAATCTGATTAATCAAGAACTTATCAAACTCCATCTTAAATATACTCAATGATTTGACCAGCACAGCTGCCTGTGGCAGTTGTTTCCATAGATTCACCACACTCTGGCTAAAGAAAATTTTCCTCATCTCTGTTCTAAATGGATGTACCTCTTTTCTGAGGCTGTGCTCTCTGGTCCTAGACTCACCCACTAGAGGAAACATCCTCTCGACATTTGCTTGCTCCATCATATTGTGCAAAGCTAAAAGAGACTTATCCAAAAAGACTACCGGCTGTAATTGCTGTGAGAGGTGCTTTCACCAAGTACTGAGCAAAGGGGGATGAATACTTCGGAACTGCTGACATTTCTGTGTTTGAATTATTAGTTTTTCATGGTTTACAGTTTTTCCTGTTTGTTGGGCTCTACTGTGAAAAAAAAAGGAGCATGTGATTCACGAATAAAAATTCTCAGTTAAATTGATCAATATTTCTGGCTGTAATGCTTATTCATGTGAACAAAGGGTTTGGGGCTGAATACTTTTATAAGGCACTATACTTCCTCAAAAAATTTGAACAGGTTTGTCAGGCAAGATTTTCTCTTTAGAAAACCATGCTGACTTCGGCTTATTTTATCCTGTACCTTCAAGTATCCTAAAGGCTCATCACTAATAATGGAATCCAACATCTTTCCAACCATGGAAGTCAGGCTAACTGGTCTATAATATCCTTTCTTCTGTTTTCCTCCCTTCTTAAACATTCGCATTTTTCCAGTGTTCAGGAACCAGTGATTTCAGAATCTAGTTTTTCTTGAAAGATCATTACTAATGCCTCCACAATTTCTTTGGCTACTTCTTTCAGAACCCTGGGGTGTAGTCCATTTAGCCCAGGTGACTTCTCAATTTACAGACTTTTCAGCATCCTAAGCACCATCTCCTTAGTATTAGTATCAGCATTCATTTCTGGGTATTCTGCTAGTGTCTTCCACAGTGAAGACTGATGCAAATACTTATTAAGTTTGTCTGACATTTCATTGCCACTATCTCTCCAGTGTCATTTTCCAGTGGTACAATATCAATTCTCATCTCTCTTTTACTCACTTATATATCTGAAAAAACTTTTTGTATCCTCTTTTATATTATTGGTTAGCTTACCTTCATATTTAATCTTCTCCCTCATTATTGCTTTTTAGTTGTCTTCGTTTGGTTTTGAAAAGCTTCCCAATCCTGTAACTTCCAATTAACATTTGCTATATCCATTACCCTCTCTTTTGCTTTTATGCGGTCTTTGACCTCCCTTGTCATCCACGGTTGCTCATTCTTCCTTCAGAATATTTCTACATCTTTGGGGTGTACCTTTCCTATGCCTTCCAAATTTCCCTCAGAAACACTTTCTGCAATCATCCCTGTTAGTGTTCCCTTCCAATCAACTTTGGCTAGCTCCTCTCTTATGCCTCCATAATTCCTTTTTCTCAACTGTAATACTGATACATCCAGTTTTGGCTTCTCCTTCTCAAACTGCAGAGTGAATTAGACCATAAGACACAAGAACAGAATTAGGCCATTCAGCCCATCAAATCTGCTCCGCCATTCCATCGTGGCTGATCCCGGATCCCACTCAATCCCATACACCTGCCTTCTTGCTATATTCTTTGAAGCCCTGACTGATCAGGAAACTATCAACTTCCATCTTAAATATACCCATGGACCTGTCCTCTACCGCAGTCTGTGGCAGAATATTCAACAGATCCACTACTCTCTGGCTAAAAATATTTCTCCTTATCTCTGTTCTAAAATGTCACTCCTCAATTTTGAGGCTGTGCCCTCTAGTTCTGGATACCCCCACCATAGGAAACATCCCTTCCACATTCGCCCTATCTAGTCCTTTCAACATTTGGTGGGTTTCAACGAGATCCCACCCCCACATTATTCTAAATTCCAGTGAGTACAGGCCCAAAGCTGCCAAATGCTCCTCATATGTTAACCCTTTCATTCCTGGCATCATCCTTGTGAACCTCCTCTGGACTCTCTCCAATTACAACACATTCTTTCTGAAAAAAGGGGCCCAGAACTTTGGCAATTCTCCAAATTTGATCATATTGTGATCACTAACCTCTAAGGGATTCTTTACCTTAAGCTTCCAAATCAAATCTGGGTCATTACACAACACCCAGTCCAGAATCGCCATTCCCCTAGTGGGCTCAATCACAAACTGCTCTAAAGAACCATCTTGTAGGCATTCTACAAATTCCTTCTCTAGCGATCCAGCACCAACTGAATTTTCCCATCGCCGGCATATTGAAATCCTCCATGATTATCGCAACATTGCCTTTTTACATGCCTTTTCCTTCTCCCATTGTAATTTGTAGCCCACATCTTGGCTATTGTTCAGAGACCCAGATATAATTCCAATCAGGCTGACCTGATTGTTCATAAGGGAAATCCATCATTTATTCTCCATCTGATAAAATTACACATTCCATTAGGATAATTTTAAAAAGGTGAAGACAAGAAAGTACTTTATCTCATTTTATGAGGTGGTTTCCATGTTAATTTCTATATGAACTTCCTTGCAATAAATAAGCCCAATAAGGGGATTCCAATCCAACTGCTCTGTCCTGAGCTGATATCTCCTGGTTCAAACCAACAATAGCAGAGGCAGCATCATCAAATCAAATTCTAGCAAAAGCATCAACCCAATTGATTGCTGCAGTCGGGTTTCTCCCAAACGTCTGAATGCATTTAGATGTAAATTGATTTTAGATCGGAGGCCAATATTACCATGAACACAGAATAGACCCCACATAAGCATGGTGTTTGTATACACTCTGAGGATGAACAGATTGGATGAAAGGGAAATCCATTTTTTACTAATTAGGTAAACAGTACAATTATTCAGCTGATTAGATAATTGTGAACAACCAATGGCTCAGTTCCTTTGGATTTGACTGAAGGATGGAAATGTAGAATGGAATAAATTGGCTGATCCTCTTCTGGAATGATCACTTGTAATTTTCCCATTACAGCAATTAATTTTCATCAATTTATTTGTTATCACAATGCAATCGAGAGTAAATGAATTCATTATTCTGTAACTTCACAGTGATTTCACAAAATGCAGTGAGATGTGGCTATATACATATAAGGTATGAAAGTCTGGTAATTAAAAGGGGTGATTGATACGTTCGTGGCCTAAGGTAGGAGGAGTCAATTTTAGAAAACCTAGCACATTTATTTTTCAACATAGTCCCCTCCTACATTTACGTACTTAGTCCAGCGGTCGTGGAGCATACAGATCCCTTCTTTGTAGAAGTCGGCATCTTGGACCTCCAGCAAGTGAGCCACAGCAGGGGTGATAGATAGGTTCGTGGCCTAAGGTAGAAGAAGGTGAGTTATACAGCTCTTGTTACATGCACGTGCAGCTCAACTCTTTGAGTGAAAATGCAGAAAGTTTGAAGTCAATAATTCATCTCCTTCTACCTTAGGTCACAAACTTATCAATCACCCCTGCTGTAGACCAATTACTGGAGGTCCAAGACGCCAACTTCTACAAAGAAGGGATCCGTATGCTCCACAACCACTCTACTAAGTGTGTAAATGTAGGAGGGGACTATGATGAAAAATAAATGTGCTAGGTTTTCTAAAATTGACTCCTGCTACCTTAGGCCACGAACTTATCAATCACCCCTCATATGTTACTGATTACAAGTTTGTGGTAAGCTACTGTCCTGAATGAGTTCCAATTCCACCAATATCTGCAGAAGTGATCATGAAATTGTTGCAGAAACTCTATTGAATACTGTTGTCCACTGAAGACAAGATGCTTCCTTTTTCACCTAATCTGGTCTGTACTTCTGCATTATGTGTTTGATTATGAACTGTCTGTTGAAGGCAGACACTTTCATATAGCTTATTCATTGCTAAGAATGGGCCTATCATCTTCTCAAGGCAATAAAAGACAGACATCACCCAAGTTCTGAGTATGAACATATACAAAATATATTAAAAAATAATTGCAGTCATCTGCACCTTATATATTGTGGTCTAAGTGTGCAGAGTATTCCTCTGAGTCAATTATTTGATGATCCTGCTTTTCATTACCACATTCCAGACTTCCACGTATATTGGCACCAAATCTCACATGGTCAAGTAATAATGTTTTATCCTTGTATTGTTTGCCGAAGTCAGACAATGTGCATTGTTGAAATTACATAACTTTTAAAAAAGATTTTTCTGAAATTCTTGAAGATAATTCTTGCATAAATCCCAATGAGACCAACAAGGCTTCTCAGACAGATAAATTGACATTTCTGTTGTATGTAGGGAGAGGCAGATGATGACAAATCCCTCATTTTCAAGATTTTGAATTGATTCTACAAATTTTTGCCAATACTAATGGACTGGAGAAACAGGATGCTTATTGTGCTGATTTTAAAAGTCAGGTTCCTGATTCTACTGAGAAGGATCTGGGTCAATAATGTACCTTGCGTAGGCATCCCATTGCAGGTCACTGGCTTAATGCTATTGCGACATGGGGTAACTCAATCCATATCTTTCTATCTGAGTCCTCACAAAGTAATTGCAACACTTTGGATGGTACAGTGCTGCAGCTAGGAGAGCTGCTGGCACTTATTCCTAACAGTCCAAATTTGGTCTTGAACCTCTGGTGCTTGTTACAAGTATTGCTCTCCTTGTAACAGTATGGATTTCCTCTGAATGCACCTGCCTCCCTCCATGCAACATGCGTCGACTTCACCATAAATGATCTCTGATGTGTAAGTCAGTGGTAGAACCTAGGGCGAGTTGATGAACATGGGGAGAATAAAACAAGGTTGGTGTAGGATTAGTGTAGATGGCCAGCATGCACTCAGTGGGCAGAAGGGCCTTTCCCCTGCCCCATGACTGACTTAGTTTTGTTGAGCTATTCGTCATCTGAAACGTGTTTCTGAAGGCTATTACAGACACTTTGTGACTTTGCTTATCACTAGCTGAATTATTAACTCAAAATCTTCTGAAGGGTTGCAAATCAAAATCGCTGGGGGAAATGGCAAAGAAGGTTTAATGGGCTGAAAGGCCTACACTCTGGATGGATGAACATGACATGTCCCACACTACCAGCAGAAGACCTTGAGATAAATAGAGAGCCAGAGATGGGGGGATGGGTAGAAAGCTAAGATCCAGTACTGTCCTATTTCTAATCAGCAGAGTGAATTAAGATTTCTGCTATTGTTTTTAACCGGATTTGATGAATGGTACAGTCTTTTTAGTCAGTTAATGGACCTCATGCTGACTGACAGATAACTAAGAGCTATTTGTATTTTAGTTTTGAAAAAGAATGCACTTTTGCTTGACTGATTGGTGGGTACAGGCTGCAGGAGTTTTATTTTAACAGTAGGGTTGTTTAGCTTGACTGACATAAAATTCAAAGTACCTTGAACTTATTTAAAATTTGGTTTGTTTTAACCTGGTTGGCTCTGAAATGCAAGATGCTTGGATTTTATTCAAATCACTTGAGTAGCTAGCCAGATCTTTATGAAGTGCAGACATTGCATTTTATTTAATACAAACACGGACTAATATGCAAGAGACATGGAACAGCAACACCCCTCCCACCCGCTCTCAAACTCCTTCCCCTCCCCCAACACTTGGCAGCAGCAGTATAGATGAATCTCCGATCCTGAGAGTAGCCAAATGGCCATAAACCAGAGGGGTCATGCAGTAAAAATCCCTAAACATCACCTGGAAAGATCAAATGGTCCCAACACCAACCTTCCTTTCACCTAATCCCTCCAGCTCCACAAAGAAAAAGAGTATATCTGCCAGAACCACCTCCTAGTAAATCTTTTTTCAATCAAAAATACAATTGAAAACTGACACAGCAAAATTACTTCCACTACTGATGATCCTAAGGCCAATACCATCAAAGTCTTGAAGTAAAGTCATGCAGTGGGACAGCTGTCTTCCCTTCCTATTTCTTTCATGGGTGCTCTGCAGTATCTCTTGAACAATTCCCCGGAGTCTATTTATACAGACGCTTATGAAGCTGCTATTGTTCAGGATACCCTCACCCTCCTAACTTGGCTAGAGCATTTTCTTACCTGTTTATATATTTACACTGTCCTCTCTGCCATGCCACCTGTTCCTGGTAATGGAAGTCCGTATCCTAGAAAGTCTTCAGTTCCTGGAAAGGCATGATAAATGTGTAGCCGGCAGCCATCCTATGAATCTTTTCTTCAGATGCCTTCCATTACAACATCTCATCACAGATGAAATCCAAGGCATCGCACACAGTACATCATGATTAACATGTTCAAAGGACTCAGAGCAAAACAGGTATTCTGTGAGACTGACTCATGGGTTGTGGAGGATCCAGTGTATCATTGAAGATAGGGTCAGGGCTGTTACAGGGAAGTGAGGAATCAGGACATTGAAGATAGAGACTGAGGGTCTGGAGGGTGGCAATTACCTGCTGTGAAGTTAGGCCTCTTGGATAAGAAAGAAAAGTTGAAGCAAGATTAACTTCACAAAGTAAGTTCTTAACTTAAACTTGACTTTGCAAAATCTGCTTCAAGTGCTGTTATTCTTCTGGGTGGCTAACTGTAGGCTATGCACATGCAATGGAAATCCTACATCCATTGTCTGAATAAGGGTTTCACTTAGATTATAACTGACAGTATCACTCACTCAGCATGTTAGGATTAACTGCTGCTCTACAGGTACTGAGCATGGGTTAGCCTGTGTTTGTGCACCACTCACGATCTGCAATGATTTATTTTTAGAAATACAATGCATACAGGCCTTTCCAGCCTAATGAGCTGCTCTGCCTAGCAACTCCTCGGTCTAATCACAGGACAATTTCAGTGACCAATTAACTTACTGACCAGTACATCTATGGACTGTGGAAGGACACCAGAGCACTCAGAGGAAACGAACGTGGTTCATGGGGAGAACATGCAACCTCTTTACAGATGACGCTGGAATTGAACTTTGAACTCTGGAATGCCCAACCTGTAATTGCATCACTCTAACTACTATGCAACAGTGGCACCCCTGCTTATAGACCCACTCCACAGTTTACTCTATTTTAGCACCATTGTTGACTGTAGGCATTGTAAAAGATGAAAGAATAATGTAATTGATGGTGGCACCATAAGAAAAGAGAGGGCACTGATGTTGGGCAGGAGCTGATGGTGGACAACTGGGACTTTTAAACAATTATACCCATCATCTTGCATTTTCTGGTAAGTCTACACTCTCTGTGTTTGAGGGAAAAGGGAATTCGATGACTCATCTTCAACACTGGATTTAAGATAGTATGTTTCTAACATAACCAAAGATGTGGTTCATGATGGTTAACATTGCTAGTGAATTACAGATCACTGCAGAAGCTGTAGCATTATGAAGAAATCACGGTGTGAGAAATGCACTTATCCTCCGGTATACTGGTGTTATCGGTATGTCGTCTCTGCTTTCATGTTTGTGAGACTTCTAGACTTTTCAACAGAAAGCAAAGTGCTTGTACCTTTGAGCGAGCTTGAAATGATTGTAATAGGTTATTGCTGCATAGACTTTAGAGAGACTATACATCACAAATCAGTGGTCACAAATGGTTGTAAATTTATGCTAGTTGAAATGTGAATTCTGCGTGCTTGTCACATCAGTAAGACACTACCACTTGAAAACTGATGAGCCTCCACCTTCCATTTGATTTTATGAAAAGCTCAACCTATTAAAAATGCAGCAATAACATAATTTAAACCTCAGTCTTTGTTATTCCTTTCTCCATTCTTTTACTGTTTTCTTCTGTTGATAGATTTGATTGTGCCTTTTTCCAGGGCTATGTAAAACTGGGTAAACCACATTCTGTCAAAATGATGACATTCCAGAAGCAACTTTCTTTCAAGAAGAGATTTGTTAAATTGTGTTGGACTCAGACCACAGTCCATATCCCACATAAGAGAATGAGAGCTAAAATGCAGGAGATTACAAAATAACAAAAGAAGAGATCAGATTAGTTTACCTTATAATATACTAGGTCAATTGAGAATTTCTAGTTCTCAAAAAAACTATTATGGTTATGAATGAGGAGACAGTTGGATAAGGAGACGTTCACACTGCTCTGCCTCTCTATGCTGTTTGCAAGGCTGATAGCACAGACAACTGCAGGCTATTCCTTTTCACTCACTTGAATGCTTGTTGTATACCTGGTTAAAGTAATTGCTATCTTTTGACCTAGTTGATTGTAAGTTTAGGTACGAAATTGCACATCTGTGAAGGAAACCTACTTTAATCATCCTTATGTAAAAATCAAAGACATCAGAATAAAGTTTCAAAGCTTACTTGGCGACATTGTCTTTCTGCGCCTTCTGTTGATAAGAGTTTAGCAGAGCAGTCAGCAAGCTGTTAAAGCTGTATTTGATTAGTACAGGAGAAAAACATAATTATGAAACCTGGATGCCATTACACTCATAAGAAATTAAAATATGTCTCAAGTGGACTTCTAGTGCTTCTGATGATCGCAGGCAGATAACATTACTGTTGGGGTTATTGAAAGGTTATGGCTATGTTCTAGGTAAAATGCACCTGTTGTAATTGATTAAAATTATGGGTAAATGAGAAAAGAAAAAGTGTGCCGTATAAAAGGAGTGCTAAAATGACTATTTAGTGTAAGTGTGAACTTAATTAGGAAAAGGTGGGCTTTGCAAGTCTCTGAAAGCTCATGTGATTTTTTTTTAGGTAGTAAATAACTGTGCGACTCTTAGCATAAGGATGGCTTCTGGCAATTAACAAGCCTAAAGTAATTTTTGAAAATGTCAGGGTCTCATTTAGCAAAAGGATAAATAATATATGAGGCATAATTACTGTCCTGAGCTGCTGTATGGTTTACTAGTGTCATTAGTAAACTAACGGTATAATATCTTCATGTCACAGTTTAATTATATGTTGTAATTAGTTTCAGCAATGGATTCCAGCTCGTCAGATCCCCTGAGCTAAACAAAAGGTAATGGAACTTTCTCTAGGCTGCATTAATCAATTATGAAAGTGTCTTGGGTTATTTGATGCTTGTTTACATTCATTTTATGCAATAAAACTGCTGAATCTTATCATTAGTGCTTAGGTGCAAGGTTCTGCTGTAAAATTCATCCATGTAGTGCTACTTCTCTGTTGCTATAGAAACGTGATGTTCGGTTCACATGGAAACATATCTCAGGTCCACTATTAAAATGATGACTGTGAACTAAAATGCTCTGTGAATGTCACACGGCAAGGTAGTGGAAGACATGGACCTGCTCTAACATAACCTTAGATTTCTTTAAAGGATTTAGACCATGCTAATTTCAGCAATTTAAGATAACCAGTAAAGATGTTTGTACAAGATTTTAAAATCAAGTAAAACATAGCTTTCAATTTGTCTGTATAGATCAGATAAATAGGCAAAGGTTTATTTGGTGCTCAGAAATCACCATTGTGATTGATACCGTATCCTTCTGATGAATCTACCAATTTTCTAACTTAAGTTGTCCCCTCTATTGTCCTCCCAGAACTAGTGCAGGAGGATTTGCATGTTCTTGCTGAATAACTATAGATATAGGAAATTGCACATTTAGTGATGAAATCTGCATGTACTTCACGAGCCAGGAAGACTACAGTCACTCATGGGTGAAATAAATTCGAGATTCCACTGCATAACGTGCAATGTCCTATATCTTCCATGTGTTTGAACAAAAGAACATGCATCAGCTTAATTTTAAAATAAAATGTCTATTGAAGTGACAGGAGAGGTTAAATTGTTTGAATGCACCCCAGCAAACAAATACAGCATGCAACAAAAATCTTTTGGTATAAAAACACAGGCATGTTTCACGGTCGACCTGCAACACTGCTCCAGCCTTCAACACTTAATCCTTCATAATGTTTGTGTAGGCCTCCGCTTTTACTGTCTACTTCTGTCAATTTTTACCATATGTCTTGCATTCACATCAGGATGCATGGATCTAAATGTTAATTCTTCTGTTGGGAGCACTTTCATAAAGTCAACTTTAAATTCGGAATAACATTTTCTCAACGTGTTTTGCTGCCAGTGGCTTGCTGCAGTCACAACAGGATTTCTGCACCTCTGGGGAGAATGCACATGTTAATTATTTTATTAATCCAAAAAGTAATTCGGAAAGTAAACATCAAGTATGATTTATAGAAAATGTTAATTCATTCTGGAGAATAGTCCCTGAAAATAGTTTTTAAGACGTTGCATAATGTTATGCCTGTGTGGTAGATTATTTAAGACAGAAAGCAGAAATTGGATTTCTCATCCTATACCCAGGGCATTCTATACCTCAGCATTAGACTCTAATCTTAAACTGTATAATGCCCTGGATGGAACCACGTGATATCCTTGCAATTAGGATACAGCCAGTATGCTGCCTCAGCGACACCCAGGCTGTTTCCTTCAATCAATCTCTGTTTGTTGCTGAGCTCCTCATGCAGATTATCCTATATATACCTGTCTGCATTAGGGATGAAAGGATTCCCAACCGGTTACCCTCCATGTTTTGCATACTAATGAGACAGCTACAAAAGGAATCCTATAATAGCCATTGTTCAGTGTATGCTTTTAGAGGAAAGGACCTTTATTAAAGAGCAGTAGTAACAACAGAGGCAGAAGTAAAATACGGTAAAAAAAAATTCACAGTATTTCAGTGAAAGGATCTATCTGAACAGCCTCCTGTAGAGTACTAATATATTCCTACCTCTGTCAAGAATTAGGGCATTATTGCATCATAACAAACAGCCTTTTTGAAGGTGACCAATTGAAATATACCACACGTAGAAAATGTTAGGTTAAAATGTCGCTTTGTTACCAGTAGCCCCGGATGAGAAAATATGACTTACACAAAAAATGTAAAAACATATTATAAAATTTAATGAGATACCATCCTCATACATAATAAACGCCTCACAAAACACTCCCTTCCCCCCATTCTATAAGGATTTAGGGATACTGAACCGTCACTGGTAATTGTCAGGATATAGAAAACAGCAAATAAACACAATAATCCTGCCATTATTAACTGTTGCTGCAAAAAAATCTTTCAAACCTTTCAATGAAGAGGCCATACTTAGCAGTTTCCCCAGACTTTCAAACATATTGATCCACAAATTGTGGGGAAATACTTATAATTCTTTGCAGTATTGACGGCAATTATCCCTGTAATAGCCAAGTTCAGGATTCACACAAACACAGATGCCCTGAGCTCGCTGGTCACTTTTTGCTAGCCTCCCTTCGACTGGATTCCACCATTGAACACTGCTGGTGTTATGTTTAGGATGAATATTTCTCTTCTTTGGAAACAATGCTGGGTAAGGCCAAGGGTTGCTTTAGATCATTTCCATTGTTTGGTTAATTGAATTTACTCAGTTGTTTTTAATTGCTTTTGGGCGCTGAAGTGTTTTCATTTTTCAGTTTCTTAATATTGTTTATAATCTTTATCATATTTTGTCTGATTGATAGGCGTGGCACAGTGTTGATGGCGCAAGTACAGAGGTTTTGCAAGCCCCAGTGACCCTGGTTTTAGTTTGAGCTCCAGCAATCTCTATGTTGTTTGAATGTTCTCTTCATGATCGTGCATTTTGTCTTCAGGTGCAGTTTCTGCTTTTATCCCCAACATGTGCTGATCTGGTGGACAGGTTACTGTAAATTGCCCCTAGTGCAGGTGGGTAGTAGGACATGTGGAGTCATGTTAATGTGCTTATGACAGAGAATTGATTATAGCAAATAGGTCAGGGAATGGGATTGATGAGATTTATTTAATAGCCCCAATAGGCTTGATGGATAGAATGGCTTTCTGCTATGCCATAAGGAATAGTGTATAATTTTTTAAAATAGATAATTAGAAACATTCATAGTTTTTAAACAAGTTTGACAACCAGCCAGGCCATTGGATGTGGCTTCACCACCTCTTTGTTTCTTTCACTTGTTCTGTAAGCAAGGCTTGTTCTGCACCATCTGCCTTTCTCCCAGTGTTGGAATTTACAAGAACAAGGTCAGAGTAATGCCACTAAGAAGCAAGCTAGAACTTTGTAGGAACCTGACACACACAGATCTTCAAATCACTCTTTAACACCCCTCCCTTGACTTCTTACATGGCCAGCAGCAAGCGTGGGCATCTTCCCACTGGCAGGAAGTTCTGGGCTGTCGTTTTTGGGAGACAAATCTATAGATGTTGCAATCATTGGTCAATGCCTCAAACTACACACAAGAGCTTGCATTGTTAAAGCCATGTGACTATTTGGCTCTGAGTTATACCAGGAGAGCCAAATCCTGGTTTCCCTGAATGTCCTACTGGTCACCTTTCAGTAGAATTTAATGTGCAGCTATAACTTAAGAACCAGTTCTGAGTCCTAGCTCTGAGTTTTCGAAGTTAACATGATAGTTGTCTCAGATGATAGATATTAGATATCTCGGCAAAAGCCAAGAGCCAGATCTGCAAATTTAGACAAAGAGATGGATGTGCACTGTACTGTGTGGCACATCCTTTTACTGAGCATGCTCCAAGGAAAATACTAGACATACGTCTTGTCTTAACCGCTCCTTCCAGGAATATCCAGCCTTAAAAGAACCTTCTTTGAAGAGATCTCCAAACTATTTGCTGTTATTAGGTAATGTCTGCTAAAACTCACCGAATTCCTTTCCTCCTTCCATAAATCTAGTTTTTACATCAGCCAATTGAAGTCACCTGTCCTCATACTTATCAATGTGGCTTGGTGCCTGATAATTCTTCTGCAACATCCTTGAGTATGCTTTATTGCATTAAAGGTGATACAAAATATAACTTTGTGTCGTAACCTGAATATCCTCATGGAACCCATGGGATCATATCTGAAGCTTAATCCCTACTCTTATTAAATTGCATATATCTTAGTTTGGCAATTCTAACACACCTTGGCTCTGAGATTCAAGTTTCATTTGCTAATTTAATTTTATAGCATTGCAAACGCTCCTTTCCAAACTTCCATGAGCATAAATTTCAACCTGAAAATAACAGATATAAGTGTAAGTAGAAATAAGCTTATGGGTCAATTAATAGGGCTTAGAGTCTGTTCCTGACCCAAGGGCTGGTGTTAAAATGACACTGATATATGTTGCTTTGATATCCCCCAACAAGGATACTTTAAAAAAACTATTCAAATGTTGTTTATCTTAAAATGTGTTTATTTTTGCTCATATTCTGCCCTATTTTTGCTTCACAAACTCCAGAGTTTCCATTCAATTTACTCTACAAATTCTTTTCTGGATCCTCATGGGGAGATATAAAATTTTATTGAATTGCCCACATGACATGTACTGAATTTTAATTTCCAGTTTAAACCCACAAGATTCGTATAATTTGTTTCCATACTAGAATTATGCAAACTTCCTTCTTTCACAGCACCCAGACCATGCTGAGGGGAAGATTCACAATGCTCTGCAAGATGCCAAGAGGAAATAAGTCCCCAGTGTTTATTTTGCTATAGTTATTGGATCCCTGCTGGAAATTCAAAACAAATGCAAATATCCAGCACAAGTATATGCAAGGTATTAAAGAATTTAACATTGCATAGCCTCCAGGGTTAAGTGACATAAACACTGAGAAAGTGACGTATTTTGACAAACAATAAGAGGATTAATGTTAGCAAAGGTGGGAATGTGGCCTATTAATCTGCTGCTTGAATGTGCATTGTGTGTATTTGCTGTAGAACTACACACTTAAATCAAGATGATCCTTTTGTGATGCACTTAACAGAACTGACTTCCACAGCAATGAACAGGGGATATTTTGGCTTTTAAAACTCGATATGCTTAAATAGGCTACAGATGGAACAGGCAGGCATATCGGACTACATGAAAATATGAAACTCACACTGTTCAGAGGAAGGCAGTGGGTGCAAAGGTAGAGGCAAATCAAATATTGCACATTAGCAATAAGTTAATGAGGAATGACCATTCATAGATAGGGAACGGCTGCACAAAATAAAGAATAGCAGGTGAAACAAGCCACCTAGCCTTGGCTGCTGTATCTGCAATATATACAGTTGTATCTTTGGTCAGACATTTAGGTCATAATGAGTATTGATCAGCCTATTATAGTGTATTACCCACTAACTGGATTCTACCCATGTTTAAAGACAGGTTCAGTGCCTTTGTAACTGACAGACGCTAAATTCAGATGTACAGGAGAAAATCGAACTCCCACACATCCAGGCTGAAGCTGTCTGAATTTTGTTTTCTCACCCTTAAATATCATAATGTTTCAAAGCATTTAAGGAAACAAGCCAAAATTACAGGCATGATAAATACATACTAGGCATTACAGAAAATAGTATTGTCTACTTAAATAATTTAGTTTATTCCTAATTAAAGGGATTATGTTTGTAACCATCAAAGGAAGTAATAAGACTCATGCAAAAGTGGATTCTGAAGGTTCAAGCAAAATTGCTCATGAAATTATTTTTCTCTACCGCTCTCTCACTCAGTTTGTATTTTTCAATGCTTCCTGCCATACAGACTTCATTTTTTTCAGAGTTTGTCTAAATGATGGAGTTGTTTCTTGGCATTTGTGTGCTTAGGCGCTTAATTAAAGCAATCCATATTGAATTCTTGTCCAGTCCTCTTGACCAGGCAGGCTCAGGGTCATTGGAATGCCAGATGTTTTAGTGGTGTACAGCCTTGTGCATACTAATCATGGGTGCAATAGTGATTCATCAGCCCCACTGCTGCTCCAGCACATACAACCACTTATGACATGTAATTGGTAGCACCATAAGCAGTGAGGATGCATTAAAACCTACAGACAGTCGCAGCTAAAAATTAATGACTCCTTGGCTTCTTGTAATCCTACCAAATTGGGCTGTAAAGCTACACTAAATAGGTACAATAGGTAAAGTTGCCTTGTTTATATACTTCTTTATACAATGTGAACATTAGCAATCATAGATTGGGAGGAATTCTTGTCCAGAAATAGCAATATGTTAAAAAGTATAAATTAAATGTGAGTCAGAGAGAAAGGAATTGAAAATCCGGCAGATGTTACAGAGGTTTTTGGAAATTAGATACTGTATTAATGGGGTATATTTATTCAATATAACCAAATAAACTGGAAATACTTTTGTTAATTTTTTATACACTTGAGAACTGCTGGACCATATTTTAAAAAAATCAGATATTGATTTACTTGACGATGTAACTTTTTTGGGTGAGTAAACTATGCACCTGCAGGATACAATCAGCTGGTGGTCAATTTGAAATTATAATATGCAATCACAGCATTTAATGAGATCAATAAAATAAAAAAATGCGTGTACAAAAAATAGAGAAACGTAAACAAAGCAGAAGACACAGCTATCCAAACAAATAGAATGAAACCCAAGATTCCAGTATATAGAAGACATATATATGGGAATCTACTGGGTAAACAGTTAAAGCCACAGCTATCCCTTTGCTTACATTGCAGGGATCTCTGCTACAGGTCAGGATGATCTGAAGATTTTGTGGATGTAATATGGATAATGGGTGAAAAGGAGAAAAAAAACACATGGATGCTAAAGGTCTGAAATCAAAACAGGTCGTGCAGGAACATTGTCAGTTCCTAAACAGAGCAGAGTTATAGTCACAATTCTACATCCTACACCATTTACACTTTAAAATTATTTATTTATTTATTGATACACAGCATGAAATAGGCTCCTCCTGCCCTTCAAGCCAAGCTTCCCAGCGATCCCCTGATTTAATCCTAGCCTAATCACGGGACAGTTTACAATGGCCAATTAACCTACCAATCTTTGGACTGTGGCAGGAAACTGGAGCACCTGAAAGAAACCCACGTGGTCACAGGGAGAACATAGAAACTGCTTCCTTACAGGCTGCAGCAGGATTATTCCTAAGGCATAGCATCCAGGTTGGGTGGGAGAGCGTTAAGGCTGTTATGAGAGGGTGTGACGGTCAGAGACTTATTCCTCTGGAAGAGCGTGGAATTATTTAAGATTCTGAAGAGTGAAGGAATAGAAGTAGAGTACCTCAAGGAATAAGTTTTTATGTGCAATTGGAAAGGCAGGGGCTGATCAGGGCTAATCAGCATGGCTTTTTGTGAGGAAAATTCTGCTTCACTGATTTGATTGAGTATTTTTTTGTGAAGATTTAACCAAGAAAACTGATGAAGATGGAGCTACCCAGACGTTTTCTGAATAGACTTTAGGAAGGCGTTTCACAAGGTCCTGCTTGGTTGGCTCATCCAGGTGCATGAGGTTGAAGGCAAGCTGATTAATTCGATTCAAATTGGTTTGGTAATTGGGGGCAAAGCGAAGTGGTAGAAGCCTGCTTTTCTGATTGGAAGTCTATTGCAAGTGGTGTCATAGGGAATGGTGTTGGGGCCCTTGTAGATTCTGATATATCAACTACTTAGATGTGAATATTGCTGACACAGAAGTAGGTGGTGTTGTGGATGGTGAAGTTTAAGAAGAATCAGGTGGATGGAGCAATGGTGGATGGAACTTAATCTTGACAAATATGAGGTGATGGATTTTGGGAAATCAAAAAGCCATCTCCTGTGTGAAGTGGCAAATCTGGACCAAATTTAAATCCTTGAAGAATGCTTGACAGTTGTGGCAGGGCTTGAATGCTACCACCTCTTTAACGTAAAACCTAGCAACGCAAGCAATATCAAGGCTTTGCTCCTGGATGAGCTCAATGCCTTTTATGCTCAGTTTGACCATCAAAACATGGAGGCACCTTCATGAACACCTACAGTCCTCAATTACCCTATGATTTCCATCTCTGAGGCTGACGTGAGAGTATCCTTCAGGAAGATGACGCATGAAAAGCATCCGGCCCAGGCATGGTACCTGGCCAAGTACTAAAGATTTGTGCTGATCAAATGGCCGGAGTTTTCACCAATATCTTTAACCTTTCGCTTTGGCTGTCAGATGTACCCACGAGCTTCAAGCATGTTTCAATTATCTTGGTGTCTAAGAAGAAAATGGTAAGCTGCCTCAATGACTATAGTTTAGTAGCACACACGTTCACAGTGATGAATTGCTTTGAGAGGTTAGTGATGAAACATATCATCTCCTGTCTGAGAAGCGACTTGGATCCATTCCAATTTGCCTACCAGCACAACAGATTGCAGCAGATGCCATTTCCTTGGCTCTTCACCCAACCTTGTAACATCTAGACGGTAAAGGTGCATACATCAGGATGCTCCTTATTGACAACAGCTCGGCATTCAATACTATCATCCCCTCAAAAATAATCAATATGCCCTAAGACCTTGACCTCAATACTTCCTTGTGCAATTGGATCCTCAATTTCCTCACTTGCAGATGCCAGTCAGCTCAGATTGTCATCAACATCTTCACAATCTCCCTCAGTACAAGTGCACCAAAGGTTGTGTACTTAGCCCCCGCTCTGCTTGCTTTATGATTATGACTGTGTGGATAAGCACAGTTCCAGTGCTATATTTAAATTTGCTAACAACACCACTGTCATTACCCAAATCAAGGGTGGTATTGAATCAACATATAGGAGGGAGATTAAAAACTCTGGCTAAGTGGTGCTAAACAACAACCTCTCCCTTAATGTCAGCAAGGCCAGGGGGGAGGAAAGCGGAGGTCCATGAACCAGTCTTCACTGGGGGACCAGGGGGTCAGCAACTTAAATTCCTTGGTGTTATCATTTCTTGGGATCTCTCCTGGGCCCAGCATGTAAGTGCCATTATGAAGAAAGCATGGCAGCGCCTCCACTTGCTTAGGAGTTTGCGAAGGCTCAGCATGTCATCTAAAACTTTGACAAACTTCTATAGATGTGTGGTTGACTGATGGAAACATCAATGCCCTTGTATGGGAAAGCCCACAAAAAGTAGTGGGTACAGCCCAATCCATCATCAGTAAAGCACACCCCACCCCCCCCCCCCACCATTGAGCACATGTCTACTGAGTGCTGTTGTAGGAAATCAGGATTTACCATCTATCCTATGCTGTTTACTCATTGCTGCCAACAGGAAGAAGGTACAGATGGCTTAGGATCCATATCACCAGGTTAAGGAACAGTTATGACCCCTCAGCTACCAGGCTCTTTAACCAGAGGGAATGACTTCATTCAACTGCACTTGCTCCATCATTGGAATGTTCTCACTAAGCTGGACTCATGCTCAAGGACTCTTCTTCTCATAGTCTTGATATTTATTGCTTATTTATTTATCATTATTATTATTATTTCTTTTTGCATTTGCACAATTTATTGTTTCCTTTTTTTGCACATCGGTTGTCCGCCCTGTCTGGTATGGTCTTTCATTGATTCTATTGTGTTTCTTGTATTTACTGTGATTGCACACAAGAAAATGAATCTCAGGGTTGTATATGGTGACAAATATGTAGTACAATAATAAGCTTACTTTGAACTTTGAAGTACATGTATAGTAAATAACGGTGTTGGAGAATGCTGTTGAACAGAGGTAATGTGAATTTCAGGTCCATTGCTCTGGAAGTGGCAATGCAGATAGATGGAGTGGTAATGAATATGGCACACTTCTGTTCATAGTTTGCGGCATAGAATATTAAAATTAGGCCATTATCTTGTGGATTTAGAAAACACTGGGTGAATTATACTTGGAGTATTTCTGGTTGCTGTACTATAGGAAGGATGGAGAGTGGTCATAGGAGGTTCACCAGGATGTTGCCTGGTTGGACGGCTTTAGTTATGCAGAGAGATTGGATTGGCAATGTTTCCCTGGAACATCACGATCACCTGGCACAGATAGGGTAGAAAGTAATTTTTTTCCCCTGTGGTATGAATATGAAAAGCAAGAGCGTAGATCAAATGTGAGAGGAGGGGAAAGTTTTTATTTTTTTGGTTGATGAATGGTGACTGACAAATGAAACTCACTGCCAAAGCTGATGGTGGAGCCAGATATAATCATTACATTTAAAAGATATGCAGATGAATAGAAGGATAAAAAACGCCATTGATCTAGAGTGGACAAATGGGATTAGTTTTGGGCAAAAAGGGTTGGCATAGGTGTGGTGTGCCAAAGAGTCTGGTTCTGTGCTGTACAATTCCATGACTCATGGGAAGGAAGGAATACAGGGAAAAAGCAGGAGATTAGGGCTGAGAGGGAAATGGATCAGACATGATGAAATGGAGGAGCAGACACAATGGACCAAGTTCTGCTCCTATGTCTTATGGTTTTACAGACTGAAACAGCAGATAATCCAGTGCTAGGGGAGCACTCAGAGGGAATAAACTTTATAGTTCTCCCATATAGTTCCTTGACCCATGTGATACCAAAACTTTTATTTTGATGATAACCAAAGGAACTTCAAAGGCATTCTTTTATTTAACTAAAAGATTTATGTTCATCCACATTGACATTCTGTCTTAACCATCTTAAATGGAAAATTTTTGTTCCTGTTCAAGCTTTCTAAAAAGCTTTACCATTTTTCCTTGAAATAAACAGAAGAGGGATGCGTATTAAACACATTTGCACTGTAGCTCTAATTCATTCCATTAGGTCACCTCATGTAATTGTTCCAGGTGCCATCATAACAAAGATACTTTTCAAGCAGATCAATTGCATCCATTTCCAGAGATACAGTTTTATTTAATTTAACTGGTACAATGTAACCTACTTATCATAAACACAAGAGATTCTGCAAATGCTGGATATCCTGAGCAACACACTAAATGCTGATGGAACTCGGCAAGTTAGGTAGCATTTGTGGAGAGGAATAAACAGTCACTCTTTCAGGCCAAGACCCTACAATGGCCCAAAACGTTGACTACTTATTCCCTCCATAGACTCTTCCTAACTACAGAGCACTTAGTTTACACTGCTTATCATCAGGACTGTTTGTCTCAGTCTACTTGTCCAAATCATCAAGCTAACTCATTTTCATTTCTTCACATTGTATTTGGTTTTATGGCACACCACCATGATTATGACCTGTTGAGCTGATTGGCTAGACAACAGTCTGCATGTTTCATGGAGATCCTGGGTCTGAAAGCTTAATAAATATCACAGTGATTACTTCATAAAGTTTTAGAGAGACTACAGGTCCCAACACTTTGAACAATCTGCTGTTAACTTCGTGCACAAAATTATATCAAGACTGGGTTTAATTCTAAGGGATTCTGAAAATGGATGAGTGAATTAATACCCACCAGAATACAAGAAAACAGGAGCAGGAGTAGGCCACAAGCTTCCATAGGCCTACCACATCATATAATATGACCATGGCTAATTTATGCTGGCCTCAAATCCTCAATAATATTTTATAGAATTCATTCAACACTGAGGAAGTCCATTTCCAGAAAGTGCTGGAATGTTCAGGAATATACCACTGAGGCCCAAGATATTGCCCAGTGGCTGATTGTGTGCCAATATCTGCAGTTTCTCCTTAGCAGCACTAATTCATAGCTTACAGCAACAATTAACAGATGCTAAGGGCATGTTGCATTTTAACGTTACCAGCCTTCGATAAGAAGTAGAATATGATTCTTAATTGTGTATTGCAACAATTTTCATGTTTCTGTAAGCTGAGTAGTTGTGCATCTGATTAAAATTAAACATCAATAGTCAGGTGAATAAGTTATCTGATATCTAAATTATGCTTCAAAAATGTTTTACAAATAAGTCAATTTATGGGGGTTTAAACACTTTCAGGATTGAAAGATGTTTAATTTGCAACAAAAGATTTGAATTGTTTTCACTATGGAATATTTTCCCAATACAGATGAAATGCTATTCCAGCAAGTACTTTTGTACCTGGAAAGCAAATGGCATCAATTGACAATTTCCAATGGAAAATAAAGTATAATACAAGTCATAAATTTCTAGATGTCAGTATTGTTACAATTAGTTCCTTATCATTTATATTCATGCAGAGCATTCATATTCCAGCACTAAGCCACAACAGAACTAATACACATACTAAAATATGACTCTAAACTACTACTCAACTAAATTTAAAAGGCCCTTTTCATGATACGGCTGCTATTAATTGTTTACCCAATTTCAGCCACACAGAATTGCCTGTCAACTGTTCTGGCACCATGAATGCACCCCACAATAGAAATAGGGGAGGATTCTTCAGTATCAACTGCTTCTGAGTAACACAGAACCACTTAGAGCAGAAGTAGTTCAATGATATAAAGGCGGGGGGGAGGGGAACAGCAAACACACCTGAAGTATTTCATATACGTACAAAATGCTGGAGGATCTCAGCAGGTCAGACAGTATCTTTGGAGAGAAAAAATTCCTGATGAACGGTTTTGGTGCAAAATGTTTATGCCTCTCCATTGATGCTGCCCGACCTGCTGAGCTCCTCCAGCATTCTGTGTGTGTTACACTGGATTTCCAGCATCAGTGGAATCACTTTTGTTTATCAAGTACTTCATATTAAACTTCAGTACAAGTAGAGTCATTGCTCATGTGAATAGATCTGGCTTCTACCTAACTTGTAAATTCCTTCTCATCCTTATTGAAGCTTTTTTGCAAGCCTTCTTTACATCTTGATTTCTTAACATCACAGCCCAGCTTCTTTGATGCTCCTTAGTTTATTCCATATTTGAATTTTATTTGCGGGAGCTCTTTTTTTTTGATAGCACTGTCAGCATTACATCTTGACAGATTGAATATCTTCACAACGTATGGTCGGAATAAACTGGTGAATCTGAATGTTATAGAAGCCACGCCGTTCAGAATTCATTCAAACATTGCAAAGGGTGCTGGGTTGGGGGAAGGTGAATAGAGAAGGGACTCTTAATGCATGCACCTAATTAGTCCTGGGGCTCCATTATGCTGAATAAAGCTGACCAATAATCTAAAAGGAACCAGGTTCAGACCTAGTTCTCTGCAGGCCATTGGTCAACTCAGTAGGGTTCAAATGCTGACCTCCTAACACAACATTGAGTCCTGAGGTGGAGCAGTAGCACGTTTTAAAGAGGTGGGGGGCTCACAAGTGGTCCATCAGCTTCACGACAGTGCTGGCTACCCCATCCTCCACACAATGTTAATCAAGAATCTTCCATGCATCTCAAATACTCATCATGGAGGCCATTCAGCCTATCATGTCTCTACTGGGGGCTATCATAACTCATCCATTAACTCAAGTTTCCCAATGGATCCCTACCATTAACTGAAGGGTCCAGTTTTGGAACCACTACATTAACTTCATTCCCCACTTATTTTGCCATGCTGTATTCTTTCCCATGTGCCATTAACACCATTCTGATTCTTTTGCCAACATCTACAGAACATTTCAAAACACATCACTTCTCTTCCTCCCCTTCATTCTCTTCCTTCCCCTTTCCTCACTCTCTTCCCCTTTTTTCTCCACCTGCTGATCTTCTTCATCTTAGCACTGAAGAATAAAAGCTCTGCTCTTGACAGGGCAAAACTAGTTCGCACATAATAAGTGGGGAAATACAAGGCCATCCTCTGAGGGTTCAGTTGATGGAATTAAATTTAAAGGATCTTGGTAGAATTCTTCACTAATGTCTTTGTGGCTATAGCTACTGTTACAATTGGTATCTCTGGCATAGCTGGGAATCTGGTCTGGGATAAGGAGCTATGAATGGTGGGGAGAGTCACTGTTCCTCAATTACTTTCCGTTGAAGTAGCGCACGTCTGAAATATGACTGGCACATCAGAGTAGATGTACCATGTGAACTTACTAGATGACTGGCATTGAGATATTAAACATAAGGATTATTTTTTTCAGTCATTCATAATCTGCATATTCAGGGAGTGTTAGATTATGGCTCATGAAGAGTTCTGAGCTTTCATTTGGGATCTAAAGTGGGACATTGCCTTCTGAGGAAAAGACATATATACCAAACTCTTGACGTATTCTGGACTCCACTTGAGAATATAAATTTTTGCCTGAGATCCCTGTTTGGGAGATTTTCAGATATCAAGCTCAGCAATGGATATGCACTTAATACAGGGAAGTGGCACTGAGAATAAAAGATCAGACATATTGATTAACATGCACAATATACTAAGGAACTCAGCAAGTTAGGCAGTTTCTATTGAAGGGGTAAACATTTGACATTTCCGGTTGAGGCCCTTAATTAGGTTTGGAAAGAAAGGGGTCAGAAACCAGAAATAAAAGGTTGAGGAAGGGGAAGGAGAGCAAGCTAGCAAGTGAAACTAGGTGAAGGGGAAGATGGGTGGGTGGGGGAGGACGGATGAAGTAAAAAACTGGGAGATGGTAGGTGTAAAAGAGATAACAGGAACGTACAGTGAATCAAGGAAGAAAGGGAAGGAGGATGGGAACCAGACAGCAGTGATGTGCAGGTGTGGTCTTTTTGAATAGCAGTGCAGATGCATGATCATGAAGGGGCTACTTTTGTTTCTACTGTTTATGTTCATCATACTAAAAACAGATGTTTTCTCTTATTCTTGAGTAGTCAGTATCACAATTCTCCTTATTAATTTGTCAGCTGCAGAAATGTGTGATTTCTATCTGTCACTATCAAATG
Source organism: Mobula hypostoma (assembly GCF_963921235.1). Classification (NCBI taxonomy): domain Eukaryota; kingdom Metazoa; phylum Chordata; class Chondrichthyes; order Myliobatiformes; family Myliobatidae; genus Mobula; species Mobula hypostoma. The sequence goes on from NC_086110.1 coordinate 50,360,059, forward strand.
GAATGATCCAGAGATTAAGAAATTCAGGCTGGCAGTGACTTTCACCTTCAGAGGCATCCAGGCTACACTAGTCACGACTGGTTTTGAAAAGCTTTGCATTCACATATGTTGGTTCTTGGAAAGCAGGAGAGAGAAGGGAAAAGAGACCACGGAAAAATTTTGAGACGCAGGCCCTTCTGGTCAGAGCTCCATCGTCTCTTCTTTCCTTGCATTTGGATCCCTCTCCTGCTTCTAGCCTTGCTGGTGAGCCAGTGAAGTGAGTGGGGACAGACGGCACATTTTTCATGGAACAGTGTCGAGGAGACATCGGATTGCTTGGAGGGAGAGTGAGTTTAAAAGAAGTGAGCAGGCCAGTCGACACGTTTTGCACTCCACTGTGCTGTGGATACATTGAATTATGCATAATTAGCCACTTGGCAAGAACCAATTAAAAAAAAGTTAAGTTTAAGTGGAGCAGCCATTGTGTGAGTGGGCCAGTGTCTCAGTGGGGAGTTGAGGATTTGGTTCATTGAGACTTCAGCAAAGAGAGGGATAGGCCGTAGGTATATAATTTTTTTTCATTATTTAATCTTTCTTTATTTCTTATTGCATATTTAGATCAGTGGAAGTGCCAGACAGGATAGTGGGATGTGGGAAGGTAGGGAGCCCTCCAGTGTCTCTGATGACAACACCTGCAAGAAGTGCATCCAGCTACAGTTTCTAACAGACTGTGTTAAGGAGTTGGAGCTGGAACTAGATGAACCCCAGATCATTCTGGAGGCTGAAGGGTTGATAGACAAGACATACAAGGAGGTAGTTACACCCAAGGTGCGGGACACAGGTAACTGGGTGACCATCAGGAGGGAAAAGGTGAATAGGTAGCCAGTGCAGATTACCCCTGTGGCTGTTCCACTCACAACAGGTATACCACTTTGGATACTATTGGGGTGGGAGGGATGACATTGCAGAGGAAAGCCACAGTGGTCAGGTCTCTGGCTCTGAGTCCGGCGCTGAGGCTCAGAGGGAAGCTATGAGAAGAGATGAGCTGCAGTGATAGGGGAATCATTGGTTAAGGGATCAGAAAGGAAGTTCCATGGACAAGAATGAGATTCCTGGGTGGTTTGTTACATTCTAAGTGCCAGGGTAAGGGACATCTTGGATCAGTTCTACAGCATTCTTCAGTGGAAGGGTAAGCAGCTAGAGGTCATGGTCCACATTGGTACCAATAACATGAGTAGGATGGGTGATAAGGTCCAGCAAAGTGAGTTCAGGGAGTTAGGTGCTAAGTTAAAGCACAGGACATCCAGGGTTGTGATCTCAGGATCGCTACCCATGCTACATGCCAGTGAGGCCAGAGACAGGAAGATCATACAGTTTAACAAGTGGCTAGCGAGTTGGTGTAGAAGTGAGGGCTTCAGATTTTTGGATTATTGGATTCTCTTCCATGGAAGATATGACCTGTACAGAAGGGATTGAAATTGAAGGGATCTAATATCCTACTGGGATCATTTGCTGGTGCTGCACGGGGTGGTGGGGTGAGGTGGTTTAAACTAGAGCAGCAGGGGAATGGGAACCAGGGTGCCAGAACAGATAGTGGAGTGGTTGTGGAGAAAGATGTTGCTAAGACTTCAGACAAAATTAGGAATTGAAAAGTTGAGCATGGTGGGACTAATGTTCTGAGTTGGGTATACCTCAATACAAGGAATACACAGGCAAAGTGGGTAAGCCCAGGGCATGGATGAGCACTTTGAATTATGAAATTGTAGCTATTGGTGAGACAGAGTTGTGGGGGTTGGGGTAGTTGGCAGCTCAGTGTTCTAGGGTTCTATTGTTTTAGATGTGATAGAGCAGGAGGGATTAATGGGGGATGGGTGGCACCACTAGTCAGAGAAAATGTCATGGCAGTTCTCAGTCAGGACGGACTGGAGAGCTGGTCTAGTGAGGCATTATGAGTAGAACTGAGGAATAAAAATGGTATGACCATGTTAATAAGACTATATTATAGACCATCCAACAATCCATGGGATTTAGAGGAGCAAATAGTAGGTTTATTTTTCAACTTTCTACATATTGACCAGGACTCCCATATTGTAAAAGGGCTGGATAGGAAAGAGTTTGTCAAACATGTTCAAGAAAGTTTCCTTAATCAGTACGTAGAAGTCCCAACTAGAGAGAGTGCGATACTACATCTCCTATTAGGGAATGAGACAGAACAGGTGACAGAAGTTTGTGTAGGGGAACACTTCGCATCTAGTGATCATAATGGCATTAGCTTCAGGGTAATTATGGAAAAGAATAGGTCTCATCCTCAGGCTGAGCTTCTAAATTGAAGAAAGGCCAATTTTGATGATATCAGAAAGGACTTGGCAAATGTGGCGTGGGACCGGTTTATAAGTGAGAGGCTTTCAAAAGTAAAATTTTGACAGTACAGAGTTTGTATGTTCCTGTCAATATAAAAGGGTAAGATTAACAAGTTTATGGAATTTTGGTTTACAAGCAACATTGAGGCCCTGGTTAAGGAAATGAAGGAGGTGCATAGCAGGTATAGGCAGGCAAGAACAAATGAGGTGCTTGAGATGTCTAAGAAAGAATGAACACTTAAGAAGGAAATCAGGAGGGCTAAAAGAAGGCATGAGGTTACTCTGGCAGACAAGGTGAAGGACAATCCTCAAGGCTTCTACAGATAAATTAAGAGTAAAAGGATAGCAAAGGACAAAAACACGAGGAAATCTGCAGATTCTGGAAATTCAAGCAACACACATAAAAAAATGCTGGTGAACGCAGCAGGCCAGGCAGCATCTATAGGAAGAGGTACAGTCGATGTTTCAGGCCGAGACCCTTCGACAGGAATAGAGATAGTAAGAGATTTGAAAGTGGGAGGGGGAGGGGGAGTTCCGTAATGATAGGAGAAGACGGGAGGGGGAGGGATGGAGCTAAGAGCTGGAAAGTTGATTGGCAAAAGGGATACGAGGCTGGAGAAGGGAGACGATCATGGGATGGGAGTCCTACAGAGAAAGAAAGGGGGAGGGGAGCCCAGAGGATGGGCAAGGAGTTATAGTGAGAGGGACAGAGGAAGAAAAAAGAGAGAGAGAGAGAGAGAGAGAGAGAAAAATAATAAATAAATAAATAAATAAGGGATGGGGTACGAAGGGGAGGTGGGGCATTAACAGACGTTAGAGAAGTCAATGTTCATGCCATCAGGTTAGAGGCTGCCCAGACGGAATATAAGGTGTCGTGACTTCAACTTGATGGTAGAGGAGGTCGTGAATAGACGTATCAGAATGGGAATGGGACATGGAATTAAAATGTGTGGCCACTGGGAGATCCTGCTTTCTCTGGTGGACAGAGCGTAGGTGTTCAGCAAAATGGTCTCCCAGCCTGCGTCAGGTCTCGCTAATATATAGAAGGCTGCATCGGGAGAACCGGACGCAGTTTATCACTCCAGCCGACTCACAGGTGAAGTGTCGCCTCACCTGGAAGGACTGTCTGGGGCCCTGAATGGTGGTGAGGGAGGAAGTGTAAGGGCAGGTGTAGCACTTGCTCTGCTTACAAGGATAAGTACCGGGAGGGAGATCAGTGGGAAAGGATGGGGGGAACGAATGGACAAGGGAGTAACATAGGAAGCAATCCCTGTGGAAAGCCGGGGGGGGGGAGGGAAAGATGTGCTTAGTGGTGGGATCCCATTGGAGGTGATACTTCGTACCCCATCCCTTACTTATTTTATTATTTTTTTCCTCTCTCTCTCTCTCTTTTTTCTTCCTCTGTCCCTCTCACTATACCCCTTGCCCATCCTCTGGGCTCCCCTCCCCCTTTCTTTCTCCCTAGGCCTCCCATCCCATGATCTTCTCCTTTCTCCAGCCTCGTATCCCTTTTGCCAAACAACTTTCCAGCTCTTGGCTCCATCACTCCCCCTCCTGTCTTCTCCTATCACTTCAGATCTCCCCCTCCCCCTCCCACTTTCAAATCTATTACTATCTTTTCTTTAGGCCTTATGAAGGGTCTCGGCCAGAAACGTCGACTGTACCTCTTCCTACAGATGCTGCCTGGCCTGCTGCGTTCACCAGCATTTTTTATGTGTATTGAGCAAAGGACAAAATTGGTCCTCTGGAAGATTAGAGAGGTAATCTATATATCGAGCCAAAAGAGAGGGGAGAGGTCTTTAATGGATTTTTTGCATCTGTATTTACTTGGGAGATGGATGTGACCTATAGATATGAGGCCATTCAGCAGTGAGGTAATGGACCCTACACAGATTACAAAGGAGAAGGAGCTTGCTGTCTTAAGGCAAGTTAGGGTGGATAAATTCCCAGGACCTAACAATGTGTTCCCTCAAACCCTGTGGGAGGCTCAGGCAGAAACTGCAGAAGCCCTAGAAGAGATATTTAAAACACCTTTAGCCACTGGTGAGGATTGGAGGATAGTTAATATTGTTCAGTTGTTTAAGAAATAAGCCAGGAAATTATAGGTCAGTAAGCCTGAAAGCAATAATGGGAAAGTTATTGGAAGTTATTTGAAGGGACTGGATATATAAGTATTTGGATAGACAGGGTCTGATTAGGGATAGTCAACACGGCTTTGTGACTGCTGAGTTGTGTCTAACCAATCTTATAGAGTTTTTTGAGGAAGTTACAAGGAAAGTTGATGAAGGCAAGGCATGGACTTTAGCAAGGCCTTTGACAAGGTCCTGCATTGCAAGATAGTCAAGAAGGTTCAGGCGCCTGGCATTCAAGATGAGAGAGTAAACTGAATTAGACATTGGCTTCACAGCGCAAGCCAGAAGGTGGTTGTAGATGGTTACCTCTCTGACTAGAGGCATCTGACTCTGTGACTGCAGGGGTTGGTGCTGGGATAATTATAGTTTGTCATCTATATTAATGATCTGGATGATAATGTGATAAACTGGATCAACAGTTATGCAGATGACACCAGGTTTGCAGGTGTAGGGGACAGTGAGGAAGACTATCAAAGTTTGCATTGGATTTGGACCAGCTAGTGAAATGGGCTGAAGGTGGCAGATGGAAATTAATGCAGACAAGTTTGAGATTTTGCACTGTGGGAGGATCAGAGAGCGTCTTACAGAGAGCGGTAGGGCACTGAGGAGTGTGGTAGAACAGAGAGATCTGGGAATATAGATTCATAATTCCTGGAAAGTGGCATCACAAGTTGATATGGTCATAAAGAAAGCCTTAGGAACATTGGCCTTCATTAATCAATGTATTGTGTACAGGAGTTGGGATGTTATGTTAAGATTATCTAAGATATTAAGTTAGTGACCATGGTGAGGCCAAATTTGGAGTGTTGCATTCAGTTTTGGTCACCTATCTAAATTGTAAATAAGATTGAAAGAAGACAGAGAAAATTTACTTAGATGTCGCCAGGACTTGAGGACCTGAGTTATTGGGAAAGGTTGAATCAGTTAGGATTTTATTCCCTAGAGTGTAGAAGATTGAGGGGAGATTTGATAGAGGTATACAAAATTATGAGAGGTTTAGATAGGGTAAATGCAAGCAAGCTTTTCCACTGAGGTTGGGTGAGACTGGAACTGATGATCAAGGGTTAATGGCAAAGGTGAAATGTTGAAGGGGGATCTTCTTCACTCAGAGGGTCGTGAGAGTGTGGAACAAGCAGCCAGTACAAGTGATGGATGCAGGGCCAGTTTGAACATTTAAGAGACATTTGGGTAGGTACATGGATGGGAGGGGTAGGGAGGGCTATGGTCCGGGTTCAGTTCAATGGGACTAGACACATTAGTGGCTCAGCATGGACTAGATGGACTGAAGGGCCTGTTTCTATGCTGTAGTATTTTACGTCTTTATCAACACTTGAGCTGTTTCAATCGGTTTAGTAACCTATTCATGGATGCAATTATTAAGTCATATATTGTGTATTTACTGATATTCTATAGGTGCCTGTAAATGCAAGGGCTGGGCCTCTAAGCCATGGTAGTGCCTAGTGGGTGTCGAGCACTGGGGCTGCCCTAGTGGTGATCACGGTGGGCTGGGAAGTCTGGAATATTTACATACGTAGTCTGCGTCATTGTATTTTCATTTATAGTCTAAACGTGCTTGTATATGCGAAGACTGCGTCTCAAAGCCACGTGTTGCCAAGAAGGCATAGGGATGTTGGGGTGGGTCGACAGAAAAGATTGGTGGGTTGGGGAGTTCTGGACTATATACATGCATATTCTGTGTTGCTGTATTTTACTGGTACTTATATGGGTTTGTTGACTTTTATGTGCAAGGGCTGTGCATCAAGCTGTGATGTCATGGTACGGGGGGGCGGTTGGTGGGGGTACTTCGGGACTCTTTTATTTCGTGAATGCGTTCTTGTGTGTGACATTGATAATGTGTTCTAGCATCTTGACCCTGTAGTAACGCTGTTTCATTTGGCTGTATTCATGAGTATGGCAAACGACAATTAAACTTGAATTGAATTGAAATCTGAATTGTGAGTTTTAATGATTAAAATTTAAATAAAGAAACATTACTTACACAATGCATGTTTACACGAATTTAGTAATTAACAAAATTAATCTCTTGATTATTACTGAAAGCATCTGTTTCCCACGCAACAATCAAAGCTGTATTTGCAGCAAGCAATGGAAAATAACGAGCAAAATACGAAGACTAAGAGGAAGATAGGGCAAGAAATGCTTGACCACAAACATCTTCAAACTGAAATAGTGAATGGTGGTAATCCAATTTGGAAGAGATAACAGTCTTCTGTTACTTCTGTCCTTTCCTGGACAAACCCCTTACTGGAGTGTCAACCCTAATCCCCCGGAGGTCAGAGAGAGACCCTCTAGATAATGTATCACTGAATTGGCTGCATGGATTTCTACCAAATACATTGGCCTCTTAGAATTGATTTTCAACCAGCCTTATTGGTCCCTAATGTAATTACACTACCAATGAGTCACTTACTTCAACTGATACGTTTACACACTGGCGTTCAAGGGAGATCAGAGTTTAATGCCATTTACTTGGCACATTGGCTCTGACTTTAATTCAGTATGTTTTTTTCTAGTTGGTGGTTTTCTGTGATTGTGTTGCAGAGAATCTATTTCCCTCCAAAGTAGGAATCAATTTGCCTGTATTATATGTATAATTATATTAGCAAGCAATCAGATGTCGGATGTGGTAAGCAGAACTAGACTTTACATATCTATTTCTGGTTCCATTTTTTTCCTCCCAATTAAAAGCTCTCAATTTATCATGCAGTGTATCTACTGACTTCGAGTCTGCAATTCCCTAATAAGAGCCACAAAATTGTTCTTCATTTAGAACCGCTCTCTTTACTTTAACTGGAAATCAATTCTGCAAGTTTAGCAAATGGTTAATTACTTCTTGAAGCGGATTGATCCACCTTTGATCACTATAAACTGTGTTGTATCATTAGTCTTTCTCATCTCTGATTGCTACACAGAGAAACAAACTATAGTCAGCGTTTCCTCTCTTTACTGCAAATTTATTTGACTGATACACTTTCTCTCACTATTTTAAATGCCTTTTAAGTGCTGTCCTTTCATTGCAAACATTGGGACAGGTGCCTATCTCTAACATATAGCAAAAGTGAACAAAATATTTAAAAATAGGATCTAGGGAAATGAATTAACTAATTTGTTTAATAAGGAATTGTGGTAAAGCTACTCCCTCCACTGACATGATAATCAACACTTAGAGCTTGGCAATGATCCTAGCAGCTTGAGTAATATGAGACAACCATTTTAGTAAATTGCACTGATAACTTATAGCAATTTGGTCAATAGTGACGGACCTGCAGTTTGCATACATTTATATGCAATGGAGGTTGGTGACCAGTGGTGTTCTGCAGGGATCTGTTCTGGGACTCCTCCTCTTTGTGATTTTTATAAATGACCTGGATGAGAAAGTAGAAGGGTGGGTCAGTAAGTCTGCTTATGACACAAAAGTTGGGGGGGTGGGGTGGGGTTGTATGTAGTCTGGAGGGTTGTCAGAGGTTACAGTGGGACATGGATAGGAGAAAAAACTGGGTTGAGAAGTGGCAGATGGAATTCAACCCAGATAAGTGTGAAGTGGTTCATTTTGGTAGGTCAAATTTGAAGACAGCGTATGACATTAATGGTAAGACTCTTGGCAGCATGGAGGACTAGCAAGATCTTGGGGTCCATGCCCATAAGACACTCAAAGCTACTGTGCAGGTTGACAGTGTTGTTAAGAAGGTGTATGATGTGTTGGCCTTCATCAACCGTGGGATTGAGTTCAAGAGCCGTGAGGCATTGTTACAGTTATATAAGACCTTAGTTAGACTCCACTTGGAGTATTGTGTTCAGTTCTGGTCACCTCACTACAGGAAGAATGTGGATGCTGAAGAGCAAATGCAGAGGAGATTTATAAGGATGTTGCCTGGATTGAAGAGCATGTTTTCTGAGAATAGGTTGAGGGAACTTGGCCTTTCCTCCTTGGAGCAACGGAGGATGAGACGTGACCTGATAGAGGTGTATAAGGTGATGAGAGGCATTGATTGTGTGGATAGCCAGAGGCTTTTTTCCAGGGCTGAAATGGCTAACACAAGGGGGCATAGTTTTCAGGTGCTTGGAGTTAGGTACGGGGGGAGGTCAGAGGTAAGTTTTTCACACAGAGAGTGGTGGGTGTGTGGAATACACTGCCAGTGATGGTGGTCAAGGCGGATACAATAGGGTCTTTTAAGAGACTCTTAGATAGGTACATGGGGCTTAGAAAATAGAGGGTTATGTGGTAGGGAACTTCGAAGCAGTTTCTAGAATGGGTAACATGCTCGGCACAACATTGTGGGCTGAAGGGCCTGTAATGTGCTGTAGATTTCTATGTTACATGTTCTATATTCTATACCCTCAGGATTGTGCTCCAGCACTTCTGCTATGTTATGCAATGTACCATTTTGATGGTTATTGTAGTTCTTGAGCTACAGTATGTCATTGCCACTGGAAAGCCTACCGTGAAATGATGTATTCTTGATGTGGAAGTGTAGTTGTCATGTTTCAACTTAAGGATAGCGAGGCAAAGTACACATTAAACAAATAGATATATAACACAAACTGTGCTTAAAGTAGTCCACAGCTGAGGAATAGACTAAATTGTCTTAATATTTATGAATGCACTATTGTTGATGGGTGTGGGTATTGCATCGCAGAATATTTTTCACAGGTAAAGTCAAAAGGATTATGCCTAGAAAATACCAGGATTTATTCAGAATAGACCATAAGTAGACTTACATTGCCAGAAAAGCTGTTCAAATAAAGTATTTAATGGCTTTAAAAGCTATACATTTTTACAAAAGACAGTGGACAAATTTCCATGGGAAAAGTAATTCATAGCTTGAAGGCAAAGTGGTAGCCTCAGTAACTTCCAGTGAAATAGACTTGAATTTGTGAAAAGGAAATTCAACTTCGGATGTAATATTCACAATTTTTCAATCCATGCAACTTGGAATATTCTCTCAAGTCTGGTAGTACTGACAATTCTGATTTGTAAGAGTTAAGAGTAAGTGTGATCAATAGTTTAAAAGATGGTTACTGGAAACAGCAAAGCAACATTCATAAAGGTATTTGAAATAGCAGGATGAGGTCATATGGGATTTTATAGTTTTTCCATTCCATAAGATCATGTCTGATCTCACAACCATTTACCACCGTATCAACATATAAAACATAAGAAGTAGGAGTAGGAGTAGGCCATTACCACTTCAATCCTGCACAGCACTCAACAAGGTTATGGCTGGACTTCTACCATTCCATCAACACCATTTTTCTCTCCTTTCCCCATATCCCTTGATTCTTCAGTTTTCATCTGACCCAGAAATATATTAATCTGTTCTGAATGCAAACTGTGAGTGCTCAAATTTCACTTTTCTTAATGAATTTTCTCTTTATTCAGTCCAAAATAGCCTGGGCCTTATTCTGAGACTGACCTCTTGTTCTAGCCTCCTTATTCAGGGGGAATAACTTCCTTGGGTCTGATCTGTTGAGCATGAAAACTGTTGTATATTTCATTGAGGTAATTTCTCATTCTTTTCAAAATCTAGAACACAGATACCCATTTATCCAATCTCTCAGGACAGGCCAAACATCCCAGGAATTAATCTTAATCTTCACTGAATTCTCTGAATGAAAGGAAGAGACCAAATTGTACATACAACTCCAGCAGTGGTGTCACTAAGGCCCTATGCAATTAGTAAGTGCACTTGCTTACTCCTGCAGTTGAATCCTCTTACAATAGATGTCAACTTATCACTTCCCTTCCCAACTACGTGATGAACCTCCACAATAGATTGCATCAACTTGCATACAAAGATACCCACGTCCCTTTGAATAACCTTTCTCATTCCCTCAGCATTAAAAAAGTACTCTTTCTTTTGCCCCTGTTGGAATGAGGAATCTCAATTTTTTACATTGCGTTGCATTTACCATGTTCTTGTCACAAAGCCTTTGAAGCCTCTTGACATCAAGGTCACAATTCGCATTTTTACCTCGTCTTGTGCCATCTGCAAACTTGGAAATGGCACATTTGATTCCCTCAACCAAATCACTGATTATAAATTGGGAATACTTGGGGACTAAGCACCAATCCCTTCAGCACCTAAGAGTTGCAACTTGCCAGCTGAGAAAAGCCTGTTCATTGCTCCTTCGGTTTGAATACTAAATTACTGATTTCTATACAAGGACATCCAAATCTCTCTGAACACTGGCATTTAATAATTGCTTTCCATTTTTAAAAGAAAATCTGTTTTTCTCTTTCTGTCAAAGTAAATCTCTTCTCCCTAACTTGATCCTCTTACAACCACATCTCTGTAATGACTATCAATTCAAACCCATTTATCTCTATTTGTGCCATTAATTCATCTATCTTGTTACAAATGCATCTTGCATTGAGATAAAGTGCCTTTAATTTTGACCTTTTACCATTTTTGCTTGCTTGGACTCTTTTTGCTGATACAATCCTATCATCAAACTCTTTCCCTTGCCAATATAATCTTTAGATAATGTTCTTCCGTAACTTTAAGATTTCTAAATTTTCCTCACCTGAATACATCCTTTCTATAAGTGTTTCTTAACTTGAGGGAAATGGTATACAAATATATCAGTCTATCCATTGCAGCATATTGAGATTTATAAGTAATGTTGCATGAAGGATTTAGAGAACAAATTACTTCTTAAGCTTCAGCTTGGGCATTCCATCCATCGAGCTTTGTCCTACACCAGGAGGACCTGTTAGAATTTTGCAGGGTGCAGTGAAATCTTCTCTCATTCTTTTAAACTCTAATGGCTACAAGGTCAATCGATGTCATGTTCCTGTCAGCCCGGAAATCAGTCTGATGAAGATTTGTTGAAATTCCTCCATGGCAAGAACACCCCACCTCAGATAAGTCACCAGAACTCAACATGTACTCAACATGTGATCTTACTGAGACCCTGAACAATTGCAGTAAGATAACCGTATACCTCCACTTAAATCATCAGCATAGTCTTTTTAGTAACCAACAGGAACTTTGGCAACTTATGCACAAGGACATCTGGATCTCATTGGACCTCTCCTTTTCCCACATAGTATTCAGATGATAATCAATCTTCCTCTATTATTGATGCCAAATTGAATAATGTCACATTTATCCACATTATGCTATTCCTGTTATTTATCTGGTCACTCCCACAAATTAATCTAAAACCTCTCTGCTTCCTCCAAGGCCCACACTCCCAGCTTTTAATGATCCACAGACTTTGAGATATCACATTTAAATCTGTCCTACAAGTCAATAATATATAGGTGAAAAGCTGGGGTCCCAATGCTAATCCCAGAAATGCTCTACTCATTATTGCTTGCCATCAAGACCATCTTTATTCCATACCCTATGTCAACCAGTTCACTGCCAACATCTGCACTTTATCATGCTTCAATTTTGTAGGCCTGGGCTTAAATTTTGCACCCTAAACTCATTCCTGCATTGAGTATCATCTCCTTTAAAACCACTCACTCCCTCTGGATCAAAACTGTGACAGTGGAGGATTGTATGGGCCTCAACATCATCCCTGTCTTGTGGTATGGTCCTGGCTTCAGTCCTACTCAGACCCCCTTCACTTTTTCCTAGTACTTTTCTGCTTTGTGCAGTCATACCAGAACTTTGCTGCCAATTTCCATCTTGTTCGCATTTCCTTCAGGTCCATATGAGATTCATCCTATCTCTTGACTTCTCTATCTCTTTCTCAGATGATAGGTTAATGACCGACATCCATTACAAGCCCACTGATTCTCACAAATACCTTGATTAACATCTTCTTCTTCCTTGCATTCATCCTGATATTTTTCAGGTCTCTAACATATTAGATTAGATTAGATTAGACTATGAGGACACAGAGTCCCCTTTTATTGTCATTTAGTAATGCATGCATTAAGAAATGATACAATGTTCCTCCAGTATGATATCACAGAAACACAAGACAAACCAAGGCTAAAAAAACTGACAAAAACCACATAATTATAACATATAGTTACAACAGTGCAAAGCAATACCATAATTTGACAAAGAACAGATCATGGGCATGGTAAAAAAAGGTCTCAAAGTCTCCTGAAAGTCCCATCATCTAACGCAGACGGTAGAAGTAAGAAAAACTCTCCCTGCCATGAACCTCCAGTGACGCAAACTTGCCGATGCAGCACCCTGGAAGCACCCGACCACAGCCAACTCTTGAGTCCGTCCGAAAACTTCGAGCCTCCGACCAGCCCTCCGACTCCGAGCACTGAGAACCATCTCTGCCGAGCGCTTCGACCCCGGCCCTGGCAACAGGCAATAGGCAAAGCCGAGGATTTGGGGCCTTCCCCTCAGGAGATTCTCGATCGCTCAGTAGCAGCGGCAGCGAAACAGGCATTTCAGAAGTTTCTCCAGATGTTCCTCCATGCTTCTCACGTCTGTCTCCATCAAATCAGGATTGTGCACGGTACCTACTTAACAAACACCAATATCATTTCGGAGCGGCCGCGCGCACTGCGTCGCGCTGCCATCTTCTCCTCCCTTCCTTAATGATGTCACTTTTCACACCAGTGCTTCTGAGATGTCTTGTTGCCTTAAGCATGCATTCCTCACTACCCTAGCTGACAGGGCTCTCTGCTATGATAGAATCTTCTGTAATTCCCATACTTCTGCTCTCACCCCATTCCCCACAGCCGTCGCAAGGATATGGCTCACCTTGTTTCATCTCTCCATTGCTCTCATTTCTACCAGCAACCACGTTCAAAGGCTCATTCTCCATAAATTCCACTATGCTTAACAAGATTCCACCATGAACCACTTTTTCCATTCCCTCCTTTTTCAACATCATGCAAGGACTGTTCCCTCCATGAGTTCATTCATTTTATCTAATCATTCCCCTTCTCCATGTACTCTCTCTTGTAAACAGCAGAAATGGTACCTTCCACTCCTTTACCTTGTCCCCTCTTTCAATCCACGACCCAGCAGTCCTTCCAAGTAAAACATCAATTCACCTGCACTTATACTAATTGAGTGAATTGCATCTAGAGTACTGTCATTGAACATAAAAATCAGGAGTAGGATTTCCCAACGTGGTCCCTTTTTACATCAGGGAATCTATGTATCTACAGACTAGGTGACTGCTTTGCAGAAATTTTCCATTCGGTACACACCCTGAGCTTTCAGTCTTCCACTTTCTAATTCTGCACCACTCACCCACTCTGACTTCTTTCTTTGGCCTCCTGCACAGTTCCAAAATAAGCTTTGCATAACAGCACCTCCTCTTCATCTGGCCATATTACACATTGCAGCTCTTAATATTTAATTCAACAATTTTAAAAAACTAACCTTTGCTGTCTGTATCAGAACACAGGGACATATAAATTAGGACCAGAAGTAGTCCACTCTATCCTTCAAACCTGCTCTTTCATTTAATAAGGTCATGGCTAATCTGATTGTAAATGTAGCTCCACATTCCTGTCTATCCTTGATAACCTCTCACCCTTTTGTTTAAAGAATGTATCTACTTCTGAATTAAACATACAGACACTGCTTCCACCATCCTATATGTAAGAGCATTCCAAAGACTGCTTAATTCTGTTGCATGATTATCCACATGTGATGTTAACTCAGTTTTTCCCTTCCTTCAGATGTTGCTTGATCTGCCGAGTTTTCATTTTTTTTTAGAGATACAGCATGGTAACAAGCCTTTCTGGTCTAACTACCCAATTTCACTTGTAACCAATTATTGAATTGTGGGTGGAAACCAGAGCACCCAGGAGGAAATCCACACTGTCACAGGGAGAATATACAAACTCCTTACGTACAGTGGTGGAATTGAACCCAGGCTAGAGGTGCCGGAATAGTGTCATGCTAACCGCGACTCTACTTTGTTTTGGGGTTTCCAATCACAGCTGCATTCTGTATCTTGCATTTCTGGAACTGATGCCATCAGTCATCTTTCAGTCATTTACATTTCTCCAGACAGAGCAGTTGTGAATAAATTGCATTAATTTCCATTTCTTCGATGGTACAAGAAGTAATTTTACAACCAGGATAACATAAGTCTGCACTTACCATGGACATTTCCTAATATTGTTGCACACTTCCCTTTATAATTCAAAACGTACTTGTTACCCCTCTTCTGAATGAGGGTCTCTGAACTGAAACATTAACTTCATTTCTTTCTCCACAGTTACTGACTGACTTTGAGTACCCCTGGCATTTTCTGTTTATTACTGCTTTTTAAATTGTAGGCTGATAACAAAAATAATATTTTCAAAGATTAAAAAAGTACTGAGATGAAAAGTTGCTAAATCACTGATGGTTAAGAGTTTTTCTGAAGGCCCTTAGGCACAAACCAATTTATTTACTTGCTTCTTATTAACTTGTTGTGCAACAATGGCATTGGGAAGGCTCCATTCCAATTTATTGTGCAAGGCAGAGTGTACCATGGCTTCCTCTCTCAAATATTAAACTAAAGCATAGAGACATTCAAAAAATTTCTGACTTTTAAAGCAGGACACTTCAAGGACAAGGTTTGGCTGAGCTTGGAAGGAGAAAGCAAGAGGATATTTACTTTAAGTAAGATGACTCATTATAATGGGGATTAACTGTTCATTATTTCAAATTGATGCTTGATGCACGTTGAATATTGTCTATTCCCTCTTAGCTCTGGCTTGCATGTCATTACTTTGAAAGACAAGCTAATGGCCTGGAATTTCCTTGAAGCAGTTCTCCATCCTCACCTGTCTATTTAAGCCACCTCACCCTTGAGATGGAAAACCTTTAAGAAAGCCAGTGCTGGCTTGACCAGCAAGAAACCACTCCTTTCCCCATTATACACGTATGAACTTTCAAACAATGTTAAAATTAAACTTAGTACGTTTGTTTAAACTATCAAAAATTTTAGTACATAAAACATTAAGCACCATTAAGAAAATTAAATTAACTTAAATCAAATTAACTGAATTTAAAATGGATGTAAAGTTTCCAGAACTTGTCTCTATTCCTGCATAATTAGACCTGCTCCAGTTTAGGAGCATAACCTTTGGACCTGTTCTATCCTTTTCCATCACTATCTTAGAACTAATAGAATTATGCTCGCTAGAGCCAAAGTGCTCTTTGACTGCTACTTCTGTTACTTGCCCTGCCTCATTCCCAAGAGGGAATACTGTATTGCACCCTCCGATTAGGGCCTTCTGTATATATTGACTCAGCAAGCTTTCCTGGACATATATACTGAACAACTTCCACCCTATTCAGACCCTAAACCTTCTGGGTGGCCCAGTCAACACCGGAGAAATGTAAATCTTCACTCATACAGCATTGTTATTATTACAACTGTGAGAAATTCCTATACCCACCCATTCTGCAAGTTCCCAGTGATTATTGGGAGTGGAGTCTATAATACAGCCCCACCAGAGTGAAGCACCACTTCCCGTTCCCAGGTTCTACCAATATGGCCTCACTGGACAATCTTCCAAGGATCCCATTTCTCAGCACTGCTGTTCCATCCTCCATCAACAACGCAAGTCCCTCCTTGATTATTTGTACCTCTGTCACAGCAATAGTATCTGTATCATGGAACCTGAAAGGCTTCCAGTCCTGCCCTTCTGTTAGCCATGTTTCTAACATCCTAGTCCTAGAGCCAATCTACACTCTGAGTTCATCTGCTTTATCTGTTAATTCTCATGCAGCTTAACAGAGTATTCCTTTCTGTCCCTTCACTGTGCTCCTGGTTACTAAATATGCTCTCACAGGATATTGTTTTATCCTTTAAATTGCTCCTGCTCAGAGTCCCATCCTCTGATGATCTAGTTTAAATCTGCCTGTGTAGCTCCAGCAAAACTCTTGCAAGGATATTGGTCCCTCTCTGGTACAAGTACAACCTGTCCCTTTACCCCAGATGAGATCCCAATCATGCAAGAATTTGAATCCTTTCTCCCACAGCAGCCCCACTGCCACAAATTCATCTGGTTTGTCTTTCTATTTCCACCCTCACTTGTACGGTCACTGGGAGAAATCTAGAGATTACTACCCTTCCTAACACTAACCTGCTACTTAACTTCTTAGCTAACTCCTGATACTCATTCTGTAGGATCTCAGTCCCTTTTCTAGCTATGTAATTTGTACTAATATGCACCATGACCTCTGGATATTTGCCTTCCTGCTGGAGAATTGTTAGCAGCCGCTGAGAGACAACTTTTATTTTAGAACCCAGGAAGCAACATGCTATTGTTGTGTTTCTGCTACAGCTGCCGAACATCTTGACTGTCCCCTTAAATATTACATCTCCTATCTCTCGTGCTCTGTCAGACTGTGCCATTTCCCTTCTATCTGTCCCTTCATCCATCTATCTGAAGCCTGTACTTCGGGTATGACCACCTTAGTAAAAGTCTCATCTATAACCTTCTCAGAATCTTGAATGATCCCAAGTACATCCAATTACAGCTCCAGTTTCTATCAGGTTCTACAGGGGTATTTCCTGTAGAAGTAGTGAGGGTTCCTGACTTCCCACATCTTTCAGAAATAGCAAGCCAATGCCTTAAATACACAGAGTCAAGTGCTTAGAATGAATGAGAAATTTGAAAAAAACATACTTTCTCCTCAACTGTGCCTCCTTGCTGCTCCCTCAGGTCCCCACTCTTACACCGGCTCGCTGTCACAATGGCCTCTTCACTTAAACTCAATTTGCTTTCATGAGTTAACATGCCCTCCAATTAGCTAATCTATGAGACTTGCCTTTTTACAAACTCCTGCTCTCACTCTCAGTTCCTGACTCCTGGAAAAGCGAAACATTTGTCTGGTCTCACCTTATCAGTTTTCACAGGCTGCATTCAGAAAGATTATAGAGGCGTAAAGAGGCTATTGTAAAAGGGTTTATCATTTGTTTCATGACATGATACTGCTCAGTGATGTGTAATGGGTGAGTTAATAGTCAAAATGCACAATCCCAATAATAACTGGACAGTGGTCCAACAGATTGTCAGGGAAATATAAAGACATATATAACATAGAACATGAATTAAATGGTTTCACTCCAGTTTAGCAATAGGGTATGCCAACTAAAACAAATATTGACCATGAGCAATTCAAGTAGTAACTTAGTTCATAGCATTGATAAGCAATCAAAATGGCTTTAAGTCAGGAGGTATTTCATATGGAAATTTAGGTCTAACCATTCATTTTACTAAACAAACCGGGTATGGGAAGTTGCAAGCCTGTAAGGTGCTCGAGAAGGGATTTTAAACTGCTGTCCTCTATTTCATGGAGTTACAGAATGCTCACATCCAAAAGTCTTATCTTTATTCATGGAAGGAGGACGATTGATGTAGCGCTCCTTTTGGTACATTAATCTAGATGTGATAACTAGATCTTTGTCAATGTAGCCCTGTTTGCTATCAAAGGACTTGCTTCACTTACGAAACTCGGCAATGGCAAACTGAGATGCAAGGACATTCTGCAGATGCTGGAAATCTTGTGCAACACACACACACACACACAATGCTGGAGGAACTCAGCGTGTCAGACAGCATCTATGGAGGCAAATCAATGTTTCAGCCAAAAATGATGACTGTTTATTTTCCTCCATGGACAGTGCTATGCTCTGCACTGCTGTTCTGCAAGCTGCAGGGCAACTGATCTGTGGGTGACCGCAGGAAACTGCCTAAAGTTGTGGACACAGCTCAGCACATGTTGGAAACCTGCCTCCCCTCTATGGACTCTGTCTCGCTGCCTTAGTGAAGCTGCCAGCATAATATAAAATCCAACCACTCTGCTCATTCTCTCTCCTTTCCTCTCCATTGGGCAGAAGATACAAAAGCCTGAAAGCACATACCATCAGGCTCAAGGACAGCTTCGATCTTGCTTTTATCAGACTCTTGAATGGATCTCTTGTGCAATCAGATGATCTCTTGGCCTCACAATGTATCTCCTTATGATCTTTCACTTTATCATTTACCCGCACTGCACTGTTTTGGTAGCTTTTACACTTTATTCTGCATTTTTATTGTTTTACCTTAATCTAGCTCAATGCACTGTGTAATGATTGGATCTTATAAACAGTATGCAACATCCAAGAGGACCACAACCTTGTCATAGTTTGGAGGTTTGTGTGCCTCAGTGACTCGGAGAGCTATGTTAGCTGGAGTCAAGGCTTTATGCTTTCGCACTTGGTAGGTTCACCCATGGCAAACAGATCAAAGAATAGAGACCAGACTAAGAGTGGTCCACTAGTCCTCTAGGTCTGGGCGTTCAGTTCAGGGCTGATGACCCTGACTGGTAAAATATAATAGTTATGGAAAGAGCAATGAAAAATGCTTCTACATCTGAATGGGATGGTATTCCTAAGTCTTCATCCAGGACTTGCATGACTGACAGTAGTGAAAACTGAAAGGAAGCTACTGACATGATGAAGGAAGCCCTGAACACCACCAGAGATGGAGGAACTTGATTGCTGCTCTAAATGCCAGCGGCATAACAGACAGTAAGTAAACAGTATGCAAGACAAGCTTTTCACTGTATCCGAGTACTTGTGACAATAATAAACCAATACAAATGGCAAACTGAGATAGCTAAGCCTTTTGAAACATGAGGTACAAAGGATATTACATTTGTGAAGAAAAAAAAACAGACAGTATTATTTCTGAATAAATCTTCTTAATTATGATTTCACATAACAAAGTAGCTCTTTGAAAGCAGCACAGCCTCAGGAATGTTTGTTAATGTGTAGCATACACATAGTTGATCTATGGATGGAACATTAACAATATGCTTGCAGCCTCGTTAAATAATAGTTACTACGAATTGGAACAACATTTACTTTCACCATACAGAGCTTTCAAAATCAGCTGATAGTTTTCTTGACAGTCAAATATTCATTGCTTGGTAAAGACTTTGGCACACACTAATAACATTTGTTCGTTCACCTCCTGACAAGTTGATGTCTTTATTTTGATATGCTAGAAACCATATTTTGTTTTAGATTTCAATCTCAAACAGAAAAACAGGCATTATTTTCATTTCTATGTTTGGCACAATAATGCCTCATTTACGATGTATATTTCTGATATAAAATTTCCTTTTGCACTATTTCTGTGGGGGAAATAATACCACTTGTAAAAATATTGGTACCGTTTTCTTTCTTTTAAACTATTATCTCTGTCTAACCTTTAATGAGAACATTGTGGTCAGGTATGATCCAACCACTCACCTGAGAGGTATCATAAGTGTTATACCAATGCTAAAGCACTCATAGAACTTCAGGTAACTCAAACAACTGAAGCATGTATTAAGTTTATTGAGAGTTATGTGCTTTGTGGAGGGATGGCAGAATTGAGGAATGAGCCATTAGGGAGGAATAATCTGGGGCAAATCTAACAATAATATCTCCAGAGGGGAACAAAATACTTCTGTTGCTTTTCTTAAGCACCAGAAACTCTGCAAATGCTGGATATCTTGAGCAACACATGTAAAATGCTGGAGGATCTCAGCAGGCCAGGCAGCATCCACACAGGGAACTGAACAGTCAGTGTTTCGAGTCGATATGATTCATCAGGACTGGAAAAGAAGGAGGCAGAAGCCAGAATAAGAAGATGATGGCAGGTAATAGGTGAGACCAGGTGAGGAAGGAGGGATGAAATAAGAAGCAGGGGAGGAGGGAATAGGTGGAAGAAATAAAGGGCTGAAGAAGAAGGAATCTGTTACAAGAGGACAGTGGACCATGGAAAAAAAGGAAGGAGCAGGGAGGTGATGGGCAGGTGAGGAGAGAAGGGGCCTTTCTTTCCAGTCCTGATGAAGAGGCTTGTCCCAAAACATTAATTTGGAAAGTGTGTAGATCGGGTGGTTGATGGTGAGTTGAGTTGCCCTCCGATCTTGGCAACTTACTTCCAAACATGTCGTCACCATATGAGGAAACATCGTCAGTGCACTGTTGATTGTGGTGTGTTCTCTGAATGCTTGGCCATTACATACTTTTCCATCAGCTGAATCGATGTCATTTCAGAAACTGAATTGTGATGAGGAAATCTCGTCGCTGATCGGCTGTGTGGCAAACTTTATGCATTGCAGTCTGGAGCCTTGCTTGCATCGGCTCATAAATAGTATCGAGGTCTACGTGTTCACTTACAGAATTGTTTGCGGAAAACCACACTTCTCGGAATTCTCTTGCATACCGTGTATTTGCTTGCGCCATGATTTTCACTGACACCCAGTCAAATTTGTGCCCCTCTCGACTTTCATGGGTAGAGACTAAGGAGATTTGGTCAGGTCATTTTACAGTCAGTTGATTTTCACGAATCTTGTGGATAGCTTTCTGCCAGCAAATATTATGTCGGCCAAACTCGGATGAGGAAGGGAAAAACGGATCAGCCATAATTGAATGGTGGAGCAGACTCCATGGGCCAAATGGCTGAATTCTGCTCCTATGTCTTGTGGTCTTATGGGAGGAAACCATCCACAAAGTGGGGACACAAATTTGACTGGCCATCAGTGGATGTCATGGTGCAAGCAAACACGCGGCATGCAAGAAAATTCCTAGAAGTGTAGATTTCCGCGAATAATTCTGTAAACGAACGCGTAGATCTCGATCCTATTTATGAGCCAATGTGAGCAAAATTCCAGACCACAATGTATGAAATTCACCACACCACCCACTCAGTAACAAAACTTTTTCCCCACATCACAAATGAATTTCCGAAATTGCATCGATTCAGCAGAATGAAAAGTATACAAAGGCCAAGCATTTGGAGGACACACCGCAAACAATAGCACACCGATGATGTCTCCTTGCATGGTGATGAAACTTCTACAAGTAAATTGCCAAGACTGGTGAACAACTTGGCCCAACTACTAACTGTTGATTTCCCTCCATAGATAATGCCTGACCGGCTCAATTCTTCCAGCAATTTTGTCTGCTGCTTTATTGATATTTTCACATGTATTTTCCATGAAAGCAATGGAGAACAATTGAAGACCAATGAGCCATCTTGGAGTCATTGAGTCATGGAGTCAGTCATACAATACAGAAACAGGCCCTTTGGTCCACAACACGATTGTTGTACGTATCAAAACTAATCCCAGCTGCCTACATCAGGCCCATAACCTTCTAAAGACATTTTGCCATTTCCAAGAAGGGAATTGTCTCAGGAAAACTAATCAGATCTTCAAATGAAATTCTCCTCACCTCACATAATTTCTATAATCACTAATAGAAATTGCTAAATATATGACTATTAGTGGAAGTAGCTTGAAGTTAGCACAGATATGAAAATCATGAATGGTCATATTTTGATTAAAAACATTGAATCAAATACCACCCCATCATAAGTCATTTTCATGAACCAAAAGCTGAAATTAGATCCAGCATAACATCTGAGGGAATATTTACTCTCACTCAAAGAAGAAGCACAGATGTAACTGATGGCTACCATGGGAGAAGCAGGAAGGAAGTTGCCCACTTGTTACTGATTTCAAAGGTTTTTTTCAAATGGCAAAACTCCTGCAAACTCTCAGTTCATTAATCCAATTTGTCCATGACATATGGAAAAATAATTTAGTAGAACTTTAGGAAACCTCTAGAAGTAGCCTGTATCGCTGTTTTGTAAACTGATGTGCCTGGACTGTATGGATTACTTACTGTAAAGTATGCAGCTGTTTGTGAAACATAGCGCCAAAAGTGTCACATACGTTCCCCCAATACACATTCTTCCCTGTTTGGATATTAAGGGCCGCCAGTCACGTTGGTTGTCTGAATCACGAGATCAGTAGCATGGTTTTAACAGGGCATGTCCACTTTACTGGCTGTGTTTTTGATAAGTACATGGATGGGAAGGATAGGGAGGGCAATGGTGCAGATGTGCGTCAATGACAGTAGGCAGAATAATATTTCAGGTTAGACTAGATGGGCTGAAAGGCCTATTTCTGTGCAGTTGTGCTCTATGAGTCAATGACCAAGTCAACTGACAATGCAGTAACTGAGGGAAAATATACATGGCAGCCTTTGACAGCTGACAAAACCTCACTCACAGCTTTGTTGGTTGAAATAATGATGTTGTTAACAGTTTTTGCATGCCAGTGATAGACAATAAAAAGCTACTAAAATTGAAATGTCATTAAAATATGCATTTTTCAAATAAAAATGTAACTTTAGTTATGTGAATGTGTTGCATAACTGTGTCAACCAATTGTGTTGGATGACTGCACACGTTTTGGTGAAGGGTTTGATGTCTACAGGCTATGTATTGTTTTACAGAGTTACTGAATTGGCTGAATCAAGTACAGATTAACCTTGATGCTTCGACAGAGGAATGTTTTGAATTCTGGCAATGGTTCAAGAGTCCTGGGGATCTTATGAATGATGTAACCCTCGGCTTGCACTTACTGTTGTAGTGTGTGGCCAAAGTATACTAAGAGAGGATGTTCACAGTTACAGTCTAATAATGGATGTTGGAAATAATCCAGAGATAGGTTGGAGGTGACAATGCTTCAACTTGAACATGGACATTAAGAAATAGAAAAGAATCTGCTTCGATGGGAATTCAAGATGCAAGATATAGTGACAGCATGGGTAGGAAGATGAGCTTCAAAATGGTAAATGAAGATTGGCTTTATGCTACTTAATAATATATTGAAATCAGTGTATAAGTGTAAAAGCTGTAGTAGTCAATGTGTTATTAGCATGTGTTAAGTTTTTAGTATTACAGTTGACGTGAATGATTGTTATTGAATGTACTTATGGTCATAGATTGTTAAGATATAGATCTATCCAGAGAAGTAGTTTGTGGGAATTATCAGTCCCTATACAGATATTATGATGTTTAGCTAATGGGTATATTTTATTGTCGAGCTGACTGAAGAAATGAGTAAAGTTATGTTTGGTTAAATTTAAAGGCAATGCATATACAAATAGTACTACTTATATAACTTCACACGTAGTTGTTCCTTTTTGCACTTTGTGGTGCGTTGGGTGGTATTTTTTTTGCTGTTTCCTTAGCATTTGTCTGTTTTTTATGAAGCTGAGTTGCTAGTTCGATGCTCAACCCGCCATGGTGTGTCAGGATCCAGCTGAATTCGAACCCGGTATCATTTGAGTTGAAGTCCGATGCTAACGCCACCACTGGTCAGCTATAACTTCATATATACAGTATATAAAAACTGATATATTAACTTCTAGCAGATGGTAAGCTTGAGATTGCCGCAATGTTTAAAAAGAAACTATGCTGCGTATTTCAATATGAGTATGTCTTTAAAAACTCTGTGCAAAATGTGATATAACTTTTGATATGACAGCCACTGTTGTTAGCTGAATGTTGACTGCCATCAATAAATGACACTTTGTTGATAGCTCTGTCCTTGATACATACCTCATTGAAAAGGAACATGTAAGAGCCTAAAGGCAATACAATCATGGGCACGTAGAAACGTCTAAAATAAAGAAGTGTCAAAACAAAAATAAAATTTGAGATGTGGCACATGATTCATAAGATAACTGTGCAGTGGTGGGTTATTCCAGCAAGAAAAGGCTCCAACATGACATATCATATAGAATCCAAGAGCAGTACAGACTGGCAGATTTAGAACTCCAGATCTATTTCCGTCCATATCTCACAACACCCATGTACAGATCGTTGTGACTTGATGTTGTTCAAATAGTTAAAAATCCGGACTCCTATCAGAAATAGCCAGTGAAATCACACACAGTATTTGAAATAAAGGAAGAAATATAGGAGATGTTTGGGTAGATGGTAGCGCGTTATAATTAATTGCCTGGCAAACAGCCAATCCAGGCAAAGCACTGTGATTGGCCTCCTTTAAAAAACTAGCTTGAATTTGCAGGGGGAAGAGGGGGATATCAGCTCAAACCCATCAAAAATAATGTTTCTTGGAACTACGCTGTGTAGTTGCCTGATACCATTAACTCCAAAGTCCAAGTCATTCCGCCAAATAGGAAAAACATATAAACGAAAAATAATATTGCTAAAACCTATGTTGCATCATAATTCTCACCAAATAACATTACTTGTGGGATAATAGATAGCTTGCAGTGAGTTACAAGGTTGTAATTCAATCTAGGAGTTGAGAGACGTTATAAATGACAAGCAAAGCTTGAACAGTTTATGAACATCAGCAGAACCCCGATATTGAATTACAGCCTGGAATTTACAGACATTTATTTATGTTGTATGTAATATATACTGAATTGTCATAAAAAAAAATGTAAGTTTGTTTTCTGGTATCTTTTTCCTATTACATGAGTGGTTCCATTTCCATGGAGAGGTGGTGTAATAAAGGGAAGATTTCTGAATGGAATCTGAGCAAAAGATCTGGCATCACAATAGGTACAATTACAATGCCAATGCAATATATGGTAACGTGAACACTAGTCTGGCAATAAAGAATTCAGAGTTTGTTAATTTAACTTTCTCCATATATAAGTACATTGACAATTATATCTGCATGGACTTCCTGCCATCCCTTCCCATGAGAAAAGCTGAAGTTACATTTGCATTGAAAGCTGCCTTCACCACTTGAAATCCAGCTGAGGATATGGGAATGGAAATATAAATGTATCAATCTCACAATTCTTTTTAAAGTAGAGTTTCAATTGTGTATAAAGCAAAAATTATTCAAATACTGAAAATCTGAAATATGTAAATTCTGGGAATCCAGCTCGTGATCTTCCACCCTGCTTTACCTGAAAGCAACATTTGGCCATAACTAATGAATGAATGGTACATGATAGTGACTGCTACATTACACATGTCCAGTGCCTATAAAAAGATTCACACCCCCCTCCCACAGAAGCTTTATTGTTCCTCTCCAATCAATCCATGCAAAGTGGATCCCAAGACTCCTGCACTTTCCTCCGAAAGCACCAAGCGAGAGGGATGACGCTGAACATCTGCCCACACTCTGCTCTTGTCCTTGTCAACTTCAATCTTGCTCGATGCCTCAATTGGACAGAAGCAATGGAGTCAATCGTGGGTTTGCTTCCAGGCCCCCAGGCCACACACTCTGCTCCAAATCTCACTGAACTCACTCAGAGACAGCAAAGCACCAGAGCACTGAATCAGCCCAAAATCACACATCAAAATATAAATCACAAGGTTCCAAATGCACACAGCTTAGTAGTAGAATCATATTTGAAAGAAGAAGAAATAAACAAAGTAGTTTCGTAGATCAGCTCATGTATATTAGTATCTGTCCTTATCAATCACTCATCAAGCAAACAATCACTTGAAGTCAACAGAAATATGGCCATTCTCTGATTGTCAATTGATATGTCCATAAGATAACATCTTTGAAAGTTAAAAGTTTGGGATAAAATGTTTTTCTTCCTTGAAGCTCACAAATTTTAACATTTCCTTTATGATGATTTTGTACTTCTTTGAGTGTGCCGTGAGCTTGAAGGGAACAACCTTTTTTTTTAACCTTCTCTAATTCACCTCCTCGCTTTCTAATTCCTGACCAAACATATTTTTGCTCTCAGCCTAAATGTTGAAAGCTGTATTATTGCCCTTGTGCCAATAAGTTCAGAATTCCCTCTATCTACATTTTGATTGCATTCTCTCATCTCTTTTTTCAGGTGAATCATTTTAATCTTTCTCTTTGAACATTATGTCCCACTATCTGAATTATTTCTTTTCCTTTTCTTTGACACTTTGTGGAGCACAAAAAAGTCCATGATCTTCTAAGCATGGAATTATTGTACATTACGTATATATTCACCTAAACAGGATTCATAAGAAATCTTATTAAAAATAACTGTCTGTCTAGGTACCATATCCGATGTGGACTTTGGTGACCATGGTTTTCTATATAGATCTATCCTTCGTTTTTTTGGATGACTTCCATTTCCTCGATGTGTAGCCACCTGGCTATGCTTTTGATGTACATAAGCCGAGGTCTTCTTCTAGGTTTGCTCCCCTCAATCTTTCCAGAGAGTATGAGTTTTTCTAGTGCATCTTTCTGCATGATGTGTCCTAGGAATCTGAGTTGTCTTTCTCTTATTGTTGGTTTGAGTGATCGAACTGCTTGGGCTCTTCTGAGAACTTCTTCATTTGATGTGTGTGTGGTCCATGATATTTTTAACATTCTCCTGTAGAACCATAACTCAGCTGCTTCTAGTCTCTTTTCCATTGCTGGAGAAGTGATCCAGCATTCACTTCCATAAGTCAGGATAGAATAAATGTAGCACTACAGTATTCTGTTTTTAGTGTATGTGCTCATCTTTCCGTCTGTTATGTAATGGCAGGTGCGACACAGATATCAAATACAGAATAGCAATGGCTAAAGAAGCTTTCCAAAAAATGAAGACCATATTAACAGACAGGAAGATAAGCATATACATTAAAAATAACATCTCCAATAATACAACACACCATGTGCAAAATGTTGTTCCATCATTATAGATTATTTGGTAAGGTACTGTATCAAATTTGAATCTATAATTTCCTGACTCGTGGATAATGCTACCAACTAGGCAAATTAGCACTTAGGTAATTAAATGACAAAAAATCAATTTAATCAGGCATTGTTGGATCATAAACATTAGCATGTAAGTATGGATTGCTATGAAAGCTCTGCAGATTCATAGTTTTCTGATAATAGATCATTCTGGACCAGCTAGTAACTGGATTCACCACCTATTGTAACATAAGAACATGGGAAAACAGGAACAGAAGGTGTCTTGCTATTTAGCATGATCCTGGCTGGTCTTGCCCCAAGTCTCCTCTCCTCTTCCTTGCCATTTCACATTAGCCTCTTCAATCTTTCGAAAAGTGTATCTACTTCCTTTTACAAATCATCATGGCAAACCTCAATGACCCTCCATAATGGAGGATTTCAGAGACTCACTGCATCAGAGAGTTGGGTTCAATCCTGAACTTGGGTACTGTCCATTGGATTTCCCTCAGCTGCTCCAGTTTCTTCCTACTTGCCAAAAGCATGCTGGATTAATTGGCAACAATCATCTGAGTGTGTAGGTGAGTGGCAGAGTCTGGCGGGAGATAATGAGAAGGTAGGGAGAATTAAAAAAATGAGATTAGTGTAAATGGGCGGCTGATGATTGGTGTGGACTCAATGGGGAGAAGAGCATATGTCTGCACTGTTTGTTTCTATGACTATGATTCAGCATTCTATGTGAGATGAAATCCATATACAGTGCCCACCTACTAATCTTGTAATGATTGTATGTCCCCTTGTTTAAGATTCTCCTACCAGTAGAAACAGCTGAACATCCTTCTGTTAATGTTTCATAAAGAATCACGTATCTTTCAGTAAGATCATCCTATATTCTTCTAAATTCAAAGAATATGGTTACAATATCTTTACTTCATTGTAATAGGAAAACCAGGAATTAGGCTAGTGAATACCCATTCTTAAATAATGAGACCACAACTCTGGACATTGCTGCAGGTGTGGCTTCACCAGTATCCTTCACAGTACTTCACTATTTCTAAACTATAACCATCGTGCAATAAAGGGCAATATTCCATTTGTCCAGAAGAAGCATTTCAGCCTGAAACATTGACTGTTTACTCTTTCCCATAGATGTTGCCCGGTCTGCTGAGTTCCTCCCTCCTTCTGTGTGTGTTGCATCTGCAGATTTTCTTGTGTTTGTGCCATTTGTCTTCCTAATTGCTTATTGCAACTGCTACCTAAGTTTTTATAACTTGTACATAAGAACATTGAAATCCCTCTGTACTTTGTTCAGCAGCAGATACATTTTCTGAATATGAAGTGCTGAATGAGTTGACCTTCCACACTGGCCAGAGGGGTCTCCAACCATGGGTTAGGCCTTACTGTATATGTCATGGATTGAGGCACTGTCCACATATCATTCTGAAGGCATTTAGCAACTAACCAGCTGACAAAGGTTTTATAGATTTTCTTTAAAGATAAAGATAAAGATTTGCTTTATTTGTCACATGTACACACAGTGAAATGCATCATTTGTGTCAAATCAGATCAGTTCGAATTGTAATAGGCAGACCCCAAGTGTTGCTATTCTTTTGGCACGAACACAGCATGCCCACAACTCACTAACCCTAACCCATACATCTCTGGAATGTGGGAGGAAACTGGAGTACCTGAAGGAAAACATGGGGAAAACATATACTCAGTGGGCACTTTATTATGTACCTCCTGTACTTAATAAAGTGGCCACTGAATGTACTTTCATGGTCTTCTGCTTCAATAACCCATCCACTTTAAAGTTTGATGTGCTGTGCATTCAGAGATACTCTTCTGCACACCACTCTTCCAATGTGTGGATATTTAAGTTACTGTCACCTTCACGTCAGCTTAAACCGGTTTGGCCATTTTCTTACTTCTCTCATTAAAAGAGCCTTTTTTACCGACAAAACTGCCACTCGCTGGATGTTTTTTTTCTTTCAGCATTCTTTGTTATCTCTAGAGACTGTTGTATGTGAAAATCCTAGGAGACCAACCTGGCAGCAACAATCATTCCAAGGTCAAGGTCACTTAGATCACATTGCTTCCCTATTCTGATGTTTGCACTGAACATCAATTGAACCTCTTGACCATGACTGCATGCTTTTATGCATTGAGTTTCTGTTACATGATTGGCTGATGAGATATTTGCATTAGTGAGCGGGTGTACAGGTGTATCTAATAAAGTGTCCACTGAGCGTATAAACTCCTAACAAGTAGTGGTGGGAATTGAACCCCAATCTTACAGCTGGTACTATAAAAGCATTACACTATTTTTTGATCTTCAACGACATTAAAAAACAGTTCAAGTAGATTATATATGAGCATTTAGAAATCCATAGCCTAGCTCGGGAGAGCCAGCATGGCTTTGCATGGGGCAGGTCATGTCTTACCAACTTGACCGAGTTTTTGACAAGATGACAAAAGAGCTTGATGAAAGTAGGACAGTGGATGCTGTCTACATGGATTTTAGTAAGATGTTTGACAAAGTCCCTCATGGGAGGCCATAACAGAGGATTAAGATGAGTGGGGTCCATGGCAAATTGGCTGCATGGATTCAGGATTGGCTTGCACATAGAAGACAAAGGGTAGTGGTCGACGTGACTTATTCGAGCTGGAGTTATGTAATTACACTAGTGGTATTCTGTAGGGATCTGTGCTGGGACCTCTGCCGTTTGTGATGTATATAAATGACCCAGTTGAAAACGTACATTGGTGGGTTAGTAAGTTTGTGGATGATGCCAAGACTGGTAGAGTAGTGGGTAGAGTATACGACTGGCAAAGAATGCAGTGCACATACGAGCAGAGAAATAGCAGATGAAGTTTAAACCAGATAAATGTGATGTGTTGCACCTTGGTAGGGCAGATGCAAGGAGACAGTACATTATTAAGGGCAGGATGCTGAACAGCGTTGCTGAGCAGAGAGATCATGGGGTCCAAGTACATAACTCCATAAAAGTGGCAATAGAGTGGTTAAGAAGGCTTATGGAACGCTTGCTTTTGGAATGCTTATAGAATGTTTGGAAAAGGCAACAATTAAACAAAAATAAAAGTAATTGGAAAAATAAAAAAGGATAACTGAAGCATTTTAAAATAATAATTAAAAACCAAAAAATTTAAAGGAAAATAATATCACTCGAACACTTATCTGCAGTTACCTTTTCCATAGTGTTAGTGCCCACATTCAAGTATCAGGTGGTACTGTGGTGCAGCATTTCGTGTTGCTGTAACAACGATCCAGTTACCATGTTTTGATCCTGACTGTACGGGCTGTCATCTTCACCTTATCCTTGCAACCATGTAAGTTTTCCTTAAGTATTCTGGTTTCATTCTATTTCTCAAAGGTGAGCACATTTACAGGTTTGTTGTAAATCACCCTTAATGTACAGAGGTGGCAGGAGAATTGGGAGGGTTTTATGAGCATGCAAGAGAGAACAGAAAAGTAAGAGAGCGACAGAGCTGATGCGGAAGCTTGAAGAACTGACGTAGACTCGATGGGCTGAATGACTTCCTCTTACAGGATATCCTTGGTAAATATGAGAAAAGACTTCTACGTGACTTAAATGCAGAAATGAAGCTTGTGCAAGTAATGCCAAAATATGAGCTGCTCACCATTGGACAAGTCTAGTAATCTTTACATAAACGCAAGACTTGCATATATAAAATTTGGAGCAATATTTGGAATTTAGACAATCGGCAAACAAAGGACCCAATTCATTAAATATCTCTGTGGACTGCACAAAAAAACAATACATGAAAGAACTTCTTGTCCATTATACATACTAGTAGTCTGTTGCTGAGATTTTTAATTTTCTTCATGCATTTCTCTTATATCTGGGAAGCAGGTATCCTTATTGTCCTCTCTTGAATGTGATACTTTATCTCCACTTTCTGTAAATTGTTATGTTGCTCAATGTTCTCCAATAAACAAAACTGGTTTATTTGCCCCAAATAAGCTCAACAGATCAGTGTTAGTTTAATGCACTGTCCAAAGTCTGCACTGGGGAACCTCCAGTGGTTAGGAAATTTCATTTGTTCAAGCCCTAGACTTAACCCTGACAGAATGTATTTTAAATTGAATAAAAAGCTTTCTGTGGAATAAGCAAAAATAAGTGGATAGAATTTTTAAAATATTTGCATTGTTTCATACTCAGTTTGTTCAAAGCTAGTTTCACCAAACAAAAACACACACAACGTGCACATAATCAGTTTGATGGAAAACACCAGACATATAAATATAGGATGAAGCAAAGATCACTGGTCAGTCACATTTTCTGCATGTTACCTTGCACCATTATATCTATCACATCGAGTTTTGCAATCTATCATCAATTTGCATTGAAAACATTGTACAATCATATAAACATCTGTCTCTTGACTTTTCTAATAAGAGCATTCCCTGCTGTTCCCATTGGTGGAGCATTCACTACCTTGGAGCAAAATTATTAAATGTTAACAGAGATCGAGGATATGCTTGCTTGCTCTACTTCCTTACCAGCCCTTTTAAAGTGCCCATTTGGCTTGACAATAGACACTGTAAATGAAATGCTTCTGGCTGTTCAGTTGACGAACATTATAATTTCTGAGCACGGTAAAGTGGAACAAATTGTCTTTTGTTAAATCAAAAATTTGCAGTAACAGAATACCTTCCTCACTGTGTTGATCTTTTTGATGCCGAGACAATGCAAGCTGGGGATTAAGGGGAAAAAGCTGTTAATAATGTTCTATAATTGTTGACTATTACTTGAATGCTCTTCAGAGCTGTACAGTAACTTGATGTATTCTTAGTGCAGGAGAACAGATACTGGCAAATAGGTACGTTTTATCAATCATGAAAGTGCAACATACTTTCAAGGTAACTTAATGCCAGTTATAGAGTAGCCAGCATGTATAGCAATTTTGATGTTAATGGGCATAATTGGTCTGCACATAAAAGCCTTCAAAATCCATGGTGAGCAATTCCAAAACCTTAAATGAATTAGAATACTGCCCTAAAAGCAATTCAATATTCTTGATATTTCTAATTAAGTTGAATCTTTTGTAACCCTCAGGCTTGCCCAGCTCGCATTCGTCTAGGGGAATCAGCCTTCGGCCCCACCAAACTGGGTAATCACGTTTGTGTGGATGCTGTGTAATGTACCCCCTGTTACAAACCCATGACGCAAAATATCAGACAGTACACCATATGCGATTAAATGATAGACTTTATGAATCTTAATCTGAATGTAGGGTTAGTAATGAAAGTAAACAAAACAAAACAAAAAAACGGGCCCAAGTCAAAGTCAAAGTCAAGTTGGAGCTTACTCAGTAGTCCTTCCACCATCGGTCTCCTCCGAACGTCACTGACTTTCGGACCCTCAGATCCCAGTCCACTCCGTCCAGTGGTCTACCAGCTCTCTCCACATGCGTCTTCCCTCTTCATCTCTCCTCGACAAAAGAATGTGATAACCCTGGCTCCCAGACACACAAGAAAGAACAACATTTCTCTTGGACGGCCACTGAATTCCAAGGTCCTGTTATCTCTAGTCATAAACCAAACATCGCTGCTACAGAGAAACCATTACCTCAACAGTGGAACATTACATGGAAGCCATTACATTAGCCTTAGCAGTGATCTTACAGCGTGTTACACTCTCCCCCCGCCAAATTTAGTCATGTCCACATGACGTTGAGATAATTCGCCAACCCTTCCTGCAAAACACAAAGTCCAATTCAGGTGAAAAAGTTAGTGACATAGCTCCCCATAACAGTAGAGATCACACCCTGTTCCCCAGGTGCTATATAGGGCAATCTGTCTGGTGGTTTCCTAATTCTCTGAGACCTCCGTACCTCCTCACCTGACTCTACAGGCTCAGACATTACTGGGGATACTTTGGGTCTACTTGGCAAGTCCTCCCTCAATCTATCACTCATGCCCCCCTGCATCTTGGAGCCCTCTGTCCCGTGTTCAGGCTCCGCTTCCTCTCCTTCAGGGTCCTGCTGTAACCCAGGCTGCCCACAGATAGCCCCCCAACAACTTCACCTGAATCAGTGGGAGAAGGGCCAGGAATCTCTTCCTCAATCAATGGGGAGTTAGCGAAAGGCAGCATGTACCACACATCTAGATCATCATCCTCCG